>NC_042968.1:38864644-39482144 GCF_901001165.1 Salmo trutta | reverse complement strand
TTTTAGGAGAGCTGAAATGAGTTGTAAATGATACATAACGCCCCTTGAAAACGTGTCACAGGGTAGTTTAATCCCCTACAGGCCTCAAATTCAAATCTGGACGTCAAATCCCTTTCCACTGATTTTGTTCATTCTTCCCCTCTAATCAGGGACTGATTTAGACGTGGCACACCAGGTGGGCGCCATTAACTATCAAGTAGAACAGAAGACCAGCAGTACCTGGGACCTCGTAGGGTGAGATTTGAATACCCCTGCCCTACAGGTATAGAGGGCTCTGAAATTGACTTCTACTAATCTGATTATACATACAGTACCAGTCAAAAGTTTGGACACATACTCATTCAAGTGTTTTTCTTTATTTTTAAAATTCTCTACATTGTAGAATAATGGTAAAGACAAATATAAAATATATTTTTTTGGTTACTACATGATTCCATATGTGTTATTTCATAGTTTTGATGTCTTCACTATTATTCTAAAATGTAGAAAATAGTAAAAATAAAGAAAAATCCTTGAATGAGTAGGTGTGTCCAAACTTTTGACTGGTACTGTATACATCAACTGAAGTTGACATATACATATTCAGGTATTGTAATGCATTATAGTATTTAGGCATGTGGATTGCTCATTTGCGGTGGAAACTTACAAATAATCGGAGTCCTGTTTAGTACAAAGGCTCGTTAGATAACGACGTTTACATTTTTAGGAAGTCTTTTATCATTTAAATTCCACTCTAGCTTCCTCATACTATTGTACTCAGTTTTCTCCTTTCCTCTAGCCGAATGTTTTGTAATGAGTTTCAATAGAGCAGAACTAGAGTTCACCCACATCAACGCTATGCCTACCAAACATCAATACTGGTACTTTATCTATGTGGGGTTAAGGACCCTGAAAACACTGGTTGGTAAAATAAGAGGAAAGAGAGACAAACAGGTCTGTCTGGAGAATGTGTTCTACTGCTGACAGACTATAGGGTTCAGTGTCTGTCTGGAGAATGTGTTCTACTGCTGACAGACTATAGGGTTCAGTGTCTGTCTGGAGAATGTGTTCTACTGCTGACAGACTATAGGGTTCAGTGTCTGTCTGGAGAATGTGTTCTACTGCTGACAGACTATAGGGTTCAGTGTCTGTCTGGAGAATGTGTTCTACTGCTGACAGACAATAGGGTTCAGTGTCTGTCTGGAGAATGTGTTCTACTGCTGACAGACTATAGGGTTCAGTGTCTGTCTGGAGAATGTGTTCTACTGCTGACAGACTATAGGGTTCAGTGTCTGTCTGGAGAATGTGTTCTACTGCTGACAGACTATAGGGTTCAGTGTCTGTCTGGAGAATGTGTTCTACTGCTGACAGACTATAGGGTTCAGTGTCTGTCTGGAGAATGTGTTCTACTGCTGACAGACTATAGGGTTCAGTGTCTGTCTGGAGAATGTGTTCTACTGCTGACAGACTATAGGGTTCAGTGTCTGTCTGGAGAATGTGTTCTACTGCTGACAGACTATAGGGTTCAGTGTCTGTCTGGAGAATGTGTTCTACTGCTGACAGACTATAGGGTTCAGTGTCTGTCTGGAGAATGTGTTCTACTGCTGACAGACTATAGGGTTCAGTGTCTGTCTGGAGAATGTGTTCTACTGCTGACAGACTATAGGGTTCAGTGTCTGTCTGGAGAATGTGTTCTACTGCTGACAGACAATAGGGTTCAGTGTCTGTCTGGAGAATGTGTTCTACTGCTGACAGACTATAGGGTTCAGTGTCTGTCTGGAGAATGTGTTCTACTGCTGACAGACTATAGGGTTCAGTGTCTGTCTGGAGAATGTGTTCTACTGCTGACAGACTATAGGGTTCAGTGTCTGTCTGGAGAATGTGTTCTACTGCTGACAGACTATAGGGTTCAGTGTCTGTCTGGAGAATGTGTTCTACTGCTGACAGACAATAGGGTTCAGTGTCTGTCTGGAGAATGTGTTCTACTGCTGACAGACTATAGGGTTCAGTGTCTGTCTGGAGAATGTGTTCTACTGCTGACAGACTATAGGGTTCAGTGTCTGTCTGGAGAATGTGTTCTACTGCTGACAGACTATAGGGTTCAGTGTCTGTCTGGAGAATGTGTTCTACTGCTGACAGACTATAGGGTTCAGTGTCTGTCTGGAGAATGTGTTCTACTGCTGACAGACTATAGGGTTCAGTGTCTGTCTGGAGAATGTGTTCTACTGCTGACAGACTATAGGGTTCAGTGTCTGTCTGGAGAATGTGTTCTACTGCTGACAGACTATAGGGTTCAGTGTCTGTCTGGAGAATGTGTTCTACTGCTGACAGACTATAGGGTTTAGTGTCTGTCTGGAGAATGTGTTCTACTGCTGACAGACTATAGGGTTCAGTGTCTGTCTGGAGAATGTGTTCTACTGCTGACAGACTATAGGGTTCAGTGTCTGTCTGGAGAATGTGTTCTACTGCTGACAGACTATAGGGTTCAGTGTCTGTCTGGAGAATGTGTTCTACTGCTGACAGACAATAGGGTTCAGTGTCTGTCTGGAGAATGTGTTCTACTGCTGACAGACTATAGGGTTCAGTGTCTGTCTGGAGAATGTGTTCTACTGCTGACAGACTATAGGGTTCAGTGTCTGTCTGGAGAATGTGTTCTACTGCTGACAGACTATAGGGTTCAGTGTCTGTCTGGAGAATGTGTTCTACTGCTGACAGACTATAGGGTTCAGTGTCTGTCTGGAGAATGTGTTCTACTGCTGACAGACTATAGGGTTCAGTGTCTGTCTGGAGAATGTGTTCTACTGCTGACAGACTATAGGGTTCAGTGTCTGTCTGGAGAATGTGTTCTACTGCTGACAGACTATAGGGTTCAGTGTCTGTCTGGAGAATGTGTTCTACTGCTGACAGACTATAGGGTTCAGTGTCTGTCTGGAGAATGTGTTCTACTGCTGACAGACAATAGGGTTCAGTGTCTGTCTGGAGAATGTGTTCTACTGCTGACAGACTATAGGGTTCAGTGTCTGTCTGGAGAATGTGTTCTACTGCTGACAGACTATAGGATTCAGTGTCTGTCTGGAGAATGTGTTCTACTGCTGACAGACTATAGGGTTCAGTGTCTGTCTGGAGAATGTGTTCTACTGCTGACAGACAATAGGGTTCAGTGTCTGTCTGGAGAATGTGTTCTACTGCTGACAGACTATAGGGTTCAGTGTCTGTCTGGAGAATGTGTTCTACTGCTGACAGACTATAGGGTTCAGTGTCTGTCTGGAGAATGTGTTCTACTGCTGACAGACTATAGGGTTCAGTGTCTGTCTGGAGAATGTGTTCTACTGCTGACAGACTATAGGGTTCAGTGTCTGTCTGGAGAATGTGTTCTACTGCTGACAGACAATAGGGTTCAGTGTCTGTCTGGAGAATGTGTTCTACTGCTGACAGACAATAGGGTTCAGTGTCTGTCTGGAGAATGTGTTCTACTGCTGACAGACTATAGGGTTCAGTGTCTGTCTGGAGAATGTGTTCTACTGCTGACAGACTATAGGGTTCAGTGTCTGTCTGGAGAATGTGTTCTACTGCTGACAGACAATAGGGTTCAGTGTCTGTCTGGAGAATGTGTTCTACTGCTGACAGACAATAGGGTTCAGTGTCTGTCTGGAGAATGTGTTCTACTGCTGACAGACAATAGGGTTCAGTGTCTGTCTGGAGAATGTGTTCTACTGCTGACAGACAATAGGGTTCAGTGTCTGTCTGGAGAATGTGTTCTACTGCTGGCAGACAATAGGGTTCAGTGTCTGTCTGGAGAATGTGTTCTACTGCTGACAGACTATAGGGTTCAGTGTCTGTCTGGAGAATGTGTTCTACTGCTGACAGACAATAGGGTTCAGTGTCTGTCTGGAGAATCTGTTCTAATGCTGACAGACCATATGTTTGTGGGGAGTCTGTTCTAATGCTGACAGACCATATGTTTCTGGGTAATGTGTTCTAATGCTGACTGACCATAGGGGCACATAGGGTGATTGTTTGTGGGGAATGTGTTAATGCAGACAGACAACGTAGGGTGATTGTTTGTGGGGAATGTGTTAATGCTGACTGACCATAGGGGCACGTAGGGTGATTGTGGTGGATGTGGTGCATACGAGATAGAGTCTAGAAATCAGAGATCCTTGTAGTCAGCTTGTGAGTGGTGATAGGATACAAAAAGTTTCCACAAAAGTCACCATAGAAATAGACAAAACTTTTTATTTAATAGACAAGTCAGTTAAGAACAAATCCTTATTTACATTGACAGCCTAGGAACAGTGGGTTAACTGCCTTGTTCAGGGGCAGAACGACAGATTTTTACCTTGTCAGCTCAGGGATTCGATCCAGCAACCATTCGGTTACTGGCCCAACGCTCTAACCACTAGACTACCTGCCGCCACAGACATCTTTATCTAAATGGGTTTAATCCTTTGTGTAAATACTTCGTTTTAAAATGTTTTTTAGGTTGAGTATCCAGAATGAAGGTGCTGATTATAAGGTATGCATTTGTTCACTGATCTGTCGATGGATTACCACAACCTACAATTAGGCTTTTTACCATTGATTACCCCACAGAAAAGGTTACATTACACAATTAAGCATTGTATTAGGTCAAGGAATAAAGGCCTCATCGTAGGTTTAAACACTTCCTTATGGGTTTTAACCTACAAATGAAAATCAATCACACTTTTGAGTGACTTTCTGTTAAATTGTTAAATCCAAGAAGTCACTTCCATTCATTGTAATTGTTGTATTTCTTTGTCTGTTTACCTGCAGTGGAGCGGTCAGTCTGTGTGGGCCGCTCCTCCCACTGCCAAGTAATCACTCATTAGATAGAGCAAGGCGCTGTTTTGGCAACTGCCGCCTACCAGCAGCCAAACAAACTCTCATTTAATAATAGAAAACAAGACGGGAGAGGGGGAAGGAGGGAGCGGGGGCAGATGATAATCTGTGTGGGTGCAACAGCGGGGACTCGCCGCGGGGACTCGCCGCGGTTCAGTGAGATCTGAACCGGCATCAGTCAACAACCAGGGCGCATTCCAGCGGGCTACCTAGCGTTTGTGTTTATCAGCGGTTTTGGGTGTGTGTGTTTGTGTGAGCGGCACTGGTGCGTGGTGTGTGTGTGTGTGTGTGTGTGTGTGTGTGTGTGTGTGTGTGTGTGTGTGTGTGTGTGTGTTACTCACAGCAGACAGAGCAGTGTGTTCTTCTTCAGGGGCATTGGTGACCTCAGCTGACGCGGGCCAGGAAGTGGTGTGTGACCATGGCTCGTCACCTGCATGGGAGAGGCCAAGAAGGGTGTGAGTGTGTGTGAACGCGCACACATGTACTAGGAATCATGCTAACTCCTGTTCTGAACACAAAACAGTTATGGTGTCTTTCCCTTCAGCCATGTTGTGAAAATCACATCACTCACCTCTCTGACACCTCAATCCCTCCATTTTTCAACAACCATTTTCCTCAGCCATTAAAACCAATGCTCTCGACAGCGCTCAGTATCCGACTACATTGAAAAAAGAGACATTCTTCCCCGTGGGCCCAGGGCCACTCAGAGGTCAGGGTCACTCAGAGGTCAAGCAGCAGGCTAATGGGAGAGTTGTGTGGAGAGAGAACATACTCAGAAAGAGCCAGCAGGAGGGCAAGTCTGGACAGGTCCTCTGGGAGGGAAGCTAGTGTAGGTGGAGAGAGCAGGGAGGACAGGTAAGGGGAAGGTTAGACTGCAGGGCAGAAAGGTGAGAGAAAGGTTAGAGAGAAGGAGGTATATTTATGGTGAATGGCTTTCCTCTGATGTACAACATTAAGCTAATGTTGTTAACCCATCATTAATCCACTTATACTCAGAGATTGTACCCCAAACAATAACTGTTAGGCCTTACCATAATACCTTACCAAGTACCATAGCCAACACCTTCCAGACCACACTCTGTACTGTGGGTATTATACATATATACAATAACTGTTAGGCCTTACCATAATACCTTACCAAGTACCATAGCCAACACCTTCCAGACCACACACTGTACTGTGGGTATTATACATATATACAATAACTGTTAGGCCTTACCATAATACCTTACCAAGTACCATAGCCAACACCTTCCAGACCACACTCTGTACTGTGGGTATTATACATATATACATGATTGAACATATAGTATGTACACATTAAACCCACTCACCTTGAATGAATCTATGTAAAACTCAGATGTATGCCAGAAGGCTCTGTCAGTGCTGTGAGCCAGCGTTTGATTGATTTACAAGTGATGTTTTGCCAATTCCTTAATGTGTTGTGAATTACAAAAGGGGAAACAAGAGGTTCAGTGGCCCTCTCTGGAGATGTGTTCCTGTGGCTGACCAACGATAAGGCTTAACAGCTGTTTCAGTTTGTTATCGTCAGTCAGCATATTTGACTGTGTGACTAATAATAATGTCAATTCACTTCAGCTTTCCCTCCCTCTGCTAGTCAGCTGAGTGGAGAGGAAGAACAGCTGGGTGTGGTTTTATTCTCACTCACTCACTCACTCACTCACTCACACTGACATTCATGGTGAGACACACAGACAGATACCAGTCAGGTTTGGTTTGGGGCTGTTTGTGCACAGCTGAGATGACATTACAAGGCCAACAGTAAGAAAGTCCTGGCAGGTGGTACGTTCGGGAGGAGAGGAGGACTGGAAGAAGGGAGGAGGAGGAGAGAGGGAAGGGTGTGGGGCCCTCCAGACTTGTGTAACCTGTGGTTTGCACCATGTCGACATGACAGAACAGAACCACCTCATGGTATGAGGTACAGTATCTCACATTTCATCAGACTAACCCTACCTGCTCTTTACCTCACAAACACACACACACACCCCTTTGCACCTCCACCCTGTACACACACTCCTTCATCCCCAAAAATCACAGCAGCACCCCCCACGCCCCTCCTTTTCACCCTCTGTATCCCCTCCCAGATTTCACAAATGACCATAAATGAGGTCTTTAATTTGTAGAAAGTATGCCTGGCTGCCTCTGGCTGGAGCAGACAGCTAGTGATAATAAGGTCAATATAAATTCATTCCAGTATCAGTTGATGCAGCAGACAGCAGAAGGATGTATGTCTGTGGCAGTGGTTGTCCATGAGGCTGGAGAGTGGAGGAATGATAGGTGGGTTGAAGTGTATGGCAGCTGGCCCCGCCTCCTCCACAAGGCCAACCAGAAAAGTCATCTCTTATGCATTGTCCGGGTTCCTCCCTGATTTAACTAATCATCCTCACTCTTTTATCCAGAGCTTGTCAGGGGACCAGCAGAACCAGCTTTCATTGGTTGCCAGCGCTACATAATTAATGGTGTCTGTGTCATCAAGCTGTTTTTCCTTTATCTCTCCTCCTGTTATCTCTCCTAAATGTTGGCAGAGAGGACAAGATGGTTGTTGGGTTTCAGGGCTCGACCACAGTGTTCTCCTTCTGGAATGGGTGTAGTAAATGTCTGTCTGGGTATTTATTCCTGTGACTGAGCGTGGTGCTTTTTGCTGGCTATGAATGAGACATTTACATGCTGTGGTGGTAACTTAACCTTTATTTAACTAGGAAAGTTAGTTTTAAATTAAGAACAAATTCTTATTTACAATGACGGCCTACCCCAGACAACACTGGGCCAATTGTGTGCTGCGTTATGGGACTCCCAATCACAGCTGGATGTGATGCAGCCTGGATTTGAACCAGGGACTGCAGTGACACCTCCTGCACTGAGATGCAGTGTTTTAGACTACTGTGCCACTGGTGGTCAGGATTTATACACATACTGAGTATTCATAGATAGATATGAGACACACACACACACACGCACACACCCAGTCACACGGTGTTACCAGATATGTGAATGTGTTCATGTCCTTCCTGAGATATGTTACTGTTGCATACATTGTACAGTATGTGTGGATGCACACTGACATGTTTATGGGTTACACCTCCTTTCTCTTCCTGGTCTCTCTGCAATGTCCCTCTCTCTCCTTCCATCCCCTCTGCATTCACACTTCTTCAAATGAAGGCTGCTCTTTGGCCCTCACATTTCTCCATCAGCTTCCCCACCACACCACACTGGCCACCAGGAGACAGATAACATTACAGTGACAAATCAATTTCCTCCACTTGCCTTTTTGTCTCCATCCGAACAGTCCCTGTCAGTGGTTTTATGAGAGGGATTACCCATAATCCTCAGAGTCATCTGGACGCCTGCAGTCCCTGTCCCACAGTCCTCTGGGCTCCCATGGTGCCGAGTGGCTGGAAACTTCCTCAGCAGCCAGCCAATTAGCTGTCCTAATGAAGATTAGCATGGCAACGACATTGTAATCAGACTGGCCGGATCTCTTCGCATCTTAGTCCAGGGCCATTGCTGGAAATAAGAGCCTGTTATTGGGCATTTTGGTTAATTACAAACACACACAATCACATTCAGACGCATGCACCGCACAAGTAAACACACACACACACGCACACACACACACACACACACGCACACTACGGAGTAATATAAATACATGGTCCAGTACAGTATTGAATATAAATGTATTTCTATTGACAGTACAATCATAGATTGGGGTTATAATGTGTTATTTCTATTGACAGTACCATAATGGATTGGGGTTATAATGTGTTATTTCTATTGACAGTACCACAATAGATTGGGGTTAAAATGGGTTATTTCTATTGACAGTACCACAATAGATTGGGGTTAAAATGGGTTATTTCTATTGACAGTACCATAATGGATTGGGGTTATAATGTGTTATTTCTATTGACAGTACCACAATAGATTGGGGTTCTAATGTGTTATTTCTATTGACAGGACCGTAATGGATTGGGGTTCTAATGTGTTATTTCTATTGACAGTACCATAATAGATTGTGGTTATAATGGTTTATTTTTATTGATATTACTGTAGTGGATTGGGTTTATAATGTGTTACTCGGTAGGGTCATAATTGTTTTGGACAGTTCCGAACTGTATTGCTGACAGACAGTGAGCTGCTCTTTGGCTCAGGTTTGGGGCTGGATGCAAGCAGGCTGTTAGGAGGGCTGTCAGCTGAGGGACAATAGAACGGTAGACTGGAGCCCTTCTCCCTGCAGGAGAACAAATCTTCCCTGTCAGAAAGAGACAGCGCAGAAAACTTCATCCACCTCGGGCCCTGACAATACACTCTTAACAGCTATGTCTTCTGGCCCTGGCCTGTGGAAAAATCCCCCATTCGGCCATGCATGAATGAGTCTGAATTGGCCCTGAATTGTGGATTTATGAAATGTGAGGGAAATACTGAATGATACTGAGGACTTTGAATGGAGCTGTGTAGCTGTTTTGGACGTTAATGGTTTGGTAATGATTCTGAGCGGAACAGGTGGCTGTCTAGGAATCTGCAAGGGAGCAGAATGTCATGAGGGAACCAATCTGATGAAGTCACTCTCCGAGGGGGAAGACTAATGCCCATGCTCTCAATTGAGATGGCCGTGTGCCGAGCCACAAGCTGGGCCAAATGGGATTAAGAGAACACGGAAACGTTTACCGAGAGGTTAGGTAGCGATGTCTGTGTGGACTCAACAAAAATCAATTTGCGAACTTCCAAATCTAGTCCATGATTAATGAGAGGTTAATTTCATGGTCGGAGCGTCAATTTCCTCTCCGAAAATTAGATCTATTCCCCGATGCTAGCAGACTGGTGGAATATATAAATGTTTTGGAACTTCTGGGAACTTACATGATATGTCTTTCCACCACACATTGCTCTTGCTCTTTCTCTCTCAACCCGTGGGAGGGCGAGGGAAGAGGGGGGAAAAGGTTCTTGGATCAGGTTGTATCCTGTTTAATATTAAATACTGCGCCTTCAGAAAGTATTCAAAACCCCTTGACTTTTTACACATTTTGTTCTGTTACAGCCTGAACTTAAAATTGATTACATTTAGATTTTTTGGGTCATTGGCCTTAACACAATGCCCCATAATGTCAAAGTGGAATTTTGTTTTTTGAAATTTGTACTAAATAATAAAGAATCGAAAGCTGAAATGTCTTGAGTCAATAAGCATTAAACCCCTTTGTTATGACAAGCCTAAATAAGTTCAGGAGTAAAAATGTGCTTAAAACCTGTTGAGGCCAGGGGGCAGGATCTTATCCCGGTATTGGGATTCATTGTCATGTGACCATGGCGGGGAATTCAAAACTGCAAGAGTAATCATTTCAAATAATCAAATAATCAACTATTTTCCTCCATTTGAAAGATATATCTCCTAAATCTAACCACGCTGTCCGATTTTCAGAGGCTTTACGGAGAATGCATAAAGTTAGGTTATGTGAGGAGAGTACATTGACAATAGCTGCGTGTAATGTTTAGCCAATTCAAAGAAGGGCATCAACAGACAGAAAACTAGCTAGAATTATGCACTTACCTTTGACAATCTGCATCAGATGACACTCATAGGACATTATGTTAGACAATACATGCATTTTTAGTTCCATCAAGTTCATATTTATATCCAAAAACAGCATTTACAGTCGCGGTGAAATTCAGAATTTTTTTCGGCTCGAATGCTCCCAGTGAATCCAGCATTACAAATCACGGAATTACTATTCGAAAACATTGGTAAATTATAATATTGTCATTCAAAGAATAATATATTATCATCTCGTAATTGCTACCGAATGGCCAGATCTCAAAATAACTTTACTGGGAAATCACATTTTGCTATAAACTGGGTACTATGCTAACAACATAAGCTAAGCTATAAGCTAAGCTAAGCTAAGCTATACCGTTAGCATTAGCATCATCTAATATCGATAATAACATTCTAAATATCCCCTTACCTTTGATTATCTCCATCAGAAGGCACTGCCAGCGATCCCAGGTCCAGAACAAATGTGGTTTCTTTTGACAAAGTTCATAATTTATGTCCAAATAGTTAGCGTTCAGTAGGCTCCCACAAAATGAGGTGGGCAGTGTAAAGTCACGCCGAAAAGCTAAAAAAAACCTAGTAAATAATCTATTTATGTTTGTTCAAACATGTCAAACGTTGTTTAGCATTAATCTTTTGGTCCATTTTTAACGTGGAACATCAGTAAACATCAGTAATATTTTCACACAACCTATCAAGTGTCTAGAATAAACGATTATGACAAAGACACTCTTCTCAGATTCATGCGCAGGCGCAAAAAATGAAGTGATGACGTGTCAACTTGTAAGCATTCTAATTCGGTCTGTATTCATCACAGATGCGTCAAACAACTTTCTAAAGATCGTTGACATCTAGTGGAAGCAGTAGGAGTTGCGAACTGAATCCTTTCCCACTGTGGTATCTATAAAACAATGACACTAAATAGTACAGTCACAAAATTCTCATTTTTTTTAATCTATTTTTTACAGGTTTTTGCCTGCAATATGAGTTTTGTTATACTTACAGACACCATTGAAACTGTTTTAGAAAATTCAGAGTGTTTTCTATCCAAATCTGGTAATAATATGCATATCCTAGCTTCTGAGTTGGTGTAGGTGGCAGTTAAAAATGGGCACATATTTTTTCCAAAATTCTCAATACTGCCCCCGTAGCCCGTAGAGGTTTTAACAAGTCACATAATAAGTTGCATGGACTCAGTCTCTGTGCAATACTAGTGTTTAACATTTATTTTATAATGACTGCCTCAGCTCTGTACCCCACACATACAATTATCTGTAAGGTTCCTCCGTCGAGCAGTGAATTTCAAACACAGATTCTACCACAAAGACCAGGGAGGTTTTCCAATACCTCGCAAAGAAGGGCACTGATTGGTAGACATTGAATATCCCTTTGAGCATGGTGAAGGTATTTATTTCACTTTGAAGTGGCGTCCTTCCTAACTTGGTTACTGCTCAGGGATTCACCATGAAGCCAATGGTGACTTCAAAACAGTTGCAGATTGTATTGTAATGGCTGTTATGGGAGGAAACTGAGGTTGGATCAACAACATTGTAGTTACTCCACAATACTAGCCTAATTGAAGAGAAGGAAGCTTATACAGAATAAACATTTTCCAAAACATGCATCCTGTTTGCAACAAGGCACAAAAGTAATACTGCAAAAAATGTGGCAAAGCAATTCACTTTTTGTCCTGAATACAAGGTGTTATGTTTGGGGCAAATCCAATACAACACATTACTGAGTACCACTCTCCATATTTTCAAGCATAGTGGTGGCTGCATCATGTTATGGGTACGCTTGTAATTGTTAATTCTGGGGAGTTTTTGAGGATAAAAAATAAACGGAGCTAAGCACAAGCAAAATCCTGGAGGAAAACCTGGTTCAGTCTGCTTTCCACCAGAAACTGGTAGATGAATTCATCTTTCAGCAGGACAATAACCTAAAACACAAGGCCAAATATACACTGGAATTGCTTACCAACAAGACAGTGAATGTTCCTGAGTGGGCAAGTTACAGTTTTGACTTAAATCTACTTGAAAATCTATGGCAAGACCTGAAAATGGTTGTCTAGCAATGATCAACAACCAATTTGACAGAGCTTGAAGTATTTTGAAAGGAATAATGGGCAAATATTGTACAATTCAGGTGTGGAAAGCTCTTAGAGACTTACCCAGAAATACTCACAGCTGTAATCACTGCCAATGGTGATTACACCCCTGAACATGTATTGATTCAGGGGTGTGAATACTTATGTTAATGAGATATTTCTGTATTTCATTTTTAGAAGAAAAAAACTAAAATGTTTTCACTTTGTCACTATGTGGTATTGTGTGTAGATGGGTGAGGGGAAAAAAACAATTCAACCCATTTTGAATTCAGGCTGGAACAAGAAAATGTGTAATAAATCAAGGGGTATGAATACTTTCTGAAGGCACTACGTCATGTGGCGTAGCAAACGAAAACAGTACACGGTTAATTAAGTGGAACCACTGACATGTTCATGACTTCCCCTCTTCACAGCTGGAGGAAATATGGAGTGCTGTTGTTACACCCTAAACTGCAGGTCCAAAGTAAACAGGAGGATAAGTGTGCCGGCCTGGTGAGAGTAACACCATGGATGAAACGTTTCAGTGTGACGGGGAGAATATGTTCATACAGAAAGAGGTACCTGGTTACAGAAGGGACACAGGAATAAAAACACGCAATAACTCAATAACTTCCTGTTTTAACCTCCAATAAGATCCAAGACGCTGATCCTCTGATCATCAACACGAGGGCCCCACAGGGGTGCATGCTCAGCCCCTCCTGTACTCCCTGCTATCCCATTGCTGTGTGACCATGCACGTCTCCAACTCAATCATCAAGATTGCTGACAACACAACAGTGGCAGGCCTGATTACCAACAACGACGAGACAGCCTACAGGGTAAGAGGTGAGAGCCCTGGCGGAGTGATGTCAGGAAAATAACCTCTCCCTCAACGTCAACAAAATGAAGGAGATGATCGTGGACTACAGGAGACAGTAGAGAGAGCACACCCACATCACATCGACAGGGCCGCAGTGGAAAGGGTCAAAACTTCATATTCCTCGGTGTGCACATCACTGACTACCTGAAATGGTCGCTTCACAACCAACAGCATGGTGTAGAAGGCACAACAGCGCCTCTTCAACCTCTGGAGGCTAAAGAAAATTGGCTTGGCCCCTAAGACCTTCACAAACTCCTATAGATGCACTATCGAGAGCATTCTGCCGGGCTGTATCACCGCCTGGTATGGCAACTGCACTGCCCACAACCACAGGGCTCTCTAGAGGGTGGTGCAGCCAGCCCAATGCATCACCGGGGGCACACTGCCTGCCCTCCAGGACATCTACAGCACTCGGTGTCACAGGAAAGTCTGGAAGATCATCAAGAACCTCATCCTGCTACCATCTAGAAGGCTTAGACAGTACAGGTCCATCAAAGCTGGGATCAAGAGACTGAAAAACAGCTTCAATCTCCAGGCTATCAGACTGTTAAACAGTCATCCCTAGCCGGCCACCACCCGCTACCCTGCCCTGAACCTTAGATACTGTCACTATGAACATAGAGTCATTGAACACTGGTCACTTTAATAATATTTACATACTGTTTTACCCACTTCAGATGTATATAGTGTGTTCTAGTCATGGCTCATCCTATATAACTACTGCTGTACACACCTTTTCTATTCATATAATGTCCACACTGAATGTACACACCAATCATATATGTGACTTGTTTCAGGAAACTAGGCGTATGTCATGTACATCACTACTCCACAGGTGAGGCATTTGAACATAATTTTTTCAAATCAAAATGCGTTTTTTTTGTTGTTGGTAGAAATGCCTTCTGGAAAATGTGAACTTTCATGTGTTTTAATAACAAACTTGTATTCCATCCATAAATATGAATAAAATTGTTAAATTAATTAGTTGGTTTAGCTACGGGAAAAAGTGAGGAACCTTCCTGCTAGCCATGATTGGCTGAGATAATAGCTGGGCTGGGAGATGAATATGGATTGGTCTGGCATGTAGCATGTTTCTGTTTATAACGTGAACTGCTCAGTATGTGTTGATAGTACCGCACATTTCTACTGTTTAAAAGACATAACGGTAGCCATAGAGAACTACAAAAGTTTTGTTACTTTTCTCAACAACATTGATGCCCTGAATTTAGCGGGCGCAGTCAACAGATCAGTTGGAAAAAGTGATGGGCTACTTTCTGCACATGCGACGGTCAGTGTGAACCTGAGTGACTTGACACAATGCTGTCCAAAGATGCAACTACAAACAAAACAGAGCCAAATGGTTCCAGTCAGCCGTGAAGCATTCATCTATGTATATGGGTTACAGTCTAGCTACATTTTCAGATATTATACATTTCAAATTTTGTCAGAAAGTCGTTTTCATTGCAAGTTAAAGCATACTGTTCGCTAGCTAGCGAACATTAGCTAGCTGGCTCACTAGCTAACGTTACGTGTATGATCCATTTGCATTGCTAGTTAAAGCCTAATGTTAGCTAGCTAACATTGAACCTAGTTGGTTGGCTCTTTAGCTACCTGCAGATTCCTACTACAGCTATGAAAATGTTTGTATTGGTAGGAGTTGGGATTATTCCAGTTCATTGTTTAGCTAGCTAGCTACATGTCTAAACAAAAGACTCCACTTCGCCAGATGATTGATTACATAACCCATAAAGTTAGCCAGGTGTATCTGGATGTGATTACAGCCATCTATTGTATTTCATAAACATGTGTACATGTCTAGACAATAGTGACCCATCCACTTAGCTAGATGTGGCTGGGTGTTGGTTATAGCATTTCCTTCACATGACCCATTGATTTATATAAGTGTGTTGGGTAAGCATCATCTAATAATTATAAAATATTCATAAAATGTTTTTATCTGGACACTTTCTGTTTTTGATATTTCTACTATGAAAGTAACCATTTCACTATACCATTTACACCTTCTGTATCCTGTGCATGTGACAAATAAACAGTGTGTGTTTACCAGAGACAGTAATGTGAAGAACAACATGACCTAAATCAAAGTCAGATTAGGATATAGACCAAGGACTAGATAAAGTTTATTTTTACCTGGAGTTTTTCCTTATTGTAAGCTACTACTTTCATCACTTCTAGTCTTGGAATCTGAGGTTGTTTACTAAACTACTCACTCTGTTTAGCACATGACCTCACGTGAATCCTTAAAGAGATTGGTGGGGATAAGACTTAAGAAGGTGTGAATGACGCTGACTGGGTTTAGACAAAGAAGGGTTCTCCATATATACACTGCTCAAAAAAATAAAGGGAACACTTAAACAACACAATGTAACTCCAAGTCAATCACACTTCTGTGAAATCAAACTGTCCACTTAGGAAGCAACACTGATTGACAATAAATTTCACATGCTGTTGTGCAAATGAATAGACAACAGGTGGAAATTATAGGCAATTAGCAAGACACCACCAATAAAGGAGTGGTTCTGCAGGTGGTGACCACTTCTCAGTTCCTATGCTTCCTGGCTGATGTTTTGGTCACTTTTGAATGCTGGCGGTGCTTTCACTCTAGTGGTAGCATGAGACGGAGTCTACAACCCACACAAGTGGCTCAGGTAGTGCAGCTCATCCAGGACGGCACATCAATGCGAGCTGTGGCAAGAAGGTTTGCTGTGTCTGTCAGCGTAGTGTCCAGAGCATGGAGGCGCTACCAGGAGACAGGCCAGTACATCAGGAAACGTGGAGGAGGCCGTAGGAGGGCAACAACCCAGCAGCAGGACCGCTACCTCCACCTTTGTGCAAGGAGGACCAGGAGGAGCACCGCCAGAGCCCTGCAAAATGACCTCCAGCAGGCCACAAATGTGCATGTGTCTGCTCAAACGGTCAGAAACAGACTCCATGAGGGTGGTATGAGGGCCCGACGTCCACAGGTGGGGGTTGTGCTTACAGCCCAACACCGTGCAGGACATTTGGCATTTGCCAGAGAACACCAAGATTGGCAAATTCGCCACTGGCGCCCTGTGCTCTTCACAGATGAAAGCAGGTTCACACTGAGCACGTGACAGACGTGACAGAGTCTGGAGATGCCGTGGAGAACGTTCTGCTGCCTGCAACATCCTCCAGCATGACCGGTTTGGCGGTGAGTCAGTCATGGTGTGGGGTGGCATTTCTTTGGGGGGCCGCACAGCCCTCCATGTGCTCGCCAGAGGTAGCCTGACTGCCATTAGGTACCGAGATGAGATCCTCAGACCCCTTGTGGGACCATATGCTGGTGCGGTTGGCCCTGGGTTCCTCCTAATGCAAGACAATGCTAGACCTCATTTGGCTGGAGTGTGTCAGCCGTTCCTGCAAGAGGAAGGCATTGATGCTATGGACTGGCCCGCCCGTTCCCCAGACCTGAATCCAATTGAGCACATCTGGGACATCATGTCTCGCTCCATCCACCAACGCCACGTTGCACCACAGACTGTCCAGGAGTTGGCGGATGCTTTAGTCCAGGTCTGGGAGTAGATCCCTCAGGAGACCATCCGCCACCTCATCAGGAGCATGCCCAGGCATTGTAGGGAGGTCATACAGGCACGTGCAGGCCACACACACTACTGAGCCTCATTTTGACTTGTTTTAAGGACATTACATCAAAGTTGGATCAGCCTGTAGTGTGGTTTTCCACTTTAATTTTGAGTGTGACTCCAAATCCAGACCTCCATGGGTTGATAAATTGGATTTCCATTGATTATTTTTGTGTGATTTTGTTGTCAGCGCATTCAACTATGTAAAGAAACAAGTATTTAATAAGATTATTTCATTCATTCAGATCTAGGAGGTGTTATTTTAGTGTTCCCTTTATTTTTTTGAGCAGTGTATAAATATATATAAATATAAATATATATATATATATATATATATATATATATATATATATATATATATATACTGCTCAAAAAAATAAAGGGAACACTTTAACAACACAATGTAACTCCAAGTCAATCACACTTCTGTGAAATCAAACTGTCCACTTAGGAAGCAACACTGATTGACAATAAATTTCACATGCTGTTGTGCAAATGGAATAGACAACAGGTGGAAATTATAGGCAATTAGCAAGACACCCCCAATAAAGGAGTGGTTCTGCAGGTGGTAACCACAGACCACTTCTCAGTTCCTATGCTTCCTGGCTGATGTTTTGGTCACTTTTGAATGCTGGCGGTGCTTTCACTCTAGTGGTAGCATGAGACGGAGTCTACAACCCACACAAGTGGCTCAGGTAGTGCAGCTTATCCAGGATGGCACATCAATGCGAGCTGTGGCAAGAAGGTTTGCTGTGTCTGTCAGCGTAGTGTCCAGAGCATGGAGGCGCTACCAGGAGACAGGCCAGTACATCAGGAGACGTGGAGGAGGCCGTAGGAGGGCAACAACCCAGCAGCAGGACCGCTACCTCCGCCTTTGTGCAAGGAGGAGCAGGAGGAGCACTGCCAGAGCCCTGCAAAATGACCTCCAGCAGGCCACAAATGTGCATGTGTCTGCTCAAACGGTCAGAAACAGACTCCATGAGGGTGGTATGAGGGCCCAACGTCCACAGGTGGGGGTTGTGCTTACAGCCCAACACCGTGCAGGACGTTTGGCATTTGCCAGAGAACACCAAGATTGGCAAATTCGCCACTGGCGCCCTGTGCTCTTCACAGATGAAAGCAGGTTCACACTGAGCACATGTGACAGACGTGACAGAGTCTGGAGATGCCGTGGAGAACGTTCTGCTGCCTGCAACATCCTCCAGCATGACCGGTTTGGCGGTGGGTTAGTCATGGTGTGAGGTGGCATTTCTTTGGGGGCCGCACAGCCCTCCATGTGCTCGCCAGAGGTAGCCTGACTGCCATTAGGTACCGAGATGAGATCCTCAGACCCCTTGTGAGACCATATGCTGGTGCGGTTGACCCTGGGTTCCTCTTAATGCAAGACAATGCTAGACCTCATGTGGCTGGAGTGTGTCAGCAGTTCCTGCAAGAGGAAGGCATTGATGCTATGGACTGGCCCGCCCGTTCCCCAGACCTGAATCCAATTGAGTACATCTGGGACATCATGTCTCTCTCCATCCACCAACGCCACGTTGCACCACAAACTGTCCAGGAGTTGGTGGATGCTTTAGTCCAGGTCTGGGAGGAGATCCCTCAGAAGACCATCCGCCACCTCATCAGGAGCATGCCCAGGCGTTGTAGGGAGGTCATACAGGCACGTGGAGGCCACACACACTACTGAGCCTCATTTTGACTTGTTTTAAGGACATTACATCAAAGTTGGATCAGCCTGTAGTGTGGTTTTCCACTTTAATTTTGAGTGTGACTCCAAATCCAGACCTCCATGGGTTGATAAATTGGATTTCCATTGATTATTTTTGTGTGATTTTGTTGTCAGCACATTCAACTATGTAAAAAAAGTATTTAATAAGATTATTTCATTCATTCAGATCTAGGATGTGTTATTTTAGTGTTCCCTTTATTTTTTTGAGCTGTGTATATATATATATACATGTGTGTATATATATATGTGTATATATATATATACACATATACACTATATATACACATATACACACATATACACTATATATATATATATATATATATATATATATATATATATATATATATATACATATATATAGTACCAGTCAGCAGTTTGGACACACCTACTCATTGAAGGGTTTTCTTTATTTTTAGTATTTTCTACATTGTAGAATAATAGTGAAGACATCAAAACTATGAAATAACACATATGGAATCACATAGTAACCAAAAAGTTTTTAAAAAATGTTAATATATTTTAGATTTTAGATTCTTCAAAGTAGCCACCCTTTGCCTTGATGACAGCTTTGCACACTCTTGGCATTCTCTCAACCAGCTTCATGCGGAATGTTTTTCCAACAGTCTTGAAGGAGTTCCCACATATGCTGAGCACTTGTTGGCTGCTTTTCCTCCCTCTGCGGTCCAACTCATCCCAAACCATCTCAACTGGGTTGAGGTCGGGTGATTGTGGAGGCCAGGTCATCTGATGCAGCGCTCTATCACTAACCTTGGTCAAATAGCCCTTACACAGCCTGGAGGTGTGTTTTGGGTCATTGTCCTGTTGAAAAACAAATGAAAGTTCAGCTAAGCGCAAATCAGATGGGATGGCATATCACTGCAGAATGCTGTGATACAGTATCCATGCTGGTTAAGTGTGCCCTGATTTCTAAATAAATCACTGACAGTGTCACCAGCAAAGCACCACCACACCATCACACCTCCACCTCCAAGCTTCACAGTGGGAACCACATATGCAGAGATCATCCGTTCACCTACTCCGTGTCACAGAAAGATACAGCGGTTGGAACCAAAAATCTCAAAGACCAAAGGACAGATTTCCACCGATCTAATGTCCATTGCTCGTGTTTCTTGGCCCAAGCAAGTCTCATATTATTAATGTGTTTTTTAGTAGTGGTTTCCTTGCAGCAATTTGACCATGAAGGCCTGATTCACACAGTCTCCTCTGAACAGTTAATGTTGAGATGTGTCTGTTACTTGAACTCTGTAAAGCATTTATTTGGACTGGAATCTGAGGTGCAGTTAACTCTAACGAACTTATCCTTTGCAGCAGAGGTAACTCTTTGCCTTCCTTTTCTGTGGCGGTCCTCATGAGAGCCAGTTTCATCATAGCGCTTCATAGTTTGTGCGACTGCATTTGAAGAAACCTTCAAAGTTCTTGAAATTTTCCGCATTGACTGACATTCATATCTTAAAGTAATGATGGACTGTCATATCTCTTTGCTTATTTGAGCTGTTCTTACCATAATATGGACTTGGTCATTTACCAAATAGGGCTATCTTCTGTATACCACCCCTACCTTGTCACAACACAACTGATTGGCTCAAATGCATTAAGAAGGAAAGAAATTCCACAAATTCACTTTTAACCTGGCACACCTGTTAATTGAAATTCCAGGTGACTACCTCATGAAGCTGGTTGAGAGAATGCCAAGAGTATGCAAAGCTGTCATCAAGGCAAAGGGTGGCAACTTTGAAGAATCTAACATTTTAAATATATTTTGATTTGTTTAACACTTTTTTGGTTACTACATGATTCTATATGTGTTATTTCATAGTTTTGATGTCTTCACTATTATTCTACAATGTAGAAAATAGTAAAAAATATTGAAGAACCCTTGAATGAGTAGGTGTGTCCAAACTTTAGACTGGTCTGTATATAAAAATATGTTTTAAGTGAGATGTAGGCATTTGTCTGAAGCCTATAAAGAAAGTAAATTCACATGAGCACCCATGCTCTGCCAAGGTTTTCCAGCACACAGCTTTGACCTACTACAGTAGCTATGTTGGTTTATTCTACTTCAAACAATGTGCATGCAGGTTCCTTAGGATTCAAACCTTGATGAGTAGAGGTGTCCAAACCTTTGACTGGTTTACACTACCGTTCAAAAGTTTGGGGTCACTTTCCAGAGTCGCCCCTTCAATGTTGACGTTGAGATTGGTGTTTTGCAGGTACTATTTAATGAAGCTGCCAGTTGAGGACTTGTGAGGCATCTGTTTCTCAAACAGATGTCCTCTTGCTCAGTTGTGCACAGGGGCCTCCCACTATTTATTTTCTGGTTAGAGCCAGTTTGCGCTGTTCTGTGAAGGGAGTAGTACACAGCGTTGTACTAGATCTTCAGTTTCTTGACAATTTCTCGCATGGAATAGCCTTCATTTCTCAGAACAAGAATAGACTGATGAATTTCAGAAGAAAGTGCTTTGTTTCTGGCCATTTTGAGCCTGTAATCAAACCCACAAATGCTGATACTCCAGATTCTCAACTAGTCTAAAGAAGGCCAGTTTTATTGCTTCTTTAATCAGGACAATAGTTTTCAGCTATGCTAACATAATTGCAAAAGGGTTTTCTAATGATCAATTAGCCTTTTAAAATGATAAACTTGGATTAGCTAACACAACGTGCCATTTGAACACAGGAGTGATGGTTGCTGATTATGGGCCTCTGCACGCCTATGTAGATATTCCATTCAAAATCAGCCGTTTCCAGCTACAATAGTCATTTACAACATTAACAATGTCTACACTGTATTTCTGATCAATTTGATGTTATTTTAATGGACCAAATTTTTCCTTTTCTTTCAAAAACATGGACATTTCTAAGTGATCCCAAACTTTTGAATGGTAGTGTATATTACATTTACATTTAAGTCATTTAGCAGACGCTCTTATCCAGAGCGACTTACAAATTGGAATATATATTACAGACTTTAACATTGCTCATTCATTTCTTGTTATTTAAAAAAAAATGTTTGACTGTATGTGTATTGCTATTGTATTGCCAGATATTACTGCACTGTTGGAGCTAGAAACATCAGCATTTTGCTGCACCTGAGATAACATCTACAAAACTGTGTACTGCAAAACCAATGAATTGACACCATGCACCCACTTACCTTGTATGACTACAGCTGAATTGTGCTTGCATAGCTGTTTATGTAAACTAGAAAAGTCCACATTAACACACAGTTTATGTAGCCTATGGAACACATCAATGGGAATCAACCAGTGGAGGCTGCTGATGGGAGGACATAATAATGTCAGGAATGGAGTACAATGGATGGAATGGAGTTTACGGGATGGAATGGAGTTTACGGGATGGAATGGAGTGGAAGGGATGGAAGGGAGTGGAATGGATGGAACGTAGTATAATGGATGGAATGGAGTGGAATGGATGGAACGGCGTGGAATGGATGGAACAGAGTGGAATGGATGGAACAGAGTGGAATGGATGGAACAGAGTGGAATGGATGGAACAGAGTGCAATGGATGGAACGGAGTATAATGGATGGAACGGAGTGTAATGGATGGAATGGAGTTTAAGGGATGGAACGGCGTTTAAGGGATGGAATGGAGTGTAATGGATGGAATGGAGTGTAAGGGATGGAACGGAGTTTAAGGGATGGAATGGAGTTTAAGGGATGGAATGGAGTTGAATGGATGGAATGGAGTGTAATGGATGGAATGGAGTGGAAGGGATGGAACATTTACATTTACGTCACTTACAAATTGGTGCATTCACCTTATGATATCCAGTGGAACAACCACTTTACAATAGTACATCTATATAAAAAAAAATTTGGGGGGGGGTTAGAAGGATTACTATATCCTATCCCAGGTATTCCTTAAAGAGGTGGGGTTTCAGGTGTCTACGGAAGGTGGTGATTGACTCGGAGTGGAATGGATGGAACGGAGTGGAATGGATGGAACGGAGTGTAATGGATGGAACGGAGTGGAATGGATGGAACGGAGTGTAATGGATGGAACGGAGTGGATGGGATGGAATGGAGTGTAATGGATGGAACGGAGTGTAAGGGATGGAACGGAGTGGAATGGATGGAACGGAGTGGAATGGATGGAACGGAGTGGAATGGATGGAACGGAGTGTAATGGATGGAACGGAGTGGATGGGATGGAACGGAGTGGAATGGATGGAACGGAGTGGAATGGATGGAACGGAGTGGAAGGGATGGAATGGAGTGTAATGGATGGAACGGAGTGTAAGGGATGGAACGGAGTGGAATGGATGGAACGGAGTGGAATGGATGGAATGGAGTGGAAGGGATGGAATGGAGTGTAAGGGATGGAATGGAGTGGAAGGGATGGAACGGAGTGGAAGGGATGGAACGGAGTGTAATGGATGGAACGGAGTGTAAGGGATGGAATGGAGTGGAATGGATGGAATGGAGTGTAATGGATGGAATGGAGTGAATGGAATAGTATCAAACACATGAAAAGCATGTTTATGATGCCATTCCATTTACTCAATAAAGATCCTATTAAATGACTATTCTAATTCCTAATTCTAAAGAAACCACCATCTGAAAAAGTGGCACTATTGACTGACCCTAGTGTAGACATGAGGCCTGCTGTGGCATGCCATAAGATGTGTCCTCGCTCTCTACAACACGCCAGAGGTGTGTGTTGCGCGCACACACACACACACACACACACACACACAGAGGTCAGCCAATGCCAGGATATCAGGGCAGGAATGCTGATGGCTCCTGTTGACACGGAACCAGGACATCTTCTGCAGCGACTGGGGCTCTTGGTACATCAGCACCTTCAGGACAGTCCACTGGTCAGGGATCATTTCAACATGGATGCCAGAGGTCTCCAGGACAGGCTTGAAGTGGTCCACCAGGGTTTCCAGTTCAGTGTCACCAAAATCTAGACGGATTGTATACATTACAACAAGCATCATGCAGTTTTAATTCTCTTCTCTATAGAAATATGATGATGAACCTGAACCCAACCTGACTGTCCTGTAATACAAAACATAAAGTAACCTGCTGCTGCATCTCCTGACTCTGGCCAGTTGGTGAAGCTGACCAGCTTGGTGGAGCACAGGACCCCTACACTGGTGTCCTGGAACCTGTCAGTCATATTCTCAACTAGCCTGTCAAGCATTTTGTCCTGTGAGGTGACGAGGGTCAGGCTGTCACCTCTGGTCAGCGAAATTCCCTCATATCTGTTGGCCATTATGGCCTTCATCATGGGCCCTTCTCTGATGAGAAAAGGTACATTTTACCATCCTTTCAGAATTTTCCTTTACAACACACTCTCACTCACACTTTCTCTCCCTCCCTTATTGACGTAATCCTTTCTCTTAATTCTCTTAAGGTAAGTACTTCTTACTGCAGCTTAAATAAACATACCTGGTTTTGTACTTCTTAAGTACTGCCTGTGTTGAGCACGAGGAGCTGTGGACTTCTGCTATGGTGATGGTGGACCTCTGCAGACAGGCAGACAGGTTGCTCAGGTGTGTTAGTGTGTCATGCAGGAAGCCCCAGAAGCGGATAACAACAGCCTCCCTCGCAGTACTGTAGTATTTCCTGGCCTTGGCCTGCTGGACACCTCAGACATTTTGGGAATCAGCAGATTGAATCTGAAATACATCAAGAACAAAGACATACAACTAGACAATTAATTGCTGTCCAAATAAAACTATATTAGATATGACATTTTATCAGTGCATAAAGCATTGAAACATGATGTTACCAATTGTAACTGTGTTTGTTGTTATTTACAGGACATTACATATTGATGATGACTTGGAGTATTTAACATAGCAATCTAGAGCCCCTACCTGTTCCAGGTGCTAGACACGCCCCTGGTAACCTCGCAGGAAGTGGTCCAGTGCACGCAATAGGTGTCCTACCCATCGGGTCCCGCCAATTCTGGTGGGTACCAGCGATGTGTGCCCAAGAGCCTGGAAGCTGTTACCAGGTTTTCCCTGTTCAGTGGACTGGTGTGGTAGAAGGTGTAGAGCCCACTGAGGAGGTCTTCTACTTTCTGAAACATCACGTTGGACTGGATGGCATCAGAAAAGGTCATTTCAAGGCGGTGTGCCATACAGTGGATGCCGATGATGTAGGCCCTGTCCCCCTTCAGCTGGCTGACCACACCATTCTTGGCTCCAATCATCACAGCAGCTCCATCTGTTCCCAGAGCGACCAACTTGCTCCCCCACTCATCACACACTCCCTCCACGATGGCACTGATGGAGTTGCTTATGTGTGCCGCTTCTGCCTTCTCCACCGACTTGATGCCAACAAACTTCGACTCGATCTTAACCTTGTGACAGAATCTGACATAAACTAACTACTTCTCTTTCACAGAACTGTCTGTGGAGCCATCTGACATAAACTAACTCCCTCTCTTTCACAGAACTGTCTGTGGAGCCATCTGACATGATGGAGAGAAATTTGCTGCTTTTCAGATTTTCTCTGATGTTGTTTCTCTCCACCTCTGCAATAACCCTTTGACCTGCTTCTCATTTCTATATGTTGAGCCCACAGCGATTACTTTTTTTTCATCCAATCTGCAAAAATCAAACATCAAATTAATTAAATAATAATTTAATATACAATCATGTTATCCAATATAGCTGGAAGTTGATTATGCTAAATGTGCCTTCTACCCTTTGATTACTTAAGGATCAACACTATAAGGCAGGTAAAGTCAATTGTGTCACAATGCTTTAAATGTAAACAGCATCTGGAGACAAACATTAAAATAGAATGTTACAGAGACATAGGAAAGCATAGAGATCCATGTCAGCATCAGTAGGCCTATAATGTTATGGTATTTACACACTATTTTGAGGTGAACGGAAACTTATCAAGAGCTGAGAAATAAACTACAATACTGGACCACGTCTGCTAAATAGACTTGAATAAAATAGCTACAAATGTACTAGTCTAGCTACAAGAGTAACAACATTTTCACTTACTCACACATCCACTCCAAGTCAGAAAGTGATCTCGCTTTCTTGCAAATGGGATGTACAGTCCTAAACAGTATGTTCATCTTCGTGCTGGTCTGCTCTGACATTGCCATTACCGCTGTCACAGAGGGTGTCAAGAGGAGAGGCTCTGATTGACCCGGGACACAGACTCGCAGGCAATGTCACACTTGCTGTGTTCATGGTCACGAATGTTCTCCAACTTCATTGTATTATTTCTGATGACAAATGAGTTGTTTCTGTTTTTATCTTTAGCATTCTGGCGACACCCAGAACAACTCATCACCACAGCCTCAGCCTCATACTGTAGCCAGCCTCTTGAAACTCCTTTATCTCCAAACCTCCATTTCTCACAAAACGTAATTTTTTTATGTGATTCGTCCTCCTTTTTGTAGGTGGGTTTTCGTTTCAAAGGTTGACTTACTCCAGGTAAATGTTGCCACATAACAGCTATTTAATGAACGGTAACTAGCTGCAGACCCGTGGCAAGTTAGCAATGTCGAGTAGCTGATGTCCCGTATGGTAAACAGTGCCGTGAAACTAGGAGCACTAGAGACGGTCTGTGGCTGGCAAACATGAGTCATTTCCTCAGAGCCATCATGCCAGATATTTTATTACAAACATTACTCGCCAGTGTGGCGGATAGCCTTCTGAGATTTACTCGCCAAACGGAAAATCTACCTGCATTTGGCGGGTGTTCAGTACATTCTGTATCTCCAAGGGACACCATGTCTCTCTGTGATTAGGAAGTCAGTGGTGTAATCCATTACATGGGTTGTAATGTTTGTCATCAGTGATGATAGCCATAGCCCTGCCCTAAAGCTAATGGCCAAATCTGCTTTTTGCATCTGACATTTAGATCTTTAGGTTTTCACTTTTTATTTAAATTATTCCTCCCACTCTGACAGCACTGGGCTCCCGAGTGGTGCAGGGGTCTAAGGCACTGCATCTCAGTGCAAAAGGCGTCACTGCAGTCCCTGGTTTGATTCCAGGCTGTATCACATTCGGCCGTGATTTGGAATCCCATAGGGCGGCACACAATTGGCCCAGCGTTGTCTGGGTTTGGCCAGGGTAGGCCGAACCCGTAAATAAATTGTAAATAAGAATTTGTTCTTAACTGACTTGCCTGGTTAAACAAATAACAATAAAAGAGCAATTTAAGTGTAATTGCTAAGGAGTAGACAAGGGCCAATGAAGACCTGGCCAACTTGTAATAAGGAAGTCTGTTTGCTCAAATAGAGAATGGCTAAGTCAAACAACATTGTGGCGTCCATGGATGGTAGCACATAGAAAGGTAAGCACACAAATTTTCTCTCACACACACACAAACAGTCATGTTGGGAGGGCCATAATTCCCCATGTGAAGCGGTCCCTCCAGAGTGCTTATTTATATCCCTTGTCACTTCAGACCAGGGTCGTAAATCCTGCCATGCTTACCAAGCACAAATTTCCCGTTCATTAGGGATCCACACCCTGTGGAAGCACCAGTCGGAGGCCTGAAATAAATCAGGGATCCAAACCCTGTGGAAGCACCAGTCGGAGCCCTGAAATAAATCAGGGATCCAAACCCTGTGGAAGCACCAGTCGAAGCCCTGAAATAAATCAGGGATCCAAACCCTGTGGAAGCACCAGTCGGAGCCCTGAAATAAATCAGGGATCCAAACCCTGTGGAAGCACCAGTCGGAGCCCTGAAATAAATCAGGGATCCAAACCCTGTGGAAGGACCAGTCGGAGGTCTGAAATAAATCAGGGATCCAAACCCTGTGGAAGCACCAGTCGAAGCCCTGAAATAAATCAGGGATCCAAACCCTGTGGAAGCACCAGTCGAAGCCCTGAAATAAATCAGGGATCCAAACCCTGTGGAAGCACCAGTCGAAGCCCTGAAATAAATCAGGGATCCAAACCCCGTGGAAGCACCAGTCGAAGCCCTGAAATAAATCAGGGATCCAAACCCCGTGGAAGCACCAGTCGAAGCCCCGAAATAAATCAGGGATCCAAACCCTGTGGAAGCACCAGTCAGAGCCCTGAAATACAGCCAAGTGACTAGAACAGGTTGTAACCTACTGGGAGCAATGCAGCAGACACAACATGTAAACACACACACACACACACACACACACACACACACACACACACACACACACACACACACACACACACACACACACACAAGATGGATCCTATTACTAACTTAAACAGATTCTTACTGTGGAATTCTAACTCATAATAACCTGCATATTACATACATATCTTTGTTATTACTATGGAATAACATCCCCTCAATATCATTGATAGTAGTGATTAAGTATTAGCTTATTCACTGTGTCTATCCTGCATGATCCAGGAGGTGGAATAATGAACGACATCATTTATGGTAAAGTATAACACAGTATATGCTTCTTCTCATGCCACACACTGTACCACGTCAGTAACTGACAGTGGTGCGACGTCCTCTTTCTTCACCACACCCCATAAATGTTCCTCTCTGTCTGTCTGTGTGTGTTGAACTATACTTGTGGGGACCAGAAGTCTCCACGACAATAGTAAACAAACAAATAATTGGGAACATTTTGTTCGTCCCCTCAAGGTCAAATGCTATTTCTAGGGGGTTTGTGTGTCCACAGAGCTAATAGGATGTATCACTGTACTTGACCATGAGAGAGAAAGGATGACTGCATTCAGTCAGACCCAGTTGTTAGTCTTAGCTGGCAGACAGACAGACAGACAGACAGACAGACAGACAGACAGACAGACAGACAGACAGACAGACAGACAGACAGACAGACAGACAGACAGACAGACAGACAGACAGACAGACAGGTAGGTAGGTCTCTGGATCCTGGCAACAGTAAATATCTCCCAGTCTCAGCTCTGCACTGTGGCTCACCTCCCAGTCTCACCTCCCGGGCTCACCTCCCAGTCCTACCTCCCAGTCTCACCTCCCAGTCTCACCTCCCAGTCTCAGCTCTGCACTGTGGCTCACCTCCCAGTCTCACCTCCCAGTCTCACCTCCCGGGCTCACCTCCCGGGCTCACCTCCCAGGCTCACCTCCCAGTCCTACCTCCCAGTCTCACCTCCCAGTCTGAGCTCTGTGGCTCTGCATCAGCTTTATCTGGCACACTCCCTCTGAAATTCAGACCACACACACACACACACACACACACACACACACACACACACACACACACACACACACACACACACACACACACACACACACTTACATGTATGAACGCATACACACAGACACACACACACACAAATGTGTGAACGCATACACACGCACCCACACATAGTCTATACATATACACACATACGTACATTCTGTACACATTACAAACATGCAAGTGTGCAAAGATACACACACACACACAGAAAAACACACACACACACACACACACACACACACACACACACACACACACACACACACACACACACACACACACAGGAAAAGGTGTGAGCAGGAATCACACAAATATAATGATGCAATTCCTTCCACACGACTTACTTGATGTGCCATCAGAGAGGTGAGAAAGCAGCTTGTCAGCACAGGCCAGGGGAGCAGCCTGGGGCTAGAGTTGGAGCTGCTCGGGCTTCCTGACGCTGTCTGGATACAGTGTGACAGGTGAGGCCCTGAGGCTAACAGCAGCACCGGGTACGTGTTTCCACAGAGGCCTAAGGGTAATGCGAATTCAAATTGACTTGGGTGAGCGTTAGATCAGCTCAGTGCTCATAATGTACTGCTGGAAGCACAGTTTAGTCCATCGACATGGAATGTTTGTTGCATTGCTATTAGCAGTGGTTAGCTATTAGCTTGTGGCAAACCAGCTGGCTTTTATTTATTTTTTTACTTGAGTAGTATGAGTACTCAGTCTAAGGGAACACAGGCCTAATAAAGACCATTAGAGAAGGTGATTAACAAAGAGGAAAGTCTGTAATTAGCACTCATAAAGATAGGATATTTTTTTCAAACAGTTACTGTTTAGTAGCTTAGTTGCTAGTGGATCTGAATCTGAGAAATGTCCTATAGCTTTGTGTATGGGATGGCAGGGCTGGTTTCCACGGGAGTTGGTTGTCACAGTGCTGTGTTAAAATCCGTGCGTTGCTGTGAATTGATGACAAACTTTCAGACGAGGACAAACATGGACCTGTTGATGTTCATGCTACAGTTGAAGTGGGAAGTTTACATACACTTAGGTTGGAGTCATTAAAACTTGTTTTTCAACCACTCCACAAATTTCTTGTTAACAAACTATAGTTTTGGCAAGTCGGTTAAGACATCTTCTTTGTGCATGACACAAGTAATTGTTCCAACAATTGTTTACAGACAGATTATTTCACTTATAATTGTAACGCCCTGACCATAGAGAGGGGTTTTTTGTTCTTTATTTTGGTTAGGCCAGGGTGTTACATTGGGTTGGCGTTCTATGTTCCTTTTTCTATGTTTTTGTATTTCTTTGTTTTGGACCGTGTGTGGCTCCCAATCAGGCACAGCTGAAGCTCGTTGTTGCTGATTGGGAGTCACACATAAGGAGCATGTTTTTCCTTTGGGTTTTGTGGGTAATTGTCTTCTGTTAGTGTGTTTTCCTGACAGGACTGTTTTGCTGTCGTTTTTGTTTATTTTTGTAGTGTTCTCTTTTCATTAAAATTCTAATGATGAACACATCCTCCGCTGCACCTTGGTCTAATTCTGACGACAGACCTTACAGAATTACCCACCACAAAAAGACCAAGCAGCGGAGAAGAGGGCAGATGGAAGTCAAGGAGGACTATTGGAAGCAGCGCGCTCGGGAGGAGATGGCTTCCTGGTCGCTGGAGGTGCTGGAGTCAAGGATTGACTGGACATGGGAGCAATTGCTGGACCACTGTGACAACCTGCCTGGGAGGCAGGTAGAGCCCGAGAGGCAGCCCCCCCAAAAATTTGGGGGGGGCACACGGGGAGTGTGGCAGAGTCAGGTTGGAGACCTGAGCCAGCTCCCCGTGCTTACAGGAGGCAACGTAGTACTGGTCAGGCACCGTGTTATGCAGTAAAGCGCACAGTGTCCCCAGTACGCGTGGAGAGGCCGGTGCGTTACATCCCAGCTCCTAACATCTGCCGGGGGAGATTGGGCATCGAGCCAGGACGGGTTGTGCAGGCCGTGCGCTCTAGACCTCCAGTGCATCTTCAGGACCTGGTTAAGCCTGTGCCTCCTCCTAGGTCCAGGCCTCCAGTGGGTCTCCCCATCCTGGTCCGTCCTTTGCCTCCTCCTAGGACAAGGCCTCCAGTGGGTCTCCCCATCCTGGTCAGTCCTGTGCCTGCTCCACGGACCAGGTCTCCAGTGGGTCTCCCCATCCTGGTCCGTCCTGTGCCACCTCCCAGGACTAGGCCTCCAGTGGGTCTCGCCAGTCCGAAGCCGCCAGAGCTGCCCGCCAGTCTGGAGCCGCCAGAACCGCCCGCCAATCAGGAGCCGCCAGAGCCGCCCGCCAGTCAGGAGCCGCCAGAGCCGCCCGCCAGTCAGGAGCCGCCAGAGCCGCCCGCCTGTCCGGAACCGCCAGAGCCGCCCGCCTGTCCGGAGCCGCCAGAGCCGCCCGCCTGTCCGGAGCCGCCAGAGCCGCCCGCCTGTCCGGAGCCGCCAGAGCCGCCCGCCTGTCCGGAGCCGCCAGAGCCGCCCGCCTGTCCGGAGCCGCCAGAGCCGCCCGCCTGTCCGGAGCCGCCAGAGCCGCCCGCCTGTCCGGAGCCGCCAGAGCCGCCCGCCTGTCCGGAGCCTCCAGAGCCACACGCCTGTCCAGAGCAGTCAGAACCGCCCGCCAGCCCGGTGAGTCCTGTGCCTACGCCTAGGGCCAGGCCTCTGTCATGTCTCCCCAGCCTGGTGAGTCCTGTGCCTGTGCCTGTGCCCAGGGCCAGGCCTCCATCATGTCTCCCCAGCCTGGTGAATCCTGGACCAGAGACGCCAGAGCCGCTCGCCTGTCCGGAGCCACCAGAGCCGCCCGCCTGTCCAGAGCCGCCAGAGCCGCCCGCCTGTCCGGAGCCGCCAGAGCCGCCCGCCTGTCCGGAGCCACCAGAGCCACCCGCCTGTCCGGAGCCGCCAGAACCGCACGCCTGTCCAGAGCAGTCAGAGCCGCCCGCCAGCCCGGTGAGTCCTGTGCCTACGCCTAGGGCCAGGCCTCTGTCATGTCTCCCCAGCCTGGTGAGTCCTGTGCCTGTGCCCAGGGCCAGGCCTCCATCATGTCTCCCCAGCCTGGTGAATCCTGGACCAGAGCCGCCAGAGGCGCCCGCCAGCCCGGAGCCGCCGGAGCCGCCAGAGCCGCCCGCCAGACTGGTAAGTCCTGTGCCTGCGCCCAGGGCCTCCTTCATATTTCCCCAGCCTGGTGAATCCTGGGTCAGTGCCGCCGGAGCCGCCAGGGACGCCCACCAGCCGGGCGCAGCCAGGGACGGCCGCCAGCCGGGCGCAGTCAGGGTCGCCCGCCATCCGGGCGCAGCCATCGCCGCCCGCCAGCCGGGCGCAGCCATCACCGCCCGCCAGCCGGGCGCAACCAGGGTCGCCCGCCAGCCAGGCGCAGCCATCGCCGCCCGCCAGCCGGGCGCAGTCAGGGTCGCCCACCAGACCTTCGGCGCGGCCAGGTCGCCACCTAAGAGGGCGACGCCAAGGGTGGAGCAGAGGCCATGTCCCGCACCTGAGCCGCCGCCGTAAGAAGGCCCACCCGGACCCTCCCCTTCAGAGTCAGGTTTTGCGGCCGGAGTCCGCACCTTTGGGGGGGGTTCTGTAACGCCCTGGCCATAGAGAGGGGTTTTTTGTTCTTTATTTTGGTTAGGCCAGGGTGTTACATTGGGTGGGCGTTCTATGTTCCTTTTTCTATGTTTTTGTATTTCTTTGTTTTTGGCCGTGTGTGGCTCCCAATCAGGCACAGCTGAAGCTCGTTGTTGCTGATTGGGAGTCACACATAAAGGAGCATGTTTTTCCTTTGGGTTTTGTGGGTAATTGTCTTCTGTTAGTGTGTTTTCCTGACAGGACTGTTTTGCTGTCGTTTTTGTTTATTTTTGTAGTGTTCTCTTTTCATAAAAATTCTAATGATGAACACATCCTCCGCTGCACCTTGGTCTAATTCTGACGACAGCCCTTACAATAATTCACTGTATCACAATTCCAGTGGGTCAGAAGTTTACATACACTAAGTTGACTGTGCCTTTAAACAGCTTGAAAAATTACAGAAAATTATGTCATGGCTTTAGAAGCCTCTGATAGGCTAATTGACATCTTTGAGTCAATTGGAGGTGTACCTGTGAATGGGTTTCAAGGCATACCTTCAAACTCAGTGCCTCTTTGCTTGACATCATGGGAAAATCAAAAGAAATCAACCAAGACCTCAGAAAACAATTGTAGACCTCCACAAGTCTGGTTTATCATTGGGAGCAATTTCCAAATGCCTGATGGTACCACATTTGTCGATACAAACAATAGTACGCAAGTATAAACACCATGGGACCACGCATCATCATACCACTCAGGAAGGAGACGCGTTCTGTCTCCTAGAGATTAATGTACTTTGGTTCGAATAGTGCAAATCAATCCCAGAACAACAGCAAAGGACCTTGTGAAGATGCCGGAGGAAACGGGTACAAAAGTATCTATATCCACAGTAAAACGAGTCCTATATCGACATAACCTGAAAGGCCGCTCAGCAAGGAAGAAACCACTGCTCCAAAACCGCCATAAACGGTTTGCAACTGCACATGGGGACAAAGATCGTACTTTTTGGAAAAATGTTCTCTGGTCTGATGAAACAAAAATAGAACTGTTTGGCCATAATGACCATCGTTATGTTTGGAGGAAAAAGGGGGAGGCTTGCAAGCCGAAGAACACCATCCCAACCGTGAAGCACGGGGGTGGCAGCATCGTGTTGTGGTGGTGCTTTGCTGCAGGAGGGACTGGTGCACTTCACAAAATAGATGGCATCATAAAGAAGGGAAATGATGTGGATATATTGAAGCAACATCTCAAGAAATCAGTCAGGAAGTTAAAGCTTGGTCGCAAATGGGTCTTCCAAATGGACAATGACCCAAGCATACTTCCAAAGTTGTGGCAAAATGGCTTAAGAACAAAGTCAAGGTATTGGAGTGGCCATCTCAAAGCCCTGACCTCAATCCTATAGAGAATTTGTGGGCAGAACTTAAAAAGCATGTGCTGGCAAGGAGGCCTACAAACCTGACTTAGTTACACCAGCTCTGTCAGGAGGAATGGGCCAAAATTCACCCAACTTATTGTGGGAAGCTTGTGGAAGGCTACCTGAAATGTTTGACCCAAGTTAAACAATTTAAAGGCAATGCTACCAAATACTAACTGAGTGTATGTAAACTTCTGACCCACTGGGAATGTGATGAAAGAAATTAAATCTGAAATAAATAATTCTCTCTACTATTATTCTAACATTTCATATTCTTAAAATAAAGTGGTGATCGTGACTGACCTAAGACAGGGGATTTTTACTAGGATTAAATGTCAGGAATTGTGAAAAACTGAGTTTAAATGTATTTGGCTAAGGTGTATGTAAACTTCCGACTTCAACAGTATATGTTCTAAATCTTTGATGTTTTGGGGTTTCCATGAACTAAGCCGGTTGTTGTATAGAGTGAAGAAAGAGGCATGTACTGTAGGCTATATGATTCAGATGTTACACTTTATTAATAGATTCAGCTCGTTTCAAGACTTTTCAACAAAGAAGTTGTATGTATGTACAGTATGTGTCATTGCTATTATACATACAGTAAACAAACCATGAATAAACTGAGGCAAATTGAATAATATTACGAAGTATTGTTACATTTCATATTCTAATAAAAATCTTTTATATATTTCATGTAAGCTTATAAGATAAGTACTGTTATAATGATGTAAGAAAATGGCCAAAACACCAAGTAGGAAAACAGAGGCAAAGTGCTGCATAGCCTCTTGATTCCTTGAAAGAACATTCAGTATATCAATGATCTAACACTTACACTAGTGAGTCGTTTAATGGCAACAGAAAAGTCAAACCAAGATTTCAGAAGTTAGTCAGTGTTAATCTTCCAAATGTCAGAATCATCATCTTACATCTTCTCTGTGAAACATTTTCTTCAGGCTACTCCTTGAATTCCACTCCATTTTCTTGGCAAACTTGTAGACGCATCCAAAGAGATCAGGGAACATTGTCATCATGTCAACAGAATCCGCATCCTCAGTGCTTCAGAGAGAGAGAGACAAAATATTCAACCACCTTCAATGGTAAGAGAGTAAATAAAGTGAATGTACATGTTTTTAGACAGAACTATGAATATGTCTTACTAGTGCTCATGAAGGTTGCGTATGAAGCGCAACAAACCCAATGTGTTGTCAGGGTAGGCCTTCTTTTTACCATCCAACTTGTCCATCAACTCAGGCGGCATCTGTGTACACAAATAAATAACAGTAAGTGTGACTACTACTAGACTAGACACTACACTAGGATGAATGTACAGGTAAATAAAATGGATAAAATGGCGTCTTACTCACCTTGGACTTCCAGTTTGTGAAGGACCTCCCCTCAGCACACTGGTCCAAAGCATGAAGGAGTCTTGGGTCTGCTTTGCGACAGTTCTCTGCTTCCTTCTCGTTACCAATTTTTCGTAAGTACTCCACTCTCCTGAAAAACAACAGTGTACCTTTAAATGCATTCAACTGGGTCAGTGTCAAACAGCGATCACATTTCCACTGGGATAAATAGTCGTTAGAATTGAGCATTGCTACCCATTCGACAATGTCACGCTTTGTCCTCATTGCTCTGGGACCAAACCAACGTTTATGAACTTCAATGGTTAAAACCTGAACCCATTAAAAAAGGTAAATGTTCACTGGAAAAAGTAAATCACTAATCTTAACTAACCTTCTGATTGACAAGTGTTAGGACTGCTCCTCACCTCTCTTCTGCCCAGAAGTATGGGTGGGCCAGTGTGTCCTCCACTGTAGGTCTCTTCTCTGGCTCTTCATTGATCATCCACTCAATGAGGTCCCTGGTCACCTCATCATCAACATGTTCCAGTGTGTACTTCCCTTGAAAAATGTTCATTTCACAATGGATGCCTTTGCCAAATGGATGATGTCCACCAGAGATGATGTAATACATTAACATCCCAGCCACCTGAAAAGTATATAATAATAATTTATAATGTATTACATTTCTATAGCGCTTTTGCTTCAATAGCAAAAAACAAACAACCAATACATCATCATGAGTAGCCTAGCTATAGTTAGCTAGGTCAACCAATACATTATCATGAGTAGCCTAGCTATAGTTAGCTAGGTCAACCATACATTATCATGAGTAGCCTAGCTATAGTTAGCTAGGTCAACCAATACATCCTGAGTAGCCTAGCTATAGTTAGCTAGGTCAACCAATAGAGGCCGAGTCTTTGAGGACATGCATCCTCCAAAGATAGAGAGGGACAGTTCATGGCTTGATCAGAAGGTGGTGGTCAGGGAGATGGTTGAGGAAGTGTCTGGTGACGATCTTGTAGAAGGCTACTCTGGGAACCAGCAGGTGTCATGTCGCCACTGGACTTCTCCTCCTTCACAATATAGTATAGTATGCATTCTAACCAAGTATGCTGACTTATTTAAAATTGAAAACTAACCTGAATATCGGTGCTCCTCTTATATCCGATCCCACTGTCTTCATCTAAAGTTTCTCTGGCCTTCCAACATTTTGTTCCTGCACTGATTGTGTGTAAAGTTGTTTGTCCCATGTTCAATTGTCGACTTATACCGAAATCGGCTAATCTCGCTCTGCCTGTAACATCTGAAGAGAAGATCATATAAAATGTACCATTGAAACATAGGTTAATAAACAACACATCAAATTAATATTTCTTTAGCCCAGATTTCTGTTGACTCACTACATGGTCTGGTCTTACCTATTAAAACATTCTGGGGTTTGATATCCCGGTGCAGAATTTTTGTGTTTAGACTATGGAGAACGCTTAGACTGCAGAGCACCTCGTGCACTATTTTCTTCAGGACAGGGGTTTTGTCCTCTGGTAGGTGGTCTTTGATGTATTCATCAAGGGTGTATTCACAGAGCTGAAGAACAAGGTAACCAAAGTGCTCGTCCTCTGCAAAGTCCACATATCTCACAATGCAGGGACTATCCAGCTGAGTAGTCGTAAAAAACCCTCTTCTCTCTTCAGATCTTGATAGTTTGACTTGAGCATTCTCTTCACGGCTACCTCAGTACCATCATCCTTCAAGCCCAGAAAGACTTCAGTTCCATCACTTCCTTTGGCTATTTGGAAATCTGGATGGACCACAAGATTGAGATTTCCCAATCTGTAAATCTTGCCTGCATCTATGTTGCTGAGTACCTTCAACTGAGGCCTCCACCGCTCACTAACTTTGTGCCATTTCCGGGGTTTCAATTCATCGGTGGTGAAGGGAAATGGTTTAACACTGGAATTTTCCCCATGTACACCGGATTCTTCAACTGGAATTGATGAAGTACCAAGATCTGGCTTCTCAGTCATGTCAGGTGTACTTTTCTCTACCGACAACTCTTCCTGAATTGTTTTCTTCTTCTTCTTCTTCTTCTTTCTTTGATAGATTCATTCTCTGCAATTGTTCAGTTGCATTTGTTGGTGGGACTGGACTTTGTAGGGACATATCTAATTTCCTCAGCTTTTCTTTCAGGTCTTCATGCATATGCATTTCGGCAGTAACAAGTATTTTCTCCGGCACAGAGGTTATCCCTTGTGATGTGATAATCGCAGGTACACAATCGAAGGTGTACAGATCTGCAAGCAGACCAAAAGTTAAAACACCTAAGTTTGAGGTCTGAGGATTGGAGATATATGCTTGATCAGTGAATGAGATGATCCTCTTGCATAACTCCTCAACAAAAGGGAGGGTCCAGCCATGTTTGTGATTTGGAGTTTTCTGAGTAACCACATACAGTAGTCTGACAACTGAAATGTTGCGATTTAGTCCTTGAGGGGTAATTCTGGATTCAAGTATGAGGTATTTCAGAAGAGTGGGTATTACTAACAGTGACAGTGTAAGAGATATTTATTTCATAATGTTAAAAACAGCTGTCAAGCAATTCACTACCATATCTTGTAAATGTTTGGGAATTTTAGGCAAACGATTGGTTGCCTCTTCAAGGTAGAGATCAATTTTCTGAGATTCTCTCAGCCACTTATGGATGCTTGAAGATACTGATCCGCATTTGTTCCAATGGCGTTAAAGGACATGTCATATAGTGTAAGATGATTCACAGGGTTCACCACCAGCATGTGTTTGCCATATTCATTGAAAACATCCTCCACTGATTTGAGTCCTATTGCACAAGAAAAATCATAAAAAATCTTCAATTTGACAAACTTCTCACTCTCTAAAGAGAATTTCTGAATCATGCTTGCTATCTTTTGGTCAGTAGCGGGATGTGCTTTGAGATTTCTTTCAGCAAATGCTCCAGACATCATCACCTCTTTCACAATGTCTTCTCTGTCATTGTTTGCCGCCAGTTGAAGTGGAGTATAGATCGGGATTGGTGTCCCTTCTGGATCTGCTTTTGCTGTGATTAATCTACTCACTATATTGACAGGAGCTTTTGACATTGTGGCATAATGCAAAGGAGCCCAACCATTTGCTGATTGCATGTTGGGGTTAGCACCTTCTTTCAGAAGAAATGTACAAATATTGTCATTTGTAAATGCAACAGCAGCAATTAAAGGGGTAACATCATCATTCCACTCAGCACAAGGGTACAGTCTATTCAAGTCCTTGTCGCCTCTGATCAATTTCTTTAGTTTCTCCAACTTTCTGTCAATAATGCATTTTATAATTGGATCCGTTTTCCTTGGAAGCACAGGCACCGTTGGTAATTGGAATTGGAACTGGATTTGACCTGGGACGATATTCATTCTTCAAACATCTGCTTCTTACAGGTACAGTAGATCTGTGGGATGACATCTCTATTATTACCTATGTTAAAAGGTTAAGTCAGGTACAGTAGATCTGTGGGATGACATCTCTATTATTACCTATGTTAAAAGGTTAAGTCAGGTACAGTCATATAAGCCTTGCTTAACCCTATTCTTGTTCATAACAATTGCAAAGACATTGGCAACGTTGTATTGAAGTCAACTTTGTTCTGAAGTTATCGGCTGCCATAGAGACAGATAAACATCTTGATTCTATGTTTAGTGGAAAACTTCTGCTTATAAAGTGATGCTGAAGGGCAAAAAAGCATCTAACGACCCAATTAGCTGTTCTACTAGTGGTCTAAGAAAGTCGGTAAATAAGTGTTGGGAAACAGGTCTGAGATTTTACGATGTGACTACGAAGGGTCTAGCAATGAACTTAGCAAGATGCTTTTGGGAAACCAGGCCCTGGACAATAAATTAATATAATTTGAAGCGCAAATTACATTTCGAAAGACACCTTTTGCATGTGGAAATGTTATATAATGTTGTATAATCACCTTCAGGGTGAATAAACCATTGAAATTAAAAACTAAAAAATATGTTTTAAGTGAGAAGTAGGCATTGGTCCGAAGTCGAAACAGAAAATAAATTCCCATGAGCATCACAATGCCTACTTCACCCATGCTCGACCAAGGTTTTCCAGCACACTGGTTTGACCTACTACAGTAGAAATGTTGGTCAATTGTACTTCAAACAATGTGTATGCAGGTTGCTTAGGATTCAAACCTTCTCAAACAGCCTAATTCATACTCTTCAGAGGAATATTGGATTTTACAGTGTCCTGCTATTAAAATAATGTACAGTGCATTCAGAAAGTATTCAGATCCCTTGACTTTTTCCACATTTTATTACGTTACAGCCTTATTCTAAAATGGATTAAATCGTTTTTCACCCAATCTACACACAATAACCCATAATGACAAACTAAAAACAGTTTAGAAATTTTTGCAAATTTGTAAAAAAAAAAAAACTTTAATATCACATTTACATAGGTATTCAGACCCTTTACTCAGTCCTTTGTCGAAGCACCTTTGACAGCGATTACAGCCTTGCGTCTTCTTGGGTATGATGCTACAAGCTTGGCACACTTGTATTTGGGGAGTTTCTCCCATTCTTCTCTTCTCTGCAGATCCCCTCAAGCTCTGTCAGGTTGGATGGGGAGCGTTGAGGCTTAACTATTTTCAGGTCTCTCCAGAGATGTTCGATCGGGTTCTAGTCCGGGCTCTGGCTGGGCCACTCAAGGACATTCAGAGACTTATCCCAAAGTCACTCCTGCGTTGTCTTAGCTGTGTGCTTAGTGTCGTTGTCTTGTTGGAAGGTGAACCTTTGCCCCAGTCTGAGGTCCTGAGCGCTCTGGAACAGGTTTTCATCAAGGATCTCTCTGTACTTTGCTCCGCTTATCTGTCCCTCAATCCTGACTAGTCTCCCAGTCCCTGCCGCTGAAAAACATTCCCACAGCATGATGCTGCCACCACAATGCTTCACCGGATGGATGGTGCCAGGTTTCCTCCAGATGTGATGCTTGGCATTCAGGCCAAAGAGTTAAATCTTGGTTTCATCAGACCAGAGAATCTTATTTCTCTTGGTCTGGGAGTCCTTTAGGTGCCTTTTGGCAAACTCCAAGCAGGCTGTCATTTGCCTTTTACTGAGGAGTGGCTTCCGTTTGGCCACTCTACCATAAAGGCCTGATTGGTGGAGTGCTGCAAAGATGGTTGTCCTTCTGGAAGGTTCTCCCATCTCTACAGAGGAACTCTGGAGCTCTGTCAGAGTGACCATCAAGTTCTTGGTCACCTTCCTGACCAAGGTCCTTCTCCCCCGATTGCTCAGTTAGGCTGGGCGTTCAGCTCGAGGAAGAGTTTTGGTGATTCCAAACTGCTTCCATTTAAGAATGATGAAGGCCACTGTATTCTTGGGGACCTTCAATGCTGCAGACATTTTTTGGTACCTTTCCCCAGATCTGTGCCTCGACAGAATCCTGTATCGGAGCTCTACGGGAAATTTATTTGACCTAATGGCTTGGTTTTTGCTCTGACATGCACTGTCAACTGTGGGAACTTATATAGACAGGTGTGTGCCTTTCCAAATCATGTCCAATCAATTGAATTTACCTCAGGTAAAACATGTCAAACATGTAAAGTGTGGTGTACCACAGGGCAGCTCTCTAGGCCCTCGACTCTTTTCTATTTTTACCAATGACCTGCCACTGGCATTAGACAAAGCATGTGTGCCCGTATATGCTGATGATTCAACCATATATGCATCAGTAACTACAGCTAATGAAGTCACTGAAACCCTTAACAAAGAGTTGCAGTCTGTTTTGGAATGGGTAGCCAGTAATAAACTGGTCCTCAACATCTCTAAAACTAAGAGCATTGTATTAGACCTCAGCTGAATCTGGTAATGAATGGTGTGGCTGTTGAACAAGTTGAGGAGACTAAATTACTTGGTGTTACCTTAGATTGTAAACTGTCATGGTCAAAACATATAGATTCAATGGTTGTAAAGATGGGGAGAGGTCTAGCCGTAATAAAGAGATGCTCTGCTTTTTTGACGCCACACTCCAAAAAGCAAGTTCTGCAGACTCTAGTTTTGTCTAATCTTGATTATTGTCCAGTCGTGTGGTCCAGTGCAGCAAGGAAATACCTATTTAAGCTGCAGCTGGCCCAGAACAGAGCGGCACGTTTTGCTCTTAATTGTAATCAGAGGGCTGATATCAATACTATGCATGCCAGTCTCTTTTGGCTAAGAGTTGAGGAGAGACTGACTGCATCACTTCTATTTATAAGAAACATTAATGTGTTGAAAATCCCAAATTGTTTGCATAGTCAACTTACACACAGCTCTGACACACACACTTATCCCACCAGACATGCCACCAGGGGTCTTTTCATAGTCCCCAAATCCAGAACAATTTCAAGAAAATGTACAGCATTATATAGAGCCCTTATTGCATGGAACTTCCTACCATCTCATATAAACAGCAAACCTGGTTTCAAAAAACAGATAAAGCAACACCTTGCGGCACAACGCCTCTCCCCTATTTGACCTAGATAGTTTGTGTGTATGCATTGATATGTAGGCTACGTGTGCCTTTTTAAAAATGTATGTAGTTCTGTCCTTGAGCTGTTCTTGTCTAATGATGTTATGTATTTTGTCATTCTGTATTATGTTTCATTTTTGTGTGGATCCCAGGGAGAGTAGCTGCTTCCTTTGCAACAGCTAATGGGGATCCAAATAAAATGCAAAACACCAAAATCAAGTTGTAGAAACATATCAAGGATGATCAATGGAAACAGGATGCAGCTGAGCTCAGTTTTGAGTCTCATGGCAAAGGATCTGAATACTTATTTAAATAAGGTTTTCCTTTATTTGTTGTAATTGTGCCCAAAAAAATTAACCCTGTTTTCGCTTTGTCATTGTGGGATTTTGTGTGTAGATTGATGAGGGTAAAAACATATTTCCTACATTTTAAATTAAGGCTCAGTCTGTATCGTAACGAAATGTGGAAAAAGTCAACACCTGCTCTTTCCATGACAGACTGACCAGGTGAATCCAGGTAAAATCTTCATGACTATATCCCGAAATCGGCTAATCTTGCTCTTTTGAGAGTGTAATCGAACCCACAAATGCTGATGCTCCAGATACTCAACTAGTCTACAGAAGGCCAGTTATATTGCTTCTTTAATCAGAACAACAGTTTTCAGCTGTGCTAACATAATTGCAAAAGGGTTTTCTAATGATCAATTAGCCTTTTAAAATGATAAACTTGGATTAGCTAACACAACGTGCCATTGGAACACAGGAGTGATGGTTGCTAATGGGCCTCTGTATGCCTGTGTAGATTTTCCATAAAAAAATCTGCCCTTTCCAGCTACTATAGTCATTTACAACATTAACAATGTCTACACTGTATTTCTGTATTTTACATCAATTCGATGTTATTTTAATGGACAAAAAAAAATGCTTTTCTTTCAAAAACAAGGACATTTCTAAGTGACCCCAAACGTTTGCACGTTAGTGTATCTATAATTATAACTAAGCTATTAGAATGGACATTCAAGTTAATGTTCTGTGATGGGTGGTCTGGCGGCCATATTGAGTGTACCCATTGGAGGTAAAAGCTGAGAATTCTGGATTTAGTAAAATGTCAACTACAAACTGTATTCAGTTTGTCTAATAATATGGCAGTGGGAAACATTTTATTGAATTGCTTACTTAATGTATTGTTGATCAGGTGTGAAGTAGCAACAAGAATGGAAATCAATTATGTCTGGAAAGAAATAAGCAGAAATTAAAATAAATGCATATTTTGTTGTTGTAAGATTAACATAGCTATGTAATGTGTGTTAGAACTACTTTAAAAGCACCACCTTCCAATGTCTACGTGGCGTGGTTTGACACTCCTTGTCAGTGCTGCTGAAGCAGGCCACTCCTTATGACCTTCGGTCCTTTATAAAAAACAAATACCAGGGCTACTTTAAAGATAACATAAAAGCACATTACATGCAGCTAAATGTGGGTACATTTACTCTGAAAAACATTTAGGCCTACATCTGCTATAACAAAATAAATTGTGGACATCAGTATAAGTCATTTGAAATTATTGATCAATTTAGCCAATAAATATTCAGTAGGTGAAATTATGAAACCCTGCCCTTAAATAAATGTAAGACACTTTTCTACATAATATCAGCAGAGGCATTTGACATATAGCAACATATTATATGCAATATCCTAAAAGCATAATAGATAATAGATGTCCTCTATGTTGCAATATCATTTGGTCACGATGAAAGCATCACTTTCCATCATTTATGGAAGTTACGCTCTCTATATTACGACTTTGATCAGCAATGTTTACAATCCAATAAAGTGCTAGATGACAGGATAATCTAACAAGACAGGGAAATGATATCCTATTAAGCATTAGCAAATGTAAATGATAGTTAAATGTTACTTCCATTTGGTTATTGTGATAATAAGACCAACCACACCTGCTGGTCAGGTGACTGTGTTTCAGGAATTGAAACTCTGATGTCTAACGGAAACTTTGATAGTCGAAGATGTGTAAAGTATGATCTTATGTTAGCGTTAGAAATGTAAACGATAAGGTTACTTACATTTTGTCATCGTGATATCGGCACCAACTTGCTTGAGGAAGTGTCCACAGACTATAGAAAAACTCAACCACACCTCTTCATCATTTGACTGTGTTTCAGGAAATGAAACTGAAACGGATGGCCTACCCTGCCTGGTTCCTTCTTTATCACAAATCTTTCACCTACTATGTTTTGAGACTTCACTAAATACACTTGATCAGTTCTGTAAATATGTATCTCCTAATATGAAAAGTGTGTGTCCACATTTTTTTTAATTTTCAGAAACGTTGCTTTCTATGCTACGAATAAAATCTCTATTTGCATTTGTCATTAAAAAAAACAACACTTTGGCCCCAGTAAAATTTGCAGATGTAGCAAAATAGGTAGGTAGTCATCGAGAAGCTTCACCTTGAACAATACTCTATAGAGGTAAACGTATGTAACTGTAGTTATTATTAGAAAGGATCAACCTCTCTCACTTACCCACATGTGTGTTAGAACTACTTTAAAAGCACTACCTTCCAATGTCTACGTGGTGTGGTTTGGCACTCCTTGTCAGTGCTGCTGAAGCAGGCCACTATATATATATATAGCCATTAGAATATATAGCAGTAGGAAGGGGAGTTTATAGCCATTAGAATATATAGCAGTAGGAATGGGAGTTTATAGCCATTAGAATATACAGCAGTAGGAAGGGGAGTTTATAGCCATTAGAATATATAGCAGTAGGAAGGGGAGTTTATAGCCATTAGAATATATAGCAGTAGGAATGGGAGTTTATAGCCATTAGAATATACAGCAGTAGGAAGGGGAGTTTATAGCCATTAGAATATATAGCAGTAGGAATGGGAGTTTATAGCCATTAGAATATATAGCAGTAGGAAGGGGAGTTTATAGCCATTAGAATATATAGCAGTAGGAAGGGGAGTTTATAGCCATTAGAATATATAGCAGTAGGAAGGGGAGTTTATAGCCATTAGAATATATAGCAGTAGGAAGGGGAGTTTATAGCCATTAGAATATATAGCAGTAGGAAGGGGAGTTTATAGCCATTAGAATATACAGCAGTAGGAAGGGGAGTTTATAGCCATTAGAATATATAGCAGTGGGAATGGGAGTTTATAGCCATTAGAATATATAGCAGTAGGAAGGGGAGTTTATAGCCATTAGAATATATAGCAGTAGGAAGGGGAGTTTATAGCCATTAGAATATATAGCAGTAGGAAGGGGAGTTTATAGCCATTAGAATATATAGCAGTAGGAAGGGGAGTTTATAGCCATTAGAATATATAGCAGTAGGAAGGGGAGTTTATAGCCATTAGAATATATAGCAGTAGGAAGGGGAGTTTATAGCCATTAGAATATATAGCAGTAGGAAGGGGAGTTTATAGCCATTAGAATATATAGCAGTAGGAAGGGGAGTTTATAGCCATTAGAATATACAGCAGTAGGAAGGGGAGTTTATAGCCATTAGAATATATAGCAGTAGGAAGGGGAGTTTATAGCCATTAGAATATATAGCAGTAGGAAGGGGAGTTTATAGCCATTAGAATATATAGCAGTAGGAAGGGGAGTTTATAGCCATTAGAATATACAGCAGTAGGAATGGGAGTTTATAGCCATTAGAATATACAGCAGTAGGAATGGGAGTTTATAGCCATTAGAATATACAGCAGTAGGAAGGGGAGTTTATAGCCATTAGAATATATAGCAGTAGGAATGGGAGTTTATAGCCATTAGAATATATAGCAGTAGGAATGGGAGTTTATAGCCATTAGACTATATAGCAGTAGGAAGGGGAGTTTATAGCCATTAGAATATACAGCAGTAGGAATGGGAGTTTATATACAGCAGTAGGAATGGGAGTTTATAGCCATTAGACTATATAGCAGTAGGAAGGGGAGTTTATAGCCATTAGAATATATAGCAGTAGGAAGGGGAGTTTATAGCCATTAGAATATATAGCAGTAGGAAGGGGAGTTTATAGCCATTAGAATATATAGCAGTAGGAATGGGAGTTTATAGCCATTAGAATATACAGCAGTAGGAAGGGGAGTTTATAGCCATTAGAATATATAGCAGTAGGAATGGGAGTTTATAGCCATTAGAATATATAGCAGTAGGAAGGGGAGTTTATAGCCATTAGAATATATAGCAGTAGGAAGGGGAGTTTATAGCCATTAGAATATATAGCAGTAGGAAGGGGAGTTTATAGCCATTAGAATATATAGCAGTAGGAAGGGGAGTTTATAGCCATTAGAATATATAGCAGTAGGAAGGGGAGTTTATAGCCATTAGAATATACAGCAGTAGGAAGGGGAGTTTATAGCCATTAGAATATATAGCAGTGGGAATGGGAGTTTATAGCCATTAGAATATATAGCAGTAGGAAGGGGAGTTTATAGCCATTAGAATATATAGCAGTAGGAAGGGGAGTTTATAGCCATTAGAATATATAGCAGTAGGAAGGGGAGTTTATAGCCATTAGAATATATAGCAGTAGGAAGGGGAGGTTTATAGCCATTAGAATATATAGCAGTAGGAAGGGGAGTTTATAGCCATTAGAATATATAGCAGTAGGAAGGGGAGTTTATAGCCATTAGAATATATAGCAGTAGGAAGGGGAGTTTATAGCCATTAGAATATATAGCAGTAGGAAGGGGAGTTTATAGCCATTAGAATATACAGCAGTAGGAAGGGGAGTTTATAGCCATTAGAATATATAGCAGTAGGAAGGGGAGTTTATAGCCATTAGAATATATAGCAGTAGGAAGGGGAGTTTATAGCCATTAGAATATATAGCAGTAGGAAGGGGAGTTTATAGCCATTAGAATATACAGCAGTAGGAATGGGAGTTTATAGCCATTAGAATATACAGCAGTAGGAATGGGAGTTTATAGCCATTAGAATATACAGCAGTAGGAAGGGGAGTTTATAGCCATTAGAATATATAGCAGTAGGAATGGGAGTTTATAGCCATTAGAATATATAGCAGTAGGAATGGGAGTTTATAGCCATTAGACTATATAGCAGTAGGAAGGGGAGTTTATAGCCATTAGAATATACAGCAGTAGGAATGGGAGTTTATATACAGCAGTAGGAATGGGAGTTTATAGCCATTAGACTATATAGCAGTAGGAAGGGGAGTTTATAGCCATTAGAATATATAGCAGTAGGAAGGGGAGTTTATAGCCATTAGAATATATAGCAGTAGGAAGGGGAGTTTATAGCCATAAGAATATATAGCAGTAGGAAGGGGAGTTTATAGCCATTAGAATATATAGCAGTAGGAAGGGGAGTTTATAGCCATTAGAATATATAGCAGTAGGAAGGGGAGTTTATAGCCATTAGAATATATAGCAGTAGGAAGGGGAGTTTATAGCCATTAGAATATATAGCAGTAGGAAGGGGAGTTTATAGCCATTAGAATATACAGCAGTAGGAAGGGGAGTTTATAGCCATTAGAATATATAGCAGTAGGAAGGGGAGTTTATAGCCATTAGAATATATAGCAGTAGGAAGGGGAGTTTATAGCCATTAGAATATATAGCAGTAGGAAGGGGAGTTTATAGCCATTAGAATATACAGCAGTAGGAATGGGAGTTTATAGCCATTAGAATATATAGCAGTAGGAATGGGAGTTTATAGCCATTAGAATATACAGCAGTAGGAAGGGGAGTTTATAGCCATTAGAATATATAGCAGTAGGAATGGGAGTTTATAGCCATTAGAATATATAGCAGTAGGAATGGGAGTTTATAGCCATTAGACTATATAGCAGTAGGAAGGGGAGTTTATAGCCATTAGACTATACAGCAGTAGGAAGGGGAGTTTATATACAGCAGTAGGAAGGGGAGTTTATATACAGCAGTAGGAATGGGAGTTTATAGCCATTAGAATATATAGCAGTAGGAAGGGGAGTTTATAGCCATTAGAATATACAGCAGTAGGAAGGGGAGTTTATATACAGCAGTAGGAAGGGGAGTTTATAGCCATTAGACTATATAGCAGTAGGAAGGGGAGTTTATAAACAGCAGTAGGAAGGGGAGTTTATAGCCATTAGACTATATAGCAGTAGGAAGGGGAGTTTATAGCCATTAGAATATATAGCAGTAGGAAGGGGAGTTTATAGCCATTAGAATATATAGCAGTAGGAAGGGGAGTTTATAGACATTAGAATATATAGCAGTAGGAAGGGGAGTTTATAGCCATTAGAATATATAGCAGTAGGAAGGGGAGTTTATAGCCATTAGAATATATAGCAGTAGGAAGGGGAGTTTATAGCCATTAGAATATACAGCAGTAGGAAGGGGAGTTTATAGCCATTAGACTATATAGCAGTAGGAATGGGAGTTTATAGCCATTAGACTATACAGCAGTAGGAAGGGGAGTTTATAGCCATTAGAATATATAGCAGTAGGAAGGGGAGTTTATAGCCATTAGAATATACAGCAGTAGGAAGGGGAGTTTATAGCCATTAGAATATATAGCAGTAGGAAGGGGAGTTTATAGTCATTAGAATATACAGCAGTAGGAAGGGGAGTTTATATACAGCAGTAGGAATGGGAGTTTATAGCCATTAGACTATATAGCAGTAGGAAGGGGAGTTTATATACAGCAGTAGGAAGGGGAGTTTATAGCCATTAGAATATATAGCAGTAGGAAGGGGAGTTTATATACAGCAGTAGGAATGGGAGTTTATAGCCATTAGACTATATAGCAGTAGGAAGGGGAGTTTATATACAGCAGTAGGAATGGGAGTTTATAGCCATTAGACTATATAGCAGTAGGAAGGGGAGTTTATATACAGCAGTAGGAATGGGAGTTTATATACAGCAGTAGGAATGGGAGTTTATAGCCATTAGACTATATAGCAGTAGGAAGGGGAGTTTATATACAGCAGTAGGAAGGGGAGTTTATATACAGCAGTAGGAATGGGAGTTTATAGCCATTAGACCAGTGGTTCTTAACCTGGGTTCGATCGAACCCCAGGGGTTCGGTGAGTCAGTCTCAGGGGTTCGGCGGAGGTCAAGACACACACCCGACTCATATGATTCGTGATGACACGCCCCGCTTGGCCATCATTGGCTGCAGGTGATCACGCAACATCGCTTGGCCTATCTGTGCTGCAGGGAATTTGGCGCGCTCAGTAGTCGAATTGTGACTGTCGTGATGGTACGTCGTGTGATTTCTTTCTTAATATTTTAATCCCTTCATACTAACTATGTCGAGCAAAAAAAGAAAGTGGTCGGACGAATATGTACAATATGGATTCACATGTATAACGGAACGTGATGAGAGTCAGCGTCCTAACTGCATGATTTGCAATGCCAAGTTGAGCAATTCTAGTCTAGCACCGGCAAAACTAAGAGAACACTTCCTTAAGCTGCATGGAGATGGACAATACAAGAACACAACGCTCGCTGAATTCAAGGTGAAGAGAGCCAGATTCGATGAAAAGGCTACTCTGCCTGTTCTCGGCTTTGTACCCATCAACAAACCGATCCTCACAGCATCGTACGAAGTTGCTTACCTGATCGCAAAGCAGGGCAAACCACACACCATTGGTGAAACACTCATAAAACCAGCTGTGTTGAAGATGGCGAATATCATGCTAGGAAAAGCGGCTGAAGTTAAGTTATCCCAAATTCCTCTTTCAAATGACACCATTAGCGACAGAATAGAGGACATGAGCAAAGACATCTTGGCTCAAGTAGTTGCAGATCTGATTTCAAGCCCGGCAAAATTCAGCCTTCAACTCGACGAGACCACAGACGTTTCCAATCTAAGCCAGCTTGCTGTATTTGTGCGCTATGTGAAAGACGACGTGATAAAGGAAGATTTTTTATTTTGTAAGCCTCTTACGACAACAACTAAGGCAGCCGATGTGAAGAAACTTGTGGATGACTTCTTCAAAGACAACAATCTTTCGTGGGATATGGTTTCTGCAGTTTGTTCGGACGGAGCTCCAGTCATGCTGGGAAGAAAGTCTGGTTTTGGTGCGCTAGTGAAAGCCGATGCACCACACATCATTGTTGCGCATTGTATTCTGCACAGGCATGCGTTGGCAACAAAAACCTTGCCTCCAAAACTGGCAGAAGTATTAAAAATTGTAGTGGAATGCGTGAACTATGTGCGAAATAGTGCTCTGAGGCACCGCATCTTCAGTGAGCTGTGTAAAGAAATGGGCTCTGAATTCGAGGTACTTCTGTACCATTCTAACGTTCGGTGGTTATCCCGGGGACAGGTGCTGAATCGTGTTTTTGCCTTGCGTGTGGAATTAGCCCTGTTTTTGCAAGAGCACCAACATCGTCATGCAGATTGCTTAAAAAATTCTGAGTTCATTCACATTTTAGCGTACATGGCTGATATCTTCGCAGCTCTCAATCATCTCAATCAACAGATGCAGGGCGGTGGAGTCAACATCATCGAAGCGGAAGAAAACCTGAAGGCTTTTCAAAAAAAGCTACCGTTATGGAAACGACGAACAGAGAACGATAACTTCGCAAACTTTCCCCTGCTGGACGACTGTGTAAGTAAGATCGAAGATGTATCTGGAATCGGAGACATTTCTGTACCCGCGGAACTGAAGCAAGCAATTGCCACGCACTTAGATGAGCTTGCAAAGTCTCTCGATGGATACTTCCCTACAAGAGAGTCATATCCAGCATGGGTGAGACAGCCGTTCACGTTTAGTGTTGAGACAACAGATGTCAATGATGAATACCTCGATGAAATCATTGAAATTCAGCAGAGCCAGGTTCAACAGCAACTCTTCAGAACAACAACGCTCTCAACGTTTTGGTGTCAACAAATGGTAACGTACCCTGTTATTGCTAAGAAAGCTCTGGAGATTTTCATACCGTTTGTTACAACATATCTTTGCGAGCAATCCTTTTCGAGGATGCTGGACATAAAAATGAAGAAAAGGAACAGACTTTGTTGCGAAAATGACATGAGAGTGGCACTTGCCAAGGTGAAGCCGCGCATTTCTGAACTGGTCTCTGAAAGGCAACAGCAGAAGTCACACTGATTTGCAGTAAATATTCATTATTATGTTTTTGTTTTTGTGTGAAAATCATGTTTTAATGGTTTTGTTCTTTGAACACTGATGTTGATGCACGGTTCATTTTGTGCACCAGTAAAATATATACCTATGTTTTGAATTTTATTTTTCCAATTAAGAAGGGTTCGGTGAATGCGCATATGAAACTGGTGGGGGTCAGTACCTCCAACAAGGTTAAGAACCACTGCATTAGACTATATAGCAGTAGGAATGGGAGTTTATAGCCATTAGAATATATAGCAGTAGGAAGGGGAGTTTATAGCCATTAGAATATATAGCAGTAGGAATGGGAGTTTATAGCCATTAGAATATATAGCAGTAGGAAGGGGAGTTTATAGCCATTAGAATATACAGCAGTAGGAATGGGAGTTTATAGCCATTAGAATATATAGCAGTAGGAAGGGGAGTTTATAGCCATTAGACTATATAGCAGTAGGAAGGGGAGTTTATAGCCATTAGAATATACAGCAGTAGGAATGGGAGTTTATAGCCATTAGACTATACAGCAGTAGGAATGGGAGTTTATAGCCATTAGAATATACAGCAGTAGGAAGGGGAGTTTATAGCCATTACAATATATAGCAGTAGGAAGGGGAGTTTATAGCCATTAGAATATATAGCAGTAGGAAGGGGAGTTTATAGCCATTAGAATATATAGCAGTAGGAATGGGAATTTATAGCCATTAGACTATATAGCAGTAGGAATGGGAGTTTATAGCCATTAGACTATATAGCAGTAGGAATGGGAGTTTATAGCCATTAGACTATATAGCAGTAGGAAGGGGAGTTTATATACAGCAGTAGGAATGGGAGTTTATAGCCATTAGACTATATAGCAGTAGGAAGGGGAGTTTATAGCCATTAGAATATATAGCAGTAGGAAGGGGAGTTTATAGCCATTAGAATATATAGCAGTAGGAAGGGGAGTTTATAGCCATTAGAATATACAGCAGTAGGAATGGGAGTTTATAGCCATTAGAATATATAGCAGTAGGAAGGGGAGTTTATAGCCATTAGAATATATAGCAGTAGGAAGGGGAGTTTATAGCCATTAGAATATACAGCAGTAGGAAGGGGAGTTTATAGCCATTAGAATATATAGCAGTAGGAAGGGGAGTTTATAGCCATTAGAATATACAGCAGTAGGAATGGGAGTTTATAGCCATTAGAATATACAGCAGTAGGAAGGGGAGTTTATAGCCATTAGAATATATAGCAGTAGGAAGGGGAGTTTATAGCCATTAGAATATACAGCAGTAGGAATGGGAGTTTATAGCCATTAGAATATATAGCAGTAGGAAGGGGAGTTTATAGCCATTAGAATATATAGCAGTAGGAAGGGGAGTTTATAGCCATTAGAATATATAGCAGTAGGAAGGGGAGTTTATAGCCATTAGAATATATAGCAGTAGGAAGGGGAGTTTATAGCCATTAGAATATACAGCAGTAGGAAGGGGAGTTTATAGCCATTAGAATATATAGCAGTAGGAAGGGGAGTTTATAGCCATTAGAATATATAGCAGTAGGAAGGGGAGTTTATAGCCATTAGAATATACAGCAGTAGGAATGGGAGTTTATAGCCATTAGAATATACAGCAGTAGGAAGGGGAGTTTATAGCCATTAGAATATATAGCAGTAGGAAGGGGAGTTTATAGCCATTAGACTATACAGCAGTAGGAATGGGAGTTTATAGCCATTAGAATATACAGCAGTAGGAAGGGGAGTTTATATACAGCAGTAGGAAGGGGAGTTTATAGCCATTAGAATATATAGCAGTAGGAAGGGGAGTTTGTAATAACAAAACAGTATATAAGGGTTCCTCAAATTTTTGAGGCTTGGAACCCTTAAAACAACAGGTCCCCTAATGGACCAGTTTGTTTGCTTGTCTAGCCTATCAGTTACATTGGCTCTCTATGGCCAGGCAAGGAACAAACAGTGAGACAGAGTGGTGTCACTGGAACAGTTAAGTGTTTACTTCTCTTTCCTCCCAACTGGTGAGGTAAAAGTCTCCGTAAACATTTTTCCAGCTGCTCACTTGAGTTCTTCCCATTTGTACACTTTACAGAATTGCACTGAGACTCTGATTTTTCACTTAAAATGTATGCCAAACAAAAACCATTGATTACAAATTGTAACAAACCATACAACTCTATGCACAAGGACTACATTTAATAACTTACACTGAACATTTTTACAAAAACACATTTACTGGAAGAACTTTGCAGATGCAAAGTTTGGTAAGGTTTTTCAGAAACTCTTAAATATCTGCTCCGAGTGAATGTTCAACGATGTCTGCAGAAAGAATGGAGTGTCAGCTATGACATGACACACTGACACATCTCTTTGTGAAGTGAAGTGGATTTACACCCGGTAACAGAACTGGTTAAGGGAATTTCATCATGGGGTCTCTGATCTGTACTATACAGAAATGCAGAATTATGAATTATGAATATCATTCTCTTCATGGTGATGTATCCTGAATAGGTACACAAAGGTAGAAATATGCAAACAATTTTGGGGTATTTTTCTACACATGATCTATTATTTTAATGAGCTCTGCCCCCAAACAAGACTTGTTTGAACCAATCATAGAAGTCTATGTTTCACAAGTTTGGACATCAATGTACAGCACAGCAAAGCTCAGTAGAGTACATTAGAGTACAGTAGAGTACGGTAGAGAACAGAACCGGACACTACAGTACAGAACAGTAGAGTAGAATAGAGAACAGCAGAGTACAGAACAGCACAGAACAGTAAAGTACAGTACAGTACATTAGAATAGAGTTCAGTACAGTAGATTATACAACGGGTGGGTCTAATCATGAATGCGCATTCCAGCCAGTGTCAATTCCACAAGTTACCACCGGCTAAATCTATGACATTAAAATGCCTATATACTCTGTTCCATCTGACTGGACAATCCACTGTCTCATCAGCCCAGCCAGGCAATTTATAAACTTCAATATAAAAAGCATCTAGACATTATCTCACATTTCTTTTGTTTTCAACAGAGGAGATTTGTATAAACCTGACTGTCTGTCTCCCTGACATTTGCAACATTGTTTCAATATTCAAATGTGGATTGAAAAAAGGTCAAAGGAAATAAAGTGCAGTTAGTTTGCAGTCTTTCCAGTTTCAGTTTGAAGTGATTGTGTTAGCTGTGTTGTTGGCTAGCTCCTCTGAACAACAGTATCCTGACGAGAGAACACATGTTCTATGCCAGGTGAAATTGTGCCTCATTAGCTCATTGTTATGGATGTATCCAAATAAATGTCACTAGAAAACAGCTTAAACCAATGCAGCCAGTGTTGTTATTCTGTCTACACTGTTTGACGTGACTGTAAGTTAGCCGTACAGTCACGGCTAACTTACAAAGTGGTGGAGTACAGAGCCAAAACAACAAACAATGTGTCACTGTCCCAATGCTTCGGGAGCTCACTTATATGCCTTAATAATAATAAAACAAATAGAGTCTTAGCTTTCATTTGACACCCAATTTGACATGCTCCCATCAACATCACGTTGGTGCTCATGGGTCCTTTTACATGGAAATAACTTCCAACCAACCAACCCCCCCAACTCAGCCGTTTGTTTGAATAGCTGTTATTTGACTCTTTCCACTAACCCAACTTCTCCCCACGAAGACATGTAAACAGAGGCACTTCCCCTTTCGTGGTGGCATAGCCAGTAATCATTGATCTGCGCTATCTGTATTGACAAAGGGTGTCCTTGACTTGGCCGTCCACTTCATGGTCACTGAACCTTTCCACAAAACCTCGAGAGATGCATGGAAGCTCAGTGGAGAACAGTCCACATTCATTCTGTGAGGCTGTACGTGGGCAGAACAACAAACGGCAGGGTCAAATACAACTTGGGCCAAATGACATCATATTCCAATATAGCACTACTTTTAGCCAGAGCCACATAGGATAGTGCACTATTTAGGGAATAGGGTGCAATTGGAGACGCAGCATTGGTTAGACAATTTCCAGGAATAATTGTTTAGCAGAACAGGTCAAACTTTGCCACAGTCAGAATGATATTTGCACTTTGCCATTACATTCATCTATAATTCTTTAGCATGGGCTCTGAATCGGAACCCTTTCCAGGTTTATCTCTACCATAACAACATAGAAGAAAAATATTATTAGGCATTCGTAGGGACAAAATCCTCCACAGCTGGGATAGTTTGCCTCAACAAGTCAGCCAGTGTAGACATAACAGAGAGATAATGGTAAGAATTTTCTGCACAACATAAAAAGGGCTGGTAATGAAGAGAGGAATGTATTTCTTTGTCAAACAAGGAAGCGCCTGAAGCCGCAGCGAGTCTGAATTCCTCAGTCTTTGTTCTTTTTTTCTTCCACCAACTTTATTGTTGTTACTGCTCTAACCACCCCCCCACCCCACCCCCCACCCCCCCGCTCTGTGTGGCCAGAGTTGACAGAGTACACTTAGCACACGGCTACACACATAGCAACCCCCCCGCTCTGTGTGCTATGATAATATTGACACTGCAGCCTAACACTGCCACTATTGAGTTTGGCCATTCTAAATGATGTTTAACCAGCATTACAACAACAGTGAAATAATCCAGCCTCGGCTGGGCCTATAGGACTGGTTCCCTCAGGTTATGACCCAATTGGGGGGGGGGGGGGGGGGGGTTGTGTGTGTGTGCGCGTTATAGGGTTAAAGGAAGTGATGATGGCATCCTCTCACACTGTGTCACACTGAGCAGGTGTCAGGTTGGGACACTGCGGTCTCCAGTTTCTCTGTGTTAGCATTTCATGTGGCATACAACAGCAAAGTGGCTAACGTCCATCTTTCATGTTATTGCTACCTAATACACAGCAACTCGATAAGCTAATAAGTAATTTACTTTTCTCTCTCTTATCACCATTTTGGCTCTATTGTGTTTACTCTTGGGAGTTTTTATCGTGAAAAGCCTTACTGTAAGAGGAATAGCTGTGTGGCTGTAAAACATTAGCCTGAATTCGTGTTTGCTCAGATAAGTGTTTGCGATCAGCGATTGGCACAAGGTGGGGGCTGTTGTCCGTAGGTCTGTCATCACAGTGGACCAACAGGTTCATCAGTATCTGGTGTGGTACTAGGGAGTGCTGACTAATACAGCTTTTCCTCAGTATTGCGTGTGTGTGGGGGGGGGGGGGGTCACTAATGCTTAGTAAGCTGTAAAATAATCTGTTCATTTGTCAATAGCCTGATTATGCCACGAAGCTATGCTGTGTGTGAGTGAGTGAGTGAGTGAGTGAGTGAGTGAGTGAGTGAGTGAGTGAGTGAGAATGAGACAGTGATAAGGACAAGACAGAGAGAGAAAGGGTGTGAGAGAGGGAGAGAGATAGGTGGCTCTGGGTAGGGATTAGTCCCTATTTTTCTAGGAGAGAGAGAGAGAGACAGAAAGAGAGAGAGAGAGAGAGAGTCTGATTGACCATCTGTGATAGACAGTACTGCCATCTCCTGGTCATGTGTGCTTGCCCTCTTTATCCTGATTGGTTTACAGTATGTAAAGCATGTTGACTGTTGTTTCAGCTTGAGTGGTCAGACTGAATGTAAATCCCAGGGTTTACAGCAACTTAATGACAACATTGTAGGGTCGACTAGTGGTCTAACATCTGCTGTGGAACACACCATGAGCCCTCCTTGTCATATTGAAGAGACACACACACAGGTACAGGTACAAACACGCACACACAAACATATGGATTTTGTGTTGTAGATATGTGGTAGTAGAGTAGTGGCCTGAGGACACACACTTAATGTGTTGTGAAATCTGTTGTGAAATGTAATGTAATGAAATGTCGTGTTTTTAATGGTTTAGAACTGCCTTCATTTAGCTGGACCCCAGGAAGAATGGGGATCCATAATAGATACAAATACAAAAAATATTGACATAAATCTATGCGTCTGCACACAAGACACAGGGAGTACACCATTATGTGACTGCTGTTTGTATATGACCCTTGGCTGAATTTGAATAACAAAAGGACCCATCTACTCTCTGGTGCCGTGTTGCTCCCATAGTGTTTGCTTTGAGTTCTGGACTACATGGATACTTGGAAAGAGACTACCTGTAATTGATGTTTGCTTGAATATCCAGCGTATTTATTTTATTGCTCTGATGAAGGTCGAATGATGGAAAGCTCAGCTACTATTAAAATCCTTATGCATCTGACTGGAGGTGTGCAGAGACTTTTTGCTGCTTCTACATCTTATTCAGAGAAAGCCAATGAATTACTTTTTGAAATGTAATCTAAAACTGTGAAGTAGGAATGTTTGTGCTTGGGGATTAGATTTATGACCTTTCTTCTTTGTGTGTTCACATGCCCTTTCAGTGGCCACGTCATAAAAAAAATGTAGGAACTTCCTGTCCATTTTGCATGGTCAACCACTTCCTCCATGACCACCCCCAAACCCCCACTCCACCGCATCGCATAGCCTTGGATGTAGTGAGGCTAAATGTCCCCCGGTCCAATGTCACCTCTGTGGGACAAAGTCTCATCAACGGACCTTCTACATCAAACGTTGGCCCTGGGCCATATTCAAATCCACCGAGTGGACCTGTGTGAATGACAGTGCCATATAAACGTCAGCCAGCAACAATAATGACATTGTTTGCTATCGCTCCCCTACATCTCCTGCCGCAATTATCCCATTTAATTATCCCATTCTCTTGAACTTGGCACCGTGCAGCAGGCAGCCTTTATTATTGTCCTCTTCCACGTAGTTTTTTTCCCGACGTTGCCTCCACCTTCCTCCTTACGGTTTCCAACAAGCCCCAGCCAATAAAATGTTAGATAAATATTAGCTTTGGCAGGACACGCCTCGGCCTATCAGATCAGTGAAAGTCATTGGCCGCATTGATTGGTTTATGGATTCAACTGCTGTGTGGAAAAAAGGAAGAGGAGGGCACAGAAGGGAAGGGAGCAAAGTCTGTTCTCTATTAGAATCCACTAGGTGTTTCAGCAAACAGAGGTAATGCTTGGCAAACAAGGCGATTGGAGGAGGTTCCTCGGCAGTGTTAGCTTAGCAAACGTGGGTTCTGCGCAAACAGCTTCAAAGAATTTGACTCACTAGCTACCTCCACATAACCTTTGATGTGGGTATCGATTGAGGCTGAGAGTGGCGAGACACAGTGGGGTGGGGTGGGGGGTGGCGCGGTTAGTGGGGGCTCCAGAGGGATTCACAGGGGCACAGGAGGTGGGTTGAGATGAGGATGTAGCCTGCTGGGGAACCAGTGTGTGTCACAACCTCCCTTGGCAGCTGACTCAGCTTGTGATCAAAGTCAGACTGTCCTCTGCCCACCCTACATGTCATGCACACATAAACATAAACACACCTGTATACACACATACCACATATGTTGCGCACACCCTCTAATGTTGGCATGCTGTCATTTTGCCAAAGTGTGGTGTAGCACAACTGATCGTGTGTTTGAGGAATGAAATCTATCAGAAACGCAATATTATAATTACAGAACACAATTTAAGCAAGATAAAACTTGATACATTTCAATATGAACATTATCATAAATGTTTATAATTATACACTACATTATATTCCCAAAGCATAATAACCAGACGTAGCCTGGTATTAAATCGAACCCACCATATCAATGTTTACTCAATGTCTTTGTTTACATATTTCACACACACTGAGAACATTGGAAGCCTCTTCCTAGGGAATCTACCTATAGGAGTTCCTAAAATCACTCTGTGATGTGGTTGTCCAAGACAGAAAGAGCCTTTCTTTGATATCGAAAATGCAAATGTCGTAGGCATGAACACACACACACAAAGACCTCTGCTTCGACTCTCTTAGAAAGCTGGCATGACAGAGGTAAGTTGCTACTTTCATTTGAGAATAATCAGAGCTCAGAGACAAAGGCCCTCTCTATCTCAATGGATTCAGCATTAGAGGAGAAGAAAGGCCCATGCACTAAGAGCTCTCCAAGCTGTCTGGGCGCCTAAAGACAGACCTCAGGCCTGGCAAACAACGTTCATGTATTACATCAAAGCATGGTATTATTAGGGGGCATAAATAACACAAAAATGACATGGGGAGTATATTTGAAACATGGCTAACCCAAGTATCTAATCATTCCTCTTCTTCTTTACCCCCTTTGTAGTTTTCCCCTCATCTCTCTCAGCAACACTTATCTAACACGACTGCCATACTTCCAACGTTACATCTGCATATTCCATAGGCATCAATGGTAGTGTACTCGAAAATCCCAAGTTATGGCAGTTGGGTTTGAAGTTATAGGATTCAAAGCTAAGAAGACATACATAAGACAAGATAGTGACATGTAATGCTGTTGATGTCATAACAGAAGTGTAAGGTTGCTTGAAGGAAACCAGTCACGCTGTCTTTTGAAAAGCACTAGTCATATGATAGCCTCTGAGTAGCACTGTGATCTCTCTCTCTCTCTCTCTCTAATTCCTGCTTGCAGTGTCAGTTATGTCTCCCGCCCGCTCCTCTAGTCACTGTTACCTTCTCAATCTGAACACAGATCAGCTCTTAATAACCTCATGTGATAACAGCTGGGGACCTGAAATTGTCCGTTGGTTCTGGTTGAAAATGGGCCCAGAATAGAATAGGTGACATGTATAGGGAGCTGGGTGAAGTGATTTGTGAGAAGAAGCCATGACTGGGAAGGTATTTTATATTAGATATCCACCTCACGGAGAACACACCATGTGACCTGGTTCCGATAATAATAACAACGTTTGGAATACAGGCCTTGACAGCTCAACCTCCCAGGGAAGGAAACATGCTTCAAAAATAGACTATATGGCAATTGGCAAGGAACTTCATAGTGTAATCAATATTACAACCCATTGACATATTCAGTAATATGAGCACAATATGGATAGGAGCGTTGGCTATGGAACTGCGACATGGATGGAGGATTGCAGATTGTATAGCTTGACCAATTTATTTGCACAGCTCAGGTGAGTAAATGGCAACATATGGATCGACACATACATTCCTCAAGCAAGTACACGCACACACTGTCCATAAACAAACGTTCGCTGTACACACACCCTACTCATTCCGTAAATGTTATTGACAGCTTATACGTGACGAGATGCAGAGTGCTTCTCAGAGTGGTAGTTCCCCAGAAGTGAGTTAAAGATGAATATCAGTAATGTAAGCCTGGTTGTCACCGGGCCCTGTCCTGTTGGCAGTGCGAGTGTTAAGACCTTGGCCACTGACTTAAGATTCCACCCCATGCTGAGAGGATGAGCTGAGGCCTCTAGTAAGAGATAGATAGGGAGGAAAGACATGGAGGGATTTAACAGAGACGTCGCTGACCAATATTCAGGCAACATAATAACCACAGTACATAAAATCCCAGATCAGAGAAGTATCAGATGACTGCTGTTAAGTAGTGATAACACTAACAAAAGTGTGTCTGTGTGTGTGTGTGTGTGTGTGTGTGTGTGTGTGTGTGTGTGTGTGTGTGTGTGTGTGTGTGTGTGTGTGTGTGTGTGTGTCTTCATAAGCTAATGTTTTATCTTATAGAACTGTTAACTATTATATCTAAATTACTGCAGAACAAAGCCCCTTTCTTCATACCTCCTACAGACAAATGAGAACTAGATAGTTTATCAATTAAATAAGCTAATCAACAGATTTTCACAAGGAAGCCGCCATGCCCTCACCCCCATATCCTCCTACTCAGAATCCCTGACTCATTCAGCCATAAAACCCAAGGCACTGTTGACAACAGCACAACAGAGCAATCAAACAGCATTGACTTTCTCACTCCCACTGTCAAGAATATGTTGGGCCAAAGCTTGCTTAGATAAATCGTGTTTCTTTCTCTTAATGTAGGATTATCTAGCAGTTCTCATCCCCCTTTCCCCCCTCCCTCTATCTCTCTCTTTCTTTGACTCCCTCCTCTCTCTCAAGCCCAATCAAGCTGTAAATCAACCATAAAGCAGTCTGCCTATGAACCAATGCATATCAGTGAGGCTTTTATTGCCAACTGTGATGATTTTCCCTTTTTGAAGAGATAAATAGGTGACTTATTCCATGATTAAAGAGACGTTGGCACTCTGGCATTTTCTAATGAGGGGAATTTTGAATGGTCAAGCAAAGGAGCATGAGGCGAGCCCTGGAAGACTTTATTGTATAGCAGGCTACATTTTCTGTTTTTGTTATATGCCAGCTAAACTAGGTTACGCTACAGAGGCAGATAAGAAAATGGCTGTAAGGGTCAGTGTGGCTAGGCTAGCTTCACTTGTCGGAAAAAATAGAATGGAGGCAGCGAGAACTGGGGGCGGGAACATTTGGTTTGTGTCATATTAGCCATCTAAGCTAAGCTAAAGAGGAGCAGATATGAACATGGTTAAACCTGTAGAGAAGGTCAATTTGGCTTGGCTAAGTTAGGCTTCAGTGGCTTGGCTAGGCTAGGCTTCAGTGGCTAGGCTAGGCTTCAGTGGCTAGGCTAGGCTAGGCTTCAGTGGCTTGGCTAGGCTAGGCTTCAATGACTTGGCTAATCTAGGCTTCAGTGGCTAGGCTAGGCTAGGCTTCAGTGGCTAGGCTAGGCTAGGCTTCAGTGGCTTGGCTAGGCTAGGCTTCAGTGGCTTGGCTAGGCTAGGCTTCAGTGGCTTGGCTAGGCTAGGCTTCAGTGGCTTGGCTAGGCTAACCAGATTCTCCCCTTGTCGGACCAATTAGAATGGAGGCAGCTGGAGGGGGCTTCAAAGCTCCCAGGGCTTTGGAATCGCATTAAGTGTTTTTCTGGACATCAAAAAGGGCCAGTGCAACGCTGTAAGCTTGTTGAGTTTCTTAACCGCAGCTCGGTTCTAGAGTGCTGCTTTGGCCCGGGCATGCCTCTCAATCCCATTTTAAAATGACAGAATCCCCTGGATGGGAGAGTGGGAGGGTTTCCCATCCTTTCTTGCATTATAATCACTGCTTTTACTGTGACTGTTAGACCTGGAAATTGTGGGAAGAATCATGCAGAACTTTTGGCAGTGACAGTCAGCAGTACCAGCTGTAGTAGTCGTTGTTGTTGTAGTGACAGTCAGCAGTACCAGCTGTAGTAGTCGTTGTTGTTGTAGTGACAGTCAGCAGTACCAGCTGTAGTAGTCGTTGTTGTGGTACTGACAGTCAGCAATACCAGCTGTAGTAGTCGTTGTTGTGGTACTGACAGTCAGCAGTACCAGCTGTAGTAGTTGTTGTTGTGGTACTGACAGTCAGCAGTACCAGCTGTAGTAGTCGTTGTTGTGGTAGTGAGTCAGCAGTACCAGCTGTAGTAGTCGTTGTTGTGGTAGTGAGTCAGCAGTACCAGCTGTAGTAGTCGTTGTTGTGGTAGTGACAGTCAGCAGTACCAGCTGTAGTAGTCGTTGTTGTGGTAGTGAGTCAGCAGTACCAGCTGTAGTAGTCGTTGTTGTGGTAGTGAGTCAGCAGTACCAGCTGTAGTAGTCGTTGTTGTGGTAGTGACAGTCAGCAGTACCAGCTGTAGTAGTCGTTGTCATGGTAGTGACAGTCAGCAGTACCAGCTGTAGTAGTCGTTGTTGTGGTAGTGACAGTCAGCAGTACCAGCTGTAGTAATCGTTGTGGTAGTGACAGTTGTAGTTTTGCTGCAGAGTTGGCTGCAGCAGTAGTGGTAGGAATAGTAGTGGGTATGGGTGATATGTGTAGTGATAATGGTAGGAGATGCATCCATAGTGGCTATTCATCCATCCATAGTGGCTATTCATCAATCCATCTAAGCTAAGCTAAAGACGAGCAGATATGAACATGGTTAAACCTGTAGAGAAGGTCAATTTGGCTTGGCTAAGTTAGGCTTCAGTGGCTTGGCTAGGCTAGGCTTCAGTGGCTAGGCTAGGCTAGGCTTCAGTGGCTAGGCTAGGCTTCAGTGGCTAGGCTAGGCTTCAGTGGCTAGGCTAGGCTTCAGTGGCTTGGCTAGGCTAGGCTTCAGTGGCTAGGCTAGGCTAGGCTTCAGTGGCTTGGCTAGGCTAGGCTTCAGTGGCTAGGCTAAGCTAGGCTTCAGTGGCTTGGCTAGGCTAGGCTTCAGTGGCTTGGCTAGGCTAGGCTTCAGTGGCTTGGCTAGGCTAGGCTTCAGTGGCTTGGCTAGGCTAGGCTTCAGTGGCTTGGCTAGGCTAACCAGATTCTCCCCTTGTCGGACCAATTAGAATGGAGGCAGCTGGAGGGGGCTTCAAAGCTCCCAGGGCTTTGGAATCACATTAAGTGTTTTTCTGGACATCAAAAAGGGCCAGTGCAACGCTGTAAGCTTGTTGAGTTTCTTAACCGCAGCTCGGTTCTAGAGTGCTGCTTTGGCCCTGGCATGCCTCTCAATCCCATTTTAAAATGACAGAATCCCCTGGATGGGAGAGTGGGAGGGTTTCCCATCCTTTCTTGCATTATAATCACTGCTTTTACTGTGACTGTTAGACCTGGAAATTGTGGGAAGAATCATGCAGAACTTTTGGCAGTGACAGTCAGCAGTACCAGCTGTAGTAGTCGTTGTCATGGTAGTGACAGTCAGCAGTACCAGCTGTAGTAGTTGTTGTTGTAGTGACAGTCAGCAATACCAGCTGTAGTAGTCGTTGTCATGGTAGTGACAGTCAGCAGTACCAGCTGTAGTTGTTGTGGTAGTGACAGTCAGCAATACCAGCTGTAGTAGTCGTTGTCATGGTAGTGACAGTCAGCAGTACCAGCTGTAGTAGTTGTTGTTGTGGTACTGACAGTCAGCAGTACCAGCTGTAGTAGTCATTGTTGTGGTAGTGACAGTCAGCAGTACCAGCTGTAGTAGTCGTTGTCGTGGTAGTGACAGTCAGCAGTACCAGCTGTAGTTGTTGTGGTATTGACAGTCAGCAGTACCAGCTGTAGTAGTCGTTGTCGTGGTAGTGACAGTCAGCAGTACCAGCTGTAGTAGTCGTTGTTGTGGTAGTGAGTCAGCAGTACCAGCTGTAGTAGTCATTGTTGTGGTAGTGACAGTCAGCAGTACCAGCTGTAGTAGTCGTTGTTGTGGCAGTGACAGTCAGCAGTACCAGCTGTAGTAGTCGTTGTTGTGGTACTGACAGTCAGCAGTACCAGATGTAGTAGTCGTTGTCATGGTAGTGACAGTCAGCAGTACCAGCTGTAGTTGTTGTGGTACTGACAGTCAGCAGTACCAGCTGTAGTAGTCGTTGTTGTGGTAGTGACAGTCAGCAGTACCAGCTGTAGTAGTCGTTGTTGTGGTAGTGACAGTCAGCAGTACCAGCTGTAGTAGTCGTTGTTGTGGTACTGACAGTCAGCAGTACCAGCTGTAGTAGTCGTTGTCGTGGTAGTGACAGTCAGCAGTACCAGCTGTAGTAGTCGTTGTCGTGGTAGTGACAGTCAGCAGTACCAGCTGTAGTAGTCGTTGTTGTGGTAGTGACAGTCAGCAGTACCAGCTGTAGTAGTCGTTGTCGTGGTAGTGACAGTCAGCAGTACCAGCTGTAGTAGTCGTTGTTGTGGTAGTGACAGTCAGCAGTACCAGCTGTAGTAGTCGTTGTTGTGGTAGTGACAGTCAGCAGTACCAGCTGTAGTAATCGTTGTGGTAGTGACAGTTGTAGTTTTGCTGCAGAGTTGGCTGCAGCAGTAGTGGTAGGAATAGTAGTGGGTATGGGTGATATGTGTAGTGATAATGGTAGGAGATGCATCCATAGTGGCTATTCATCCATCCATAGTGGCTATTCATCCATCCATAGTGGCTATTCATCAATCCATAGTGGCTATTCATCCATCCATAGTGGATATTCATCCATTTACATTTACATTTTAGTCCTTTAGCAGACGCTCTTATCCAGAGCGACTTTCAGTAGTGAATGCATACATTTCATACATTGAATTTCATGCATTTTTTTATACTTTTTTATACTGGCCCCCCCGTGGGAATCGAACCCACAACCCTGGCGTTGCAAACATCATGCTCTACCAACTGAGCCACAGTTAGCCATCTATAGCCATCTATAGTGGCTATTCATCCATCCATAATATAATACCCTGGAGTAGTTTTTGTTGTGGTTTATGAGAGCTTTAAGCAGCCTGTTGCATTGCTAAGTTACAGCCAGAGAAGAGGGAGACTAGGCTTTAAGGTTAGTTACAGCCAGAGGAGAAGAGGGAGACTGGGCTTTAAGGTTAGTTACAGCCAGAGGAGAAGAGGGAGACTGGGCTTTAAGGTTAGTTACAGCCAGAGGAGAAGAGGGAGACTGGGCTTTAAGGTTAGTTACAACCAGAGGAGAAGATGGAGACTGGGCTTTAAGGTTAGTTACAGCCAGAGGAGAAGAGGGAGACTGGGCTTTAAGGTTAGTTACAGCCAGAGGAGAAGAGGGAGACTGGGCTTTAAGGTTAGTTACAGCCAGAGGAGAAGAGGGAGACTGGGTTATAAGGTTAGTTACAACCAAAGGAGAAGAGGGAGACTGGGCTTTAAGGTTAGTTACAACCAGAAGAGAAGAGGGAGACTGGGCTTTAAGGTTAGTTACAACCAGAGGAGAAGAGGGAGACTGGGCTTTAAGGTTAGTTACAACCAGACCAGAAGAGAAGAGGGAGACTGGGCTTTAAGGTTAGTTACAACCAGAGGAGAAGAGGGAGACTGGGCTTTAAGGTTAGTTACAGCCAGAGGAGAAGAGGGAGACTGGGCTTTAAGGTCAGTTACAACCAGACCAGAGGAGAAGAGGGAGACTGGGCTTTAAGGTTAGTTACAGCCAGACCAGAAGAGAAGAGGGAGACTGGGCTTTAAGGTTAGTTACAACCAGACCAGAAGAGAAGAGGGAGACTGGACTTTAAGGTTAGTTACAGCCAGACCAGAGGAGAAGAGGGAGACTGGGCTTTAAGGTTAGTTACAACCAGAAGAGAAGAGGGAGACTGGGCTTTAAGGTTAGTTACAACCAGACCAGAAGAGAAGAGGGAGACTGGACTTTAAGGTTAGTTACAGCCAGACCAGAAGAGAAGAGGGAGACTGGGCTTTAAGGTTAGTTACAACCAGAAGAGAAGAGGGAGACTGGGCTTTAAGGTTAGTTACAACCAGAAGAGAAGAGGGAGACTGGGCTTTAAGGTTAGTTACAACCAGAAGAGAAGAGGGAGACTGGGCTTTAAGGTTAGTTACAGCCAGAGGAGAAGAGGGAGACTGGGCTTTAAGGTTAGTTACAGCCAGAGGAGAAGAGGGAGACTGGGCTTTAAGGTTAGTTACAACCAGAAGAGAAGAGAAGAGGGAGACTGGGCTTTAAGGTTCGTTACAGCCAGAGGAGAAGAGAAGAGGGAGACTGGGCTTTAAGGTTCGTTACAGCCAGAGGAGAAGAGGGAGACTGGGCCTTAAGGTTAGTTACAACCAGAAGAGAAGAGGGAGACTGGGCCTTAAGGTTAGTTACAACCAGAAGAGAAGAGGGAGACTGGGCTTTAAGGTTCGTTACAGCCAGAGGAGAAGAGGGAGACTGGGCTTTAAGGTTAGTTACAGCCAGAGGAGAAGAGGGAGACTGGGCTTTAAGGTTAGTTACAGCCAGAAGAGAAGAGGGAGACTGGGCTTTAAGGTTAGTTACAACCAGAAGAGAAGAGGGAGACTGGGTTATAAGGTTAGTTACAACCAGACCAGAAGAGAAGAGGGAGACTGGGCTTTAAGGTTAGTTACAGCCAGAGGAGAAGAGGGAGACTGGGCCTTAAGGTTAGTTACAACCAGAAGAGAAGAGGGAGACTGGGCTTTAAGGTTAGTTACAGCCAGAAGAGAAGAGGGAGACTGGGCTTTAAGGTTAGTTACAACCAGAAGAGAAGAGGGAGACTGGGCTTTAAGGTTAGTTACAGCCAGAGGAGAAGAGGGAGACTGGGCTTTAAGGTTAGTTACAGCCAGACCAGAAGAGAAGAGGGAGACTGGGCTTTAAGGTTAGTTACAGCCAGACCAGAAGAGAAGAGGGAGACTGGACTTTAAGGTTAGTTACAGCCAGACCAGAAGAGAAGAGGGAGACTGGGCTTTAAGGTTAGTTACAGCCAGACCAGAAGAGAAGAGGGAGACTGGACTTTAAGGTTAGTTACAGCCAGACCAGAGGAGAAGAGGGAGACTGGGCTTTAAGGTTAGTTACAACCAGAAGAGAAGAGGGAGACTGGACTTTAAGGTTAGTTACAACCAGAAGAGAAGAGGGAGACTGGGCTTTAAGGTTAGTTACAGCCAGACCAGAAGAGAAGAGGGAGACTGGGCTTTAAGGTTAGTTACAGCCAGAAGAGAAGAGAAGAGGGAGACTGGGATTTAAGACTTTACAGGACCATGCCTGGCTCCTAATGAGCCTGTTGTGGGCTGAGATCAATCCCAGTACTCTGTCAACACAAAGACACCACGGCCAGTTAAAAAATGAGAAGCGGGATTCACGAGGCCTAGCAAAACCACACCACTGACAGCTGCAGATAGTCCGGGCGCTTGCCAGGAACACGAGGAAAACATCCAACCCACTTTGGCTGCAACTGTTATCCCTCCACAATGCCTTCCAATATTTTCTGTGGAACCAAAACCCAGAGCATTCATTGTTCTTGGCAGGGACGGGCGCTTTTCAGAAAACAGCCCCGCTGGTGTTGACGAGGAACCGGCTTAACGACAATCGCTTGCAAATGTATTTATCTTTTATAGCTCATGATCGCCCTGCGCTTTTCGCCTGGGCGCCTTTTGTCATACCCGGGGACCGTGAAGCCATTAGGAGCAACTCTGCCACGATAACTACTAGGACAATGACTCCCATCTTTCCTGCGCTGTTTACTCACTAATATGGGGGGAGGCGGGCGGCGCGCCAGGCAACCTGCCCCGTTACAATGAGGCGTTTCACGGGCCCAGCGGAGCGCTCGTCCTCGGCACGGCGCTGAGATGACGAGGGGACCGCTGGCGAAAAACAAAAGCCTGGATTAACAACGTTTCCTCACTGTGTGCACACAGAGCTAGTCTTTGTGAGGATCAGGCCTAGGCCTACTGTAATCTATTTACAGTAGTTACAATGTTTGTGCTGTGACAGACCATGTTAACCCACTCGGCGGTATAGTGGGGTAGAGTGGCATTGTTCACTGTGGAGTTCTATGGAGTATATGGATACCCTAGGCTCTGTGCCACACAGGGGCCAACACCATTCCAGAGCAGGCTCTATTTGGCATAGTTACCAAGCCGGTAGTGTGTAGTCTACTCTACATAGGGTAATGGAAGGTAATGTAAGGTAATGTAGTGTGTAGTCTACTCTACATAGGGTAATGGAAGGTAATGTAAGGTAATGTAGTGTGTAGTCTACTCTACATAGGGTAATGGAAGGTAATGTAAGGTAATGTAGTGTGTAGTCTACTCTACATAGGGTAATGGAAGGATTATGGCTAGAGCTGAAGGGGTTCTGATTCATGCTTGTGGAAAATGGCTAATGAGCTTGTTTGTTGTCACAATGGGCCTTCCTCTGAGGTAACAGACTTCCAACACAGAGGACAGACAGAGGTACAGAGGACACGCACGCACGCGCACGCACACACACACACACACACACACACGCACGCACGCACGCACGCACGCACGCACGCACGCACGCACGCACGCACGCACGCACGCACGCACACACACACACACACACACACACACACACACACACACACACACACACACACACACACACACACACACACACACACACACACACACACACAGAATCAACCCTCTAAACAGGACAGTAGAGGCAGCAGATTGTTGGATTCATATTTGCTGTCACGCTCCTGTTTTCTCATCACATTAATACGCATGGAGGAATAAGAGTGTGAGAGGTGAGAGAGGGCACAGAGAGAGGCAGCTCATCACCACACCAGCAGAATATTGTGGTGACGGGGAGACATCCCCTCTGTGAATGACAATGGTCTAATTGCCAAAGCTCATCTGCATTTCAATGTCTTTCTGTTCCGACACATTAGCTCCGAGGCGGTCACAGCCCTGACATATTGAGATGTAGTGCAAGAACTGTTCTCTGGGCACCAGGCGCTGTGGCTAATGCACTTTGCTAATGTATTATTTAGAAAGTGGCCCCGCTAATTGAGTTTTAATGTCAGCGACTGCTCTCCCGCATACGTTTGACCGAGCAGGGGAAAGTTTAGATGCTGATAGATGATAGCCGGCTGCTTGTGGCTGCTCCAAAGGTCACAGCATCGACGAGTGAACTGCTGTGACCTCGGCTAGTCTTACAGGAGACACGGCTGCTTTTCCCCACCACTATCCCCTGTGTTTTTCACAGTCTGCGGCATCATACACGGTGGCAGGGTGACCAGAGGTCCACTGGATTGGAGAGAACTCAGTATTTCTGAATATTGCCAATGCCAAGAGACCCCTGGACATGCTACTCCTTCACATACAGCACTCCCCCTGCGGGAGATACTGAGAGCTACAGTATTGTCGTAGTTGTTCATCATGGTAAAACAATGAACTACATAAACATTTTAAACATGGTTTTTGAAGAATAAAAAAGTACCTTGAAGGTGTTTCAGTAATTAATTTCATTCAAATAACATCTCTTAATAACATCTCAGTTTACTCACCTTCAGATAAAGGGTGATTTCGGGAGACTCCAGGCCGAACTGCGATGGTTGGCAAACCTACATACACCATAAAGAGACAGTCATAACATCATCCTTGATAGACACAACTAAAAGTTATGAACCTGTTTTCTCACCCCTTAACACGACAAAGTGAGACTATTAGAAATTATTTTATGCAACCGAGCATAGGTTGAGGAACAATATGGTGGCTTGTGCAAGTTGGAATTTGAATGTGCATAAACATGCAGCAATTTGCATTTTAAACGGCCAGATATTATGTGCTCTGTGGAATGCTGCTCTGTGGAACTCATTAGCCACACTCTTACTTGGAATTATTTAGCGAGTCCACCCCACCCCGTCGCCAGAGATAGAAGGACTACGAGTTGCTCACCCAAAGCGCAGATAAAGCAGAGCAATAATTTATTTTAAAAAATCCCGACAGGCTAATTAACATTGTGAAATCAAGCAGAAAGTCAGTATTCCTCCGACAAGTTTAATTGCATTGATGTGCACACCCCAATTTACCAGCTCAAATAGAGAACTGCTTCAGCTCCCATAAATGCCGCTGTATTTCCCTCACCCCTTGAAGACTCGGAACAGATTTTTTTTTTTCTGAGCATAATCAAGTTGGGTTTTACCTGAGCTCATTTAATGATTTAATAGACTTAAATGAGTTTCCCCCCCAAGGTTAATTATGAAGCAGCGAATTAAATTCTCTCCCGTGCTGATTGCTTATTTATAGAACTGTCTTCTGTTCAGCTGAAAGGTAATGTGATTATTGGCTGGACTGACTAGGAGCCGAGCGAACCGTGCTGAGGAATACGGAAACGCTGTTGAGTTCAAGGGTCATTGAGACCAAGTGTCTTCCAACCCATGGCTAAATGACACAAACAAACTCTATGAATGATGCCTGAATGTAAAGTGTTATGTTCACTATCAGGTCACACAACCTCAACACTATTTCACCACAGCATCAAAAAATCCAATGCAATGTCAATCATCTCATAGGTTTGGAAGACATTCAACATTTCCCAGAGAAGATCCATAGTGTGTACATGACAACAAGCACTAACAGCACGTGTACATGACAACAAGCCCTAACAGCATGTGTACTGTACACGACAACAAGCCCTAACAGCACGTGTACATGACAACAAGCCCTAACAGCACGTGTACATGACAACAAGCACTAACAGCACGTGTACATGACAACAAGCCCTAACAGCACGTGTACATGACAACAAGCCCTAACAGCATGTGTACTGTACACGACAACAAGCCCTAACAGCACGTGTACATGACAACAAGCCCTAACAGCACGTGTACATGACAACAAGCCCTAACAGCACGTGTCCATGACAACAAGCCCTAACAGCACGTGTACTGTACATGACAACAAGCCCTAACAGCACGTGTACATGACAACAAGCCCTAACAGCATGTGTACTGTACATGACAACAAGCCCTAACAGCACGTGTACATGACAACAAGCCCTAACAGCATGTGTACATGACAACAAGCCCTAACAGCATGTGTACTGTAGATGACAACAAGCCCTAACAGCATGTGTACTGTACATGACAACAAGCCCTAACAGCATGTGTACTGTACATGACAACAAGCCCTAAGAGCACGTGTACATGACAACAAGCCCTAACAGCACGTGCACATGACAACAAGCCCTAACAGCACGTGTACATGACAACAAGCCCTAACAGCACGTGTACATGACAACAAGCCCTAACAGCACGTGCACATGACAACAAGCCCTAACAGCACGTGTACATGACAACAAGCCCTAACAGCACGTGTACATGACAACAAGCCCTAACAGCACGTGTACATGACAACAAGCCCTAACAGCATGTGTACATGACAACAAGCCCTAACAGCACGTGTACTGTACACGACAACAAGCCCTAACAGCACGTGTACATGACAACAAGCCCTAACAGCACGTGTACATGACAACAAGCCCTAACAGCACGTGTCCATGACAACAAGCCCTAACAGCACGTGTACTGTACATGACAACAAGCCCTAACAGCACGTGTACATGACAACAAGCCCTAACAGCACGTGTACATGACAACAAGCCCTAACAGCACGTGTACATGACAACAAGCCCTAACAGCATGTGTACTGTACATGACAACAAGCCCTAACAGCATGTGTACTGTACATGACAACAAGCCCTAACAGCACGTGTACATGACAACAAGCCCAAACAGCACGTGTACATGACAACAAGCCCTAACAGCACGTGCACATGACAACAAGCCCTAACAGCACGTGCACATGACAACAAGCCCTAACAGCACGTGTACATGACAACAAGCCCTAACAGCACGTGTACATGACAACAAGCCCTAACAGCACGTGTACATGACAACAAGCCCTAACAGCACGTGTACATGACAACAAGCCCTAACAGCATGTGTACATGACAACAAGCCCTAACAGCATGTGTACACGACAACAAGCCCTAACAGCACGTGTACATGACAACAAGCCCTAACAGCACGTGTACATGACAACAAGCCCTAACAGCACGTGTACTGTACATGACAACAAGCCCTAACAGCACGTGTACTGTACATGACAACAAGCCCTAACAGCATGTGTACTGTACATGACAACAAGCCCTAACAGCACGTGTACATGACAACAAGCCCAAACAGCACGTGTACATGACAACAAGCCCTAACAGCACGTGCACATGACAACAAGCCCTAACAGCATGTGTACATGACAACAAGCCCTAACAGCATGTGTACATGACAACAAGCCCTAACAGCATGTGTACATGACAACAAGCCCTAACAGCATGTGTACATGACAACAAGCCCTAACAGCATGTGTACATGACAACAAGCCCTAACAGCATGTGTACTGTACAAGTGCAGTCTGTAGATTTTGTGGGCGGAGCTATAGGAGGACGGTCTGCTTTTAAATGGCTGGAATGCAGCAAATGGAACAGAGTCAAACGTGATTTCCATACGTTTGATATGTCTGATACCGTTCCATTTATTCCATACCAGCCACTACAATGAGCCCGTCCTCCTATAGCTCCTCCCACCAGCCTCCTCGTATGGATACTAACTAAACAGTCATTCATTCTACTACCAAGCAACCATAATACAAACTTTTTTTAACTTCACATAATTTCAGTCTGAGTCAATTCTGCTCGGATCCATAGGAGGCTAAAGTGCCAATGCACAGAGTGCTTTTATGTGACAGCAGGCCTAAAATTAGATTTCAATCTCCCTGTCTGCCTTTCTCTCATCCTCTCCATCACTCCCTTTCATTCTCACACTCTCCCCCTCTCCCTCTCCCTCTCTAATGGAGCCCTATCCATCTCTCTTTGACAGGCTTTTTTAAATCTAGAGTTTTATAACACCTCTAATGTTCTGGGCCCCATCCGCCGAGCCCCACTGGTGCCGAGAGCAAGTGATTATATTGTAGTGCGGCTCATCAAACACTACACGGTCAAAAAGCAGAGCACTCGATATCTCAGACAAGTGAGTTTAATGGCTGCCAGTCCTTGACCTTCTCCATGGGGCTGCATGTTAGTCACTCTCCAGCAATTTACAATTGAAACAGAGCCACAGTAGCAAGAGAAGGAGGGGGTTCTGTCCCCCGACCGACCGACCGTCCCTACTTACCTACCTACCTACCTACCTTTCTTAACTCCCCTTCGCTGGCTGGCTCTCTTTCCCCTCGCCTTTTCCCCAAAAGTGTTGACTGTGGATTGGGGGAGCCCAGGAGACCACATGGAGATAGGAGAGAAGAGAGTTGTCTCTGGGAGTGGTTCACGGTGCACTTGGTTCGGGCAGATGTGTTTGTGGGTGCAGGGACCCAGCCTCCCTGCCGGGGGCTTGGCTGAAGGCTCCCTCATGCATGGAGAGCCCAGCAACGAGGCTTTTCCACATCAGGGGACACGGGTGTCGCTGTAGATTGGGCTTCGATGCTCACACAGTGACAGTGCACCAGACCGTCCCATCGCACGGCAGGTGAGAATAATCCATCACCCGCTACTGTGATTTATCGAGGCTATTCCTCTGGCGCGACAACGGCCGTGGAGGAATCGTCATAGGAGTGAGGGTATTAGATAGTGTAGGAGGCCCAGACACATGGAAAAATATACAATGTAGCTTTTGTGGTTAGTGGCAAGTCAGTTGACAGGAGGAGCTGAGCTCACGATGAACCTGACCACGTAGCCACGGGAATACTAGCCTGTAGAAAGCACACACATAGCAATCACCTTGTTTTGTCACATGACATATTTTCATCACTGAATGCAGTGACTCCTTTCCCTCCCAGTGTGGACTGTCTGCCCGTTTCTATCTGATATGTCTGTACCTGAACCTTCTTCATCCGTACCTCGACATCCCCGATGACCTCATCACTTCTCCGCCACTGATCTGCAATTACCCCCCGTCCGCCCCTGCACTCGTTAGCCAATCTATCAACAATTATAATTATGGGGATTGATTTAACTCATCCCTTCAATTCCAAGCGCCTGCATCTGAAACATTCGTCAGGTTCTCTATAAATGGAGCAATTAAGATAATTGACTGTACAAGCCTCATTAACATATTCCTCTCCGGCGGTGCGATTAGATTCATTCTCATAATGGAAAAGCCGTTGTACCTCCATTGTTCTCTATAACCCATTTTCACGGCTGGCCCCCTGGCTGCTTCAGGCGCCTGTTCCTTGTCCTGTCTGTGACATGGACAGGATGGTGGTATTATAGGACAGGCAGGATGAAGGACAGCCGTGTGACAGCCAAGGTGACTGACTGGGGAGATGGTTAGATGGTAGTCTCGGAACAACCCAGACCTAGGGCAGCTGGGACATTGGTTCCATTGTGGAAGGAAACCCGTCTGTCTAGAGAAACTAGGTGGATGAGGAAGAGGAAGTGAGGGGTTGGTGGGGGGTCTTTACATGTTGTATTACAGTGTTTATTCATTGATTGCACTGCCCTGATGTCTTCATCCAGAAAACTGTACTTTTGGTACAGGAACAGTATAGGTCAAACGGAATGCCTAGACTACAGGGTAAATCCACATTTTCGCTGACACGTGAGTCTAAAGAGTTTATGAAATTCTGAACCCATTCACCCATTCATGAGTAGTCCTGTAATATGTTACTACCACGGATCATTGGGGAGCTTAAAAGACTGGCACCGTGCTGGAGTTTCCTTCCTCTTGTCAATGAGCCCTGCGTGGCAGCCATAGAGTTCCACTGGTGACAGCTAGACAGGAAGTTGGCACACAGCAGTCATATCCTGAGTGGGAGGAAGGGAGGGTGACTGACCTTATGGAAGTCAGCAGTGTGGCTTAGTCAGTGGACTCTGGTCTGGGCTGTGTGTCTGTGTGTGTGTGTGTGTGTGTGTGTGTCTGTGTGTGTGTGTGTGTGTGTGTGGCCAAGTGGCTTCCTCTTCAATCCTGACTCTGAAACAGGGGACGTGTTATGTTACTGCGAAAACAGCATACTCTCTGCGCTCCTCTGTGCTGTATGAGCACCACCGCCAGCCAACCCACATTCACTGTGGTCCGATGACTTTCTACATAAGCATATGTCAAACCATATAGATCAGTCCATACAGTCCAGTGTAAAGCAGTCTTCTCACCGCCTGGCAGAAGTATCCCATCCTCCATGCCTCCGTCCAGCTTCAGGGTGGCACTGAGGATTTGGCTATTACCTTTTCCTTTTCTCAAGATGTTGTTCTATGGAATATTGGGCTCTCTCTGTGGTCTGGCATGTCCAATCCAATCATGAACGATATGCATTCCTCTCTCGCGCACCGCTAGCCGCAGTCCTCCAGATCAGAGTGCCCTCAAAGCTCTGGGCCAAGCTGCAGGTTGCAGCGCCGAAGGTAGGAATGTATGAAGCTGACGAGTGCACCCGTTGGCCCGGGGTTTAATAAAACATTTGAGAAACGACTTGCAAAACCACAGTAGAAAATTATTCAACATATTGCTTGGCCAAGGGACAAATATGGAGTTTTTTAAGGATGTTCAAACAAAACAAAAAATCAAGAACGTCAGTGAACAGCTGCTTTGAATTTGTCAAGTTACCATCTGTAAAGAGAGAGAAGAGCTTCATGACGTCCATAACAAAAGACCCCACATATCTACTGTGTTAACACAACCCCAACACACCACATATCTACTGTGTTAACACAACCCCAACACACCACATATCTACTGTGTTAACACAACCCCAACACACCACATATCTACTGTGTTAACACAACCCCAACACACCACATATCTACTGTGTTAACACAACCCCAACACACCACATATCTACTGTGTTAACACAACCCCAACACACCACATATCTACTGTGTTAACACAACCCCAACACACCACATATCTACTGTGTTAATACAACCCCAACACACCACATATCTACTGTGTTAACACAACCAACACACCACATATCTACTGTGTTAACACAACCCCAACACACCACATATCTACTGTGTTAACACAACCCCAACACACCACATATCTACTGTGTTAATACAACCCCAACACACCACATATCTACTGTGTTAACACAACCCCAACACACCACATACCTACTGTGTTAATACAACCCCAACACACCACATATCTACTGTGTTAACACAACCCCAACACACCACATATCTACTGTGTTAACACAACCCCAACACACCACATATCTACTGTGTTAACACAACCCCAACACACCACATAACACAGTAGGTAATACAACCCCAACACACCACATATCTACTGTGTTAACACAACCCCAACACACCACATATCTACTGTGTTAATACAACCCCAACACACCACATATCTACTGTGTTAACACAACCAACACACCACATATCTACTGTGTTAACACAACCCCAACACACCACATATCTACTGTGTTAACACAACCCCAACACACCACATATCTACTGTGTTAACACAACCCCAACACACCACATATCTACTGTGTTAACACAACCCCAACACACCACATACCTATTGTGTTAACACAACCCCAACACACCACATATCTACTGTGTTAACACAACCAACACACCACATACCTACTGTGTTAACACAACCCCAACACACCACATATCTACTGTGTTAACACAACCCCAACACACCACATATCTACTGTGTTAATACAACCCCAACACACCACATATCTACTGTGTTAACACAACCCCAACACACCACATACCTACTGTGTTAACACAACCCCAACACACCACATATCTACTGTGTTAACACAACCAACACACCACATACCTACTGTGTTAACACAACCCCAACACACCACATATCTACTGTGTTAACACAACCAACACACCACATATCTACTGTGTTAACACAACCCCAACACACCACATATCTACTGTGTTAACACAACCCCAACACACCACATAACACAGTAGGTAATACAACCCCAACACACCACATATCTACTGTGTTAACACAACCCCAACACACCACATACCTATTGTGTTAACACAACCCCAACACACCACATATCTACTGTGTTAACACAACCAACACACCACATACCTACTGTGTTAACACAACCCCAACACACCACATATCTACTGTGTTAACACAACCCCAACACACCACATATCTACTGTGTTAATACAACCCCAACACACCACATATCTACTGTGTTAACACAACCCCAACACACCACATATCTACTGTGTTAACACAACCCCAACACACCACATATCTACTGTGTTAACACAACCCCAACACACCACATAACACAGTAGGTAATACAACCCCAACACACCACATATCTACTGTGTTAACACAACCCCAACACACCACATATCTACTGTGTTAACACAACCCCAACACACCACATATCTACTGTGTTAACACAACCCCAACACACCACATATCTACTGTGTTAACACAACCCCAACACACCACATACCTATTGTGTTAACACAACCCCAACACACCACATATCTACTGTGTTAACACAACCAACACACCACATACCTACTGTGTTAACACAACCCCAACACACCACATATCTACTGTGTTAACACAACCCCAACACACCACATATCTACTGTGTTAACACAGCCCCAATCCCTCCTGCAGTCGGAAAACAAATAGACACTGGCTCAGGCTAAGCGGCTCCGCTGAATCCACACAGGAATTCCAAATACTTCAGAATTTATTTTCCATTAGGTCTTTTAAGTCATCTTTTCAATCAAGACGTATATTTAGCTGGGAAAAATAAAATATTGGGTAAATATTTTTGGGGAAGCTGGCCCTATTTGAAAAGGAATGGTTGCCTTCTTCCCCTCCCTTAACACACGAATGTACATACACACACAACCCTCTTCTCTTGCATCACACACACACACACACACACACACACACACACACACACACACACACACACACACACACACACACACACACACACACACACACACACACACACACACACACACACACACACACACACACACACACACACACACTTTGGCCGTTTTTGAGTGGGATCAGTGTCTCTCTCGTGCTGCTGGACTTGTTTATTCTCCCATGCCGTAAATCCAGACATTTCCCCTCTCTGAAAGGACCGTGTGTGCCGGGGCCGACTGGACCAAAAAGGTAGTGAAATATCAACAAGTCGTCATTTACATCAGAACAAAAACAAACAAAGCCAGAAGAAAGAACCTGCTAAGGAGCCAGCGGCTTTTACACCAGGAATCCATCATGTGGCTTCAGGCAGCCTGCCAGCCAAATCTAATATGGATTTATATACAAAGAAAGTGCCTAGTTTAACATAATTAATATTTAATCATGCATGGACCCTGTAAAGCAATTTTGCCAGAGTAATTTAAAGCAGACATTGTTTGGAAGCCAAAAAAACACCCGATAAACTGTTGTCCCAAAGGAGCCCGGAAATCTGACGCTGGATTAAATGTTTACACTGCTGGCATACACTCTGGTAAATGAGGTTACAATTCTGGGCCTGAATCCGTGAGTGCTAACCCTGCTGATCCGGTCAGAGAATTCTCACTCACTCACACACACACAGACACACACACACACACACACACACACACACACACACACACACACTCAACTTAAAGTGATATTCCATAGAAACATGGTATGTGCAATCTGGGTCCCTTGGGAGGTTAGGGTTAGGTAAGGGTTAAGGTTAGTTAAGAGTTAGGTAATGGTTAAGGTTAGGGTTAGTTAAGGGTTAAGGTTATGGTAAGGTAAGGGTTAAGGTTAGGGTAATGTAAGGGTTAAATTTATGGTAAGGTAAGGGTTAAGGTTAGGGTAAGGTAAGGGTTAAGGTTATGGTAAGGTAAGGGTTGAGGTTAGGTTAAGGTAAGGGTTAAGGTTAGGTTAAGGTAAGGGGTAAGGTAAGGGTTTAGGTTATGGTAAGGTAAGGGTTAAGGTTATGGTAAGGTAAGGGTTAAGGTTATGGTAAGGTAAGGGTTAAGGTTAGGGTAAGGTAAGGGTTAAGATTAGGGTAAGGTAAGGGTTTAGGGTAGGGACGTCCCAAGGATCCCGGACAGCACTGACCATAGAAATAAGATGTGCAGAAGATGAACATGCACCTATTTAGCTAGCATACAAACCAAAATCAAATCAAATGTCATTTGTCACATGCTTGGGAAACAACAGGTGTAGACTAACAGTGAAATGCTTACTGACAGGTCCTTTTTCAACAATGCAGAGTTAAAGATAAAAGATACCAAATAAAAAAATAGAAATAATGACACAAAGAATAAATATACAGTGAATAACAATCACGAGTCAAAATGACATGCAGATGACATCCTCATGCAATGATGAAGTAATGCTTTTTTACATCAACCTACGCCACTCACTCATTCTAGACAATACATTCTGAACACAGTATAACATTAGCAAAGAAGTCTGGTGAGAAAAGAAACATTTCCTCTGTATACAATTCCATTCCCGTAAATAGGAAACTTATATAAAAAAAAGGGGGGGGGGGCGTTAATATAAGCGGATTTGACGGCCGGTAAGTGTTCACTTGTGCAAAATAAAACAGGTTATCAGGTTTATTTGGTGATTCCCGGCACCCCTTAATAAATCGGCTTAAAGGCGGCCTAACGGCTTCATTCGCTGTAAATCTCTGCACTGCAATAACACGCACCAGCAAGCACAGATTCATTTAATAACTCCTTAATATTCTCTGTGAAAAGGGGGGACTGGGAGAGTCCGCAGCATATGGGGAGCTCGAGCCGAGCCTCCCACAGAATAGAATATTGCTGCGGCTCCAGATTGAAAATTACGTAATGATGTCATTTATATTCCATTCACCAACAAGGCTAGAAAAATACTTTCAGCTGACTCAGTGGGGAAATAAAAGTGTGTTTCGTGCCTCGATCCTATAATCCTGAAAAATAGAAACAGAAATTGACGTTCAAAATACATATTTACAACTCTAATTTATTTATTTATTAAGTTTATTTGAACAGGGCCCATGTACAACAAAACATACATCTCAGAAGTAAGAAGTGAGGCGTTTTAGCTCATTTCCATCTGCAGTCCCCAGGAAGGTGAACACATAAGCATGAAAACATTATATACAAAACAGACAACGTACATACATAAAAAAAAGAGGTCAGGACATTACACATAGAAGTCATTGCACATATTGCTGTTGGATCTGATAATATTTGAGTAGTAAACACATAAATGCATAGTAAAAACTAAATATTGCACAGAGCCCAGTTATGGCACCTATTGAAAATGGCATGAGTGTGTTTTAGTGTGCCTTCTGTAGCATTAAAACAGTTACTGTGTTCTGTTAGTTAAAATCAGTGTAAACACATCTGATTGGATTTGATCCATGTTTTTGTCTCAGATGAGAGGGCTAAGGAGGCTGAAATCGAGATTTGTCCATATCAGTAGTAGGTGTTTGAATCCCTGGTGCTGTCTGACTGAAATTCATGTCTCTTGGACAGATCTACGTAAACATAACTGGTACCCTAGAATCTGTCGGGAATGGAATGGGATGTGTGGGATACTGAGCAGCAGTAGTTCTTCATGTTTGGGTTCTTCGTTACTGGTTATTTGGACAAAACATGATTTGGCAGGTGTTAGCGTCTTGACTTTCGGAAGGGCAGGGGGCATTCGGACAGTAACTTGCAAAAAGAGAGAGGGTGGAGCTTGTCATTCCGGTTCTGCTCCTTGTTCTAGCATCTCTTAACACGTCTGGACCCAGAACTTAATCAAGCAGCTGACCAATTACAGGAGACTTTAGTTCTGGGTTAACCAAGATTAGACTGACAGTCTAACAAGCATATAGATACTGTACCACTTGCCATTTACGTGTATAATTTGTATACGCTTCACTGCTCACCATAATGGGGGTGACGTGCCTGACTGTTTGCCACTCCTAAGTAGCTCGCTCCATTTTGGCCAACACCCCCAAAACCTCAAACATTCTGGTTCACTACCAACCCACTGCTCCCACCACCACCAGTCACACAATAGCAGCTCAAATAACAAGCCATGTGGTTTGTATGGCAAGATAATTGACTGTTGGAAGAAAAACTAAAGAGACATCTGGTTGTCATTAGCCTTAAAGATACAAAAATGTCCTGCAATCAGCAAACAAGGCATTACATGTGACAAGCTGACATCAAATACATGCTATTCTGAGTGGGTGGTGGTGGTAACCGAACAGAGAGGCTGCCCTGAGAGGGGGGCTTTATGAAAATAAGCAGGGTCAACTGTAGACGGTGTAATGAGAATTTTCTCCATTTGGTGGTTGCCCGCAGCAAATATCCCATCTGTTTTCTATTGGAGAGAGAGTCAACAGTTTAGAAGTACAGGGGTGAGGCAGGGAATCAGCAGACCGTACTGACATCTCATGGCTGCAGCTGAGATCACAGGCAGGCAGGCACTAGGGGTGTGAGTGAGTGTGTGTGCGAGAGAGAGAGAGACCGAGAGCGTGAGAGACAGTGAGAGAGTGGCAGAGTGACAGAGAGCATTCAACCAGGTTGAGAGCTTCAGGTTCCTTGGTGTCCACATCAACAACAAACTAGAATGGTCCAAACACACCAAGACAGTCGTGAAGAGGGCACAACAAAGCCTATTCCCCCTCAGGAAACTAAAAAGATTTGGCATGGGTCCTCAGATCCTCAAAAGGTTCTACAGCTGCAACATCGAGAGCATTCTGACTGGTTGCATCACTGCCTGGTATGGCAACTGCTCGGCCTCTGACTGCAAGGCACTACAGAGGGTAGTACGTACGGCCCAGTACATCACTGGGGCAAAGCTGCCTGCCATCCAGGACCTCTACACCAGGCGGTGTCAGAGGAAGGCCCTAAAAATTGTCAAAGACCTCTGCCATAGACTGCTCTCTCTACTACCACAAGTGGTACCGGAGTGCCAAGTCTAGGACAAAAAGGCTTCTCAACAGTTTTTACCCCCCAAGCCATAAGACTCCTGAACAGGTAATCAAATGGCTACCCGGACCATTTGCATTGTGTGCCCCCCCAACCCCTCTTTTACGCTGCTGCTACTCTCTGTTTATCATATATGCATAGTCACTTTAACTATACATTCATGTACATATTACCTCAAATCGGGCCGACCAATCAGTGCTCCCGCACATTGGCTAACCGGGCTATCTGCATTGTGTCCCACCCACCACCCGCCAACCCCTCTTTTACACTACTGCTACTCTCTGTTCATCATATATGCATAGTCACTTTAACCATATCTACATGTACATACTACCTCAATCAGCCTGACTAACCGGTGTCTGTATGTAGCCTTGCTACTTTTATAGCCTCGCTACTGTATATAGCCTGTCTTTTTACTGTTGTTTTATTTCTTTACCTACCTATTGTTCACCTAATACCTTTTTTACACTATTGGTTAGAGCCTGTAAGTAAGCATTTTACTATAAGGTCTACACCTGCTGTATTCAGCGCACGTGACAAATAAACTTTGATTTGATTCACATATGTAGCCATGAAGTGCTTTGAAAGGCTGGTCATGTCTCACATCAACATAATCATCCTAAACACCCTGGACCAACTCCAATTCACATACTAGCCCAACAGATCGATAGAGATGCAATCTCTATTGCACTCCACACTGCCCTTTCCCACCTGGACAAAAGGAACACCTATGTGAGAATGCTGTTCGTTGACTACAGCTCAGTGTTCAACACAATTGCGCCCTCGAAGCTCATCACTATGCTAAGGACCTTGGGCCTAAACACCTCCCTCTGCAACTGGATCCTGGACTTCCTGACGGGCCACCCGTGACTGCATGACCACGCACGCCTCCAACTCAATCATCAAGTTTGCAGACAACACAACAGCAGTAGACCTGATTACCAACAATGACAAAACAGTCTACAGGGAGGAGGTGAGGGCCCTGGGAGAGTGGTGCAAGGAAAATAACCCCTCACTCAACGTCAACAAAACAAAGGAGCCGATCGTGGACTTCAGGAAACAGCAGAGGGAGCACCCCCCTATCCACATCGATGGGACCGCAATGGAGAAGGTGGAAAGCTTTAAGTTCCTCGGCGTACACATCACTGACAATCTGAAATGGTCCACCCACACAGACAGTGTGGTGAAGAAGGTGCAACAGCACCTCTTCAACCTCAGGAGGCTGAAGAAATTTAGCTTGGCTCCTAAGACCCTCAAACTTTTACAGATGCACAATTGAGAGCTTCCTGTCGGGCTGTATCACTGCCTGGTACGGCAACTGTACTGCCCACAACCCCAGGGCTCTCCAGAGGGTGGTGAGGTCTGCCCAATGCATCACCAGAGGAAAACTACCTGACCTCCAGGACACCTACAGCACCCGATGTCACAGGAAGGCCAAAAAGATCATCAAGGACATCAAACCACCCGAGCCACTGCCTGTTCACCCCACTATCATCCAGAAGGCGAGGTCAGTACAGGTGCATCAAAGCTGGGACCGAGAGACTGAAAAACAGCTTCTATCTCAAGGTCATCAGACTGTTAAATAGCCATTATTAGCCAGCCACGCAACCCTGCACCTTAGAGGCTGCTGCCCTACAGTATATACATACACTTGGAATCACTGGCCACTTTAATAATGGAACACTAGTCACTTTAATAATGTTTACATAATGCTTTACTCATCTCATATATATTGTATTCTATTCTACTGTATTTTAGTCAATGCCACTCCGACATTGCTCAATCTAATATTTACATATTCCTTAAAGATGTGTGTATTGTTGTGAATTGCTAGATACTACTGCACTGTTGGAGTTGGCAACACAAGCATTTCGCTACACCCGCAATAACATCTGCTAAATGTGTATGTGACCAATAAAATGTGATTTGATTTAGTTAAATAGTTAACCAATAGCTACCCAGAATATCTGCATTGAGCCCTTTTGCACTACCTCTTGACTCAACACACGATGCTGCTACTGTTTATTATCTATCCTGTTGCCTAGTCACTATACCTTTACCTATATGTACATATCTTTTGACTCAACACACGATGCTGCTACTGTTTATTATCTATCCTGTTGCCTAGTCACTATACCTTTACCTATATGTACATATCTTTTGACTCAACACACGATGCTGCTACTGTTTATTATCTATCCTGCTGCCTAGTCAATTATCTCGTACCCCAGCACATCGATTCGGTACCCCGTGTATATAGGCAAGCAATTTTGACTTTGTGTATTTATTCCTTGTTTGATTATTATTTTTTATGACGCTACAAACAAGGCATACTTGTATTGGGGAGTTTCTCCCATTCTTTTCTGTAGATCCTCCCAAGCTCTGTTAGGTTGGAAGAAGAGTGTCGCTGCACAGTCCCTGCCTCTGAAAATCATCCCCACCGCATGATGCTGCCACCACCATGCTTCACCGTCGGGATGGTGCCAGGTTTCCTCCAGATGTGACGCTTGACATTCAGGGCAAAGAGTTCAATTTGGTTTAATCAGACCAGAGAATCCTGTTACTCATGGTATTTTATATTTACAAAAAATATATATGGTGGATTGGAAATGATGCAGACAATTACATTGATGGAAGCCACGATCTATCTGCAATATTAAAGCTGATGTACTCCCCCTTCAGGGCACAACACAACAGATGTCTGAACAGGCACATAAACCTCTCCAAGCCAAACCTTCATACCATAACCCCTAATGCTACATGGCCTACATTGTTTTAACCATATTAATGTTAGTCAACAAACTAGAACTAACTCGTTAAAACCCACAATCCAATCCATGTGTACAAATCACACCGTGCAGTGTACAGCAAGCAGTTTAGCAGTTACACCGGCGGGCCCCCAGTGGCAGTACATTTATTAAACCGAAAGCTTACCTTAACTTGGAAGACTTGCAGTGTTGTTGAATAGCCTTAGCCAGCTAACTAACAGAAATAGCATTCCTCTCGGTCTGAGTCAGGTTGATGAGTAGGCTAAATTAGCTGCATTAGCTAAATAAGTTAGTAAGTGAAAGGTAAATTAAGAAGAAAAAAGTAATATAGATAGCTAGCTCTCCCTCGGCTGCTGCTTCATTTTTTAAGAAATGAATATGCTCAAACATGTTCAACTATTGTTTCTCTCTCTCTCTCTGAGTCAAACTACTCACCACACTTTAAGCACTGCAGTGCTAGCTAGCTATGCTTTCAGTACTAGATTCATTCTCTGATCCTTTGATTGGATGGACAACGTGTCAGTTCACACTACAAGAGCTGTGATAGACTTTCAGAGGGCGTCATCCAACCTATGGAAGGGGGAGAGAACCATGAGCCTCCTAAGTCTGGTATTGAAGTCAATGTACCCAGAGTCGGATGGAAAACAGCTGTCCTCCGGCTACACAATGGTGTAGACCTTTCATTGTGTTTTAATCAGTTATTTGGAGATGTGAATATATTTAGTATAGTTTTATCTAAAAAGGGTAACTTCAATGTTTCTCTATTCACTGAGGAGGATGTTCCTCCCCTTCTTTCTCTGAGGAGCCTCCACTGGTGTGTGTGTGGTGGGGGAGGGGGGTTAGGAGGCCTGGGATCAGGAGAATAACAACAGTCTCAGGTCATACTACTTTACTTGTTCCCTTTGTACACAAATAGTTTGGTGAATTATACGGATTGACTTGTGTTATTTATTATTTTCTCAGTTTATCTGTAAAACACAGACGAACATACACAATGACGACAGAAGTAAAAATGAGAGGCAATAAATCCATTAGAAAGAGAGAGAGAGGTAGAGAGAGAGAGAGCGTATGAGGGACAGGGGGAGAAAGAGCAAAAGAGAGAGAAAGAGAGAGGTATAGGGAGAGCCGAGAGCTGCTTCCTGTGTCACTCACAGTACAGTCGCCTGCCCCCGCCTGCTACAGCCTCTATCGTTATATCAGCTACGGTTAATAAAGTAGCTTAAAAAAATGACTTTTCTGCTACTTCCATCACTGGGATCAAACTGGGTGTGATTTCAACCAGGTCTATATGGAACGGTCTGGTTGTCCTCGGGTCCGTTCAGAACAGGTCTCTATATTAAAAAATATACTGCTCAAAAAAATAAAGGGAACACTTAAACAACACAATGTAACTCCAAGTCAATCACACTTCTGTGAAATCAAACTGTCCACTTAGGAAGTAACACTGATTGACAATAAATTTCACATGCTGTTGTGCAAATGGAATAGACAACAGGTGGAAATGATAGGCAATAAGCAAGACACCCCCAATAAAGGAGTGGTTCTGCAGGTGGTAACCACAGACCACTTCTCAGTTCCTATGCTTCCTGGCTGATGTTTTGGTCACTTTTGAATGCTGGCGGTGCTTTCACTCAAGTGGTAGCATGAGACGGAGTCTACAACCCACACAAGTGGCTCAGGTAGTGCAGCTCATCCAGGATGGCACATCAATGCGAGCTGTGGCAAGAAGGTTTGCTGTGTCTGTCAGCGTAGTGTCCAGAGCATGGAGGCGCTACCAGGAGACAGGCCAGTACATCAGGAGACGTGGAGGAGGCCGTAGGAGGGCAACAACCCAGCAGCAGGACCGCTACCTCCGCCTTTGTGCAAGGAGGAGCAGGAGGAGCACTGCCAGAGCCCTGCAAAATGACCTCCAGCAGGCCACAAATGTGCATGTGTCTGCTCAAACGGTCAGAAACAGACTCCATGAGGGTGGTATGAGGGCCTGACGTCCACAGGTGGGGGTTGTGCTTACAGCCCAATACCGTGCAGGACGTTTGGCATTTGCCAGAGAACACCAAGATTGGCAAATTCGCCACTGGCGCCTGTGCTCTTCACAGATGAAAGCAGGTTATCACTGAGCACATGTGACAGACGTGACAGTCTGGAGACGCCGTGGAGAACGTTCTGCTGCCTGCAACATCCTCAAGCATGACCGGTTTGGCGGTGGGTCAGTCATGGTGTAGGGTGGCATTTCTTTGGGGGGCCGCACAGCCCTCCATGTGCTCACCAGAGGTAGCCTGACTGCCATTAGGTACCGAGATGAGATCCTCAGACCCCTTGTGAGACCATATGCTGGTGCGGTTGGCCCTGGGTTCCTCCTAATGCAAGACAATGCTAGACCTCATGTGGCTGGAGTGTGTCAGCAGTTCCTGCAAGAGGAAGGCATTGATGCTATGGACTGGCCCGCCCGTTCCCCAGACCTGAATCCAATTGAGCACATCTGGGACATCATGTCTCGCTCCATCCACCAACGCCACATTGCACCACAGACTGTCCAGGAGTTGGCGGATGCTTTAGTCCAGGTCTGGGAGGAGATCCCTCAGGAGACCATCCGCCACCTCATCAAGAGCATGCCCAGGCATTGTAGGGAGGTCATACAGGCATGTGGAGGCCACACACACTACTGAGCCTCATTTTGACTTGTTTTAAGGACATTACATCAAAGTTGGATCAGCCTGTAGTGTGTTTTTCCACTTTAATTTTGAGTGTGACTCCAAATCCAGACCTCCATGGGTTGATAAATTGGATTTCCATTTATTATTTTTGTGTGATTTTGTTGTCAGCACATTCAACTATGTAAAGAAAAAAGTATTTATTAAGATTATTTCTTTCATTCAGATCTAGGATGTGTTGTTTAAGTGTTCCCTTTATTTTTTTGAGCAGTGCATATTTTTATGCATATTGGGTCCAAATGAGAAAGCCCCAGGTCCATTTCGGAACTTTTTGGACCAGTGAAGACTTCTGATGCAAATCTGCCTTCCTCACTCTCTTTCCCTCTCCCTCTTAGGCACAGAGAGCATACAGCGAGACGCTGCGTACAGGATGGGTCTCCACATCACCGCCTCCAAGCTGGCCTGCCTCCCTTCCCATTCAGAATTATGGAAGCACAACCGAAAATAAAAAAGAGCTTTCCCCAACGTCACCCAGTCAAATTAACTAAAATATCCAATCTTGCTGTTAACTTGGGGAGTAACAACCGTGTAATAAGGGCTTTTTCAAAATGTATGAAGAGTTTGATGACTTTACAATTTCAGAGATGCCATGGAAGGATATAGTAATGTTATGCATTGTATTGGCTGAGCTACTTCCATGTCTGAGGTGGAACAGTCCCAGCTTTGTCCTTGTGTGGGTTTTCCCCTCAGAGCTAGAGGACAGGTGTTGTGAAGGGGTGTGACTAAATATTTGTTTGACTAGTGACCAGATTATTCGGGCGAGATGTAAAAGCCTTTATTAATGTAGGTTTAAATAGGGTCAACACACACAGAGACGTTGTGTGTGTGTGTGTGTGTCTCAGAGATCAACAGTAGACGGCACTAGTAAAACAGAGCAAGCCTCATGTGTAGGACGTTACAGCTTTGGCACACAAGCCACAGCATTTACCTCCCTCCCCAACCCTCCAGCATTGAAAAGGATGATTGCAGGGGTCAAATAGTGGTGGGCTTTCACAGGTCACACAGAGCCTTGTCTCACACCCATACACACACAGACAAATATATACAGACACACACAGAGCAGGGTCACTGTGACAACAAGCCTCTGTGTGTGTGAGTTTGTGAGTGCGAGATGTGACAATGTTCAGTTCACACAGAAACGTGTTCCACTAAAGTGTGTGTGTCTTCCTGTGTTCCCTCTGTGGTCTCACCTATTCCAACTCTGGATTGATCTGGTAGAGACAGTGGCAGTAAGTGTAGCCAATGTCCACACTGGACTCATGGTTAAGGATGTTTAGGCCCATGTGTTTTACTATGATAACAGCCTGTGAGAGACACAGACACACACACATTCTTAATCATGCATGCAGTCACTCAAAACGCTCCAATCCAACGCATAGCAGTCAGTTCTGAATGTGGCAACAGCCAAAAGCCCCAACCGCATTGGAGTGATGCTAAGCAGGATTTAGTGGCCTTTACCTACTGCATTAAATAAGCAAATCCTGACAGATTCCCCCACTCCAGCCTCACATTGTGTTTTTTTATGTTACAGCCTTTTCGCAAATAACAATATTTGCAATTATAAGACACTTTTATCCAAAGTGACTTAGAGTCATGCGTGAATACATTTTACGTACGGTTGGTCCCAGGAATTGAACCCATTATACTGGTGTTGAAAGCACTATGCTCTAATAACTGAGCTACAGAGGACCACAAGTGATTCAGAACACATCCCGGCTATGTGAATGTTTCTGAACACCCAAATCTAGAACTTAATGAAGATCTTTATGTAAGTCTATTGCGCTTCACTGTAGAACCCACCGGGAAAACAAGACAGATCAGCCATCTCATTTTGGTTATCTAATTGAGTTGTCAACAAATGTGAATTAATTAATGATGTTTCGCAATTTTCAAACCAGCCAGCTACATTGATGCAGCGTTATCAATACATTGATAAAATATGTTGAATAACGTTGAAACTGCAATGAGTCAAGCAGCGAGGGAACAGGCCTAAAAAGAGAGAAGTGCAGGCGAGGACCTTCATCACTTGGCCCTGGAAGGAACCCTGGGTTCTGACAGTTTAATGCAACCTGAAAATGAGGAAACGGGAAACAAGGCGACCCAATACGGCGTCAAACCCCCATTGTATGCAGTGGCCACACACCGACGGCTGTACAAACACACTGTGTTGAATCAGGGGGGAGGTATAGACTGAGGGAAGTAGGCCATCTTGTATTTTCCAGGACAATGGTGTCTCAGTGTGTTAGAAAAAGGGTTAAGAAAGTAAACAGAGTTAGTTGTGACCATCCAGTTGTCTGTCATCGTAGGCTAACACACAAACAGACCCCTGCTTTTAGAAACGTTAACACTCAGGTGTAAACACACACAGACACACTCACCCTGTCTCTCTCACACACACACACACACACACACTACATGCAAAACAATAAAACAGCAATAAAGGGATGGAAATTCCCAGGGACCTCACGATATGATATTATCACAATACTTACATGCCAATGAGATATGCATTGCGATTCTCATGATTCTACAGATGTATATGTATATGTCTGCTGCAGGTAGCATAGTGGTTAAGAGCATTGGGCCAGTAAGCAAAAGGTTGCCGTTTCAAATCCTCGAGCCGACTAGGTGAAATATCTGTCGATGTGCCATTGAGCAAAGCACTTAACCCTAATTACTCCTGTAAGTCGCTCTGAATAAGCACCAGCTAAATGACTAATGTTTTTTTTTAAATGCTACAAAGAAAAAGTGTGTTTTGATCAGTCAAGGAAATAAGTGCGTTAAAAACAGGTTGGCTCACTATTTAAAAAGATGGAGAACAAGCCATAGGATGAAAAATACCTGAGTTGTGGTGCAGGTACAGCTGACTAGTGCTTGATAAAGCTACCTAGCAAAAACAAAAAACAAGATACTTGGAGTTAAAGTATCGATATAATATAGTCCAAAATAATATTGTGATATGTAACTGTATAGATGATTTCCCCCATCACTAATTGATATGTGGAATCCGTAATATATGATACAGTAGCTATCAACCGACCCACCTAGTCAGAATGTGCAATAGTGAACTGTGAAATGCAACTGCGCGTTATAAAAGGGATGCGCAATTTACAGGAATCATGGAGATTATAAGGAAGTGCCTACAGGATTGCATTAGACCTGACATTCTGTCGGCCTGCAAGTGAACATTGACCTTGAGGGTCATCGGCTATAGCAGGGTCATATTCATAAGGCACCTAACGGAAGAAAAGACAAACGGAGGAACAACCTGAACTTGTCCAATAAGAAACACAAAAATGTTCCTTTTCCATTGCAGCAAAACGTTTCGCTACGGTGCGCCCCAAATGAATACGGCCCAATATTACCTAACGTTTCCCCCATATGAACTCTGTTTACATGACATGGCACTTGCTCTTTGATCTTTACAACTGAAATATGTCCCAAGGCAAGTATGGCCTTTGATATAGCTGCCCTTCCATTTGTTACCTGCCGTTTACGACGACTATCGAGCGAGTCTCTTTTATCCATATATATTATCTCATATTTTATAAGGTCTGTAAAATTCTGTGCTGTGAAACAACACTGATTAGACTTTATGATCCACCTGTGTGTATTGTAATGCATGTATAGGGTATTCCAGTCTCAAATACAAGTATCAATAACCAATGACTCATGGTGCTTTGTAAGAGACACACTCAAAAAATGCTTATTAATGGTTTCATAATGCGCTACCACAACAATACTAGTGAGAACTACAAAGGGATGCAGTTGGTTTTGCAGGAGTATGATTCGTCTATGGGCGTAGTATTGTAGAAAGGGCTTTCACAGACAGGTTAAGGGCATTCAGTGTGTGCCTTCGTGTGTAGTTGAGCATTGTTAGGGAAGTTTACACAGCGTCAACAAGGAGGGAGAGACCTAGGGAACAGAGAGAGAGAGAGAGAGAGAGACCTAGGGAACAGAGAGAGAGAGAGAGAGAGAGACCTAGGGAACAGAGAGAGAGAGAGAGAGAGAGAGACCTAGGGAACAGAGAGAGAGAGAGAGAGAGACCTAGGGAACAGAGAGAGAGAGAGAGAGAGAGAGAGACCTAGGGAACAGAGAGAGAGAGAGAGAGAGAGACCTAGGGAACAGAGAGAGAGAGAGAGAGAGAGAGACCTAGGGAACAGAGAGAGAGAGAGAGAGAGAGACCTAGGGAACAGAGAGAGAGAGAGAGAGAGAGAGAGAGAGAGACCTAGGGAACAGAGAGAGAGAGAGAGAGAGAGACCTAGGGAACAGAGAGAGAGAGAGAGAGAGAGACCTAGGGAACAGAGAGAGAGAGAGAGAGAGAGAGAGAGAGAGACCTAGGGAACAGAGAGAGAGAGAGAGAGAGAGAGACCTAGGGAACAGAGAGAGAGAGAGAGAGAGAGAGAGAGAGAGAGAGACCTAGGGAACAGAGAGAGAGAGAGAGAGAGAGACCTAGGGAACAGAGAGAGAGAGAGAGAGAGAGACCTAGGGAACAGAGAGAGAGAGAGAGAGAGAGAGAGAGAGAGAGAGAGAGAGAGAGAGAGAGAGAGAGAGAGAGAGAGAGAGAGAGAAGTCAATTTGTTAGAGAGAAGCCATTATTTACCGAAGACAATAGAGGAAGGAGAAATAGAGCGTTGCTAAGGGGACAAGTCACACTGCAGAACACACACAGTGACACACACACACACACACACAATGCTGCTGTTCCAACAATGCCGATCTCCTCCCAGAGTGGTCATCACTCAAACAACGTTTGACATTAAGTAAATAACAACGTAAACAAACCTCGTGGAATTTGACTATTTTAGAGCGAGTACCTTTAGACTGCAAACAGGTGTAGACAGCAGTAGGATAGGTATTGTGTGGGTCATTGATTTTACACTAAAATTGAAAAAGTAGACCTACTTGTACTTTGTGACATGATGCTGCTCTGTTAGTGAAAGGCTCAGGTATTCTTTGGCTGCTTCAAACCGTCCACACACACCCTTGTATTCTCCAAGCCCTAACTGAATGAAAATGTATAGGAGTTGATAACAAGACCAGTCACATTAGCAGTAGTAGCGTGCAGGGTCATGAGAACGAGACCAGTCAGGTTAGCAGTAGTAGCTAGCGGGGTCATGAGAACCAACACGACCAGTCAGATTAGCAGTAATAGCTAGCAGGGTCATGAGAACGAGACCAGTCACATTAGCAGTAGTAGCTAGCAGGGTCATGAGAACCAACAAGACCAGTCAGATTAGCAGTAATAGCTAGCTGGGTCATGAGAACGAGACCAGTCACATTAGCAGTAGTAGCTAGCAGGGTCATGACAACCAACAAGACCAGTCACATTAGCAGTTGTAGCGAGCGGGGTCATGACAACCAACAAGACCAGTCACATTAGCAGTAGTAGCTAGCGGGGTCATGACAACCAACACGACCAGTCACATTAGCAGTAGTAGCTAGCAGGGTCATGAGAACGAGACCAGTCAGATTAGCAGAAGTAGCTAGCGGGGTCATGACAACCAACACGACCAGTCACATTAGCAGTAGTAGCTAGCGGGGTCATGACAACCAACAAGACCAGTCACATTAGCAGTTGTAGCGAGCGGGGTCATGACAACCAACAAGACCAGTCACATTAGCAGTAGTAGCTAGCGGGGTCATGACAACCAACACGACCAGTCACATTAGCAGTAGTAGCTAGCAGGGTCATGAGAACGAGACCAGTCAGATTAGCAGAAGTAGCTAGCGGGGTCATGACAACCAACACGACCAGTCACATTAGCAGTAGTAGCTAGCGGGGTCATGACAACCAACAAGACCAGTCACATTAGCAGTAGTAGCTAGCAGGGTCATGACAACCAACAAGACCAGTCACATTAGCAGTAGTAGCTAGCGGGGTCATGAGAACCAACACGACCAGTCAGATTAGCAGTAATAGCTAGCAGGGTCATGAGAACGAGACCAGTCACATTAGCAGTAGTAGCTAGCAGGGTCATGAGAACCAACAAGACCAGTCAGATTAGCAGTAATAGCTATTAGGGTCATGAGAACGAGACCAGTCGCATTAGCAGTAGTAGCTAGCAGGGTCATGAGAACGAGACCAGTCACATTAGAAGTAGTAGCTAGCAGGGTCATGAGAACGAGACCAGTCACATTAGCAGTAGTAGCTAGCGGGGTCATGAGAACCAACACGACCAGTCACATTAGCAGTAGTAGCTAGCAGGGTCATGAGAACGAGACCAGTCACATTAGCAGTAGTAGCTAGCAGGGTCATGAGAACCAACAAGACCAGTCAGATTAGCAGTAATAGCTAGCTGGGTCATGAGAACGAGACCAGTCACATTAGCAGTAGTAGCTAGCAGGGTCATGACAACCAACAAGACCAGTCACATTAGCAGTTGTAGCGAGCGGGGTCATGACAACCAACAAGACCAGTCACATTAGCAGTAGTAGCTAGCAGGGTCATGAGAACGAGACCAGTCAGATTAGCAGTAGTAGCTAGCAGGGTCATGAGAACGAGACCAGTCAGATTAGCAGAAGTAGCTAGCGGGGTCATGACAACCAACACGACCAGTCACATTAGCAGTAGTAGCTAGCAGGGTCATGAGAACGAGACCAGTCAGATTAGCAGAAGTAGCTAGCGGGGTCATGACAACCAACACGACCAGTCACATTAGCAGTAGTAGCTAGCGGGGTCATGACAACCAACAAGACCAGTCACATTAGCAGTAGTAGCTAGCAGGGTCATGACAACCAACAAGACCAGTCACATTAGCAGTTGTAGCTAGCGGGGTCATGACAACCAACAAGACCAGTCACATTAGCAGTAGTAGCTAGCGGGGTCATGACAACCAACACGACCAGTCACATTAGCAGTTGTAGCTAGCGGGGTCATGACAACCAACAAGACCAGTCACATTAGCAGTAGTAGCTAGCAGGGTCATGACAACCAACAAGACCAGTCACATTAGCAGTAGTAGCTAGCAGGGTCATGAGAACGAGACCAGTCAGATTAGCAGTAGTACCTAGCGGGGTCATGACAACCAACAACACCAGACAGATTGGCAGTAGTAGCTAGCAGGGTCATGAGAACGAGACCAGTCAGATTAGCAGAAGTAGCTAGCAGGTAGCCAGCCGTGTGACCTGCCTGGTGTGTGTACCTTGTACATCTCATATTTGTTCTGTATCTATATTTGAGCTACACGGCCACATAAAGGAAAGTCCCGGCATAAAAGGGAACAAACAGCACAAATAGGTAGCTAATCTCTCAGGCTTTCTACTCCAGAGCCTCAGGACGTGAAAAGGTGACCAATTCAATACAATGTTCCAAGGCAAACACAACGTACACAGCGGATAAGAGGGGGTATTTAAGCATCCATTAGTGAATGTTTGAGTAAAAGGAGTCATTTAGAAAAGCGGCAGGGCCATGTGATATTTGCTCTAACAGTGCTTAAAGGCTGCTTGGTTAAACAGGCAGCGGGGGGAAGGTCAATATTTTCACAGGCAGGCCTGGAGACACAGGACCGCTAGAAGTGAGAGACAACTGACAGCTGTTTCCGGACCGGGCTGCCACTCGCTGTTCAAACTGGGCAGGAGAGGCCGTTGGACTGGACAACAGTCAGACCAGACATGTCAGCATGGCCCTCTCAAATAAAGGGGTGGGGGGGGCGGACCCAAAAACCACCGGGCACTATAGAAAGTCATGTATAAAAACCATCTTTATTTAACTAGGCAAGTCAGTTATTAAGAACAAATTCTTATTTTCAATGATGGCCTAGGAACGGTGGGTTAAGTGCCTTGTTCAGAGGCAGAACAATAGATTTTTACCATGACAGCACAGTGACTTGATCTTGCAACCTTTTGGTTACTAGTCCAACTCTAACCACAGGGCACTATAGAAAGTCCTGTATAAAAACCACAGGGCACTATAGAAAGTCCTGTATAAAAACCACAGGGCACTATAGGAAGTCCTGTATAAAAACCACAGGGCACTATAGAAAGTCCTGTATAAAAACCACAGGGCACTATAGAAAGTCATGTATAAAAACCACAGGGCACTATAGAAAGTCCTGTATAAAAACCACAGGGCGCTATAGGAAGTCCTGTATAAAAACCACAGGGCACTATAGGAAGTCCTGTATAAAAACCACAGGACACTATAGGAAGTCCTGTATAAAAACCACAGGGCACTATAGAAAGTCCTATATAAAAACCACAGGGCACTATAGAAAGTCCTGTATAAAAACCACAGGGCGCTATAGGAAGTCATGTATAAAAACCACAGGGCACTATAGAAAGTCATGTATAAAAACCACAGGGCACTATAGAAAGTCCTGTATAAAAACCACAGGGCACTATAGGAAGTCCTGTATAAAAACCACCGGGCACTATAGAAAGTCATGTATAAAAACCACAGGGCACTATAGGAAGTCCTGTATAAAAACCACAGGGCACTATAGAAAGTCCTGTATAAAAACCACAGGGCACTATAGGAAGTCCTGTATAAAAACCACCGGGCACTATAGAAAGTCATGTATAAAAACCACAGGGCACTATAGGAAGTCCTGTATAAAAACCACAGGGCACTATAGAAAGTCATGTATAAAAACCACAGGGCACTATAGGAAGTCCTGTATAAAAACCACAGGGCACTATAGAAAGTCATGTATAAAAACCACCGGGCACTATAGGAAGTCCTGTATAAAAACCACAGGGCACTATAGAAAGTCATGTATAAAAACCACCGGGCACTATAGAAAGTCATGTATAAAAACCACAGGGCACTATAGAAAGTCCTGTATAAAAACCACAGGGCGCTATAGAAAGTCCTGTATAAAAACCACCGGGCACTATAGGAAGTCCTGTATAAAAACCACAGGGCACTATAGAAAGTCCTGTATAAAAACCACAGGGCACTATAGAAAGTCATGTATAAAAACCACAGGGCACTATAGAAAGTCATGTATAAAAACCACAGGGCACTATAGAAAGTCATGTATAAGTACCTTGGCATTATACTTGATTCCGACATCTCTTTTATAAAGCAGGTGAAAAAGGTAACTTGAATAACCAAATTCAAGCTAGCTAATTTCTGATTCATACAAAATTGTTTGACTATAGGTGGCAAAACTGTACTTCAATGATAGGATACTCCCCCACTTAACATACTGCTTGACTAGTTGGGCCCAAGCTTGCTATACAACATTAAAACCCATTCAGTCTGTCCACACACAGGCTCTCAAAGTGCTTGATAGAAAGCTCAATAGCCATCACCACTGCTACATCCTCAGAAAGCATAAGCTCCTGAGTTGGGAAAATCTCCAAGCATGTCTTGTATTCAAAGATCCTAAATGGCCTGGCTCCTCCCCCTCCACTTAGTAGTTTTGTCAAACAGAAAACCTAAACCCACGGCAGCAGATCCACAAGGTCTGCCATGAGACGTGACTATAGTTCCCTTGAGGAAAATCACCTTTGGTCAATCTGCTTTCTCTGTGAGAGCTTCCCATGTCTGGAACACACTGCCATCAGACACACATATCACCACCTATCATACTTTCACAAAAAACATGAAGACATGGCTAAAGTACAAATCAGACTTGTGAACATAATCCCTAGCTATGTATTGTAGCTTTCCATGTCATCTGTAGCTTGTGAGGTGTGGAAACACTGCTGCTTTTATGGATTTAGTTGTGTTGCTTTTTGTGCTATTGCTCTGTCTGCGTGCTACGTGGTGCTTGTCCTATGTTTCTCTGTCTGCGTGCTACGTGGTGCTTGTCCTATGTTTCTCTGTCTGCGTGCTACGTGGTGCTTGTCCTATGTTTCTCTGTCTGCGTGCTACGTGGTGCTTGTCCTATGTTTCTCTGTCTGCGTGCTACGTGGTGCTTGTCCTATGTTTCTCTGTCTGCGTGCTACGTGGTGCTTGTCCTGTTTCTCTGTCTGCGTGCTACGTGGTGCTTGTCCTATGTTTCTCTGTCTGCGTGCTATGTGGTGCTTGTCCTATGTTCTCTGTCTGCGTGCTACGTGGTGCTTGCCCTATGTTTCTCTGTCTGCGTGCTACGTGGTGCTTGTCCTATGTTTCTCTGTCTGCGTGCTACGTGGTGCTTGTCCTATGTTTCTCTGTCTGCGTGCTACGTGGTGCTTGTCCTATGTTTCTATGTCTGCGTGCCACGTGGTGCTTGTCCTATATTGCTCTGTCTGCGTGCTACGTGGTGCTTGCCCTATATTGCTCTGTCTGCGTGCTACGTGGTGCTTGCCCTATGTTTCTCTGTCTGCGTGTTACGTGGTGCTTGTCCTGTTTCTCTGTCTTACCAAGGCAGCTTGGGGATTTGATCCAGCAACCTTTCAGTTACTGGCCCAACGCTCTAACTACTAGACTGCCTGCCGCCCTTAGACTGTATCACATAAATGCCAGAAATTTGATTTTGAAAATAGATGTCATTGTTACTCTGGCTTCTCAAATTAAACGCAGACATTCTGTTTATTACAGAATCTTGGTTAAAGAAGTCCATGCTGAATTCTGGTGTCTCTGACTGGTTATAATATATAGATCTAAGAGTGTTGGCAGCGGTGGCGGTGTCGCCATATTCTTAAAGAGCAACTTAAATGTTTGTGCCCCTTTCCACCTCTGTCCCTAAACAATTTGAATGTCTAATCCCAAATGTGGGCCCTGGTAATAAAGCCCAAATGACACTAGTGGGAATTTATCCCCCTCCCTCAGCTCTACCTTGTGCTCTAAGCAAATTGTCTGAATTACTGTCTGACCATTCTAAATTTGAATAATTCATATTGGGTGATTTTAATCTGGATTGGTTGATGCCTGTTTCAGATGGTTTTAAAGATATTTGTACTGAGCTAATTCTAACACAGCTGATAACTAAACCAACTTCCCAACTTTAAAAACCCTGAAAAATCTAATTTGTTTTTGATATTCTAACAAATGCCCCTCATAAGTACACTGCCAATTAAATCTTAGCTAATAAGCTCAGTGACCATTGGTCCCACTGCCTACTAAAATACCTAAATCCAGCCCACATTTTAGGAATTTTAATGATCAACATTTCATGTCTGAGGTTGTGTGACTGGGGGATTGTGTCATGCATCTCTGATTCAGATTAGGCCCTAAAAATGTTTAACTTTTCTGTTTAACACTGTCGCAGATAAGCATTCTCTGTATAAAAAAAACTAAGAGTAAAGGATAGGTCAAACACTTGGTTCATGCATGAATTTTCTTAAAAATGACAGGAAAGATCTAGAAGGCTAGATTGACTGATACTACAGCTGACTGGCAGTCCATCAGACATTTGAGAAATGGATTCCTCTCTGGTAAGAAAAGCAAAGTCAAACTTCTTGAGCTGTATAGCTGAGAATGGTGGGAATGCAGCGAACTTCTGCAAAGTTCTATGTGCTACCAAGTTCGTATGCTAGCTCAAGCTGGCTAATGTCACACCTCACACTCTTCAGACTTTGTGGCAATGTTATTTAGTGGGATCCCATTAGCATGGCAGGCTCTTGTGCCTTCTTGCCACGGGCTCAAAACAAGAGAGAAAATCATACCTGCTTGCTCTAATTGTGTAATAGCTCGTCTGTTCTCCATTTTGTTTTGTCAACTTTTCGGCATGTTCTCTGTGAAGTAAGCTACATGAGTTTTGTAACTTTTCCACCTTGGTTTAGTGCTAGCACGCTAGCTGACCTATCAAGTTTGGATTGTTCTCGCTATATAAACTCAGCAAAAAAAGAAACGTCCTCTCACTGTCAACTGCGTTTATTTTCAGCAAACTTAACATGTAAATATTTGTATGAAAATAAGATTCAACAACTGAGACATAAACTGAACAAGTTCCACAGACATGTGACTAACAGAAATTGAATAATGTGTCCCTGAACAAAGGGGGGGTCAAAATCAAAAGTAACAGTCAATGCAGCTTGTGTCCACACCAGATACTAAGTACTGCAGTGCATCTCCTCCTCATGGACTGCACCAGATTTGCCAGTTCTTGCTGTGAGATGTTACCCCACTCTTCCACCAAGGCACCAGCAAGTTCCCAGACATTTCTGGGGGGGAAATGGCCGTAGCCCTCACCCTCCGATCCAACAGGTCCCAGACGTGCTCAATGGGATTGAGATCTGGGCTCTTCGCTGGCCATGGAAGAACACTGACATTCCTGTCTTGCAGGAAATGATACACAGAACGAGCAGTATGGCTGGTGGCATTGTCATGCTGGAGGGTCATGTCAGGATGAGCCTGCAGGAAGGGTACCACATGAGGGAGGAGGATGTCTTCTCTGTAAAGCACAGCATTGAGATTGCCTGCAATGACAACAAGCTCAGTCCGATGATGCTGCGACACACCGCCCCAGACCATGATGGACCTTCCACCTCGATCCCGCTCCAGAGTACAGGCCTCGGTGTAACGCTCATTCCGTCGACGATAAACGCGAATACAACCATCACCCCTGGTGAGACAAAACCGTGACTCATCAGTGTAGAGCACTTTTTGCCAGTCCTGTCTGGCAGGCGACAGTGGGTTTGTGCCCATGGGCAACGTTGTTGCCAGTGATGTCTGGTGAGGACCTGCCTTACTACAGGCCTACAAGCCCTCAGTCCAGCTTCTCTCAGCCTATTACGGACAGTCTGAGCACTGATGGAGGGATTGTGCGTTCCTGGTGTAACTTGGGCAGTTTTTGTTGCCAACCTGTACCTGTCCCGCAGGTGTGATGTTCGGATGTACCAATCCTGTGCAGGTGCACGTGATCTGCCACTGCGAGGATGATCATCTGTCCATCCTGTCTCCCTGTAGCGCTGTCTTAGGCGTCTCACAGTACAGACATTGCAATTTATTGCCCTGGCCACATCTGCAGTCCTCATGCCTCCTTGCAGCATGCCTAAGGCACGTTCACGCAGATGAGCAGGGACCCTGGGCATCTTTCTTTGTGTTTTTCAGAGTCAGTAGAAAGTATCCTAAGTTTTCATAACTGTGACCTTAATTGCCTACCGTCTGTAAGCTGTTAGTGTCTTAACGACCGTTCCACAGGTGCATGTTCATTAATTGTTCATGGTTCATTGAACAAGCATGGGAAACAGTGTTTAAACCCTTTACAATGAAGATCTGTAAGTTATTTGGATTTTTACAAATTATCTTTGAAAGACAGGGTCCTGAAAAAGGGACGTTTATTTTTTTGCTGAGTTTAGTTATTGGATTTCCCAGACTCTCCCTCGGCCCGGTGAAGCACCAGCCTCTCCCTCACTTTGGTAGCTAACTCAGCCTGCACTCTTAAAAAGTTACACCATCGGATGGGCCTCAGCCATCAATCTAAGTCTCTGTTCTCTCTTTGCTGTTGATCTGCGGTTATGTTTTAGTTGTGTTCTAGCTGGTATCCAGTAGTTGGGTTCTAGATTTACGAACCTAACAGCTAGTTGGCTAAATAGCTAACTTTAGCTGGCTGGCTAGCGTGCTAACTGCAGATAGCTAACATTCTTTGATAACTGGTTAGATGGCGTTATGCATTTCCAAAACGTTGGTTTATTTTAATGTAGCTAAGCTGGGTGATGACAGCAACTGGCTAAATCATCATGTAACTTTGCATTGGGACTTTTGATGTGTATACTAATACAAATCCACGTTACGTTTATGCTGCCTACCCTTGCAGGCAAGACTAAATATATGTTCTCTAATGCTCAAAAAAATGTTTCAGATGGACCACATTGGATGGTTCTTGCCAATCGGGTTTTCGCCTTTAAATATCTTGGCATTTCGATTGACAAATGTTAAAAACAAAAAAAAAAACATATGGATGAGCTAGTTAAAAAGCTAAGATTGTGGCTTCTTTTTAAAAATGCATCTTGCCTCTCCCTAAATAGCAGGAATCAGATTGTACAGTGAACTTTCCTGTCGAACCAGGTTAAATGGCTTTTAGCTTAAAAGCGCCTCATTGCTGGAACCAACTACAAAACACATTACAATTGAATGCTCTGGTAATAAAAAAAATATTGATTGGGGACCTTCTTACTTAGGAATGTAATCGTTTTTCTTAAATGTGTTGTATTTTACTTGTTTTATATATAGTGTTTGATTTGTCTTATGAAATTGTATATGCAGGATACCCTTGTGAAAAAGAGACCCTGGTCTCAATGGTGACTCCCTGCTTAAAAATAAAGGTAAGAGATATCTATCTATCTATCTATCTATATATAGATATCTATCTATCTATCTATATCTATATATCTATATCTATATATATATATATATATATCTTTGTTTTACTCTGAATAAGGTAAGTGGCTGGGGAGAGTGAACTTGATAAACTCAGTCCCTCTCCACTCCAGCAAGAAATCATACTCTGGAGTCGATTTGCTAAGTGCACATTGCCTATTAACTTACATTTCCTCGCGCTTCGTTTACGATGAAGTGATAACGCAGCGGTTTAGGCGAAAGACGACGGGCCTCATCCAAGCAGAAGAGCAATTCAGCAGTGCAGTGTGCACGGACCTCGCCGCCGACCAAGCGTTCACTATGAAACGAGCCCAGTGAAGCAGAGGAGCCTAGGATATCTGGAGCTGTCCAAAGTCAACGGCCGTGGCTGACGGCATGGACTCACAGTCCAACTTGTCAAATGTGTCAAGACTGTCATCCATATTCTCTGCAGCACAATGAGTCACTCACAGGCAATGAGATCTGAAAGGCCCCTAAATATAACAAGAGAGAGGAAACGGAATACTAGTATGCTCAGTTAAAATATAACAAGAGAGGAAACGGAACAGTAGTATGCACAGTTAAAATATAACAAGAGAGGAAACGGAACACTAGTATGCTCAGTTAAAATATAACAAGAGAGGAAACGGAACATTAGTATGCTCAGTTAAAATATAACAAGAGAGGAAACGGAACATTAGTATGCTCAGTTAAAATATAACAAGAGAGGAAACGGAACACTAGTATGCCCAGTTAAAATATAACAAGAAGGCAGAAATGGAGAGCTAGTATGCCCAGTTAAAATATAACAAGAAGGCAGAAATGGAGAGCTAGTATGCCCAGTTAAAATATAACAAGAAGGCGGAAATGGAGAGCTAGTATGCCCAGTTAAAATATAACAAGAAGGTGGAAATGGAGAGCTAGTATGCCCAGTTAAAATATAACAAGAAGGTGGAAATGGAGAGCTAGTATGCCCAGTTAAAATATAACAAGAAGGTGGAAATGGAGAGCTAGTATGCCCAGTTAAAATATAACAAGAAGGTGGAAATGGAGAGCTAGTATGCCCAGTTAAAATATAACAAGAAGGTGGAAATGGAGAGCTAGTATGCCCAGTTAAAATATAACAAGAAGGCGGAAATGGAGAGCTAGTATGCCCAGTTAAAATATAACAAGAAGGCGGAAATGGAGAGCTAGTATGCCCAGTTAAAATATAACAAGAAGGCGGAAATGGAGAGCTAGTATGCCCAGTTAAAATATAACAAGGTGGAAATGGAGAGCTAGTATGCCCAGTTAAAATATAACAAGAAGGTGGAAATGGAGAGCTAGTATGCCCAGTTAAAATATAAGTGGAAGGTGGAAATGGAGAGCTAGTATGCCCAGTTAAAATATAACAAGAAGGTGGAAATGGAGAGCTTGTATGCACAGTTAAAATATAACAAGGTGGAAATGGAGAGCTAGTATGCCCAGTTAAAGCATGTGGTAATTATTACATATTCACGTGACCGTTTGTTGGCATGGAAACACATGTATACGCGTCATGTCAAATGTGTCTGGTAAGGATGCAGTCTGAGGAACTACTGGATAAAACCTTTGCATTAACACCAACCAATCTACACTGTCCAGACCATGGTTACCATCAGATAATTCTCCAAGTCAGAATAACCTGTAGTGCCATATGGCCAGTCACAAAATAAGTGCCAATATTAAAGGCCCCTGTTTTAAAATGTACGGTATCTGCTGCCACCTGCTGTTAGTAATGATTATTACAGGAATTCCCTGTAAAGCTCTCCTCGGTGTGCTGCAAACAGTAGTGTGTTTGAGTCATTACATTATACGGCTAAAGTAAGTCATGCAACATTATAGATGAAAGATACATGTATAAAATGTATCTTCAAATATTAATGAACATTAAACGTGTTCTAGTTGTGTGATGGAATTTGAACATGTAGATAGGCTCCAATTATACACACATATCAGCTAGCCCACATGGAACATCTGATGGGCCAGGTTTACAAATACTTCTGAGGCTTAGTGAAATGACTCAGCATACAGACAAGTGGAATCAGGCAACAAGAAAATCTAAAAACTGTCTGCCTTTCATTGCGTATATTCTTCCCACAAGAAAGATGTTTCAAACCATTGACAGCCTAAAAGCAGCCCTATACAATAAATATGCCCAGGACCATTCGCATCATGCTGGTGGAATGTAACCTGACCAGGAGACTAGCAGAGAGTCTGCAGTGCACAAGACTTTAGCAGGGGCCCCACAAAATATACAGATTTGCTAGTGAGCGCTTCTGTTTGACATTTCTCATCAACTGTCAACAGACCAAAGAATGTCGAGCAAACAGCACCAGCCACATAAAAATGGCAGTTTCTTAGCACAGCACACTGTGTGCTTAGCAAAGTCTTAAAGCACTCCCATTTAAAAAAGGCTGGTGCCTGTGGCTGCCTGGCTGGGGCAAATATAAGGGGATGTGAACTATAAGGACACCAGTTATTCAGACAGGAGTCTGGCAGTGGTGCTGCTAAGATGGGGAAGGTTGGGTTAGGACATTAGGTAGAGTGTAGCACTGTTTCCCCTAACATTACTGCTGACTTAAAAAAGTAATACAATTCATTTGATAGATTGGTACTCATGTCGCCACACCAAATCTTGTTGGATGCCAACTGGTTTCAATTGATTATGTTTGGGGCCTGCAGCGCTACACCTACCTCCAAAGCAAGACCTGCCATTCACATGGTTATACAGTAATATAAAAAAGGTGGTTAAAGATGATAAGATTCTAATTTCTTGATTTATTTTTTTACAGTTTTTAAATAGTACATTCCTTCAAAAATACATGTATTTGCAGTCAGAGACTGACCGGCAGGCTTTAGTAAAGTATATAATTGGGGTCGTTGAACTAGCAGCTTTCTGCCATTGATTTTCTGCAGATTATGTGTCTGAATATAGGTCTATACAACAACAAAACAAGTACCTTGAAACAGAGAGAGAGAGAAAAAAAAGAAAGTTACATTTTGTCATCTAAATAATCTTTGGGTGTGAAAACACAGTGAAGGGAAGTGTCAGGTGAAGGTGGTAAACTATACAATGACACGCTATACAATGTGATAAGAGAACTACAAGTTATCTAAATCATCAAATACAAATCGAATTGAAAAATTTCCCTTTTAAGCTACGGTCATGATTAAATACAACTCAGGTCTTGATCATCACTTGTCTAGAAAAACAGTTCTATAAAAAGTTTGACTTTAAAAAAAAGATGCATAGTTTAAAGTGAAGGTAAGTTCACTAGTCCAATGCACAAGACACATCCAGCATAGACAAAGATGATCTGTCCAGTTCCTACTTTCTGCGTCTGAAAGAAGGGATGGAGAAAAGAAGTGGAATTTGTCAACAGCAGTTGATTAGTCAATACTATGAAAACATGCAATGTTGTCAGTCAAAATCCCTACTGGAATGTGATATAAATGCTCACTTCTGATAGCCAATCTGGAGACCAAGACCCGAGCTTGTGCTTGCCACTGGTGCCTGTTGGGAGAAAACATATTTTATACCCTGGCTCACACCAAATGTCTAGCTGATTTATATACCTTTATGAGCAGGTATCTTTACAAAACTCTAATGGCCGTTTTACTTCAGCCTAGGTGAATGAGTGATGGACAGCTTACCCTGTTCTCTCTGTCGTTCCAGTCCATCTTGTTCCCATCATGTTGTCCTGGCCCGTCTTCCGATGACCTCCTCTTACGACTTCATGGAACAGAAAATATTCACATCAGGTCTCTGAATGACTTACACTAAAAACATAGCCAACATTTATTTCAAGAAGATGAGACAGTGAGTTAATGTCCTCATCTCAACAGAAGATGATTTCTGATAGGGTTGCAAAAGGTTTCCAGAAACACCACTTGGAATATTCCTGGAAATAAGCATAAAATATGTAATCCTGCAAACAGGATTTCTGGAAACCTAGAAATGTTGGGAAAGTTATCCGAATTTTGCAACGCTAAACACAACGCACTATCTGGCAAAGTGTCTGCATAATAACTGATAGGTTGGCCAATGGGCATACCTTGAAGCAGTTGGGCATTCCTGTCTAAGCGTTTCGATGTCTGTGAACTGCACGGCTTGTCCTCCACCTCTCGTTCTGAACACGTCTCCCTGAAGATAGACAACTATCAGATTAAGAGATGTACCACGCAGAAAGACTCAAAGTGAGGGATACAAATGCATTCCTCTTCACAGGTAAATCAGGTGCAGTGCATTCGGAAAGTATTCAGACCTCACGACTTTTTCCACAGCCTTTTTTAACTAAATCTATACATAATACCCCATAACGACAAAGAAGTTTTTATTAAATTTTAAATAAGTATTCAGACCCTTTGCCACGAGACTCGAAATTGAGCTCAGGTGCATCCTGTTTCCATTGATCATCCTTGAGATGTTTCTACAACTTGATTGGGGTCCACCTGTTGTAAATTCAATTGATTGGACATGATTTGGAAAGGCACACACACACACACACACACACACACACACGTGAAGTTTGGAACCACTAAGATTCCAACTGAGCAATCGGGGGTGAAGAGCCTTTGTCAAGGAGGTGACCAAGAACCTGATGGTCACTGACAGAGCTCCAGAGTTCCTCTGAGGAGATGGGAGAACCTTCCAGAAGAACAACCATCTCTGCAGCACTCCACCAATCAGACCTTTATGGTAGAGTGGCCAGACGGAAGCCACTCCTCAGGAGAAGGCATAAGACAGCCCGCTTGGAGTTTGCCAAAAGGCACCTAAAGGACTCTCAGACCATGAGAAACAAGATTCTCTGCTCTTATGAAACCAAGATTGAACTCTTTGGCCTGAATTCCAAGCGTCAGGTCTGGAGGAAACCTGGCACCATCCCTACGGTGAAGCATGGTGGCGGCAGCATCATGCTGTGGGGATGTTTGTAGTGTCATACCCAAGAAGACGAGGGTGTAAATCGCTTCCAAAAAGGTACAAAGTACTGAGTAAAGGGTCTGAATACTTATGTAAATGTATCCATTATGGGGTATTGTGTCTAGATTGATGAGAGAAAAAAACTATATAATCTGTGTTTGAATAAGGTTGTAACGTAACAAAATGTGGAAAAAGTCAAGGGTTCTGAACACTTTCCATGGTTGTAGCAGTACAAATCTCTATTATTACTGCTACTACTACTACTCATTGCTCAGGTAGCAATATTCTATAGTAGTCGGAAAGATTCAAACCCAAAAAGGTGAAAAAGTCTAAAATATAAGACAGAAACAAGAAAGACACCAATTGAGGAATTTCTTCCCCCTCTTTCTTTTTTACCTTGATCAGTTTGGTCTGAATCTCCCCATCGGAGGCAAGCTCCTGATGCGTGAGAACATACTTGTGGCATTTAGACAGAGCTTTCTCGTTGGCCGCTGACACCTTGATTGCATTGGGTATGATTGGCTGCATGACCGTGTCTAAATCCAAATTAGAGAGTGGTTTGTGATCTACCCATCGCTCCCCACCCGCTGAGTGTGAGCGTCTGTGGTGCAGGCGAATCGGTGTCCCTGTGGTCTGGTGGGTCCCATTTAAAACAGTGAGGAAAAGACAAAAATCAGGGAATTATTGACAGTTGTGGTGTTAAGGGCCATTGGGTTAGTAGTAGCAGCGTCTACTGCGGACCGGCGGCAGGCATTAGTGTGGGTAGAGTGGGCTGGCAAAACACAGGCCTTACTGTGGGTAAAGTGGGCTGGCAAAACAAAGCCCATGGTTTATACACAGTATAGTTTGAGGTGTTATGGTTAACAGGTATAATTGGACAATCCTCTATGCTCTGGAGGTTCAAATGAATCGGATATGATGAAGATCATTTTCTAAAAACCCTTCCTGTAAGCTAGGCTAATGGAAGACCAATGACACGTATACTGTAAGTCAATATACAGTGGCAAGAAAAAGTAGGTGAACCCCTTGGAATTACCTGGATTTCTGCATTAATTGGTTGTCAAATTTGATCTGATCTTCATCTAAGTCACAACAATAGACAGTGTGCTTAAACTAATAACAAATTACTGTATTTTTCCTTGTCTATATTGAATACATCATTTAAACATTCAGTGTAGGTTGGAAAAAGTATGTGAACCCCTAGGCTAATGACTTCTCCAAAAGCTAATTGGAGGCAGCTAACCTGGAGTCCAATCAATGACATTGGTTAGAGCTGCCTTGCCATATAAAAAAAAAAGAAACTCACAAAACGTGAGTTTGCTATTCAGAAGAGGCATTGCCTGATGTGAACCATGCCTCGAACAAAAGAGAGCTCAGAAGACCTAAGATTAAGAATTGTTGACTTGCATAAAGCTGGAAAGGGTTACAAAAGTATCTAAAAGCCTTGATGTTCATCAGTCCACAGTAAAACAAATTGTCTATAAATGGAGAAAGTTCAGCAGTGTGAATACTCTCCTTAGGAGTGGCAGTCCTGCAAAGATGACTGCAAGAGCACAGCTCAGAATACTCAATGAGGTTAATAAGAATCCTAGAGTGTCAGCTAAAGACTAACAGAAATCTCTGGAACATGCTAACAGCCGACGAGTCTAGGATACGTAAAACACTAAAACAAGAATGGTGTTCATGGGAGGACACCATGGAAGAAGCCACTGCTATCCAAAAAGCATTGCTGAATGTCTGACGTTCGCAAAAGAGTACCTGGATGTTCCACAGCGCTACTGGCAAAATACTCTGTGGACAGATGAAACTAAAGTTGCTTGGAAGGAACACACAACACTACGTGTGTAGAAAAAAAAAAAATGCACAGCACACCAACATGAAACCCTCAACCCAACTGTAAAGTATGGTGGAGGGAGCATCATGGTTTGGGGCTGCTTTGCTGCCTCAGGGCCTGGACAGCTTGCTATCAGACGGAAAAATGAATTCCCAAGTTATCAAGACATTTTGCAGGAGAATGTTAGGCTGTCTGCCAATTGAAGCTCAACAGAAGTTGGGTGATGCAACAGGACAACAACCCAAAACACAGAAGTAAATCAACAGCAGAAGGACTTCAGAAGAAAATACGCCTTCTGGAGTGGCCCAGTCAGAGTCCTGACCTCAACCTGATTGAGATGCTGTGGCATGACCTCAAGAGAGCAGTTCATACCCAACATCCCAGGAATATTTCTGAACTGAAACAGTTTTGTAAAAGAGGAATGTTTCAAAATTCCTCCAGACCGTTGTGCAGGTCTGATCCGACTACAGAAAACGTTTGATTGAGGTTATTGCTGCCAAATGAGTGTCAACCTGTTATTAAATCCAAGGGATCACATACTTTTCCCACCCTGCACTGTGAATGTTTACAGTGTGATCAATGAAAAGTATAATTGTTTGTGTTATAAGTTTAAGCAGACTGTGTATATTGTTGTAACCGAGATGAAGATCAGATACATTCGTAAGACCAATTTAGGCAGAAATCCAGGTATTTCACACACTTTCTCTTGCCACTGTATATACACACATCAGCTGCCAACATTATGATTGAAACCAGGTTAGATATGAGTTTTACAGCAGCAATCTATAGCATTATGAATTGATGAATGGATTGTTTCATAAGAGTATTATTAGTACTTGGTAGTTTATTAGGATCCCCACTAGCGGTTGCTGAAGCAGCTACTCTTCCTGGGGTACACAAAAAGTCTGAGGAGATGTGAATATTGTATATGTGAAAGTGCTGAAAAATGTTACTTACTGTACGTAATACAGCCTACACTAGCGGACAATGTAACATAAAATGGGAGGATAATGGTGATGATAAATGTGATGAGGACACCCTGGTTATCAGTCCTGTGGTGGCCATTACAGACAACCAAACACATATCAAGCAGCTATTGATGCAATTCTGCAGGATGATTGTTTAAGGGTCTACAAGCATAGCAGAACTAGCTACGGTACATCTACACACATACGAACACACAGATTAAAGCCTACAGGACTACAAGCATAGCAGAACTAGCTACGGTACATCTACACACATATGAACACACAGATTAAAGCCTACAGGACTACAAGCATAGCAGATCAAACTACTGTGATACCAGCGTCACAATTTTTTGTTTCCATGGCAAAAATGAAAACACGAAACAGAGCAAACTCTTGGGCCCTTTAAAACCTGTTATATGGTAAATACTGTGTTTTAGCTTGGAACATGACTCTGGAAGACAACATAGTGATGTTTGTTTCAACAAAAGGGCTGTTTTCCACAAGTTAAATCCACTTTGTGTTTTGTTTTCTTGCCATGACACTAACGAGTATCGATACTGGTATCAGCCTGGTCCTAATAGCTAGCACATGTACAGTAGGTAAGTATACAAACCAAGCAGCTACAGTTCTATCCGGGTCTAGGGTGCAGTTCTATCCGGGTCTACAAGCATGGCAGATCCAGCTACTTAAAGTTCACCTCCTGATTTCCAAGACACAGATGAAGCCAAAAGCAGGACTATGCTAATCTTTGTCTGGGAAACCAGTCCCTTAGGGTGAAATTCTAACACACACTAACCCTTGAACTTGAATCTAGGTCTAGCCCATATGTGTGGCTGGGGCCCGGGGCCTCTGTCTCAGGGGCCCATCGCTGGCCTCTCCTGCGGCCCACACTGCTGCTTCCGTATGGGGTCGTTCTTCCGTACGATCCGGGTGTCCCGGGGGGGTCCCTACCTATGGGGAACCTCTGCTCCCACTCAGAGATGACGGAGGCTACTGAAAGACTACCAGCGGAGGAGGAGGGTGGAAGGGGGTGGCACTGAGCTGTGCTGACCTGGTGGTGGTAGCAGGAGGGAGTCTGGGAGTATTATATGAAGTCTGTAGCATGGCATCTACAACAGTGTATTCACAATGTTGTAGGTAACATTGTAACAAATAGAACCAACACGATGCCCTATTCGGGTACATGACAGACAATCATATCTATTCTACAGCATACAAGTTTCTATCTGAACACTGTAATGTCACAAATGTCCGCAGAGTGAAACAGAGACACTACATGCAGGGGGCCAGTAACGGTGAGACAGCAGAGTGAAACAGAGACACTACATGCAGGGGGCCAGTAACGGTCAGACAGCAGAGTGAAACAGAGACACTACATGCAGGTGGCCAGTAACGGTCAGACAGCAGAGTGAAACAGAGACACTACATGCAGGGGGCCAGTAACGGTGAGACAGCAGAGTGAAACAGAGACACTACATGCAGGGGGCCAGTAACGGTCAGACAGCAGAGTGAAACAGAGACACTACATGCAGGGGGCCAGTAACGGTCAGACAGCAGAGTGAAACAGAGACACTACATGCAGGGGGCCAGTAACGGTCAGACAGCAGAGTGAAACAGAGACACTACATGCAGGGGGCCAGTAACGGTCAGACAGCAGAGTGAAACAGAGACACTACATGCAGGGGGCCAGTAACGGCGAGACAGCAGAGTGAAACAGACACTACATGCAGGGGGCCAGTAACGGTCAGACAGCAGAGTGAAACAGAGACACTACATGCAGGTGGCCAGTAACGGTCAGACAGCAGAGTGAAACAGAGACACTACATACAGGGGGCCAGTAACGGTCAGACAGCAGAGTGAAACAGAGACACTACATGCAGGGGGCCAGTAACGGTCAGACAGCAGAGTGAAACAGAGACACTACATGCAGGGGGCCAGTAACAGTCAGACAGCAGAGTGAAACAGAGACACTACATGCAGGGGGCCAGTAACAGTCAGACAGCAGAGTGAAACAGAGACACTACATGCAGGGGGCCAGTAACAGTCAGACAGCAGAGTGAAACAGAGACACTACATGCAGGGGGCCAGTAACGGTGAGACAGCAGAGTGAAACAGAGACACTACATGCAGGGGGCCAGTAACGGTGAGACAGCAGAGTGAAACAGAGACACTACATGCAGGGGGCCAGTAACGGTGAGACAGCAGAGTGAAACAGAGACACTACATGCAGGGGGCCAGTAACGGTGAGACAGCAGAGTGAAACAGAGACACTACATGCAGGGGGCCAGTAACAGTCAGACAGCAGAGTGAAACAGAGACACTACATGCAGGGGGCCAGTAACGGTCAGACAGCAGAGTGAAACAGAGACACTACATGCAGGGGGCCAGTAACGGTGAGACAGCAGAGTAATAGTACATGTGGTCTAATGACACAGCACCTGCTTAGTAGACAGACTCATACACCTTTAACCCACCATGCAACACAACGGTCCATCAACATTAGACTAGTTCCACAGTCAATATCTATTACAATAACGTCAAATCACAATCATTTATAGATGGAGCGATAGATGGATCAAGAAAGAGAGCGAGGGAGAGATGGAGAAAGAGAGGCAGTGACAGGGTGTAACAACTCACGGGCAGTGGCGAGCGAGATCTCTTCTCAGGGGCGCGAGGCTGGTCCTTCTCCCGGGAGGCCCTCTGGGGCTTGTCTGGGGGTGGTGGGGGACGCTGCTGCTCTGAGGTGGCGCTGCTGTTGCTCTCTGATACGATGGCCTTCAGCTGCTTCAGCTTCTCATCCTTCACCCACAGCTTGTTCTGCATCTCCAGCTGCTTGGCGTTCACACGACGCTCCTGAGGTAGCAAGAGGAAGACCAATGTTAACTACACAACTTCAACAAAATGTAAGTAGCACTGAACTACAATAACCACCACACCTACCGTCAACTATGTTTATGACCCACAGTCTGGGGTTAGTTAGCAGCTGAGTGACCCCCCCCTCACAGTCTGGGGTTAGTTAGCAGCTGAGTGACCCCCCCTCACAATGGGGGAGGGCGGGCTGAGGGGAGGGAGGGTGGGCTGAGGGGAGGGAGGGAGGGCGGGCTGAGGGGAGGGAGGGTGGGCTGAGGGGAGGGAGGGAGGGCGGGCTGAGGGGAGGAGGGTAACACTTCACTTACACACTCCTTCTCCCACTGGTGTTTGGTGTCAGACACCATGCCCTGCATGCGTGCCTCCATGCGCTTCCTCTCCGACAGCTCCCGCTGCAGCCTCTGCTCACGGCTCTCCAGCTCCTGCTGCAGCGACCGCTTGTCCCCCTCATAGATATTGGTGGTCTTCTGAAGAATGTCAATCTGAGGGGGGGGGGGCATAAAAGGCATGTAAAAAGTTCAGGGGTGTACGAATGCATGGGTTTCAGTGATATAAAAATGCAGCTGAGGACAGGAGATGGAGAACGAGGCAAAGGGAGGGGAGAACAAGGCGGGGGAGGGGGAGAGAGATGGAGGACTTAGACTTCACCTTGTATTCCAGCATTTTGGATTTCTTCTCCAGCCGATCCATCTCATTCTTCTGGTTGAACATGATCTTGTCCTTCTCCCCTAGTTTACCCCGCTGTTCATGGATGAAGTTCTCCTTGGCCATCAGGTGGCCATCAAACTCCTGGAGCATCGATTTCAGCGTGTTGGCTGTTGGAAAGGGGGAAAAGGAATGGAAATGAATCCATTGGTACAAATTTAACTTTACTCTTGTCCACTAAAGGTAGACAATATGTTTATACTAACTAAACATTTACGTATAGCAAAACATGCCCTAAGAAAAGCCAGATAATCAAAAGACAATGATGAATTTAAATAGAGGAAGTCTGACATTTCAAAAGCTAGACTAAATGTACAGCTCTAAAGCCTGTAGTATTTTATTAGGATCCCCTTAAGATGTTGCTAAAGCAGCAGCTACTCTTCCTGGAGTCAACACAGAACATGACATAAGACAGAACATTAACAGACAACAACAGAACTACAGTACATACATTTAAAATAAATAAAATGGGTCCTGTACTGACAAAATACCCTTCATTAGGTCTATAGTGGCCTGGTCCGTACCAGTTCTGGTGTACTGCTCAGTGATCATCTGGCGGATGCGGTGCCTTCTCTCCAGCACCTCTATGAGGCGGGGCAGGATCTGCTCATCGGTGGGATCCACCAACTCACAGGCAGGCAGGGCCGGCAGGCTGTCCAGGAGCTGGTTCAGCACCGAGCCATCCTCTGAAAGATCAGTGGAGAACAGATTAACTTGACTTAACATTAGTGCTGCCTGAGGTGGTGGTCACATTGGACGGTTCTAACATCACCCATGTACAATCAGATGATTTAAAATGAGATGTGAAAGCCCTCCTGCTTTGTAGCTAACTATAAAAAAATAAACTCTCATTATGTGTGTACATACCAGCGTTGTTTGGTCCCCCAGGGCGCTCCTCCTGGCGTCGTGACAACTCATCTCTGAAGGCCTGGTTCCGGTGTCTCCGCCCCGCCGCCAGGCTGCAAATGGGCCTGTCCACCGGCCGCGCCACCTCAACCTCCTGGGTCAACTCCGCAAAGCGCATGACCAACTGAAGGAACACACACACACGGTTACATCTTGTTGATGTTTCTTAGGGCTGTTATTGGGATCTAACTCAGATCAGTTACCATGGTTTCTTAGGGCTGTTATTGGGATCTAACTCAGATCAGTTACCATGGTTTCTTAGGGCTGTTATTGGGATCTAACTCAGATCAGTTACCATGGTTTCTTAGGGCTGTTATTGGGATCTAACTCAGATCCTTTACCATGGTTTCTTCATAGTCGTCGGCTTTAGGGTTGACACACACAACCATGCGGACTTTCCCTTCACCGTCAAAATAGTTCTTGAACAGATGAGTGACTTTAGAGTCTCTGTAAGGAACCATCTGAAACAAAAACACACAGTATCATTGTGTTACTTTATGACATAATATCAGAGCTTGACTCATCTGGTCTACAGTTTTATCAAGTACACAGAGATTCATTCAAAGTGACCAACCCGGTTTGTTCCACACATCTGGTTCTCTCTGAGGACTTCTATACAGGTGCGTAACGTCATCAGGGACTGGTTGATGTTGCCTGGGGAAAGAGTGGAGATGCCAGGTAAAGATGGGTGCATGTTGTGAAGCTGTCAGTAGGTCAGTACTAGTCTGGGTACCAGTCTGTTTAGCCATGATTCCACTCCTGTCATGCTTAACATGTGGTATATGACATCGAGCACAAGGAGTGAAATGTTAGCTAAACAGACTGGTCCCCAGGCTAGGTCAGTGGTGCTGTTAGACAAACAGAATGTTAGCTAAACAGACTGGTCCCCAGGCTAGGTCAGTGGTCCTGTTAGACAAACAGAATGTTAGCTAAACAGACTGGTCCCCAGGCTAGGTCAGTGGTGCTGTTAGACAAATAGAATGTTAGCTAAACAGACTGGTCCCCAGGCTAGGTCAGTGGTGCTGTTAGACAAATAGAATGTTAGCTAAACAGACTGGTCCCCAGGCTAGGTCAGTGGTGCTGTTAGACAAACAGAATGTTAGCTAAACAGACTGGTCCCCAGGCTAGGTCAGTGGTGCTGTTAGACAAATAGAATGTTAGCTAAACAGACTGGTCCCCAGGCTAGGTCAGTGGTGCTGTTAGACAAATAGAATGTTAGCTAAAAAGACTGGTCCCCAGGCTAGGTCAGTGGTGCTGTTAGACAAACAGAATGTTAGCTAAACAGACTGGTCCCCAGGCTAGGTCAGTGGTGCTGTTAGACAAACAGAATGTTAGCTAAACAGACTGGTCCCCAGGCTAGGTCAGTGGTACTGTTAGACAAACAGAATGTTAGCTAAACAGACTGGTCCCCAGGCTAGGTCAGTGGTGCTGTTAGACAAACAGAAAAGTAAAATATTTTCTATGGGTCCCAGGTTGTCAGCTCACCTGCTTCCCGGAGGCGGCTGCCCTCTGCTTTAGTCCTGCTGGTGCGTTCACTCCCTGCCAGGTCCACCAGACACAGCTGGCTAACAGTCACCTGGTTCTTGTCCTGTAACACAGCCAGGCTAGGCTATCAGAGACTAGGCTATCAGAGCTAGCACTGGTTGAAGTCCACGTGGTCCAGTGATAGCTGTTAGCATGCCTGCTCTGTATTGGGTCTTCTAGTGAAACATACATGAGCTAACACAGCTTCTACTAGTGAAGGAGCAGCAGATATGCATTGTGCTAGTTCACATAGTAATTAAAGGATGTTTGAGTTTGTTATCTTAAGATTAGGTCAAGGCAGGGATAGAGAGTATGCCAGCCCACCGGGCCCAGGCTAGTACGGGTCACACTGGGCTGGTAGAACATTTTCCCAACTAGCCTCCTGGCTAGTGACATTTTGTATTTTCAGATATCGCATGGCACATATATTAGACCCTGGCTACTAAAAAAGGGTGGTGTACTAGCCTGGCTGGCCAGTGCCCAAAATCCTTGTTCCATCCCTGGGACAAGGTAGTGGATTTTGGCTTCACTTCTATATGAAGAACTGTATCGACAAGATATAAAGATGCAAAGTTCAAAGTCACCTGTAGAATGTGGTCTCCATCTGCATCGAGCGGAGCTTGTGCAAGTTTGACAATAAACACACTGTGAGAGCGACTGGACTCGCGATTCAGCTGAGTATCGGCAATCCTCCTTTTCTTTTGACCTGGACAAAAGCAAATACTGTAGACTAATACAATCAGAGGGAAAAAAGATTTTTCCTTCAAAAGAATGACTAAAATCCCACTCACCCCGCCAAAACACTTGGAAGGCTTCCTCTGTGGACTTCACCTCGACCTCTGTGCATCCTGACACATACATGTTGTGGTTCTGGTCCTCACGTAAAATCTTTGATTGAGGCGGTCTGCAACCGTGGAGAGCAACAATACGGTTAACCACCACACAGCCTACAACAAATAAACTAGACTAACCACTAGCAAAAAGTCAACATGAATATGTTAAAACAACAGTTATGACTGTTCAAAACAGTCAACGGGTAAAAGACATGCATTATGTCAAGCTTCCCAGCCGCAGCACAGATCAGTTTCACCACAGCCATTCAAGGATGTGTTTACACCAATCTCATGATAATCAGCAGAGGTTAAAAGCACTGCCTCTACAAAGGCAACCAGAGACAGAGGAATAAAAGCAAATAGTTACTCCAAAAGGTAATACTACATGTTTAAATGTATATACACTATATAATAACACTACATACCACTCATATTATATGCAGGGTTCTAGATTGGGAGGGGATGTAGTGGACGGATGATGGTACCATATGTATTATATGCAGGGTTCTAGATTGGAAGGGGATGTAGTGGAGGGATGATGGCTAGATAATTCTGCCATGTTTTATACTTTTAAACTGTATACACTTATCCTGGGACCAGATATATGAAACTGCTTCTATGAAACAGCTAGTTGATCAGTGTGGTCCCAGGCTAGTTATAAACTAACCACGTACATCAACTCAGGGATCCGCAGAGGTGTGTCTCCACCGGGTCGCCTAACAAAGACAAAACATTTCACATCTCTAACCTACAATACATCTTACATTGACTGGTGCATTCTTCACACTAAAATTAACTGTAGAAGATACAAATGACAGGAAAGACATGCGGTAGGACCAGTCTTGCAGAATGATTTACTGGTCTCCCTTAACATATCTTTCTAATTAAATTACACAAAAATACATAACTACTGGTAGCACAACAAAGCCTGGACTTACTTGTGTCGTATGGGGTCTATTGGAGCTTCTTCCAGCAGATCGTAGATGTAGTTATTGTATATTTCTATGTAGGACACAAACACACTGTAACAGCTGTCCTCGTCAACTCCCTCACATTTGCAAGCCTCCTCTGGACTGATCATGTCTGCGAACTCTGGGTCAGGTTTTTGCCTGAAGGACAGAACCAACACAAAACCTCAGTCTCAAACCAGCTTCAACAATCAAGAAAGTGAAATGGTCTTTTTTTTTTGCCATTTCCAATATCATTTCAACAGGTTGTCTTTATGTCATCCAAATAGTCTCTGAAACACTCAAATCAATGCATGAAAGATGTCAATAACCTAGCATCTATTTACATCTGAGGATGATCACAAATATGTGCACGAAACATGTTTGGCTTCTAAAACCCAGGCATACTTTGAGGACGGTGTTTTGGGCACTGTGGACTGTTGATTTGATTCTCTCTTCTGTCTCTCCAGGAGAGCGTCCACCTGACCTTGGATCTCCATGCCATTCTTGTCGTCGGTCCTAAACACCTACAAGATTGAACATTTGAAAGCTAGACGTATAGGGTTTAGCACTAAATGTAACATTTGGAGAACCTGAAATTCAAATAGTAAAATAATATTGGCTTTTTTGCACATATTAGCTGTTGAATAAAATGGCCAACTCAAAGTTAAGTCTCTCACAAGCACTTGATTGGCTAGTGTACCAACACATCCAGTTCAATGTATAAATCTCTGATGAAAAGACAAGGACAAAAGCATACAATGATGCCCTGTAGGAACAGAGTTTACACCCAGAGATATGACGTAAAATAAGTCTTACAAATCTCTTGGCCTGTAATGGACCGATGCTGTTGAATAGCATGTCCAGAGAGCGGGGGAGGAGACCACCTTCTCCAGGAGAGCCTGTCATGGTAAACGTCTTTCCACTGCCTGTGACGCCATAAGTGAAAAGCAATCCTATGGACAGCAAAGAAAAACAAAAATCGCCGCTCAACACCCTGTCGAAACCGAATATTGTAAAAACGTATGCGTTATTAAAAATAAACGAGCAGTTTCGGTCACTTACCATTCTTGCAGTGAATGAGGTCATCCACAAGTGGTTTGGCAACATCCTCAAACAACTCTATTTGGGAGGTTTGGATCCCAAACACTTTTTTGAAGGAGTACTGAGTCTGTGAAAGAACACGTTCATTATGAGATGACATCATAGAGAGAGACGGTCTGTGAAAGAACACGTTCATTATGAGATGACATCATAGAGAGAGACGGTCTGTGAAAGAACACGTTCATTATGAGATGACATCAGAGAGACGGTCTGTGAAAGAACACGTTCATTATGAGATGACATCATAGAGAGACGGTCTGTGAAAGAACACGTTCATTATGAGATGACATCAGAGAGAGACGGTCTGTGAAAGAACACGTTCATTATGAGATGACATCAGAGAGAGACGGTCTGTGAAAGAACACGTTCATTATGAGATGACATCAGAGAGAGACGGTCTGTGAAAGAACACGTTCATTATGAGATGACATCAGAGAGAGACGGTCTGTGAAAGAACACGTTCATTATGAGATGACATCAGAGAGAGACGGTCTGTGAAAGAACACGTTCATTATGAGATGACACAGGAAGATGCATCATGGAGCGAGAGAGAGACATGTAATGTAGTTAGCTGTGTTACACCTGTACCTCTTTGTATTCCCCATTGCGGTTGGCTTTGATGCCATCAGGAGCATGCAGCTGAATGGTGGTGCTGCTGATCATTTCAATACAACACTCCTCATCTGTAGCTCCTAAAGGGCGGATACGGCAGTACACCTGCACACAGCAAATCACCATACTGTAAGGCGTGTTATTCACTAGCTACTTACAGATTATTTTGTCATTATCAACTTGCTTTTAGTAACTATTAATTGAGGTGACAGCTGACAGTGACCAACTTACACCAACTGGGTCTTTTTGTGTGTGGGATGTTTTCTTCAGGGCTGGCCTCCGTGGAGTTTTGCCCTTTCTGTGAAATGAATGAGGGGCATTTAGAGGTTGAGTAGCTACAGTACATTTACACAGTAATGGACTTGGAGAAAGTGGCTGAAAAAAAATAAAACACTGCAGCAAGACATTGCTAGCATAACTAACACATAGTTAGCTACAAATACAGAAGACAGCAGATCCGACCCGCTTGCTTACAGCTGCACTTGGGTCAGACAGGCTTCCTGTGTAGATTAAGACTTCAGTTAGTGCTAAACACAGCTGCTAGAATCTTGACTAGAACCAGAAAACGTGATCATATTACTCCAGTGCTAGCCTCTCTAGACTGGCTACCTGTCAAGGCAAGGGCTGATTTAAAGGTTTTACTGCTAACCTACAAAGCATTACATGGGCTTGCTCCTACCTACCTTTCCGATTTGGTCCTGCCATACACACCTACGCGTACGCTACGGTCACAAGACGCAGGCCTCCTTACTGTCCCTAGAATATCAAAACAAACAGCTGGAGGCAGGGCTTCCTCCTATAGAGCTCCATTTTGATGGAATGGTCTGCCTATCCATGTGAGAGACGCAGACTCGGTCTCAACCTTTATTAAGTCGTTATTGAAGACTCATCTCTTCAGTAGGTCCTATGATTGAGTGTAGTCTAGCCCAGGAGTGAAGGTGAACAGAAAAGCACTGGTGCAACAAACGCTGTCTCTGTCTGGCCGGTTCCCCTCTCTCCACTGGGATTCTCTGCCTCAAACCCTAGTGGTGTGGGGGCTGTGCTTTGGCAAAGTGGGTGGGGTTATATCCTGCCTGTTTGGCCCAGCCCGGGGGTATCGTCGGACGGGGCCACAGTGTCTCCCGACCCCTCCGGTCTCAGCCTCCCGTATTTATCCTGCAATAGTTTATGTGTCGGGGGGCTAGGGTCAGTCTATTATATCTGGAGTATTTCTCCTGTCTGAATTTAAGTGTGCTCTCTCTAATCCTCTCTCGGAGGACCTGAGCCCTAGGACCATGCCTCAGGACTACCTGGCCTGATGACTCCTTGCTGTCAGAGGCCTGGCCGGGTGGTGCCAGAATAACAACCTATCCCTCAACGTAACCAAGACTAAGGAGATGATTGTGGACTACAGGAAAAGGAGGACCGAGCACACCCCCATTTCTCATCGATGGGGCTGTAGTGGAGCAGGTTGAGAGCTTCAAGTTCCTTGGCATCCACATCAACAAACTAGAATGGTCCAAACACACAAAGACAGTCGTGAAGAGGGCACGACAAAGCCTATTCCCTCTTAGGAAACTAAAAAGATTTGGCATGGGTCCTGAGATCCTCAAAAGGTTCTACAGGTGCAACATCGAGAGCATCCTGAGTGGTTGCATCACCTCCTGGTACGGCACTTGCTCGGCCTCTGACCGCAAGGCACTACAGAGGGTAGTGCGTACGGCCCAGTACATCACTGGGGCTAAGCTGCCTGCCATCCAGGACCTCTACACCAGGCGGTGTCTGAGGAAGGCCCTAAAAATTGTCAAAGACCCCAGCCACCCCAGTCAATGACTGTTCTCTCTACTACCGCATGGCAAGCGGTACCGGAGTGCCAAGTCTAGGACAAAAAGGCTTCAACAGTTTTTACCCCCCAAGCCATAAGACTCCTGAAAAGGTAATCAAATGGCTACCCGGACTATTTGCATTGTGTGCCCCCAACCCCTCTTTTTTACGCTGCTGCTACTCTCTGTTTATCATATATGCATAGTCACTTTAACTATACATTCATGTACATATTACCTCAATCGGGCCGACCAATCAGTGCTCCCGCACATTGGCTAACCGGGCTATCTGCATTGTGTCCGCCATCCACCAGCCCCTCTTTACTGCTACTCTCTGTTCATCATATATGCATAGTCACTTTAACCATATCTACATAATAATGTACATACTACCTCAATCAGCCTGACTAACCGGTGTCTGTATGTAGCCTGTCTTTTTTTGTTTTATTTCTTTACTTACCTATTGTTCACCTAATACCTTTTTTGCACTATTGGTTAGAGCCTTTAAGTAAGCATTTCACTGTAAGGTCTACACCTGTTGTATTCGGTGCATGTGACAAATAAACTTTGATTTGATTTGTCCCCAGTCCACCTGGTCATGCTGCTGCTCCAGTTTCAACTGTTCTGCCTGCGGCTATGGAACCCTGACCTGTTCACCAGACGCGCTACCTGTCCCAGACCTGCTGATATCAACTCTCTAGAGACAGCAGGAGCAGTAGAGATTATTTTTTTTCACCTTTATTTAACCAGGTAGGCCGGTTGAGAACAACTGCGACCAAAGCAGTGTGACAAAAAACAGACTTACACATGGAACAAACAAATGTACAGTCAATAACACAATAGAAAAAGTCTATATACAGTGTGTGCAAATGAGATAAGATTAGGGAGGTAAGGCAATAAATAGGCCATAGTGACAAAGTAATTACAATTTAGCAATTAAACACTGGAGTGATAGATGTGCAGATACTCTGAATGATTGGCTATGAAAAGCCAACTGACATTTACTCCTGAGGTGCTGACCTGTTGCACCCTCTACAGCCACTGTGATTATTATTATTTGACCCTGATGGTCATCTATGAACATCTTGGCCATGTTCTGTTAAAATATACACCCGGCACAGCCAGAAGAGGACTGGCCACCCCTCATAGCCCGGTTCCTCTCTAGGTTCCGGTCTTTCTAGGGAGTTTTTCCTAGCCACCATGCTTCTACACCTGCATTGCTTGCTGTTTGGGGTTTTAGGCTGGGTTTCTGTACAGCACATTGTGACATCAGCTGATGTAAGAAGGGCTTTATAAATACATTTGATTGACCATGGAGCCAGCGCCATATGTTTCTCGGAAAACTGTCCATTTCGTCCTCATGTTAGGTAGCAGAAGTCATAGCAGTCATTTTGGACTGGCAGTGTCAGCCAATCAACTCCTTTTCTTGTTCAACTTGACATGCCATTCCATAATGGCCGATGTGGCTACTACTAGCTAGCATTAGGACAGATGGCAGTTTACTTATAAACTAACAGTTGTTCAATCTTATTGGTGTAACTATTGGGATAATGGGACAATTCGGAGTACAAGGTATTTCTTCATTCCTGCATTGAGGTACCTTTCCGATATATCTTGCAGTGGTTCCTTCTGCCTTAAGCTACACAGTTAGCCTGTCAGACCCTGGTGCAGCTGTAAGCAAGCGGGTCGGATCTGCTGGCTACAAAATCAGCCCACCCTTCAGAAAAGTGTACATGTTCAAGTCAACAGCGCAAACTGGCGTCTCAATTTATTGTGTTGGCTAACGTCTATGCATTATGTTGGAGTAACTTGCTAAGCTGGCAAACATTACATTCGACATGATACTTAGCTAGCTAGCCACAGTTCGCGTGATATCTATCAATCAAGGTTATCTGCCGGTCTAGCTAGTTTAGTTAGCTAGAATGCTAGCTACCTTGTTCGCTATCGTTATTAAACTGCTTACGAATATAACCACCATTTTTAACTAATGAAAACTTTACATAATAGTACAGTATTGTACTTACGCAGGTCTTTGCATTTTTTATGTTGCCTTTGTTTATCTTTCCCCTTAAGTTCGGTGAGCTTCTTCAGTTTTTGAAAATTCCCTCTCGTGTGACGTCACGTAGGTGTTGGTGGTTTTGAGCCAGTAAAAACGCAGACAGCTTCATCCGTATGTGAAGGAAGCCCCGCCCCCACATTTGTGTTGCCCCAAATAACCTTCTTATCTACATCTGCATAATCATTTGTTGGGAATAAAACTAACCATGTCTTCAATAATCATTCAATAAAAAAATATTGTGTACAATGTCTATTTTAAGAATATTGTGCTTATGATAAAATCCAAAGTGATCCTCTAGCCTACATGTGGTTAATGAAATAAGAGAAAGTGAGCTAAAGGCTCTTCTTCAAATGTACTACAATGAGAAAACCGTGTTTGGAGTTTGCTGTAGGCCTAGTTCTTGTGTTGCATTCACAGGATGTTTTTGTTCTCTAGTTCATTTCAAGGCAATACACATACACCTTTTATTTATGGGAATTCACAATAAATAACATTACAAAATATATGATCTAAAATAAGACAAGATTTACAGGAGCCAAAGAAAATGTTTAATGTCTAACGGAGAACTATAATCTCTTGGTGACGCTTTAAATAATACTGTACTTAACAGTGTACAGGAAAGCGATGTGACATGTATCCTTTTTCTCTCTAAAAGAAACAATCACTTTAGTAGCTGAACATCATACATACCGTACACTTCATTAATAAGTTATTGTATCCTTCAGTGCTGATTTTAGTTTACAGTAGACCACCAAAACCCTCTACTGAACAGCCCTTAGACTACAGACTGTGGCCCTAATATTGTTGATATATGTTTGTGGTACATATCCATTGTTTGTGTATAAAAATGATCAAGTGATCAATATATTTAGTATAAAAATAATGTGTTTAAAAAGAAAGAAAAATGAAATTGAAGGAATATTGAAAATTCCTCTTCATGTAACATTCAGTGGATTGATTCGTCATAAACAGTTTGACTTCCCACTGCTCCAGTCTCTTCCTGCTCCTCAGTGGATTGATTCTTCATATACAGTTTGACTTCCCACTGCTCCAGTCTCTTCCTGCTCCTCAGTGGATTGATTCCTCATAAACCGTTTGTGACTTCCCACTGCTCCAGTCTCTTCCTGCCCCTCAGTGGATTGATTCTTCATATACAGTTTGACTTCCCACTGCTCCAGTCTCTTCCTGCTCCTCAGTGGATTGATTCTTCATAAACAGTTTGACTTCCCACTGCTCCAGTCTCTTCCTGCTCCTCAGTGGATTGATTCTTCATAAACAGTTTGACTTCCCACTGCTCCAGTCTCTTCCTGCTCCTCAGTGGATTGATTCGTCATAAACAGTTTGACTTCCCACTGCTCCAGTCTCTTCCTGCTCCTCAGTGGATTGATTCTTCATAAACAGTTTGACTTCCCACTGCTCCAGTCTCTTCCTGCTCCTCAGTAGCGTTGGTAAATCAGAGAACAAAAGCAAGGCCTATGTGTTTAGTACTGTGTACTAGTTCTATAGTCAATGTAATACTACCAGAGGTACCACTGTCTGTCCCTCATTGTAGTATATCTGGAGCTCTTGCTCAGCTACCAGTTTATTCATCCATGCTGACATAATGTGAAGAACATTTCATTGCCCCTTCAGCATTGTATCTTGTCATGACTTCACCTCTATCCAACACCAAGAAGTCATAGTGGGTCACTTCACTTGTTCACCTCTTCTCCCAGGCCCACCCCCACCACAGTGTCCTGTTTAATAATAGTAATATAATACAAATATATGCCATTTAGCAGACACTCTTATCCAAAGTGACTTACATTCATGCTTGTATACATTTTACGTGTGGGTGGCCCTGTGAATCGAATCCACAATCCTGGCATTACAGGCACCATGCTCCACCAACTGAACCATCCAGTTCCTACATCCCGTATACATTGTCATTAGCATGTGGCTAATGGCTAGTGCTAGTGGTACTGGCAGCCCTTGGCTATTGGATGTGACTGGGTCTTCTTCTCAGTGTGTTCTCCCCGGGTGGCTGACCAGAGCAGAGGCAGACTAAAGAGGAAGATGATGCCAAGGCTGAGGGTTACACTCAGCAGTGCCGCCCCCAGTGTGTTGGTGAAGGTGATGGGCAGAGAGTACGTGAGGAGCCACGGGCGTCGCGTCACCATGTCCTGCTCAATGGCCTCCATCTGGAAATGAGTGCCGATTATGCCGAACACGTGGAACAGTTGGTGGCTGTGACCTGTAGAGGGTGCAAAAGGACTGTGGTTAAATACCTACAGTAGTAGTGGTACAGGAAAGGTACGAAGCAGAACTCAAGGAGAACTGTAACTGGCCAGCAACAGAAGAACTGGCCTCCACAGCATAAGGGGGAAACAGGAAGGCACGGTGAGTCCCAGAGGCAGTGATATAAAGACTACTATGTTGTTTTAATGCTACATATGTCATACCACTAATGTCAAGCCAGTGTTGATCAGTATCCACTGTATTGCAACAAGTCTTGCACAGTACAGTGACAAATCATTCTGAATGAATCAAACAAGCAGCCTTTCCAGATAGACCATGCACTTTGACCTATGTAGTCGAAGCTGCCGGGGGCCAGGCGCTCTGGTAGGTGTGTGGCGAAGAGGAATGCGGTCAGGAAGGCCAGGGCGATGTGGGTGTGGTGGAGAGCGTTGGTATCGTTGTCAGTGCAGCCCTCACCCACACAGAGGAAGAGCTGTCAAAACACAGTAGAATGTATTAGCCTCGCGTCACGTGACAGGCTTCATCACAGTCACACTCCACATGGCTGTTGAACCAAGATAGAATGGTACAGGTGTAGAATATTAATTTGATCACCCGGTTGTTGCAGGACATTTCCTATACAGCAGGAAACACCAACTTGTAGTGTATTTGAGCTTTAAAAAATATTTTAACATTGGTAATTTACAGTTCAAAATTTCAGACTTGATTTGCCCTAACTAAAAACGTATCAACCCATACAAAAATGAATTATAATCTATAATTATAATCAACATTTCTGTTGCTGCAGGATTATTTTACTGCTGTGAGAAACTGGTCAAATTAAGATCCAATAGCTGAATTTCAGAACTGTTCATAAATACTTAAATGTACACCTGCATTCCACTGACTTGACTATAATTATACCATTAACCAGACAACAAAGTGTACAGAGCTTGCTAGGTTTCAAAATATATAGTCGTACAATAATCAGACAATACTAGCTTCAGCTCATTTTCATCCCTAGTCCCACGATCTGGCAAAAAAATGATAAAAACATCACATGAATCAAACATTGACACAGTACACTTCAACATGACAAACACTGTTCAATACTTTTCAACTTTTCCTCAGGCACAGGAGAAGGTGCGTCTGTCACACAGAGGGGTGAGAAATGTAATGACTCACCCTGTAGAAGAGAGGAATGTTGTCGAACAGGTAGGGTAATGCGAAAGCTAGAATGCGGAGAAATTTGCCAAACTTTGGGCTCTTACACTCTGAGAATCTGAAAAAATAAAGTGATGGTTGTTTTATCAGCCATCACAATGAGCCAAATCCATGCACATTCATTATACACTGCAAATAATTACGGATTTTAATTAATCAACGTATGCCATCTCTTTGTTCCCCATCTCTGTGCATTAAGGATAGATGAATAGAAGATGCTCTTAACAGCGTCTAGGGAACAAATTATTGCATTACTGTTGCATGGTTATTAAAATTATTAGAAACCCATTTCCCATTATTGAATTTGGGAATAAACTGTAGCCTTTATGAACTTGCTCCCAAATAGACACTTTTTCAGTGCATTTTTGTATCTAGCATGAAATCATCTTGTTTAAATATTACACAGGACATTTTCATGGTTTTATATTCCCATCACAAATCACTTACAGTGCATTTGGAGAGTATTGAGACCACTGGACTTTTTCCACATTTTGTTACGTTATTGCCTTATTCTAAAATGGATTCAAATGTTTTCCTTCCCCTCATCAATCTACACACAATACCCAATAAATACATTTTGTAAATGTATTAAAATAAAAAATAAACAGAAATATCACATTTACATAAGTATTCAGACCCTTTACTAAGTACTTTGCTGAAGCACCTTTGGCAGCGATTACACCCTCGAGTCTTCTTGGGTATGATGCTACAAGCTTCGCACACCTGTATTTGGGGAGTTTCTCCCATTCTTCTCTGCAGATCCTCTCAAGCGCTGTCAGGTTGGATGGGGAGCGTTGATGTACAGCTATTTTCAGGGCTCTCCAGAGATATTCGATTGGGTTCAAGTCCGGGCTCTGGCTGGGCCACTCAAAGACTGGTCCGAAAGCCACTCCTGTGTTGTCTTGGCTATGTGCTTAGGGTCGTTGTCCTGTTGGAAGGTGAACCTTCACCCCAGTCTGAGGTCCTGAGGGTTATGGAGAAGATTTTCATCAAGTCTCCCATTCCCTGCCGCTGAAAAACATCCCCACAGCATAATGCTGCCACCACCATGCTTCACTGTAGGGATGGTGCCGGATCCTTCCAGACGTGACCCTTGGCATTCAGGCCAAAGAGTTCAATCTCGGTTTCATCAGACCAGAGAATCTTGTTTATCATGGTCTGAGAGTCCATTAGGTGCCTTTTGGCAAACTCCAAGCAGGCTGTCATGTGCCTTTTACTGAAGAGTGGCTTCTGTCTGGCCACTACCATAAAGGCCGGATTGGTGGAGAGCTGTAGAAATGGCTGGAAGATTCTCCCATCTCCACAGAGGAACTCTGGACCTCTATCAGAGTGACCATCGGGTTCTTGGTCACCTCCCTGACCAAGTTCCTTCGCCCCCGATTGCTTAGTTTGGCCAGGCGGCCAGCTCTAGGAAGATTCTTGGTGGTTCTAAACGTCTGCCGTTTAAGAATGATGGAGGCCACTGTGTTCTTGGGGACCTTCAATGCTGCAGAAATGTTTTGGTAACCTTCCCCAGATCTGTGCCTCGACACAATCCTGTCTCGGAGCTCTACGGACAATTCCTTCGACCTCATGGCTTGATTTTTGCTCTGACCTGCACTGTCAACTGTGGGACCTTATATAGACATGTGCTTTTCCACATCATATCCAATCAATTGAATTTGCCACAGGTGGTCTTCAATCAAGTTGTAGAAACATCTCAAGGAGGATCAATGGAAACAGGATGCACATGAGCTCAATTTCTAGTTTAATAGCAAAAACACTTTTTTTTAAGGCTGTAATGTAACAAATGTGGGAAAAGTCAAGGGGTCTGAATGCTTTCCGAATGCACGGCTTCAATTAAATTCACTCACTTGCTCTCCTTACCTTTCACACAACCATAACTGCTGAGTCATTGTCAGATCAGATTAGCAAAATAGATTCTGTTTTTGTAGCTTTGAAACACATTCCAGTGTAAATGAAGCCAACTCCCTCTTCACATAAAGAACACACGATCTGTTGCTAACGACTGTACATGTCTTCCCTCTCCTTACTACCTCTTCCAACTAAAACCACACTTGATAGTCTATCTATGGAGTGACAAGGCCTACATGTTTTTTTGTTAGCTCACACCCACATAATTGAAAAGGGAGGTGCATAGTGCCACTAATGTTTCAAGGGCAACTCCGCCACTTTTCAACCTCATATTCATTATCTCCAGCACCAAACCAGTGTCTACATGTGAAAATGGAAACTATGTGTTTGATGTATTTGATACCATTGCACCCATTCCGCTCCAGCCACTACCATGAGCCCATCCTCCCCAATTAAGGTGCCACCAACCTCCTGTGATAGACAGTGAGTTAGGTTAGCAGTAGCACAGTGAGTTAGGTTAGCAGTAGCACAGTGAGTTAGGTTAGCAGTAGCACAGTGAGTTAGGTTAGCAGTAGCACAGTGAGTTAGGTTAGCAGTAGCACAGTGAGTTAGGTTAGCAGTAGCACAGTGAGTTAGGTTAGCAGTAGCACAGTGAGTTAGGTTAGCAGTAGCACAGTGAGTTAGGTTAGCAGTAGCACAGTGAGTTAGGTTAGCAGTAGCACAGTGAGTTAGGTTAGCAGTAGCACAGCAGTTGACAGAGAGCAAAAGAAAACGCATGACTAACAGAGACGACATGATGTTTACCTTTTTATGATGTCATGGTTATATTGGATATATGGTAAACCAAGCCTTAGCAGAAAAGAGGAGGGAGAAGCATTGTGAGACTGCCATCAAGCAGAGAATACTCAGTAATAATTATGAAGAAATGTAGGCAAACCAGTCAGTGTGCATTTTAACAACAACGTGTAGGCTTAGTGTACGATGACAAGCGAAGTCACAATAGCTGCTACACAGTGAAGCTAAGCTGAGGTAAAAGATTGGTCCAATTTACCTCCTATCATGCAAGATATTTTGACAGAAAGGAGCTGAAAGGAGCAGTTTCATTCCCCAAAATTAATTTTTAACAGCAGTGTGTGTATCAAATCTACATGAAATGTACATTAAAATGTTTAATGTCAAATATGTGTCCACACAGTAGGATTTAGACTAAATGTGATTGTTTCTGGTTGGAGGAATATTGTCATTTTGTAATCTTATTAATTCACAACATCCAAAGCTAGGGGTTAAGTTGTACAATCACATTCCTTTAAAACCCAGAGCTAATTATACAAGATCCTCATTAGCACTATGAGATGCCTGAGATTGAGTGGTTGCTAAACAACAGGCAGGTTGACATTTATTGTCATGAGTCTTGTCCTGGAGGCAGAACTGAGCGTTTTCCCCTTAGATAGGCCAGCTGGCTATATTGTAAACATTCATGAAAACAAACATTTGCTTTTTGGTTTTCATTTAAGGTTAGATTTAGCAGTGTGGTTAAGGTTGGAGTTAAGGTTAGGTTTAGGCATGATGGTTAGCAGTGTGGTTAAGGTTGGGGTTAAGGTTAGATTTAGCAGTGTGGTTAAGGTTAGGGTTAAGGTTAGGTTTAGGCATGATGGTTAGCAGTGTGGTTAAAGTTGGGGTTAAGGTTAGATTTAGCAGTGTGGTTAAGGTTAGAGTGAAGGTTAGGTTTAGGCATGATGGTTAGCAGTGTGGTTAAAGTTGGGGTTAAGGTTAGGTTTAGCAGTGTGGTTAAGGTTAGGTTTAGGCATGATGGTTAGCAGTGTGGTTAAGGTTAGGGTTAAGGTTAGGTTTAGGCATGATGGTTAGCAGTGTGGTTAAGGTTGGGGTTAAGGTTAGGTTTAGCAGTGTGGTTAAGGTTGGGGTTAAGGTTAGGTTTAAATCAGATTTGAGGACTTTGTGGCTGTGCCAGCTAGTGACCACTCTGCAGAGCTGCCTCCAGAACAAGGAAAAACGCTAACCTGCAAACAACAGTGGCCTTCCAGAAGAAAGCTCTCTTACCTGGAGTAGCAGGCTAAGGCGGTACAGATGACAGTGTTTACCACAGCGATGGGGATATAGTACTGGTGGAACAAACTGTTCACCCACTTATCAGGAATCACGTAGGCAGAATATGTTATGGCAGAGCCTGGAGGGGAAAGAAATATGCATAACCAAACATGCAGGAATAGACACAAATACATAAACATGTGTGTGCATACAGAGGCACTGCAAACTATGTGTATATACCATAGACTATATTGATGTGTATAATATACACACATACAGATGGAGGATCTTAATTTGATCACCCTGTTTCAGGAGATCTTTCATGCTGTTGCAAACTGGCTCAAATTAAGATCCTACATGTGGGAACTCATGTGGCTAAGGCATTCATGCGTGTGTACACACAAACACACACTGTCACCCTTCAGCATGCAGATGCTGGCAGAAGTGTAGATTCCAATCTGAGGACTGGTTGGTCCAGGACTCAGTATGCATGGTACATGTGGTTAAGCACATTCCTGCATGCATTCCATAACTAATAACACCCTTTGTATGGCAGGTTGGTGCTTTACATTAGTTAGTTGAGGGTATAGTTACCCTGACTGTACATTATGTCCTGTTCAAGACCTGCTACACATTAAGGGATTTTTAAAACTGGGTGCAGAGCTATATAAATGCAAACCATTATGCATACGTTTTTCCACATCAACCCCTACTGCCACCCCGACTGCCACCCATAGACACCTTTTGTAAGCCCCTCCAAAATCCAAAAGGATTGAATGGGTGGGCCAAATATGGTCATAGAGCCTGTGGTAGGCCAGGCAGTTGGTGCCATTTATCTCAGACACATGTACTTCCATCAGATCTGTAATGAGGAATTAACAAGCGACTAGGGGTTGATTTGGGACTGGGGGAAACCACAGAATTAGATCAAATGAAACAGACATAGATGTTTAATGTGATCAATCCAACACTCCAAATTGTACATCAAAAGTATGACTGGCCAGTGTACCCACCACAGAACATCCATTTGAATGGGACTACATTCCCTTTCTACCAGTGGAGGCTGCTGAGGGGAGGACAACTCATAATAATGGCTGGAATGGAGCAAATGGAATGGCATCAAACAATGTTTGATGTATTTGATACCATTCCACGGATTCCGCTCCAGCCATTACCACAAGTCCATCCTCCCCAGTAAAGGTGCCACCAACCTCCTGTGCTTCCTACCCATTCTAACTCCATCAGGGTATCATACAACGACTCTCAGTTAAAAGACCTACAGGTTCAGAACTCTATACAAATCCAACCCCTTATACATTGACTAGATAGAATCCATACAATGCCTTTCCCTCTAGAAATACACCTGCATAATATAGTAGTCATGTTGCTAGGGGCAACAATGTTCTTTTGAAAATAATTATATTTCTATGACATGTCTACCCACCCAGGCTGTAGAGACTCAGAGCTCCGTAGTCGAAGAAGAAGCAGATGTGTCGCGCGCGCGTTGACATGGTGCTAAAGGTGTGGGCACAGCTCGAGGCCAGCGGGTACACACAGCACGACATCAGGAACACCAGGAGGGGCCATGTGAACGAGTCGCGCCACACGTCCTGCATCAGGACCACCGTCAGCAGCTTCCAGAAGAAGTACCTGTCAGGACACACAGAGGACAGAGAGGTTAGTTTGGCACTGGAGGACGCATTCCTTTCAGGACCAATCGTTTACCAATTTTGTGGTGCTTGTTTCAGCATTAAATCAGAATGCAAGTTAATTATGATTCTTCAAAATGAAATAGTTATTTTGGATTGTTCGCTTAAACATCACAGTGATAGCTTAAAAAAAGAAAGAAGTCCCCTTTAACCAGCCTGGTCTTTTGTAAGATTACTGTATTCTCCAGTTCAGTCAGCCACAGTGAGTTACTGTATCTACCACAAGGTTTTCCCTGGCCTGTACACAGTAGTTACAGAGGCAGCGGGCTGTGTTTCCATGTCTCTGCACACCTCATTAACAAATAAACCTCATTTGTGGTTTTCCCCATCACTACACTGAGCTGTTCACTAATTGTGGCAACTCATTTGAGAGCTGTGAGAGGAGAGAGAAGAGGGAGACAGAGAGAGAGGGAGAGAGAAATAGAAAGAGGAGTCCTTGATCCTTGCAGTGCAGAGGCAAGTGTCTTAACGACTGTCATCATCAGGTAGACACAGTCACATACACCATGCTACACTGCTAATCAACTACTACTTCCTGTGGAAGGCCTCAAGCCTGTGGAATATGCTTCAGCTGCTATTCAATAAAACCTGTTAATCATGTTTTGTGGTTTAGTCCAAATCCAAAGCAACATTGTTCCAGAGTGAGAGAGCATGTTTCAATATGCAGTTGCTTCTTTTCTGTCATTAAAAGACATGTTATGTTCATTGTTCGTATCCAAATTATAAAGATAAAACTAAACATGAGAGAAAAGTTCACTGTTTACTTTCGTCTCAGTCAAGCCTCCAGTATCATTGACATGAGACTGTCCCCTGAGGTTCTAGTTAGCCATCATGTTTAATGACTACACCTGCTCTTTACACATCCTTAATAAGAAGCAGAGGACTGCCATGGGGGCGGGGTGGGGGGGGGGATTACCTGACACACATTTAACTATACGGATCATTGTTTTTTGAGGATGACAAGTTTTGGAATAAAGAATCTAAGGAAAAGAGCTCAGTTTGTTTTAATCTATGAAGGATGTTAAGGTTGTGAATTTACTACAACTCTGTCTGAAGGACACATACCACTGCTGTGACAGGAGTGCACATTTTAGTTCTTACCCAGCACTAATGAACTAATAACCATTCAACCCTGAATTAGGTGTGTTAGTGCTGGGTAACACTTTATTTAGATAGTCCCAAGTAGATGTTCAGTAGATGTTCAATAACTGTAAACAAATGTCAATGTTTCTGTACAGCACATTGTGACATCAACTGATGTAAGAAGGGCTTTATAAATACTTTTGATTGATTGAAATAACTATCCACTTACGGGGTTCCTTGTGAATGCCACATGGGGGCACATGTTTTGGTCACACTTTATTTGGATAGTCCCACACAAGATGCTCTGTAGATGCTCATACTATCAACAAACTATCTGTTTAGCAATTGCTTGCTAAATTTGGCTTAATTTGGCTAAGCCAAATTTAGCAAGCAATTGCTAAACAGATAGTTTGTTGATAGTATGAGCATCTACAGAGCATCTTGTGTGGGACTATCCAAATAAAGTGTGACCAAAACATGTGCCCCCATGTGGCATTCACAAGGAACCCCGTAAGTGTAACAGGTGTCGCTCGGCTATACCACGTGGGCAGGAAGTGTGTCCAGATATTGAGCGTTTCATTGGTCAGCTGGAAGAGGCTGAGGATGCAGTCAGTGGCTGAGCTGCGAGGATGTCGGTAGCCTGAGATGATGCTGTCCTCATGGAACACCTAAACAAAACAAAACCCAGGGTTACTGCACAGTTGGCCAACACTCATTCACCACACAGTAGTAGGCTATATCTAGATACATATGGAGGGTAACCTGTTTACTATAAAGACAATGGTGATGATGTTGACATATTTCCCAGTGAAAGTAGGACTATACATTCTTGAGGGGAGTCACAATGATACATTCTTGACATTCTAAGTGGCAAGAATAAACACACGATTCAGAATAGTGTTCCACTCAAATTCCATGTCCACATGTCCAACTTCTGAATTAACTGGACTTAAATAGAAAATATAACCTCGACTCTGAAAATAATATTGTAGGATATGTCATTATAAAACGTAGTGAAGTAAAGTAACTTACTTTTGGGACTTGGTTGATGGTGAAGACCCTGGGCAGTTTAATAAGGCTGAGCATGTTGTCTGAGAGGACAGTGGTGTTGACTTCACTTGCTGTATGAACTGAAGCCAGAGAGAGGGAGCATCTTTCCCTTTATAAGGTTGTTGCTATGTTGTTCTGTCGGTTCCTCCCTCCCACTCCCCACCCACCCAGAACATTCAGTACACCTGTTCCACCACTCCTCCTCTCTCTCTCTCTCCCTCCCTCTAGTCAGGCTCTGCACACCCCATCTAGTTTCACCCTAAGACAAAAAGGTGTTGAGCAGCTGAGTTCATGTTCACACAGACACACAAAAATATTCACATTCTTCGAAAAAGCTGCCAAGGGAGAAAACTTTTGAAAAAGGCAACAGAAGTCTAACCAAAAGCTTTCATATTTTGAAAGATAATGGTTTATGAGTTACAGAGTTTGTCTTTGAGAGCAGTTGGCCTATTGTTCTCTGAAGTAAAAACAATGAGTTAATGACTGATTACGGTAGCCTAACAATCACAAAGGGGAAAGAGCACAGCAGTACAGCAAGTTTAGCAGCTTTCACAGTGATGTTTAGAGATTTCAACCCCTGCCTCGCTTGTGTCTGCTTGGTACTCGTGAACTAGATCCATGGAATAAGTAGCAGAAAAAAATATATTGATCTGTCTATGCATGCAGCAAAGAAATGCATAACATTATTCTGGAAATCTACAATCCTCCTACTTGAACACAGTGGCTAAATTAAATATCTAGCTACATTCTTGAGGACAAGATTTAGGTCCTACTGTAACATCAAAGGCAGACCAAATGATTTCCATAATATCTGGCAGTCCCACATTAGATTCATGTCAATAAGAGCAAATCAATAAGAAATGTGAATATAAACTCTTTTTTTTGTTTTTGTCTGATTGCATGGTTGTATCTGTTCTGATACTGTACATGAGTGTATGCATGGTTGTATCTGTTCTGATACTGTACATGAGTGTATGCATGGTTGTACCTGTTCTGATGCTGTACATGAGTGTATGCATGGTTGTATCTGTTCTGATACTGTACATGAGTGTATGCATGGTTGTATCTGTTCTGATACTGTACATGAGTGTATGCATGGTTGTACCTGTTCTGATGCTGTACATGAGTGTATGCATGGTTGTACCTGTTCTGATGCTGTACATGAGTGTATGCATGGTTGTATCTGTTCTGATACTGTACATGAGTGTATGCATGGTTGTACCTGTTCTGATGCTGTACATGAGTGTATGCATGGTTGTGTCTGTTCTGATACTGTACATGAGTGTATGCATGGTTGTATCTGTTCTGATACTGTACATGAGTGTATGCATGGTTGTACCTGTTCTGATGCTGTACATGAGTGTATGCATGGTTGTACCTGTTCTGATGCTGTACATGAGTGTATGCAAGTCATGGGGAAGAAATACAAAATAAAGACAGGTATTATTTAAGCTATTCATTGTAATAAAATTGTATCTTTTTTTACCTGCACTTGACAATACATTTATAAAAAAGGTTTCGCAGTGAGGAGTCTTGGTTCAACTTCAAGGTAACAGTGACAAAAACAAGCACTACCTCAGTCTCCAAGGAACCAGCTGTTACTGACATTCATTGTCTTAAGAATCACTTTAGAATGGGTGGCCATTTTCCATTAAGAGACACCTAAGTGAAGATGTCTGGAGATTAGCAGTGAATTTAGCCTGGTCCCAGACCTGTTTGTGCTGTCTTTCCAACTCCTACAGATGTAGGATCTTAATTTGAGCCAGTTCGCTACAGGAGTAAAATAATCCTGTAGCAACAGGAAATGTGAATTATTATGTGGATTATAATTAATGGACATTTTTGTAAGGGTTGATACATTTTTCGTTAGAGCAAATGAAGTGACATTTTAAAGTGGAAATTATAAACTTTAGAATACTTTTTAAATCTTGAATACACTACAAGTTTGCATTTCCTGCTCGGCAGGAAAATTCTCAGCAACAAAAAGATTGATCAAATTAAGATCCTACATCTGTATGGTCATTGCGTAACAGCACAAACAAATCTGGGACCAAGCCATATTGAACTCTGCCAAATATGCAAACTGAGTTTCAGTCACACCAGATAAAGGCTGGCAATGAATGAAGGGTGTAAATGGCAGAAAGAAACATCTCTTTCACTCATTCCTACTATGTTAGAAAGAGGCATGTACACATGTCATCTGCCCACAGAATGAGTGTCACACCCAGAGATGACTGAAAGCTTAAATCAACATTCTTCCATGTTATGTTGTTCAAAATCTGAACACAAAGAATGAAAACATATTCCACTTTTGCTATAGACGTAGTAACATTAAGTGTGGCCTTTTCTTAGTAATTTTCTGTCATGTGTAAATAAATGTTGTTTTTTAAATTTTATTTTGTTGCTTTGTTCGTTCGAATATAGTTACAAATGATGTTTTATTTCTTTGACTGGACATTGCTAACTACTGTAGCTCTAGGTTTGGTTCACTTGAGGACAGTTCATCTCAAATCTCAGCAACTAGAATGTGTAAAAATTAACCAAGTGTGTAAACTGAGTAACAACTACATGGCTAGGCCTATATCAGCACAGACATGATGGTCCTACAGATCATAGAAGAGCCTGATCTTTAACCTGCAGTACCATTACAAATGAATGTCACATTTTATCTGAAGATACTCAACAATTTGATAGAGTTATGAGTAGGGTCAGGTTAAGTGAGGGTTGGGGTTAAGGGTAACGTTAAGGTTAAGGTTTAGGGTCAGTGCAGTGGAGGCTGCGGAGGGGAGGATGGCTCATAATAATAGATTACAGCCTCAATCCTTCTTGGGTATGATGCTACAAGCTTGGCACAGCTGTATTTGGGGAGTTTATCCCATTCTTCTCTGCAGATTCTCTCAAGCTCTGTCAGGTTAGATGGGGAGAGTTGCTGCAAAGCTATTTTCAGGTCTCTCCAGACATCTCCCCAGACCCGGCAGGTTAACTAACCTAAGTGACATGTCCCTAGACCCGGCAGGTTAACCTAAGTGACATGTCCCTAGACCCGGCAGGTTAACCTAAGTGACATGTCCCTAGACCCGGCAGGTTAACCTAAGTGACATGTCCTTAGACCTGGCAGGTTAACCTAAGTGACATGTCCTTAGACCTGGCAGGTTAACCTAAGTGACATGTCCTTAGACCCGGCAGGTTAACCTAAGTGACATGTCCCTAGACCCGGCAGGTTAACCTAAGTGACATGTCCCTAGACCCGGCAGGTTAACCTAAGTGACATGTCCTTAGAACTGGCAGGTTAACCTCAGTGACATGTCCTTAGACCTGGCAGGTTAACCTCAGTGACATGTCCTTAGACCTGGCAGGTTAACCTCAGTGACATGTCCTGAGACCTGGCAGGTTAACCTAAGTGACATGTCCTTAGACCTGGCAGGTTAACCTAAGTGACATGTCCTTAGACCTGGCAGGTTAACCTAAGTGACATGTCCTTAGACCTGGCAGGTTAACCTAAGTGACATGTCCTTAGACCTGGCAGGTTAACCTAAGTGACATGTCCTTAGACCTGGCAGGTTAACCTAAGTGACATGTCCCTAGACCCGGCAGGTTCACTTAAGTGACATGTCCCTAGACCCGGCAGGTTAACCTAAGTGACATGTCCCTTAGACCTGGCAGGTTAACCTAAGTGACATGTCCTTAGACCTGGCAGGTTAACCTAAGTGACATGTCCTTAGACCTGGCAGGTTAACCTAAGTGACATGTCCTTAGACCCGCCACCTCCCCCCCCCCAGGCAGGTTAACCTAAGTGACATGTCCCTAGACCTGGCAGGTTAACCTAAGTGACATGTCCCTAGACCCGGCAGGTTAACCTAAGTGACATGTCCCTAGACCCGGCAGGTTAACCTAAGTGACATGTCCCTAGACCCGGCAGGTTAACCTAAGTGACATGTCCTTAGACCCGGCAGGTTAACCTAAGTGACATGTCCCTAGACCCGGCAGGTTAACCTAAGTGACATGTCCCTAGACCCGGCAGGTTAACCTAAGTGACATGTCCCTAGACCCGGCAGGTTAACCTAAGTGACATGTCCCTAGACCCGGCAGGTTAACCTAAGTGACATGTCCCTAGACCCGGCAGGTTAACCTAAGTGACATGTCCCTAGACAAAGAGGGAAAGAACAAAGTAAAGGACCAATAAGGTATTCTACAGGAGGACTACAACACAACATGAAACATCGCACATATTTGTACATCTTTCAAATAAATGTCAAATAAATGTCAAATAAATGCAATGCATTCAATATGCTATTTGTGATGACTTGGTGATTCATTCAATATGCTATTTGTGATGACTTGGTGATTCATTCCTTTGAATTACTTTTAAAACAAAATGGGAAGCCCATTAGGCCTGAACATAAAGACAAACGAGGTTCAAACAGAAGAAAGTCTCTTGTGAGAGCTATACAGATTTTGCCCCTGAGGTATTCTTTATCAAAACATTGTATTTCCTCCCAAGACACCAGTGTGTTTTTGTTACCTGGTAGTGTGGAGTATCTGCATAAAACATCTTCACTGGGACTTGTAACCAGGTGACGGCAAGTAAACATGAACCATTAGGTAGTTTAAAGTAGTCTAGTTAATGTAGTCTAGTTAATGTATTAATGTAGTCTAGTTTAATGTAGTCTAGTTAAATGTAGTCTAGTTAATGTAGTCTAATTTAATGTAGTCCAGTTAATGTATTAATGTAGTCTAGTTAATGTAGTCCAGTTAATGTATTAATGTAGTCTAGTTAATGTAGTCTAGTTAATGTAGTCTAATTTAATGTAGTCTAGTTAATGTAGTCTAATTTAATGTAGTCCAGTTTATGTGTTAATGTAGTCTAGTTAATGTAGTCTAGTTAATGTAGTCTAGTTTAATGTAGTCTAGTTAATGTAGTCTAATTTAATGTAGTCCAGTTCATGTATTAATGTAGTCTAGTTAATGTAGTCTAGTTTAATGTAGTCTAGTTTAATGTAGTCTAGTTTAATGTAGTCCAGTTAATGTATTAATGTAGTCTAGTTAATGTAGTCTAATTAATGTAGTCTAGTTTAATGTAATCTAGTTAATGTAGTCTAATTTAATGTAGTCTAGTTAATGTAGTCTAGTTTAATGTAGTCTAGTTTAATGTAGTCTAGTTTATGTAGTGAATGTAATGACAGTGATATCAAATCATGCTAGGAAGGCGTACACATTCATTTGGAAAGTCTCAAATTGTTTGGAAAGGTAAAAGTTTGGATTTGAGGGAAAAAAACAAAAAAACAATGTGGTTGTATTTACAAAAAAAAATAAAAAATCTCAATGGATTGATAGTGCCATAATCCAATTTAACACCTTAGATAAGGAAATTGATAAGGAAATTGTATGAAAGAACAAACAGAAGATGTATGAAATGTCACTATTTAAATTGTGCCTTTCACATCGGCCTATACATTATATATGATCATCCTCAATTAGTTATGTTATTATCATGGTGTGCATCCTCAATGTGAGTTTGTGTGGTGCTGAACTGCAAGTAGACTATATTGCATATTGAGATAGTGGTGGTTAGGGAAAACTTTGTGATGCTGAAGGACAGCTCCGCCATTCAGCCAATTGTATCCCAAATTTCACTGATTAAGAGTCAGACACACTTTGTCACAACAGGTAAATTAGTATGCACACTGTATAATTTGGCCTAGCTGACACACAAACTAAAATAGGGAAAATGTAGTGTATTCAACATTTATGTTACAGGCCTACACTTTACACATGTGAGAAGCCTCAGACTGGTCTCAGAGTAGACCAGTAAATATAAGATAGTAAATATAAATCTGGGACACTCAAATGAGTTTGATATGTTAGGTTTGGTATGGTTACATAAGACAGGTTACTTAAGGTAAAAACGAAAGGAGGGTGGTTGGTCTGGGTGCATGGGTTAGCGTAAGCCACAACAAATTGGAATTCATAACATATCCTACAAATTGGAATTCATAACATATCCTACAAATTGCAATTTGTAACATATCCTACAAATTGCAATTTGTAACATATACAAAATAGGTGATGGACATCCACTAAATAGTACAACCATGTCTGGGATTTCATACAGAATAATACAAAATGCTCCGAGACCACGTTGGTAGCCTACATTCAAAAGAAAAGATCACTCATAGGCCAGATGTCAATTTCATGTGCATAATGATGTATTTTCCAACACAATTCTCTAAAAGAGGTTGATGGTGGACTCTTCCTGTGTTGACGAGTACAGGGTTCATGGTGGACTCTTCCTGTGTTGACGTGTACAGGGTTCATGGTGGACTCTTCCTGTGATGATGTGTACAGGGTTCATGGTGGACTCTTCCTGTGTTGACGAGTACAGGGTTCATGGTGGACTCTTCCTGTGTTGACGAGTACAGGGTTCATGGTGGACTCTTCCTGTGTTGACGAGTACAGGGTTCATGGTGGACTCTTCCTGTATTGATGTGTACAGGGTTCATGGTGGACTCTTCCTGTGTTGATGTGTACAGGGTTCATGGTGGACTCTTCCTGTGTTGACGAGTACAGGGTTCATGGTGGACTCTTCCTGTGTTGACGTGTACAGGGTTCATGGTGGACTCCTCCTGTGTTGACGTGTACAGGGTTCATGGTGGACTCTTCCTGTGTTGACGTGCACAGGGTTCATGGTGGACTCTTCCTGTGTTGACGTGCACAGGGTTCATGGTGGACTCTTCCTGTGTTGACGTGCACAGGGTTCATGGTGGACTCTTCCTGTGTTGACGTGTACAGGGGGTTCATGGTGGACTCTTCCTGTGTTGACGTGTACAGGGTTCATGGTGGACTCTTCCTGTGTTGACGTGCACAGGGTTCATGGTGGACTCTTCCTGTGTTGACGTGTACAGGGGGTTCATGGTGGACTCTTCCTGTGTTGACGTGCACAGGGTTCATGGTGGACTCTTCCTGTGTTGACGTGTACAGGGGGTTCATGGTGGACTCTTCCTGTGTTGACGTGTACAGGGTTCATGGTGGACTCTTCCTGTGTTGACGTGCACAGGGTTCATGGTGGACTCTTCCTGTGTTGACGTGCACAGGGTTCATGGTGGACTCTTCCTGTGTTGACGTGTACAGGGGGTTCATGGTGGACTCTTCCTGTGTTGACGTGTACAGGGTTCATGGTGGACTCCTCCTGTGTTGACGTGTACAGGGTTCATGGTGGACTCTTCCTGTGTTGACGTGCACAGGGTTCATGGTGGACTCTTCCTGTGTTGACGTGTACAGGGTTCATGGTGGACTCTTCCTGTGTTGATGTGTACAGGGTTCATGGTGGACTCTTCCTGTGTTGATGAGTACAGGGTTCATGGTGGACTCTTCCTGTATTGACGTGCACAGGGTTCATGGTGGACTCTTCCTGTGTTGACGTGCACAGGGTTCATGGTGGACTCTTCCTGTGTTGACGTGTACAGGGGGTTCACGGTGGACTCTTCCTGTGTTGACGTGTACAGGGTTCATGGTGGACCCTTCCTGTATTGACGTGCACAGGGTTCATGGTGGACTCTTCCTGTGTTGACGTGTACAGGGTTCATGGTGGACTCTTCCTGTGTTGACGTGTACAGGGTTCATGGTGGACTCTTCCTGTGTTGACATGTACAGGGGGTTCATGGTGGACTCTTCCTGTGTTGATGTGTACAGGGTTCATGGTGGACTCTTCCTGTGTTGACGTGTACAGGGTTCATGGTGGACTCTTCCTGTGTTGACATGTACAGGGGGTTCATGGTGGACTCTTCCTGTGTTGACGTGTACAGGGTTCATGGTGGACTCTTCCTGTGTTGATGAGTACAGGGTTCATGGTGGACTCTTCCTGTGTTGATGTGTACAGGGTTCATGGTGGACTCTTCCTGTGTTGACGTGTACAGGGTTCATGGTGGACTCTTCCTGTGTTGACGTGTACAGGGGGTTCATGGTGGACTCTTCCTGTGTTGACGTGTACAGGGTTCATGGTGGACTCTTCCTGTGTTGACGTGTACAGGGTTCATGGTGGACTCTTCCTGTGTTGACGTGTACAGGGTTCATGGTGGACTCTTCCTGTGTTGACGTGTACAGGGTTCATGGTGGACTCTTCCTGTGTTGACGTGTACAGGGTTCATGGTGGACTCTTCCTGTGTTGACGTGTACAGGGTTCATGGTGGACTCTTCCTGTGTTGACGTGTACAGGGTTCATGGTGGACTCTTCCTGTGTTGATGTGTACAGGGTTCATGGTGGACTCTTCCTGTGTTGACGTGTACAGGGTTCATGGTGGACTCTTCCTGTATTGACGTGTACAGGGTTCATGGTGGACTCTTCCTGTGTTGACGAGTACAGGGTTCATGGTGGACTCTTCCTGTATTGACGTGTACAGGGTTCATGGTGGACTCCTCCTGTGATGATGTGTACAGGGTTCATGGTGGACTCTTCCTGTGTTGACGTGTACAGGGTTCATGGTGGACTCTTCCTGTGTTGACGTGTACAGGGTTCATGGTGGACTCTTCCTGTGTTGACGAGTACAGGGTTCATGGTGGACTCTTCCTGTGTTGATGTGTACAGGGTTCATGGTGGACTCTTCCTGTGTTGACGTGTACAGGGTTCATGGTGGACTCTTCCTGTGTTGATGAGTACAGGGTTCATGGTGGACTCTTCCTGTGTTGATGAGTACAGGGTTCATGGTGGACTCTTCCTGTGTTGATGAGTACAGGGTTCATGGTGGACTCTTCCTGTGTTGATGTGTACAGGGTTCATGGTGGACTCCTCCTGTGATGATGTGTACAGGGTTCATGGTGGACTCTTCCTGTGTTGACGTGTACAGGGTTCATGGTGGACTCTTCCTGTGTTGACGTGTACAGGGTTCATGGTGGACTCTTCCTGTGTTGATGTGTACAGGGTTCATGGTGGACTCTTCCTGTATTGACGTGCACAGGGTTCATGGTGGACTCTTCCTGTGTTGATGTGTACAGGGTTCATGGTGGACTCTTCCTGTGTTGATGTGTACAGGGTTCATGGTGGACTCTTCCTGTGTTGATGAGTACAGGGTTCATGGTGGACTCTTCCTGTGTTGACGTGTACAGGGTTCATGGTGGACTCTTCCTGTGTTGACGTGTACAGGGTTCATGGTGGACTCTTCCTGTGTTGATGTGTACAGGGTTCATGGTGGACTCTTCCTGTGTTGATGAGTACAGGGTTCATGGTGGACTCTTCCTGTGTTGACGTGTACAGGGTTCATGGTGGACTCTTCCTGTGTTGACGTGTACAGGGTTCATGGTGGACTCTTCCTGTGTTGACGTGTACAGGGGGTTCACGGTGGACTCTTCCTGTGTTGATGTGTACAGGGTTCATGGTGGACCCTTCCTGTATTGACGTGCACAGGGTTCATGGTGGACTCTTCCTGTGTTGACGTGTACAGGGTTCATGGTGGACTCTTCCTGTGTTGACGTGTACAGGGTTCATGGTGGACTCTTCCTGTGTTGACGTGTACAGGGTTCATGGTGGACTCTTCCTGTGTTGACGTGTACAGGGTTCATGGTGGACTCTTCCTGTGTTGACGTGTACAGGGTTCATGGTGGACTCTTCCTGTGTTGACGTGTACAGGGTTCATGGTGGACTCTTCCTGTGTTGACGTGTACAGGGTTCATGGTGGACTCTTCCTGTGTTGACGTGTACAGGGTTCATGGTGGACTCTTCCTGTGTTGACGTGTACAGGGTTCATGGTGGACTCTTCCTGTGTTGATGTGTACAGGGTTCATGGTGGACTCTTCCTGTGTTGACGTGTACAGGGTTCATGGTGGACTCTTCCTGTATTGACGTGTACAGGGTTCATGGTGGACTCTTCCTGTGTTGACGAGTACAGGGTTCATGGTGGACTCTTCCTGTATTGACGTGTACAGGGTTCATGGTGGACTCCTCCTGTGATGATGTGTACAGGGTTCATGGTGGACTCTTCCTGTGTTGACGTGTACAGGGTTCATGGTGGACTCTTCCTGTGTTGACGTGTACAGGGTTCATGGTGGACTCTTCCTGTGTTGACGAGTACAGGGTTCATGGTGGACTCTTCCTGTGTTGATGTGTACAGGGTTCATGGTGGACTCTTCCTGTGTTGACGTGTACAGGGTTCATGGTGGACTCTTCCTGTGTTGATGAGTACAGGGTTCATGGTGGACTCTTCCTGTGTTGATGAGTACAGGGTTCATGGTGGACTCTTCCTGTGTTGATGAGTACAGGGTTCATGGTGGACTCTTCCTGTGTTGATGTGTACAGGGTTCATGGTGGACTCCTCCTGTGATGATGTGTACAGGGTTCATGGTGGACTCTTCCTGTGTTGACGTGTACAGGGTTCATGGTGGACTCTTCCTGTGTTGACGTGTACAGGGTTCATGGTGGACTCTTCCTGTGTTGACGTGTACAGGGTTCATGGTGGACTCTTCCTGTGTTGATGTGTACAGGGTTCATGGTGGACTCTTCCTGTATTGACGTGCACAGGGTTCATGGTGGACTCTTCCTGTGTTGATGTGTACAGGGTTCATGGTGGACTCTTCCTGTGTTGATGTGTACAGGGTTCATGGTGGACTCTTCCTGTGTTGATGAGTACAGGGTTCATGGTGGACTCTTCCTGTGTTGACGTGTACAGGGTTCATGGTGGACTCTTCCTGTGTTGACGTGTACAGGGTTCATGGTGGACTCTTCCTGTGTTGATGTGTACAGGGTTCATGGTGGACTCTTCCTGTGTTGACGTGTACAGGGTTCATGGTGGACTCTTCCTGTGTTGACGTGTACAGGGGGTTCACGGTGGACTCTTCCTGTGTTGATGTGTACAGGGTTCATGGTGGACCCTTCCTGTATTGACGTGCACAGGGTTCATGGTGGACTCTTCCTGTGTTGACGTGTACAGGGTTCATGGTGGACTCTTCCTGTGTTGACGTGTACAGGGTTCATGGTGGACTCTTCCTGTGTTGACGTGTACAGGGTTCATGGTGGACTCTTCCTGTGTTGACGTGTACAGGGTTCATGGTGGACTCTTCCTGTGTTGACGTGTACAGGGTTCATGGTGGACTCTTCCTGTGTTGACGTGTACAGGGTTCATGGTGGACTCTTCCTGTGTTGACGTGTACAGGGTTCATGGTGGACTCTTCCTGTGTTGACGTGTACAGGGTTCATGGTGGACTCTTCCTGTGTTGACGTGTACAGGGTTCATGGTGGACTCTTCCTGTGTTGATGTGTACAGGGTTCATGGTGGACTCTTCCTGTGTTGACGTGTACAGGGTTCATGGTGGACTCTTCCTGTATTGACGTGTACAGGGTTCATGGTGGACTCTTCCTGTGTTGACGAGTACAGGGTTCATGGTGGACTCTTCCTGTATTGACGTGTACAGGGTTCATGGTGGACTCCTCCTGTGATGATGTGTACAGGGTTCATGGTGGACTCTTCCTGTGTTGACGTGTACAGGGTTCATGGTGGACTCTTCCTGTGTTGACGTGTACAGGGTTCATGGTGGACTCTTCCTGTGTTGACGAGTACAGGGTTCATGGTGGACTCTTCCTGTGTTGATGTGTACAGGGTTCATGGTGGACTCTTCCTGTGTTGACGTGTACAGGGTTCATGGTGGACTCTTCCTGTGTTGATGAGTACAGGGTTCATGGTGGACTCTTCCTGTGTTGATGAGTACAGGGTTCATGGTGGACTCTTCCTGTGTTGATGAGTACAGGGTTCATGGTGGACTCTTCCTGTGTTGATGTGTACAGGGTTCATGGTGGACTCCTCCTGTGATGATGTGTACAGGGTTCATGGTGGACTCTTCCTGTGTTGACGTGTACAGGGTTCATGGTGGACTCTTCCTGTGTTGACGTGTACAGGGTTCATGGTGGACTCTTCCTGTGTTGACGTGTACAGGGTTCATGGTGGACTCTTCCTGTGTTGATGTGTACAGGGTTCATGGTGGACTCTTCCTGTATTGACGTGCACAGGGTTCATGGTGGACTCTTCCTGTGTTGATGTGTACAGGGTTCATGGTGGACTCTTCCTGTGTTGATGTGTACAGGGTTCATGGTGGACTCTTCCTGTGTTGATGAGTACAGGGTTCATGGTGGACTCTTCCTGTGTTGACGTGTACAGGGTTCATGGTGGACTCTTCCTGTGTTGACGTGTACAGGGTTCATGGTGGACTCTTCCTGTGTTGATGTGTACAGGGTTCATGGTGGACTCTTCCTGTGTTGATGAGTACAGGGTTCATGGTGGACTCTTCCTGTGTTGACGTGTACAGGGTTCATGGTGGACTCTTCCTGTGTTGACGTGTACAGGGTTCATGGTGGACTCTTCCTGTGTTGACGTGTACAGGGGGTTCACGGTGGACTCTTCCTGTGTTGATGTGTACAGGGTTCATGGTGGACCCTTCCTGTATTGACGTGCACAGGGTTCATGGTGGACTCTTCCTGTGTTGACGTGTACAGGGTTCATGGTGGACTCTTCCTGTGTTGACGTGTACAGGGTTCATGGTGGACTCTTCCTGTGTTGACGTGTACAGGGTTCATGGTGGACTCTTCCTGTGTTGACGTGTACAGGGTTCATGGTGGACTCTTCCTGTATTGACGTGTACAGGGTTCATGGTGGACTCTTCCTGTATTGACGTGCACAGGGTTCATGGTGGACTCCTCCTGTGTTGACGTGTACAGGGTTCATGGTGGACTCTTCCTGTGTTGATGTGTACAGGGTTCATGGTGGACTCTTCCTGTGTTGATGTGTACAGGGGGTTCATGGTGGACTCTTCCTGTGTTGACAAGTACAGGGTTCATGGTGGACTCCTCCTGTGTTGACGTGTAGTGAGATACTTGCTCCCTTAGCGGCTGCATTGGCTTCACTCAAGTCATGCAGGAAGGAAGGAGGACACACACCTAGGGAGGAAGGACGATACACACGCACAGGGAGGAAGGACGACACAGGAAGGAAGGACGATACACACGCACAGGGAGGAAGGACGACACAGGGAGGAAGGACGATACACACGCACAGGGAGGAAACGCGACACAGGAAGGAAGGACGATACACACGCACAGGGAGGAAAAACGACACAGGAAGGAAGGACGATACACACGCACAGGGAGGAAGGACGACACAGGAAGGAAGGACGATACACACGCACAGGGAGGAAGGACGACACAGGGAGGAAGGACGATACACACGCACAGGGAGGAAGGACGATACACACGCACAGGGAGGAAGGACGACACAGGAAGGAAGGACGATACACACGCACAGAGAGGAAGGACGATACACACGCACAGGGAGGAAGGACACGCACAGGGAGGAAGGACGATACACACGCACAAGGAGGAAGGACGATACACACGCACAGGGAGGAAGGACGATACACACGCACAGGGAGGAAGGACGCGCACAGGGAGGAAGGACGCGCACAGGGAGGAAGGACGCGCACAGGGAGGAAGGACGCGCACAGCGAGGAAGAGCGCAGGGCGGAAGGACGCGCACAGGGAGGAAGGACGCGCACAGGGAGGAAGGACGCGCACAGGGAGGAAGGACGCGCACAGGGAGGAAGGACGCGCACAGGGAGGAAGAGCGCAGGGCGGAAGGACGCGCACAGGGAGGAAGTACGCGCACAGGGAGGAAGGACGCGCACAGGGAGGAAGGACGCGCACAGGGAGGAAGGACGCGCACATGGAGGAAGGACGCGCACAGGGAGGAAGGACGCGCACAGGGAGGAAGGACGCGCACAGGGAGGAAGGACGCGCACAGGGAGGAAGGACGCGCACAGGGAGGAAGAGCGCAGGGCGGAAGGACGTGTGCCGGGATCAATTTGGACATGCGCAGGGAGGAAGGAGGACACGCCTGCCTCCAGGCTGGATTATCCAGTGACCCTGGCCGACTTGAGGATCTCTCCTGCCATGGTCCCGTTTGGCCCCGGTCCAGTTTCCAAGACATTTACAATGTAAGAACATACGTTAAGTGTTGATAATTGTTGCTTGTGCATTCCCATCATCTAATGATTGTGGCGATGGATCATCATGTGACTTCCGCCATGGAGAGCTCAGTAAAGCAGCCCTGGATGTAGTATCACCTGGGACCCCAGAGAGACTTAGGAAACTGATAAGTTATTTCCTTCTATCATACATTTTATGCAATCTTAATAAGTAGTTGGCTAAATCCAAACCAGTTTGTTGGACATTTAGAGCATCGATCTCTGGATGTCTTAGAAAAAACATCACTGTTATGAGATTATTTGACCTCATAATGGAATTGTCATATTCTTGATGCATATAATGAATAATAAAACACTTTAGAAAAATGAATGGTAGTTTGTTGAATTCCAGATAGACTTTCAGGAGAGTTCAATGCTCTTCCCTACTATAATGCATATGACAGGTGAATAAAACGCAAGCTCACAGCCATGTCTGCAATATCACACTTCACCACAAGATGTCAGTCTTTTCATATGGAAACATTACAGGGTAGAGTTCTGAACAGTCCTCAAGGTGAACAGCTGAGGCCTACCTTACCACACAGGTTGGGGAATCCTAATGCCTAATATTGGTATTAGCATGGTTTTGAGTATGTCTGGATTGCTTTGGTCAAATGTGTTCATTCAACTACAGTGACGGCTTATAATGGCCAAGAAAATCCATCAACGTTGTTTATCACTTGAACACCCCCAGAAGCCATAGAAAAATAAATATCCCTGTTGTAACATAGCATTAGTAGCCTGGCTATGAAGATAGTATTTTTCAACCTAATTAAAATCAGTTGTTACTAGCTTCTTTAACTTGAACCATGATCCAGTCTTTCTTGAGTTCATTGTGTTCTCTGACAAGCAGTAATCTTTCTGCATATCTTCTGTAAGAACAATGCATAGACACAGTAGCTCCGCTGTAGCGAGAGGGAATTCTCAGTGATTGACAACATTTCCTACGGTTTCTGATACGACTTCTAATAGCAACAGATGGGACCTAATAGACCAAATCTACCAGAGGCCTTGACCCACCTATAGTTTTACAATGAAGAATTCCCCTGTGACAAACCCAAACAAAGACCAATGGTTCTGGCAACAACCCAGTAGGTCACAACCTGAACCTACCATTTGGTTTCCACCACATGCTGTGGAAAGAAGCCCTTGGTGCGTAACCACCACTATTGACTGTTGAGAGAAATCTACTTGAGGCTAAACACCCTCCTCTTCTGCAGGTAAAACAGAGCCCCCAGTGGGGCATAATTTGGCCCTAATTTCAAAGTGCCAATGGAAACAGGGCTTCTTGCAGCACATTCATTAGAATACAGTACGTCCTAGTGTGTGTGCTGCCAGTGTGACAGGAGGTCGGTAGAAGGTAGGTAGGTTGGAGTGGATTAGGTTGTCTGCTTGGTTGTGGTGTTCTGGAGTCTGTTGGCGAGGTCGGGTGTGTGTCTGGCAGACAGACACTCCCTGACCCAGTCTGCCCTGCCGGATTCATAATTAATGGTGGGTAAGCAGCTGAGGTCGCTCTCCCTCTCTGGTTGGGGCACAGTTATGCCAGCCTCGCCCCCGAGGTCACCTCTGGCTCTAACACAACTGCCAGTTAGTGGCATAATGCACTATATTAGTCAGTACAATGCCTATAAGAGGAGAGCCGCGAGACAAAGCGCCAAGCCAAACACTGTAATTAGCTGGTTTGGTAAGTCAATGGCAGCAATCAGGGAATGATCACATGGTCTTTGGTTAATGATCATCCCTGCTGTTCCATCGTCTGAAATAGATATTGCTAAAACTATCTGCATTCGATAAATGTTTATTCTGCTTCTGAATTAGATAAGCATCAGTGTTTAAAATAGGTCAGAGTGGGATCATCAACCAAGCTAAGATTAGAAAAAGCAAATCAAATGTAATGAGAAAGTTCCAGCTACCTCTAAGACTTACAACTTCATAAGCTCCGTCTTACACAATGAAGTGATGACTCGAGGCTTCCTTCATCTTCCTTTCTCCCCCTCTACCTCCCTCTTTCACTCACTCAACTCTTACCTCCCCTGCTTTAATCTGCTCTCCTCAAACCCTTCCACCCCCCCTCTCCCTATCCCATCTACACACGCCTCACACGGACCCAAACCCAATGAGCGTAGGGTCACCCTGGAGCTAATCTGATCAGACAGACAGTGAAATGAACCCAGCTGCAGTGCTCCTCTCCTGGGTCTCCGGACTCTCAAAGCACCATGAATTCCTCTAATGCTATCAGAGCCATCTGAATGGCACTAGAGTAGGTGAAGGATGTGGATGGTCCTGTGGAGGGAGGGCCAATGGGGCCAATAAAGAGACAAAGCCTGGAGTCTGGGAAAGGCCTAATTAAAGGGCTGGGAGACAAACTGGCTGTCAGGAGGAAAGGTAATATCATTAGGGTCTGTGGAGAGAGAGAGAAGGGCTGAAGTCTATAAATGTCAGGAGAGGGGAGCTCTGCTGAGCTCAGGTCGAGCGTCCTCAATGAGTTTCCAATTCAATGTGCTTAAACTCACCCGGGTTCCATCCATTAGGTCTTTGCTCAGGTTTGTGTTTTGTGGGTGTAGAGGACTGATCACTTAATGGAAGTAGACTATCGGATTGTAACTCAATCGTCTCGTCCGAAACGAGTTGTGCATTTTGATACACCTTGATTGATTAATCTTCTAAGCAATTAAAGAGTATTAAACAGGAACATGGTTGCATATTTGAAGAAAGAGATCATTGGACGTCAACATTAAGAAAAATGTATTTATTTTACAACTTTAAAAAGCGACTTTTAAGCACAAAGATTCACTCTTATATATAAACACTTTTTCTCTGCATAAAAAAATGGTAGCATGTGCACATTGTGCTTGTCTGTACAACCGCTCTCTGGGCGCCCCTCGGCAGCTGGGACACAGTCTACATTTTATTGCATAAGTCACATGTGATCCGCACATGTCAATTTACAGGATAGTGGAAAGAATCAAGTTGAAAAGGAGAGAAAATAAAGACTAGAAAGATTCCATTACACAGTGAAAAACAATAGCAGCTTTCAAAAGGAAGGCGTTGCACATTGTCCAGAAGAAAGAAAATCCAACAGAAATATAGACCAACGAATGGAGCCTGTGATTGTGCTTTACTCAACAACAATAAACAAAACAGCTGACCCTAAAGCAAATCCTTCCACCATGTAAAGCAACGCTAAACAAAACAAGCTGGTAAACTACAACCCCCTCCAGGAGGATCTGCAGTTGAGCCTATTTTTCCCTTTGAAATATGACCGAGCACTAACACTAGAGGTACGGTTGCACACATCCCATTAGACAGGCCAGTTTTACATATCTTCTGTAAACTACAACTTCCCACGCTACTCTATTAGAATCTACATTTCAAAAACTACATTTTTCAAAAGGCAGTTGATTCCCCCCGTTGTCTCTGAGGGGGGAAGGCAAGAAACTCTCGTTTAAGCATTATCGTTTGTCATCTTGTGATATCTCAGACTTGAGACTGACAAAAAAATGCTTCATGGAAAATATGTAGAAACCAAAAAAAGAAGAATAACACCTCAAACAACCTGGACTTTTAAAGACTTTGGTATGAACAAAATGAAGCTCTCAATAAACAGGCCCTATCGGTACGCCTGACTGTCCCAATATCCTTTTAAAGAATGTACTTCATTCTTAGTCCCGTCAAAGTATGAAATATGCATAGTGGTATTCATGTGAAGAAATGAGATTGAATAGAAATGATCAACCAATGATTAAGAGAATCAAACAATATCCATTGAATATCCAAATCAGGGGATCTCAAGTTATGACAGGTTCAGAGTGCAATTTCTCAGCAACCAATGACTTGGCCTCCAGAATGAAACCAGAGCAGGGCACAAGAGGGCAAGGGTCACAGAGGGTGAAGAGGTGACCATCTGAACCCTGTGACTGACATGGAACCTGGGAGATCAGATGGAGCAGGTAGACACACACACTACCTGGTCTCAGATGCGTTTGTGCAGTCTTGTGAAATCCTATGGTCATTGTCGTGCTAAAACAGATCTGGGACCAGGCTAGGAAACACAAGGTTGGGGCTTTGAGTTTGAGAACTACTGCACCTCGACTGACACTGAATTTCACTGATTGAGTAAATCAAGGTTAAACCCCATTGACTAAACCATTTCCTCTGCATGTTCTAATGAAAACATGTAGCTCACGCCAAGCTCTTCTTACGGTCTCCTCTCTGACAGCAGTACCAGACTCACACCAGTAGTAGGTTTTCCTTTCATTATTTTATACGTCATTGGCATCACCTCAAAGAGCGAGGGCCAACGTCACTAAAATAGCCAGATTTCGTCCTTTATCAAGTTAAAAAGTGATTTAGGAAAAATGGGAGAAATGGAGTGGTCCTTTGAAGAAAGAACATTTCAATCCTCTTACGCACTTTAGAATTCCTGTAGCCGGTTGGAGACGGTGAAACCCGATCCATCTGTACCACAGAACATCCTTTTCACAAACCATCTTTGATCTGACTCCATATCAGTCAGGAGTGAAACAGTCTTCTTGGGCTTGGCCAGCCATTGTTTACCAGTCAGTTAAAAGCTGAATCATTCCTTGCTGCACCACCGACAGGCTCTCAAGACTCAAGCCTATTAACCGTCTGAATTAGAGGTGGCTCTGCAACCCTCTTCACTCACATCCACCTGTCAATAGGCCAGGCAGGGAGATTAAACAGGCCTGAGCCCACGCATGCTAACGGATGGGAGAAAGACTGACTGTCATTAGCTTGCTTTCCGCTAGCGTCTCCGTGTGCCAAGAATTAGGGCAGCGTTCAAAACAACCTCAGCCGCCGGCGATGTTCTTGTTGAGAAACTGAAGATGTTGACAGTGTTCCTGGAACAACATGACGCCTCAATCTGCCCACTCTCTCTCACGCGCAGACACACACACTTCCAGAATTGTAGTGTAGTGATTAGCAAATGATTGATATCATTTCCAGATGATTGATAGAGTAATCAAAATGTAGTGTAGCAGCCAGTATTTCTGACAATGAATGTAAAATAGGATATGATGTCAGTGTTACTGAAACAATAACAATATTCAAATAAATTACATTCATCTACATTTCATTTGCTGATCAGACAACTGGAGAGGGTTCACAAAAATCAACCCACGGTGAAATTAAAATCAGTGAAAACACTAAGGAAGAATTGAAGATGGATTTCTAGTGGACATGAACTGAGCTCCAGCCTCAGACTGAGGGGAGGGCGGCCATTTCCTGGCAATGGGAAAAGATAGGATGTAATGTAACGACTATAGCGAATGCCTCTGGCTCCAGTATGTGAAGGATGATGGGCCGACCCCAGGGAGCTGTAATGGGAGCTAGTTGTGGCCGGGGATCAGGGATGCTGCCTCCCATTGCTGGGCTGAAATACAACCCGTGTCCCAGAGCAATCAAACTGACCTGAGAGCAGCTACACGGACACCGCCCCTGAACAGATTAGGACTACGGGGCTCCGCAGGGTTCAATCTTCGCCCCCCAAAATGAGATTGTGGTGAGGTGGTTATGAGGCCTATGGGAATGGGATGTTTTCTGGAAGGTGCGAGATGTTGCTACCCCTAAGAGCTGATCACAAGTCAGATCTATTTATTGGATACTGATGTTTTAGGTTGGGATTGGGTTAAAATAAACTGATTCTACATCAACTGGGGTTACTCATGATAATCCAGGGGAGCGATTGTTAGTGAATGACGATAGTAGCTCCTTATCTTTCTACTCTGAACACCAATCAGTAGACTATTTACTTTCATAGAACAACAAATAACATTTGGTATGTTCAAAACAACTATTATCAATGTTGTTGGAAAAATGGTCGGTGTGGGAAAACCTGATCCAAAATTCATGAAGACTCTCCTCCAAAAAGAGTCTTTATAAATTAGTCTCCTCCAAATAAAAGACTCATATCATACTCCATCTAGTATTTACAGTATGGTTTCAGTCAGCTAGTTCTTCAGCCGTCCCAAAACACAGATGAAACAGTAAACAAAAAAGACAATTGGAAGGGAGACTAGTGAAGGAATAAAGTGTTGGAACAAAGCTATTCAATAAACCCACTCAAGACATTCTTCTTCTGTAGCATCCTGATGAGTGAAGAGACAAATAGGAGGGGGGGCACCCTTTTTCTCCCATACACACAGACACACTCCCTGAAGCTACGTTTGCACATAATTACAACAGCTAGCTCGGAATAGACCACAGCTGCAATTACAGTGGCAAAAATTAGACCCGGGACTGTAACGGGCGCCGCAAACATTTACCGCTTTTAGACTGAATGCACCTTTCACCTTCTCTGTAACCTTACCAGATCACACACACTTAGCTACGTAGGCTTTACACACAGATAGATGTGCACACCCACACACATACAAAAACCACCCGGTTCCCTCCCACACCTTCCCCAAAGAGTTTATGGTCCAGGACCGGCTCCTAGTTGTGCTTGGCCCGTCCCCCCTTCAGGTAGCTCTTCCAGCGCTTCACCACGTCCCGGAAGATGGGCGCGTTATCGATGGACGCCAGCAGCTGCAGCTGGTTGATGTGCGTGGTGTGGTAGTCCCAGCGTGCCAGGTTGGGGGCTGTGCCCAGCATGTAGTGCCGCAGGTCGTAGATGCTGCCCGAGCCCGTGTCGTACAGTGGCAGCATGGCCTTGAGGGACTCCATGCCCCTAGAGAACAACAGGCCAGACTCCCGGCCTAGTTTCTCGCCCGCCGTCTCGGCCAGATCGTGGAGACCGAGCAGCGAGTAGATAAAGCCGTTGAGCACGAAGGAGCCTGGTGTAGTGGGGTACTCCTCGTACCAGTCGTACTTGTTCATGAAGACAGCCTTGACGCCGTGCTGTTCAGAGGGCAGCTTGTAGGGGCCGGTGGCCCGCAGCGCAGCGTTCAGGTACGTCTGGTCCTTGGTGAGCAGGTAGGCACGGACCAGAGTCGACATGGCCTGGCCCTGCGCCATGGCGGAGTACCAGCCGGGCTCCAGCGGGCGGAAGCCCTCGCCCAACTTGCGTGTGACCATGATGGGCCATCCACCACGCTCGTCCTGGTTGCGCAGCAGCCAGTCACTGGCGGCGAAGAAAGCAGACGTGTGCGCCGTGGTGGCGATGGTGACGTTGTCGATGGCGCCGCGCCCGCGGACTATCAGTCGCACAACCCGCCGCGGCATCACCTAGAAACAGGGGGGGGGGGCAGGTTGTTTTGTTTAACTGAAGCCATGTTTAACACGATAGGAACATTAACTCTTCCTACCAAGATTCACACAACTTTTACTTCTAAGTTTCTTGTACTTTATAACCTTATGGGTTATATGCTGATTTGGTAACTAACATTTAAAAATATATTTTAACACAGTAAATAGTATCTTATGGTCTTAACCAACATGTTTAAATGTATTGTTTGGTTAAAATGTATTATTGTTTCTATACATTTTGTTGTTTCTCTACAGCAGGGCTCTCCAACCCTGTTCCTGGAGAGCTACCCTCCTGTAGGTTCACACTCCAACCCTGTTCCCGGAGAGCTACCCTCCTGTAGGTTCTCACTCCAACCCTGTTCCTGGAGAGCTACCCTCCTGTAGGTTCACACTCCAACCCTGTTCCTGGAGAGCTACCCTCCTGTAGATTTTTCACTACACCCCTAATCTACCGCAGCCGATTCTAATAATTAGCTGGTTGATAAACTGAATCAACTGGGGTTTGGAGAGCCCTGCTCTAACACAATTAAGACCTTGGTGCTGACCTTGGTGGCCTTGACGGCCTTGGTGTTGGACAGGCCCACGCCCTTCCTCAGGTCGGTCAGCAGGTCCCGGGTGACAGTGGACCAGGCGGCACGGGGCCCGATGCCATAGGTGATGTCGCGGCTGCTGAAGGCGATGAGCTGAGTGGAGGTGACATAGTGGATGATGAAGGGCGCGCCCTTCTCCGTGGTCTCAAGCACCACAGACACACTTCCGTTGGAGGTGAACTTAAGGTCGAAGGAGATGATAAAGTCCTTGGAGTTGCCCAGGGGGAGGGAGACACCTTCAGAGTTCTCTGTAGTGACGGGAGGGAGAAACAACATGGTGGGTTTAATAGTTTCACAGTTCTTCACAGCACTGGTACTCACTCGGGTCCAACCTTCTCTGAACTAATGAGAATGTGTGTATTTGGGTTTGTTCTCATGGTTACGAACAGGGTGAGGGAGATTTTGAAGTTGGATTTTTTTGTAACAAAGCGCTGTATTTAGAAAAAGGCCCATCACACCCAAGACAGTTTGTCTTAAACGTGCAGCATCATAAAGCGCTACCGTGTCATTCTAAGGACAGCTTTCTGTAGGCTTGCATTGTAATAGGACTGAGAAGTCTCTCTCTTCTCCTCCTCCCCCCCCCCCCAACAGATGCATGGGTTCTGAGAGAAAGTCCCCCTGGATAGAGAGTGTGTGTATATATATATATATATATATATATATATATATATATATATATATATATATATATATATATATATATATATATATATATATATATATACATGTATATATATATGTGTGTGTGTGTATGTATGTGTGTATGTATGTGTGTATGTGTGTATATATATATATATATATATATATATATATATATATATATATATATATATATATATGCGAGAAGAGAGATAGTGGGGAGAGAATGAAAATAGACCAAGGTGCTGCTCGGCCCATATCCTAATTAGGCCCCTAAAATAAAAATCTGTAAAAAAAAATCTAAATTGGATAATCTAAGTCAACAACCATACTTAAACCACATCAAGAGACCACTTTTGAGGTCTGGGAAAATGTTACAAATGTTTAGTGTGCAGTCACCCTTTAATTCCAGTGTGCACCTAGCAAGAGGCTGTTTAGCTGTGTTTTTGTAGCACACATTTGCATTGTCACACGTGGGTAGAGTTTACAGAACTAATACCCACTGGATTGATGTAAATAATAATGATATTCTGCCAGGTAAACAGAGGCTACTCTGTAGTTAATATTTAATTTAGAATGTTTTTGGGAAGGCCTTTCCATCTATTGGGAGATTTATCATTAGCATCATCGCTAACGGCTACACAAAGTGATAGCAGCGCACACCGCCCATACAGCATACAGACAGGGAGGAATTCTCCTGGCCTCTTCAGAAAGTTGCAGGAAATACGAATCACTCTGTTCATGTCACGATAAACTTGGGCAAATTAATACATGCTTTTATACATTTAGTTGATTCCCTACTGATAAGTTCAATACATTGTTGAATTCTGTTTTATTGTCTGGATTCAGTCCACATCTCGCACTGCAACACTTCCTTAGGCAACAGCCCAGCATGGAACACAGTTTGACAATACTACTAGGAAATGTTGAATCCTTAACACACACACATACAGTACCAGTCAAAAGTTTGGACACACCTTCTCATTCAAGGGTTTTCCACACAAGAGTGTGTAAAGCTCTCATCACACCAAAGGGTGGCTACTTTGAAGAATGTCAAATATAAAATATATTTTGATTTGTTAAACACTTTTTTGGTTACTACATGACTCCATGTGCTATTTCATAGTTCTGATGTCTTCACAATTACACTGCAACGTAGAAAATAGTAAAAAATAAAAACTGTGGAATAAGTAGGTGTCCAAACTTTTGACTGGTACTGTATATGTATAGATACACACACTTCCTTCCAGAATTCATCTTCTGAACTTATCCCAAAATGTTCAGGCCCCTTGTCAGCGGCTAAGCCTTGCTCCCTCCCTCCTACTAAGTCTGCACCCCACAGCACTCTGAAAACACTCAGCGGAGGAGGCACTGTTAAACATTCAGAAAGAGAGTGCACACACACGAGAAAAAAAGAGGAAGACAGAGAGGCACACAGACAGAGAGGCCCCTTGTCAGCACACAGACAGAGGCACACAGACAGAGAGGCACAGTCACGCTGGCAGGCAGGGCCCCAGGTTTCTACAGCTCTTTAATGCACTCATAAATTCATTACTTAAGGCAACCCAGAGAGTAAGTGGATTTGTACCGTGGCCCTGCGATTACTCTGCCATCAATAAATGATGGGCCGGGAATACAGACGAGATCCCATCTCCTCTCTGATGGTGCTCATCACCGGGGTTGAGAGAGACAGTATGCCAGGTTGTCTGCTGCTGCTCATCACCGGGGTTGAGAGAGACACTATGCCAGGTTGTCTGCTGCTGCTCATCACCGGGGTTGAGAGAGACAATATGCCAGGTTGTCTGCTGCTGCTCATCACCGGGGTTGAGAGAGACAATATGCCAGGTTGTCTGCTGCTGCTCATCACCGGGGTTGAGAGAGACAATATGCCAGGTTGTCTGCTGCTGCTCATCACCGGGGTTGAGAGAGACACTATGCCAGGCTGTCTGCTGCTGCTCATCACCGGGGTTGAGAGAGACAATATGCCAGGTTGTCTGCTGCTGCTCATCACCGGGGTTGAGAGAGACAATATGCCAGGCTGTCTGCTGCTGCTCATCACCGGGGTTGAGAGAGACAATATGCCAGGCTGTCTGCTGCTGCTCATCACCGGGGTTGAGAGAGACAATATGCCAGGCTGTCTGCTGCTGCTCATCACCGGGGTTGAGAGAGACACTATGCCAGGTTGTCTGCTGCTGCTCATCACCGGGGTTGAGAGACACACTATGCCAGGTTGTCTGCTGCTCGTCACCGGGGTTGAGAGAGACAATATGCCAGGCTGTCTGCTGCTGCTCATCACCGGGGTTGAGAGAGACACTATGCCAGGTTGTCTGCTGCTGCTCATCACCGGGGTTGAGAGAGACACTATGCCAGGTTGTCTGCTGCTGCTCATCACCGGGGTTGAGAGAAACACTATGCCAGGTTGTCTGCTGCTGCTCATCACCGGGGTTGAGAGAGACAATATGCCAGGTTGTCTGATGCTCATCACCGGGGTTGAGAGAGACACTATGCCAGGTTGTCTGATGCTGCTCATCACCGGGGTTGAGAGAGACACTATGCCAGGTTGTCTGATGCTGCTCATCACCGGGGTTGAGAGAGACACTATGCCAGGTTGTCTGATGCTGCTCATCACCGGGGTTGAGAGAGACACTATGCCAGGTTGTCTGATGCTCATCATCACCGGGGTTGAGAGAGACACTATGCCAGGTTGTCTGATGCTCATCACCGGGGTTGAGAGAGACACTATGCCAGGTTGTCTGCTGCTGCTCATCACCGGGGTTGAGAGAGACACTATGCCAGGTTGTCTGCTGCTGCTCATCACCGGGGTTGAGAGAGACACTATGCCAGGTTGTCTGCTGCTGCTCATCACCGGGGTTGAGAGAGACACTATGCCAGGTTGTCTGATGCTGCTCATCACCGGGGTTGAGAGAGACAATATGCCAGGTTGTCTGATGCTGCTCATCACCGGGGTTGAGAGAGACAATATGCCAGGTTGTCTGATGGTGCTCATCACCGGGGTTGAGAGAGACAATATGCCAGGTTGTCTGATGGTGCTCATCACCGGGGTTGAGAGAGACAATATGCCAGGTTGTCTGCTGCTGCTCATCACCGGGGTTGAGAGAGACACTATGCCAGGTTGTCTGCTGCTGCTCATCACCGGGGTTGAGAGAGACACTATGCCAGGTTGTCTGCTGCTGCTCATCACCGGGGTTGAGAGAGACACTATGCCAGGTTGTCTGCTGCTGCTCATCACCGGGGTTGAGAGAGACACTATGCCAGGTTGTCTGCTGCTGCTCATCACCGGGGTTGAGAGAGACACTATGCCAGGTTGTCTGCTGCTGCTCATCACCGGGGTTGAGAGAGACACTATGCCAGGTTGTCTGCTGCTCATCACCGGGGTTGAGAGAGACACTATGCCAGGTTGTCTGCTGCTCATCACCGGGGTTGAGAGAGACACTATGCCAGGTTATCTGCGGCACAGGTGCACTAATACATACATTGCCTTCATTAAGCATTTATACACCTTGACTTTTTCCACATTATGTTGAGTTAGACAGGATTTAAAATGGATTACATTGAGATTGTGTGTCACAGATCTACACACAGCACCCCATAATGTCAGTGGAAATCTGTTTTTGGTAAATATTTCTAATGAATAAAAATGAAAAGCTGAAATTAGTCAAGTATTCTACCCAGATATTTTTACATTCGATAAAAGTAGCGACTCAGAGCTACAAAATGGTATATCATACACTACAGAACAATGGGAAAGTAATTATGCTTTGAAAATTGATAAACTTGTAACCTCACTTTTGAGAAAATGGCCCTTGAATGTTTTGGTACACCTACTGGAGAGCTCTTCTTTGTCTACACCCATTCAGCATCGTTCACACTCGCTTTAGCTCCACCCATCTCTTTAAGGATTCACATGTAAGGCCATGTACTAAACAACCAAAGACATCAAGACTAAAGGCTGGTTTATACTACGGGTGTGTTTGTAATTTAATTTGAAGAGCAGGAGAGCGCACTCTGGGCGTTTCGTAAACTCAGAGTGTTGTCAGATTGTCTGTTGGTAAATTGAGCCTTTCGCTCTCTTAGCGTTCAGAGCGCACACTGGACGCTCTGGCACAAGGAGTAGGGTTCATCCCAGCGTTCTGACCTCACAACAGCAGTCAAGCACCCAAGCTAACGTTGGCTAGCTTGCTAGCTACTGCCAGACCAAAAAATGAGAGAACAGATCACTCCGACCATTTTACTTACCCTGGCAGAGCTGATTAGGCTGTTTTTATGTTATCCAGAACGTTGGTGACTAACTGTAGTGCTGGCAACAATTTAATTCAGATTTTTTTGCCAACGTTTACTGATACCGGCCATATTCAACGGGTGTTGAGCTATCGTATATTTGTCAGTTATTCTGCGCTCTGGCACACTCAGACGAGAGTGCTCTGAAATCGAAGTAGATAGCTGGTAAATTCACTCTGGCTAACTCTAGCGACAGTTGTCGCAGTGACATCATGAACATTCTATTGACATGGTTACTTGCACAGTGGAGTCTTTTGTTTAGACATGTAGCTATCTAGCTAAACAATGAACCATAATCCAAACTTATAACGTTACTACTCTGCATTAATTTGTAGGTAGCTAACCAACCAGGTTCAATGTTAGCTAGCTAACATTAGGCTATAACTAGCAATGCAAATGGCTCAGATACGAATAATATTACAACACAGATCATACACGTAACGTTAGCAAGCGAGCCTGCTAACGCTAGCTAGCTAAAACATTTACGTTCAAATGGCTCTCCTGTGAAGTAGTGACGCATGACATACGCCTAGTTTCCTGAAACGAGTCACAATTATCTGTAAGGTCCCTCAGTTGAGCAGTGAATTTCAACCACAAAGACCAGGGAGGTTTTCCAATGGTACACAAAGAAGGGCACCTAATGGTAGATGTGTAATAAAAAAAGCAGACATTGAATATCACTTTCAGCATGTTACAATTACTAATTCAACTTTGGATGGTGCATCAATACACCCAGTCACTACAAAGATACAGGCGTCCTTCCTAACACAGTTGCCCAAGAGGAAGGAAACCGCTCAGGGATTTCACCATAAAGCTAACAGTGAGAGATTTTTTCTTTAGTGGCTGTGAAAGGAGATAACTGAGGATGAATCAATAGCATTGTAGTTACTCCAGAATACTAACATAAATGACAGCAGGAAAAAGAAGCCCATACAGAAGATTTTTTTTTCTCCAAAACATGCATCCTGTTTGCAATAAGGCACTAAAGTAATACTTAAAAAATAAATAAAAAAATTGGCAAAGAAATTAACTTTTTGTCCTGAATACAAAACGTTATGTTTGAATACAAAACGTTATGTTTGTGGCAAATCCAACAATACGTCACAGAGTACCTCTTAATATTTTCAAGCATGGTGGTGGCTGCATCATGTTATAGGTATGCTTGTCATCAGCAAGGACTAGGGAAGTTTTTAGGAAAAAAATAAAATGGAATAGCGCTAAGAACAGGCTAAATCCTAGAGGAAAACATGGTTGTCTGCTTTCCAACAGACACTGAGACAAATTCACCTTTCATCAGGACAATTACCTAAAACACAAGGCCAAATACACACTGGAGTTGCTTACCAAGACAACGTTCCTGAGTGGCCTAGTTATAGTTTTGATTTAAATCAGCTTGAAAATCTATGCCAAAAATCCCAGAAAGACTCACTGCTGGAATCACTGCCAAAGGTGATTGTAACATGTATTAACTCAGGGGTTTGAATACTTATCTAATCAAGATATATTACTGTTAATTTTAAATAACTTAAAAACACATTTTCTTCCACTATGAAAGTCTTTTGTGCAGATCACTAACATTTCTTTTTTACAATTAAATCCATTTTAATCCCACATTGTTAACGACAAAATGTGGAAAAAGTCAAGGGCCGTGAATACTTCCTGAAGGCACACGAATATACCAAAACATCTGTACTTTTTAGAAACTAGAACAAAACGGTTTGAGTACTATAATTTGTTACTTTCGATACTTTTGTCAAATGTGTCTCACAAATCAAGTCTATCAGCGCTGCAAATGTCCCCCACATACTCACTGTTAGCCTGCACTGGGAGTCTGGGCTGCATCATGTTAGCTCCACATACTCACTGTTAGCCTGCACTGGGAGTCTGGGCTGCATCATGTTAGCTCCACATACTCACTGTTAGCCTGCACTGGGAGTCTGGGCTGCATCATGTTAGCTCCTCACACTCACTGTTAGCCTGCACTGGGAGTCTGGGCTGCATCATGTTAGCTCCACATACTCACTGTTAGCCTGCACTGGGAGTCTGGGCTGCATCATGTTAGCTCCTCACACTCACTGTTAGCCTGCACTGGGAGTCTGGGCTGCATCATGTTAGCTCCACATACTCACTGTTAGCCTGCACTGGGAGTCTGGGCTGCATCATGTTAGCTCCACATACTCACTGTTAGCCTGCACTGGGAGTCTGGGCTGCATCATGTTAGCTCCTCACACTCACTGTTAGCCTGCACTGGGAGTCTGGGCTGCATCATGTTAGCTCCACATACTCACTGTTAGCCTGCACTGGGAGTCTGGGCTGCATCATGTTAGCTCCTCACACTCACTGTTAGCCTGCACTGGGAGTCTGGGCTGCATCATGTTAGCTCCACATACTCACTGTTAGCCTGCACTGGGAGTCTGGGCTGCATCATGTTAGCTCCACATACTCACTGTTAGCCTGCACTGGGAGTCTGGGCTGCATCATGTTAGCTCCTCACTCAGGATGCACAGAAGTCAACACACTTGAATAATGTGACACGGCATGTAGAAAAGTTGAAACTTAATTATTGTTCAAAAAAACAATGTCCATACAGGCTAAAATACTTTACAATGCAAGAAGATACCGGTAGCTTCCAGCTTCGTAGGCTAACTTTCCACCAAAAACGTAATTAATTCAATTTATCGGTATCCCTCACGTCTCCCTCTCTGTCAAAGATTTATTGCCTCAGAGAACTGAGGGCTCCGACAGGCCGTACCCCTCTTGGATCGTGAACGACTTCATTACTAGTTAAAGAGACAGTGGCAATTTTATAAAAGAAGCTACTTCTACGCAAATGTTGTTGATCGGTACAATAACATAAGTGTCACATGGAAGGGAAACAGATTTTCATGGGGTACAGATGACAGCCAAAACAAGCTGAATAACTCAACGCATGCACACACTCCTACTGAATATGCATTCACCTGTATTGTGGATAGACCTAGGCTACATCTTGATTTACCCAGTTTATCAATAGAGATAAACCATTCAAAAAGGTATTACCATGTTGTTGTTATGTAGTTAGATTGTTTAATTGGTTCATTAATACATACATGGCTGTATCTGAAGAAGTCTGACGTAAAACATTTCAAATGTAATGATATTGAACTCAAAAGATGCCCAGCAATTGAACAGAGCAAAACCTGAGTTCATCTGTCTGGATCAAGTGCCATTCTGTGGCTTTGGCTAATATGCCTTCTGTTTTTGCTGTGGTATTGAGCATTGTGATACTAAACCTGGTATCCAAATTAAAATGCAGGTATTGTGACACACTGACGACCCTCCAACTCTGTCTGCCGAATTCTCTCTTTGCTCTTGTTTTCCTTAATAGGATGTCGGTGGGCGGGTCGTCAGCAAAATGGGACACATGGGATCGGGTGTGTCCCAGGATAAATGCACCTCCTCCCCATTCATTGGGGAGACTCTCTCCATGCAGACACAGATTTTGGTTGTGGCTGTTTTTGGTTGTTTGCTTTGGCACCTTTCAACACCCCTCATTATCACATTTATGCACGCGACCACTCACTCACACACCATTGTTAATTATATTTAGTTTACTTTAGTTAAAGAAATATATTTTGTTATTCCTTATCTCCACGTTGTCTCCTTTTTTGTTACGCACTTTGAGCCGGTTTGTGACAACACACACACAAACCCAGGTACTCAATTGCGCTCACACACACTTATTTAGGCCTATCGAAACACATAAGCACTCACACATTCATAGACCACAGCTCTAGCCATATGGGGCTTAGCTAGTGACAACAATTACTCCACTGTCTCCTTATAGAATGGCCCTGCTAATGTTAATGGGGTTTGATCTGCTGCAGGGGGAAAACTGCATTACAGGATGATCAACAAAAGAATGGGCATCAGCGCCCAGAATCCAGGCGCCTCTCTGCCATTGACGACTGAGACATACAGTAGTGACCACAACCTGCTCTGTATGGGATGAGTAGGCCACAGGCTTCCAATCAAATGAAACTCATTGATCCGCTTGTCAGATACCCAAGGGGGGGGGGGGATTGAGAGTGAGAGTGAGTGTGAGAGAGAGAGAGAGATTGTGGGGGAGGGATTGTGGGGGAGGGAAAGAGGGGGATTGTGGGGGTGGGAGAGAGAGGGATTGTGGGGGAGGGAGAGAGAGGGGGATTGTGGGGGAGGGAGAGAGAGGGGGATTGTGGGGGAGGGAGAGAGAGGGGGATTGTGGGAGTTCATTCTAGTAGGTTGACGTTTGTCGTCATGTCTTGTCCTGGACACAGAACTGAGCAACTTCCCTTTAGATAGGCCAGCTGAAAAGTCAAAATTGGGTTAGCAGTGGGTTAAGGTTGAAATATAATGACTTTGTGGCTGTGCAGAGTTGCCTCAAGAACAAGATTCATGCGGAAAAAAACATTAACCTGAGTAATTCTATGGGGACTAAGAAAGATGAGTAGAGAGAGGAATAGCCTTCGAAAAAAGATGGCGCGAGAGAGAAGAGGGAAAATGGCCAGACAAAGTTGAGAGCTAGAAAGAGAAATAGACAAAGAGAGCAATCAAGGAGAGGTTGATGTACTAATGATCAAGGTCTAAGAAAGCTCTACAGATTGAGGTGAGGACAGAACTGAATAGAGCAGAACATTCCAGCCTCATTTTCAACCACTGCATTCTATCCACCATAGAGATAGAATGATATTCTTGTGCATTTCTATTTCCATCTACCTCCCTGCACTATAGACATACATGCGCTGCTGCCATCCTACCTGGGGCACTGAACTGGCGCACGGAGGTGGCACGGCCCTTGTCGTGGAGCCGTGTGAGGCTGCAGCCCTTGGGGACCATCCAGGGCCCGCTGGTTGAGCCCGCGCGGTTGTCCTTCTCCTCGGCCGCGTCATACAGCTCCACATGGGGTGGCCGCTCCGTCAGGTTCTTGCTGTAGTGGCTCAGGCCGTACTGGGCGATCTGGATGGCATAGAAGTAGCCCTGGGGACCCCACTGGGTAGAGAGGGGCACGCCTGGGGGAGAGGGAGAGAGCTTACATAATGAAACAGTGATTACACATGAAAACATGGTCAGTTGAGGCACTAGCATCACAAAGCAGTGACGTCACCTGTGATTACCGATCATGCCTGAGCACCCAGGACGCCACTGAATAATTACTGTCTTGTTTTCAGGGATACTTCATTCTTGATACACTGTGATATCGTTTCGATATCAGTTGCAATTAGTTACCGTTGTGCTATTTTGTTAGTTTTTTTGCGTTGTTTGTAACTTATTTTGTACATAATGTTGCTGCTACCGTCTCTTATGACCAAAAATAACTTCTGGACATCAGAACTGGGATTACACACCACGAACTGGAAGAATCTTTTTCTTTTAACGAGTCCGACAAGAAAGATATACTGCTCTCCCGGGAACAGGCCCAGATCCCCGTCATTTGGGTGAAGAAAAGACGGAGGAAAAGGACGCAGATCGGGCTACCTTCTGTGAACTTTAATCCAGGCAAACAAATGAGTTTAACCTCATTTTTACCAGCATGTCACATGTGAAACCATAGGAAAAACGACTCTGGACCACATTTACTCCACACACAGAGATGCATACAAAGCTCTCCCCTGCCCTCCATTTGGAAAATCTGACCATAATTCTATCCTCCTGATTCCTGCTTACAAGCAAAAACTAAGCAGGAAGTACCAGTGACTCACTCAATACGCAAGTGGTCAGATGATGTGGATGCTACGCTACAGGACTGTTTTCCTAGCAAAGACTGGAATATGTTCCGGGATACATCCAATGGCATTGAGGAGTACACCTGTCATCGGCTTCATCAATAAGTGCATCGACGACGTCGTCCCCAGTGACCGTAGGTACATATTCCAACCAGAAACCATGGATTACAGGCAACATCTGCATCGAGCTAAAGGCTAGAGCTGCCGCTTTCAAGGAGCGGGACACTAATCCGGACGCTATAAGAAATCCCGCTATGCCCTCAGATGAACCATCAAACAAGCAAGGAGTCAATACAGGACTAAGATCGAATCCTACTACACCGGCTCTGACGCTCGTCGAATGTGGCAGGGCTTGAAAACTATTACGGACTACAAAGGGAAACCCAGACGCAAGCTGCCCAGTGACGCGTGCCTACCAGACGAGCTAAATGCCTTTTATGCTCGCTTCGAAGCAAGCAACACTGAAGCATGCACGAGAGCACCAGTTCTGGATGACTGTGTGATAACGCTCTCGGTAGCCGATGTGAGCAAGACCTTTAAACAGGTCAACAGTCACAAAGCCGCAGGGCCAGATGGATTACCAGGACGTGTACTCAAAGCATGCGCGGACCAACTGGCAAGTGTCTTCACTGACATTTTCAACCTCTCCCTGCCTGAGCCTACATGTTTCAAGCAGACCACCATAGTCCCTGTGCCCAAGGAAGCGAAGGTAACCTGCCTAAACGATTACCGCCTGTGGCACTCACATCGGCAGCCATGAAGTGCTTTGAAAGGCTGGTCATGGCTCACTTCAACAGCATCTTCCCGGACACCCTAAACCCACTGCAATTCGCATACCGCCCCAACAGATCCACAGATTAAGCCATCTCTACACTGCCCTTTCCCACCTGGACAAAAGGAACACCTATGTAAGGATGCTGTTCATTGACTTCAGCTCAGTGTTCAACACCATAGTGCCCTCAAAGCTCATCACTAAGCTAAGGACCCTGGGACTAAACACCTCCCTCTGCAACTGGATCCTGGACTTCCTGACAGGCCGCCCCCAGGTGGTAAGGGTAGGCAACAACACGTCTGCCGCGCTGATCCACAACACTGGGGCCCCTCAGGGGTGTGTACTTAGTCCCCTCCTGTACTCCCTGTTCACCCACAACTGTGTGGCCATACGACACCAACATCATCAAGTTTGCTGACGACACAACAGTGGTAGGTCTGATCACCAACAACGATGAAACTGTCTATAGGGAGGTGGTCAGAGAACTGGCAGTGTGGTGCCAGGACAACAACCTCTCCCTCAACGTGAGCAAGACAAAGGAGCAGATCGTGGACTACAGGAAAAGGCGGGCCGGACAGGCCCCCATTAACATCGACAGGGCTGTAGTGGAGCAAGTCGAGAGTTTCAAGTTCCTCAGTGTCCATATCACCAATGAACTATCATGGTCCAAACATACCAAGACAGTCGTGAAGAGGGCACGACAAAACCATTTCCCCCTCAGGAGACTGGAAAGATTTGGCATGGGTCCCCAGATCCTCAAAAAGTTCTACAGCTGCACCATCGAGAGCATCCTGACCGGTTGCATCACCGCCTGGTATGGCAACTGCTCGGCATCTGACATTAACCTGTTTAGGATAGGGGGCAGTATTTTCACAGCCGGATAAAAAACATACCCGATTTAATCTGGTTACTACTCCTGCCCAGTAACTAGAATATGCATATAATTGTTTGATTTGGATAGAAAACACCCTAAAGTTTCTAAAACTATTTGAATGGTGTCTGAGTATAACAGAACTCATTTGGCAGGTCAAAACCTGAGAAGATTCCAAACAGGAAGCGCTCTCTCTGACCATTTCATGGCCTTATTGATCATCTCTAACAAAAACAGGGGATCTCTGGCATGACGTGACATTTTCTAACGCTCCCATAGGCTCTCAGAAGGCGCCAGAAAGCTGAATCGTGGCTTTGCAGCCCATGGCTGAAAAACATTGCCGCATTTTGATAGTGGTCGATCTGTGGACAATGGGACGGGGCGCGCGTGCCCGAGTCAACTCCATGTTTACTTTCTCTCTCTTTGAACGAAAACCACCACTCCCGGTCGGAATATTATCGCTTTTTTACGAGAAAAATTGCATAAAAATTGATTTTAAACAGCAGTTGACATGCTTCGAAGTACGGTAATGGAATATTTAGAAATGTTTTGTCACGAAACGCGTCGGGCGCGTGACCCTTATTTACCCCTCGGATAGTGTCTTGAACGCACGAACAAAATGCCGCTATTTGGATATAACTATGGATTATTTGGGACCAAACCAACATTTGTTATTGAAGTAGAAGTCCTGGGAGTGCATTCTGACGAAGAACACCAAAGGTAATCAAACTTTTCTAATAGTAAATCGGAGTTTGGTGAGAACCACACTTGGTGGGTGTCAAAATAGCTAGCCTGTGATGGCCGGGCTATCTACTCAGAATATTGCAAAATGTGCTTTCACCGAAAAGCTATTTTAAAATCGGACATAGCGAGTGCATATAGGAGTTGTGTATCTATAATTCTTAAAATAATTATGTTTTTTGTGAACGTTTATCGTGAGTAATTTAGTAAATTCACCGGAAGTGTTCGGTGGGAATGCTAGTCACATGCTAATGTAAAAAGCTGGTTTTTTATATAAATATGAACTTGATTGAACAAAACATGCATGTATTGTATAACATAATGTCCTAAGATTGTCATCTGATGAAGATCATCAAAGGTTAGTGCTGCATTTAGCTGTGGTTTGGGTTTATGGGACATATGCTAGCTTGAAAAATGGGTGTCTGATTATTTCTGGCTGGGTACTCTGCTGACATAATCTAATGTTTTGCTTTCGTTGTAAAGCCTTTTTGAAATCGGACAGTGTGGTTAGATTAACGAGAGTCTTGTCTTTAAAATGCTGTAAAATAGTCATATGTTTGAGAAATTGAAGTAATAGCATTTCTAAGGTATTTGAATAACGCGCCACGGGATTCCACTGGCTGTTGAGTAGGTGGGACGCTAGCCCATAGAGGTTAAAGAAGCTTCCTCATATCTCCTTTCCTTCATCTGCACCCAATGGAAAAAAAGAGGGATCTACCATATTGCTTTCCGCTATCCTCAGTTCAGAGCAGATTAAGGACAAGAGATGAGGAGAGAAAGACAGTTAAGTATCAAGTATAAACCGTCAACACCAGACAAAAGGACAGCAGAGTTTAGGATTATTAATAATGGAATAGTTGAGGTTGTGACGTTTTCTGAATTTGGGAGCATAGTGTTCAGTATTCATTAGTCTGCCTTCAGTTCTCCTTACAAAACCCAGGCAGTTGCCAGGTCGCCCTCCATCCATCTCACACAAACACTCAGCGTGCACATCCATTATTTCTCAGGGGCTGCTGGGTAAAAAAAAGACATGTCTGATGTAGAAAGGATACCTGGCGCATGAAGACTCTCCAAAGAAAATAAATAATTTTGGTGTGAAAATAGCTTATAATGGTTTGACTATTGCTTAGATCTTCCTGAGCTATGTCGACTTTAAAGATGATGCAAGCCATTCTCACTTAAAACTTGATTTACACTAGGGCCGCGTGGCACCAGGACTGCAGCTGTAAGCACCATGGCAGGGGATTGCTACTCCTGCTACACGCTCCAGGAGTTAAATTAAGTCTTAGGTTTGGCGACAGTGTCTGGCCTAGATTCTATTCAGAGAGTCCTTAGCCCCCTCCACACACACACACACACACACACACACACACACACACCTCTGGATGAAGAGCGTCATATACATCATTAGAGGGTGGGTGTGTGTGTGTGTGAGAGAGACTAGGGGAAGAGAAAGACCGTAAGAACACAGACTAGAAAGTGATAAAGAAAATCTCTATGGGTTGAGGAGAGAAGCTTCTCTCTCCAGTAATGACAGACACCCTGATAGAACTTCATTCCTAAAGATTCAACTTCAGCAGCAACTCAGTCACCTGATAAGAGTTTTCCATAAGCTCCGACCATCGGCGAAATAGCCCATAAACTGCTTTGTCAGCCGGCTACTCTTTCCACTTCATTAATTAACGAGGCTTCTTTTCATTTAAAAAGTTTCAATTCGTCAGAAAAGTCAGTAGAGCCTTCTCCCACTCGAATGAACGACATGAATCTTCTAGTGATCTATTTATAGGACAGGCGCCTGTCAGTCAAAGCCAGAGATGACAGAGACACACTGCTGGATTGTCAGTCTGCTGTCTGTCCCGCCTCTCGGTACCCATGTGATCTTTGTGCGCTCTGGTTGGCTGCAGTCAAATTTCTTTTCATGGAGGAGCGTGATCCTCTTCAACGACTCCTGTGAGTGAATTTACACTTCCAATGTACATTAATGCAAGTGGTAACGATGAGTTAAAATCCACTTCATTATTGTTTTCAGGCATATTCATTTATTTTCTTTTGCGTGTTTCATAGGCCTACTATAGCCAGCCAAAGAGTCGCGGCCCATAGACTATTTACTGTGCTTTGATTGATGACCAAACAGCAAGTGTTTATCAGTTATAAAAGGTGTCGAACTGACTGAAAAGTCCATCTTCTAGATCCCTTTGCCATTTATAAATCATACTTTGCTATTTATAAGTCCATGGTACCGCATCGGGACAAGTAAACCAAAAGATCTTTGTATTTTCCTAGGATTCCAAGCCAATGTCGAGACTTGCCAGTGACCTCTAAAGTGACTCGTCAGTGAAACCTGGTGATGGTTGCTCGCTCGCGAACGGCTCTTTTTGAACGTATCTTTTAGGTGAAGGAATCGAGTCGTTCATTTAGCTCTCCAATTTGCATACTGGTAGGCTACTACAGTTTTTTTGGCAATTATCTGCAGATAAATTATGAAAACATTCGGTTAAGATGTTGAATCCTCGCTGCAGGAACAATAGGTAGTAGAGAAAATATGATAAATAAAACAGATTGAAGGTTATAAAAGCTAATGTTATGGTACTTGGTATGGTATTATTCAGAATATTGATTTAGGCCTACTGATTTGATTGAAGTGTCCACAAGTAGTCAACTGCTGCTTTCTGTGTAGCAAAGCCCATGTTAAACACTGGCTTCATTCTTCAATCACACCTGTAGGTCTTTTCATGTCTTTTAATGGGCGCCTGACTTGGTACAAAAGTGGGGGTGCACAATGGGGGGTCTGGGTGTCCTCCCCCTAACATGTTTTTAAATTTTATTTTAAACCCATTTCCCTTCAATTCTATATTTTTTCTCAACAGGGAATCCATGTTTACATGACATTAAAAAACTGAATTGAAAGAGTAGACTACAATCTTTTCTGACAAGATTACTAATCTACCGCCTTCCCTCAAAGTTCTACCCACAGTGATTGATTGACAGGTCTGAAACCCTACGAACTGACTCAAATATCCTGTCCCCTCCCCTGACAATCCCACCCACAGTGATTGATTGACAGGCCAATCAATCACTGTTGGTGGGATTGTCAGGGGAGGGCAGGGTGTCAAACTCATTCCATGGAGGGCCTAGTGTCTGCAGGTTTTTGATTTTTGCTTTCAATTAAGCCCTAGACAACCAGGAGTTCCTTACTAATTAGTGACCTTAATTCATCAATGAAGCTCAAGGGAAGAGCAAAAACCCGCAGACACTCGGCCCTCCACGGAACGAGTTTGACATACGTGTTAAAAGGATAGTTCACCCAAAATGACATTGGTTTCCTTACCCTAAAAGTGTCCAAAGCAGCAGAGCCAATAAAATAAATAATTTGAAGAACAAACGTTATTGTGGCAATTCATGTTGCAGTAAAACTGTAAATATGACTAACCTCAAGAGAAGACTTGTTTAATGTTAAAATCATTCCTGCGGGCCACCACCCTTTTCTAGGCCCACGGACCAATTTCACACAAGAAACTTATTGAATAATAGAATACACAAGGGGCAATATCGAAATGCTGTCCGCTAGACTAACTAACTAAACCTGTAGTAAGCATGGTCAAATTACTGACCGGGGTGGGGCCCATCGATCATCAGTTATCATATAAAAACTGCAAACATTTGCCGCCGCCCTACGGCAAAATCCACCCTATGGCAAAATCCAAAACAACTAGCATGCTGAATTCATCCATTTTAAGAAATGTTAATCGTAAAGTCAACAACTCATTTTACCAATCTGGGAGGTAAAGTCGTTAACGTATTCAATAATTTAACTGTGTATTTTTCAGATGGAATATAGACAGAATGTACCAGAGGCCACCAAAATAGAGCTTGTTCTGCAAAACAAAAATCCCTGGGGGGTATGCCCCCCCAGACGGGAACTCCCTGGCTGGCTACTTTCTCCATGACTTACAGAAAACACTGCTGATATACATTCTAATAAGTCAAAAAATGTATACCTACGCCTCCCTTCTAATATAGAAACGCAAGGCATAAAGCGGACATGACATCACGTCAAAATAAATCACTTATTGTTCCGTGAATTGCATTTATACATCAAAGAGTTGCCTTTTGAACAAGAAACGTAAACAAATGAGTCCACTTGACATCTCCACTCTGACCAAGTCTGTTGTGGAGGAGTCTCTCAGTGGATGGTGAACGCTTTGAGTTGGTCCCAGAGTGATTAGGCAGGGTTAAAGTAGGGACAGAGATGAAAGGAGACCCATGTTTAATGCATTATGCTCCAAGGGGCCTTCACTAAATAACTTTTCCATGGATACCAGGGCGCATCGGGTAGAAACGCTCCCAAAACCTTACGGCTGAGCCCCTCTGGCTGTGACGACCTAATTAAATGGAGTGATATATTCACCCCTTTATAAGATGCAAAGTTGCAGTTGAGGTGCGAGATAGTGCAAGTCTCTCCTCGTCTATAGGAAATGGGTGAGAGAATAAGTATGCTCCCTCCAGATTCATACAGTACCACACATGGATTGTGCTCAGCTCCTGACTGACCCATTTTCCGCCCTAGCCAAATGCAGCCCTCCATACATGTGGTGCAGAACACTTGTGTAAAGGTAGCAGCATTTACTACCCAGCTGGACCTAATAACAGGGTGCAGTTCAGCCATGCAACAAATCTAGAGTGACGCAGCAACGAATAAATCTGCAGGGGATTGACTTTTTCCATATACAAACTGCTGTCAGTAAATTCCTATGACTGTTCCTGAGACGATTGTTTCCGGTCAGTGGCTTATTTTTCTCATTCAAAAGAAGTTAAAAGGTTTCACATTTTAATGTTGGTAATTTGCATAATTACACAATCGTCAGCAGGTAGTGAGAGCACACGAAATGTTTATCACTTCAGGCACATGTATTAATATGTAATATAAAGCGCTGAGCTTTTTTTGCCTCCATCAATTAATATCAAATGCAAATTGATGGAGTACAGAGCCCAAAAAAGTTGAGACTTCACTTTCAAGATTAATGACATAATAGCTCCCTGAACTGCTACCCTCACAGTCCCCCCCCCCCCCCCTCAAGTATACAGGCCACTTTACCAACTAGCATTGGGAAGGGTTCAGCATGGTAATAATGTGGTTTAGAGCCAGAGCTTTCTGAAATGGGCTATTGATATATGGGGGCTTTCATTTTAACAAGAGGTGCCTATCAGTAATGACTTTAGTTAAGGCCGGACTCTCATTATAAAAAGGCTAGCTGGCCCAGTTCTCATTATAAAAAGGCTAGCTGGCCCAGTTCTCATTATAAAAAGGCTAGCTGGCCCAGTTCTCATTATAAAAAGGCTAGCTGGCCCAGTTCTCATTATAAAAAGGCTAGCTGGCCCAGTTCTCATTATAAAAAGGCTAGCTGGCCCAGTTCTCATTATAAAAAGGCTAGCTGGCCCAGTTCTCATTATAAAAAGGCTAGCTGGCCCAGTTCTCATTATAAAAAGGCTAGCTGGCCCAGTTCTCATTATAAAAAGGCTAGCTGGCCCAGTTCTCATTATAAAAGGCTAGCTGGCCCAGTTCTCATTATTAAAAGGCTAGCTGGCCCAGTTCTCATTATAAAAGGCTAGCTGGCCCAGTTCTCATTCTCTTAAAGCTAGCATCATTCGTTGTCGATTCCAACACTAACAAGGCCTCCAAGCTAGAGTTCCAATGCCTTTTTAATTGGCTTTACAAACAAATCAAGTAAAAAAATATATATATATTTAAAAGTCTAATTGCATTTAGGTGGAGGGGCAGGTGATGCACGTCTTGGTAAATGGGATGTGTCTTGTTAATCAAGCCTGAAATCACATCAGCACAGAACAAGTGAGCATTTTAATTTAGCCATCACACAAACTTTACTGGATTCTGCTGATTATCCAAAAGGATCTGTAATTTCCCTAAGAAAAGCAGGTGGTTATCAAGCCATGTCTGATTGAGTTAAAACAATGTGGAAGGGCAGAAAAATTCTGTTTATACCTGATTAATCTCAATGGCTCTTGATCATGATTTTTTGTTCTAGTCAAATCCACCTTCTATTTAATTCATATTACAGGGTACTAAAACGGTACCACATCCATAGATAACTAAATACTACTTGTTAGGCAACAACACATGGCAGCTACCATGCAATGACCATAAATACCATGTAGAATAATATGACGCATAGCATGACGCCTGCAATGCGGTCAGAATTTGAATAAGCCAAGAAAGTGAAAGTGGCATATGATGAAATGAACCCCTAGAGAGAGAGACAGGACAGTGAGAGGCATCAGAGAGGCATCAGAGAGGAGAGTAATAACAAGGAGATAAATGGAAGGAACATGAGGAGAGATGTTCTCTCCTTCCACACTTGGCAGTATCGCTGTGACTTCCAGTAAGGAGAAAACAAGAGACAGCACAAGAACAAGAGAGCGAGAGAATGAGAGAGTGAGAGAATGAGAGAGTGAGAGAGATGCTGAGGAAACGTACTGTTAGATAAGGGGGGGGGGGGGGGGAAACCTGCTCTCTCCATTGTGCTGTAGTCACGGCAGAACAAAAACCCAAGGCCATCCTTGGGGAGAATTTCTTGTTTAAACAGAGAAGATAAATGAAAGTGGACTGGCAGAGCAGTAAGGACAGGGACGAACACAGAGGTAGGGAGACGCTTGGTTACACTCCGGCTCAGTAAGTGGAGCACTGAGGACAAAGGCAGACAATGTGTGTGAGCTTCTGAGATACTGTGCTCTTTTCAAGTCGTGTGTTATAGCCGACATATTCACACCTACCCACACACCAACACGAAGCATACTTCACAACCCACAAGATAGACAAATAGAACACACAATTCTAAATGTTATTGGTCACATCCACATATTTATCAGATGTTATTGCGGGTGTAGTGAAAGGCTTGTGTTCCTAGGTACAGCAGTGCGTTAATATCTAACAATACACACAGATCTAAAAGTAAAAGAACGGAATTAAGAAATATTTAAATATTAGGACGAGGAATGTCAGAGTGTGTGTGTGTGACACACACAAACTCAGCAAAAAAAGAAACGTCCCATTTTCAGGACCCTGTCTTTCAAAGATAATTTGTAAAAATCCAAATAACTTACAGATCTTCATTGTAAAGGGTTTAAACACCGTTACCCATGCTTGTTCAATGAACCATAAACAATTAATGAACATGCACCTGTGGAACGGTCGTTAAGACACTAACAGCTTACAGACGGTAGGCAATTAAGGTCACAGTTATGAAAACTTAGGATACTTTCTACTGACTCTGAAAAACACAAAGAAAGATGCCCAGGGTCCCTGCTCATCTGCGTGAACGTGCCTTAGGCATGCTGCAAGGAGGCATGAGGACTGCAGATGTGGCCAGGGCAATAAATTGCAATGTCCGTACTGTGAGACGTCTAAGACAGCGCTACAGGGAGACAGGACGGACAGCTGATCGTCCTCGCATTGGCAGACCACGTGTAACACCTGCAGGACAGGTACAGGATGGCAACAACTGCCCGAGTTACACCAGGAACGCACAACCCCTCCATCAGTGCTCAGACTGCAATACTCTGAGAGGCTGGACTGAGGGCTTGTAGGCCTGTTGTAAAGAAGGTCCTCACCAGACATCACCGGCAACAACGTCGCCTATGGGCACAAACCCACCGTCGCTGGACCAGACAGGACTGGCAAAAAGTGCTCTTCACTGACGAGTCGCCGTTTTGTCTCACCAGGAGCGATGGTTGGATTCGCGTTTATCGTCGAAGGAATGAGCGTTACCCCGAGGCCTGTACTCTGGAGCGGGATCGATTTGTAGGTGAAGGGTCCGTCATGGTCTGGGGCGGTGTGTCACAGCATTATCGGACTGAGCTTGTTGTCATTGCAGGCAATGTCAACGCTGTGTGTTACAGGGAAGACATCCTCCTCCCTCATGTGGTACCCTTCCTGCAGGCTCATCCTGACATGACCCTCCAGCATGACAATGCCACCAGCCATACTGCTCGTTCTGTGTGTGATTTCCTGCAAGACAGGAATGTCAGTGTTCTGACATGGCCAGCGAAGAGCCCAGATGTCAATCCCATTGAGCACATCTGGGACCTGTTGGATCGGCAGGTGAGGGCTAGGGCCATTCCCCCCAGAAATGTCCATGAACTTGCAAGAGTGGGGTAACATCTCACAGCAAGAACTGGCAAATCTGGTGCAGTCCACGAGGAGGAGATGCACTGCAGTACTTAATGCAGCTGGTGGCCACACCAGATACTGACTTACTTTTGATTTTGACCCCCCCCCCCTTTGTTCAGGGACACATTATTACATTTCTGTTAGTCACATGTCTGTGGAACTTGTTCAGTTTATGTCTCAGTTGTTGAATCTTATATTCATACATGTTAAGTTTGATGAAAATAAACGCAGTTGACAGTGAGAGGACTTTTATTTTTTTGCTCAGTTTATATATATATATATATATATGCACATACACTACTGTTCAAAAGTTTGTGGTCACTTAGAAACGTCCTTGTTTTTGAAAGTACATTTTTTGTCCATTAAAACTTCTTAGGGCCACGGGGGCAGTATTGAGAATTTTGAAAAAAATATGTGCCCATTTTTAACTGCCTCCTACACCAACTCAGAAGCTAGGATATGCATATTATTTGGATAGAAAACACTCTGAATTTTCTAAAACAGTTTGAATGGTGTCTGTAAGTAAAACAAAACTCATATTGCAGGCAAAAACCTGTGAAAAATAGATTTAAAAAAAGAGAATTTTGTGACTGTACTATTTAGTGTCATTGTTTTATAGATACCACAGTGAGAAAGGATTCAGTTCGCAACTCCTAAGGCTTCCACTAGATGTCAACGATCTTTAGAAAGTTGTTTGAAGCATCTGTGATGAATACAGACCGAATTAGAATGCTTACAAGTTGACACGTCATCACTTCATTTTTTGCGCCTGCGCATAAATCTGAGAAGAGTGTCTTTGTCATAATCGTTTATTCTAGACACTTGATAGGTTGTGTGAAAATATTACTGATGTTTAACGTTAAAAATGGACCAAAAGATTAATGCTAAACAACGTTTGACATGTTTGAAGAAACGTAAATAGATTATTTACTAGGTTTTCTTTAGCTTTTCGGCGTGACTTTACACTGCCCACCTCATTTTGTGGGAGCCTACTGAACGCTAACTATTTGGACATAAATTATGAACTTTGTCAAAAGAAACCACATTTGTTCTGGACCTGGGATCTCTGGCAGCGCCTTCTGATGGAGATAATCAAAGGTAAGGGGATATTTAGAATGTTATTATCGATATTAGATGATGCTAATGCTAACGGTATAGCTTAGCTTAGCTTATAGCTTATTGTTGTTAGCATAGTACCAAGTTTATTGCAAAATGTGATTCCCCAGTAAAGTTATTTTGAGATCTGGCCATTCGGTAGCAATTACGAGATGATAATATATTATTCTTTGAATGACAATATTATAATTTACCAATGTTTTCGAATAGTAATTCCGTGATTTGTAATGCTAGATTCACTGGGAGCATTCGAGCCGAAAAAAATTCTGAATTTCACCGCGACTGTAAATGCTGTTTTTGGATATAAATATGAACTTGATGGAACTAAAAATGCATGTATTGTCTAACATAATGTCCTATGAGTGTCATCTGATGCAGATTGTCAAAGGTAAGTGCATAATTCTAGCTAGTTTTCTGTCTGTTGATGCCCTTCTTTGAATTGGCTAAACATTACACGCAGCTATTGTCAATGTACTCTCCTCACATAACCTAACTTTATGCATTCTCCGTAAAGCCTCTGAAAATCGGACAGCGTGGTTAGATTTAGGAGATATATCTTTCAAATGGAGGAAAATAGTTGATTATTTGATTATTTGAAATGATTACTCTTGCAGTTTTGAATTCCCCGCCATGGTCACATGACAATGAATCCCAATACCGGGATAAGATCCTGCCCCCTGGCCTCAACAGGTTAACTGCCTCCTACACCAACTCAGAAGCTAGAATATGCATATTATTGTTCAGGTTTGGATAGAAAACACTCTGAATTTTCTAAAACTGTTTGAATGGTGTCTGTAAGTATAACAGAACTCATATGGCAGTCAAAACCCTGAGACAGATTCTGACAGGAAGTGGATACCTGATGTGTTGAATTACCTTTAAGCCTATGCCATTGAAACACACAGGGGCTTATTAATGTAGATGTCACCAGCCTTTACAAAAAGTGTTTTGAGTCTTCTACTGTGAGATCTGACCGAACAAGAGCCATGGAACGGTGATGGCCGATTAGACTCTGGCGTGATAGTTCATGTTGGGTACTCTCGTTCCAATACGTTTTAAAAGAGAATGCATTCGTCCGCCTTGAATATTATTCATGTTCTGGTTAAAAAAGGCACTAATGATTTGCTATACAACGTTTGACATGTTTGAACGAACGTAAATATTTTTTTCCCCCTCGTTCATGAAGTGAAGTCCGGCGGGCATAGATCATGTGCTAACAACACGGAGCTTTTTGGGCATAAATTATGAGCTTTTTCGAACAAAACTACATTCATAATGGACCTGGGATTCCTGGAAGTGACATCTGATGAAGAGAATCAAAAGGTAATGGATTATTTACATAGTATTTTCGATCTCTCCAACATGGCGGTTAGTCTGTATCGCAAAGCGTATTTTTCTGGGCGCAGTGCTCAGATTATTGCAAAGTGTGATTTCCCAGTAAGGTTATTTTTAAATCTGGCAAGCCGGTTGCGTTCAAGAGATGTAAATCTATAATTCTTTGAATGACAATATAATATTTTACCAATGTTTTCGAATAGTAATTATTTAATTTGTTGTGCTGATTTGACTGGCGGTTATTGGAGGGAAACGATTTCCTGAACATCAACGCCATAGTAAAACGCTGTTTTTGGATATAAATATGAACTTGATAGAACTAAAAATGCATGTATTGTCTAACATAATGTCCTAGGAGTGTCATCTGATGGAGATTGTCAAAGGTTAGAGCATAATTTTAGCTGGTTTTCTGCTTTTGGTGACGCCCGTCTTTGAATTGACAAAACATTACACAGCTATTGTCAATGTACTCTCCTAACATAATCTAACTTTATGCTTTCACCGTAAAGCCTTTTTGAAATCGGACAATGTGGTTAGATTAAGGAGATGTTTATCTTTCAAAGGGTGTAAGATAGTTGTATGTTTGAGAAATTTGAATTATGACATTTAATTGTTTTCAAATTTGGAGCTCTTGATATTTCACCTGTTGTTGATAGGGTGTACCAGGGGTGGCACGCTTGCATCCCACATAGCCCCTAGAGGTTAAAATACCATCAAATTGATCAGAAATACAGTGTAGACATTGTGTTAGCTAATCCAACTTGATCATTTTAAAAGGCTAATTGTCATTAGAAAACTCTTTTGCAATTATGTTAGCACCACTGAAAACTTGTGTTGATTAAAGAAGCAATAAAACTGGCCTTGTTTAGACTAGTTGAGAATCTGGAGTATCAGCATTTGTGGGTTGGATTACAGGCTCAAAATGGCCAGAAACAAAGCACTTTGTTCTGAAACTCATCAGTCTATTCTTGTTCTGAGAAATGAAGGCTATTCCATGCGAGAAATTGCCAAGAAACTGAAGATCTCGTACAACGCTGTGTACTACTCCCTTCACAGAACAGCGCAAACTGGCTCTAACCAGAATATAAAAAGAGGAGTGGGAGGCCCCGGTGCACAACTGAGCAAGAGGACAAGTACATTAGCGTCTAGTTTGAGAAACAGACGCCTCACAAGTCCTCAACAAAACACCAGTATGTAAACATTATTAAAGTGACCAGTGATTCCATGTCTATGTACATAGGGCAGCAGTCTAAGGTGCAGGGTTGAGTAACCGGGTGGTAGCCAGCTAGTGAGTAAGTTCAGGGCAGGGTACTGGGTGGAGGCCGGCTAGTGATGGCTATTTAACAGTCTGATGGCTTGAGATTTTTCCAGTCTCTCGGTCCAAGCTTTGAGGCACCTGTACTGACCTCACTTTCTGGATGATAGTAGGGTGAATAGGCCGTGGCTCGGGTGGTTGATCTCAAGGATCTTTTTAGCCTTCCTGTGACATCAGGTGCTGTAGGTGTAGGTGTCAAACACTCAGACAGAAAATAAGCGACATCCTCACCACACAGATATCTGATCAGAGATTAAAACCACGGATACCCACACATGGAGACCCTCACACTCCATTGTCTACCAATAGTCCACCATCTCCACGTTGTGAAACAGGAGACCCTTGCGTAGCGGTACAAGCACAAAATGGTGCTCCATTAAGTTGCCACAATCAGGTCTCGTGATCTGCCCGATCAAATCCCAGTTTCATTTGCTTAATGCAACTCAATTGATGGTGCATTATTCACAAGGGGCCAGTGGTGGATTACTCAAGCCTGGTTTCCTGGAAAATTCTCCTGTGGACTGTGCAGCTAAATGGCTCTTAAGCACGTATGGACACTGTCCTTTAAGACGGGTCCGTTCAGACTGCTTTGCACACAACCACTAAGTGCTGGCCCTGACGTGCCATGTATAAACTAGTGTGTGATAGAGCTTTAGTAGTTCCTTTCCTGGTCCCCGTTTATGGAGTTGCAGGGAGGGGTTATGGAGTTGAGGACAAAGGCAATGAATGTTGGGCTACTTTGCTTTCTTACATTTGACTATTCACAGAATTCTTCCAATCCTGGTCTTGGGGTGGGACCATTCACAGGGCCCAAAAAATCCACATTGCGGAGAACGAGGACGGAATCACGGAATCCAGATATTAAAACGGAATTCAACAATATTCAAAATGTATTGAACTTAGTAGAAAGCACATTAATTTGCCCAAGACAAGACTAGAACAGAATGCATCAGTGATTCGTATTTCCCTGCAACTTTATGAGGCAGCGAGGAATGCCTGAGCGGCGAGGAATGCCCGAGCCTGCGCGGCGAGGAATGCCTGAGCCTTTTTGTTATTTTTCTATTTTTAAAAGTTTTGGGAATTACAGAAACCAAAACGGAGAAAACTAAATTTTGGGAAAAACAAATAAGATTTTATAAGGCCATACATTCGTGATGGTATTGATCAATAAGTAGTAATTAAGGCGATTAAAGGATTGATAGACTAGCTCTGATTTCCTGTACGTCAGGTGAATCAAAAATATTGGATGTAATATGGTTGGCTGGAATTAAATGCCTTTCCTCGTGGACAGTGTCACGGATCAATGTTGGCGCCTCAAGGGATTTGACTCACCTTCCACTCCACTGATGCACTTGACGCGGTCGCGCACCTCCACGTTGTATGCCTCGAAGGACATGAAGACGCCGTCCGGGTGGTAGGGCTCGCGCTGCGCGTACACCTTGGAGTAGCTGTGCTGGAACTCGAAGCGCTCGTAACCGTCGTACTGCACCACCTTGCCGTACACGTCAAAGTACTTCTCCAGCCAGCTGAAAGGAAAGTACACTTCAGCACCTTCCCGCCGACCCTTTATCGTGACGTCGTCGTTAATCAGGCAGTCGATCTCTTCGTACTTGATGCCGGCAGCTCCGCCTACAATGGGCGGCGGCTCCGGGGGCTGCGGGGGTTGCTGCTGGCTGCTAATACTGGCGTCGCCCCCCTTGGCGCTGGGGGGTGGCGGCGGGGCCCGTGGGAGGAAGCGCAGGGCGGTGTCGCTGGAGCAGCGGTTCCACAGAAGCACGGTGAGGAGGGTGAAGAGGGCGCAGATGACGATCAGGGTCTTGTAGTTGACCCGGGCCGCCAGGCAACGCATGGTCACAGCACACCTGCACAGGGGATAACAGAGAATTATTAATAGTATCCTTTGACAACATTAAGTATACAAAACACATACAGTGCCTTCGGAAAGTATTCAGACTCCAGAACTTTTTCCACAGTTACGTTACAGCCTTATTCTAAAATTGATTAAATCGTCATCCCCCCTCAATCTACACACAATACCCCATAATGACAAAGCAAAAACAGGTTTTTATACATTTTTGCAAATGTATTACAAATAGAAAAACTGAAATATCAGATTTACATAAGTATTGTGGAGGGGTCTGAAAACTTTCCGAAGGCACTGTAGATACAGGCAGCCTTCCTACTTAATTTGCCGCAGAGGAAGGAGTTTAATGGCTGTGATAGAAAACTGAGGATGGCTTAACAAAAAGAAGGAAGTCGGTACAGAAAACAAATACTCCAAAATATGCATCCTGTTTGCAACAAGGCACTAAAGTAATACTGCAAAAAAATGTGGCAAAGCAATTAACTTTTTGTCCCAAATACAAAGCGCTATATTTGGGGAAAATACAATCCATTACTGAGCGCCACTCTCCGTATTTTCCTCATGTTATGGGTATGCCTGTAATTGTTAAGGACAAGGGAGATTTTCAGGATAAAAAAAATAAACTGAATGGAGCTAAGCACAGGCAAAATCCTAGAGGAAAACCAGGTTCAATCTGCTTTCCACCAGACACTGGGAAATTAATTAACATTTCAGCAGGACAATAACCTAGAACACAAGGCCAAATTTACACTGGAGTTACTCACCAAGAAGACAGTGAAATGTTCCTGAGTGGTAGAGTTACAGTTTTGACTTAAATTTACTTGGAAAATTCATCGGAAGACCTGAAAAATGGTTGACTAGCAATGATCAACAACCAAATTTGACAGAGCTTGAAGATATATACACACACACACACACACACACGTAACTCCAAGTCAATCACACGTCTGTGAAATCAAACTGTCCACTTAGGAAGCAACACTGATTGACAATACATTTCACATGCTGTTGTGCAAATGGAATAGACAACAGGTGGAAATTATAGGCAATAAGCAAGACACTCCCAATAAAGGAGTGGTTCTGCAGCTGGTGACCACAGACCACTTCTCAGTTCCTATGCTTCCTGGCTGATGTTTTGGTCACTTTTGAATGCTGGCGGTGCTTTCACTCTAGTGGTAGCATGAGACGGAGTCTACAACCCACACAAGTGGCTCAGGTAGTGCAGCTCATCCAGGATGGCACATCAATGCGAGCTGTGGCAAGAAGGTTTGCTGTGTCTGTCAGCGTAGTGTCCAGAGCATGGAGGCGCTACCAGGAGACAGGCCAGTACATCAGGAGACGTGGAGGAGGCCGTAGGAGGGCAACAACCCAGCAGCAGGACCGCTACCTCCGCCTTTGTGCAAGGAGGAGCACTGCCAGAGCCCTGCAAAATGACCTCCAGCAGGCCACAAATGTGCATGTGTCTGCTCAAACGGTCAGAAACAGACTCCATGAGGGTGGTATGAGGGCCCGACGTCCACAGGTGGGGGTTGTGCTTACAGCCCAACACCGTGCAGGATTTGTGTTCTCTGGCATTTGCCAGAGAACACCAAGATTGGCAAATTCGCCACTGGCGCCCTGTGCTCTTCACAGATGAAAGCAGGTTCACACTGAGCACGTGACAGACGTGACAGAGTCTGGAGACGCCGTGGAGAACGTTCTGCTGCCTGCAACATCCTCCAGCATGACCGGTTTGGCGGTGGGTCAGTCATGGTGTGGAGTGGCATTTCTTTGGGGGGCCGCACAGCCCTCCATGTGCTCGCCAGAGGTAGCCTGACTGCCGAGATGAGATCCTCAGACCCCTTGTGAGACCATATGCTGGTGCGGTTGGCCCTGGGTTCCTCCTAATGCAAGACAATGCTAGACCTCATGTGGCTGGAGTGTGTCAGCAGTTCCTGCAAGAGGAAGGCATTGATGCTATGGACTGGCCCGCCCGTTCCCCAGACCTGAATCCAATTGAGCACATCTGGGACATCATGTCTCACTCCATCCACCAACGCCACGTTGCACCACTGACTGTCCAGGAGTTGGCGGATGCTTTAGTCCAGGTCTGGGAGGAGATCCCTCAGGAGACCATCCGCCACCTCATCAAGAGCATGCCCAGGCGTTGTAGGGAGGTCATACAGGCACGTAGAGGCCACACACACACTACTGAGCCTCATTTTCACTTGTTTTAAGGACATTACATCAAAAGTTTGATCAGCCTGTAGTGTGTTTTTCCACTTTAATTTTGAGTGTGACTCCAAATCCAGACCTCCATGGGTTGATAAATTGGATTTTCATTGATTATTTTTGTGTGATTTTGTCAGCACATTCAACTATGTAAAGAAAAAAGTATTTAATAAGATTATTTCTTTCATTCAGATCTAGGATGTGTTGTTTAAGTGTTCCCTTTATTTTTTTGAGCAATATATATATATATATATTTTTTTTTTTTTTTTTTTTGTTTAAATAAATGTTGCACAATCCAGGTGTTGAAAGCTCTTGGACACTTACCCAGAAAGACTAGTCTCTGCCAAAGGTACTTCTACAAAGTATTAACTCAGGGGTGTGAATACTTATGTAAATTAGATATTTCTGTATTAAATGTAATAGATTGGGCCCAAAAACATGTATTGTGTTTAGATGGGTAAGAACATTTCTTTTCATATACATTTTGAAATTCAGACTAACATGTGGAATAAGTCAAAGAGAATGAATACTTTTGAAAAGTGTTTTTTTCCCCCTCAGACTTAAATAAACAATTCCAGGTGAAAGGTCATAGCTTTCCAGGGGAGGGGGAAAAACACACACACACACACACACACACACACACACAAACATATATATGAATAAAAGTGTAAAACGGCTGTCAACTCAACTGGTTGTAAATACCTGCAGTTAACTTCTGCTATACGTTAGGTGATCAAGAACATTGCCTTCTTCATTTTTCAATATTATGAAGGTGTTCTTAATATTTTGTATACTCCATGTACTTCTGCTGTACCACTACTACTGTCACCGTATGTGTGGATCTCAACATCTTCAACAAAAACACATGCAAAGTGTTATCTGGGAGCTCCATTGATACAAACAAGAGAGGTGTTGGGATGTGGAGAAAAACAGCACAGATAGTCACTCCAACACTAGCCTACTGCTCTACACCGACAGGTCTGGGCTCCCCAGCTCACGGTTCTAGACGACAGGTCTGGGCTCCACAGCACACAGGTGATCAATTAAGGAATATTGATTACACAAAGTAGACTAAACCGCTTAAGAAGATGCAAGGTGATTGAGGAACATCTGCAGATGAGTTGATGAGAACCGAATGCAGATTAACTTGAGGAAAGGAACCAGCATTGTGGTAAATGTGATGACGAGCAGCATTGGCAATTAGTTGTTTGTGTACGCTTTTGCAGATGCTTCCGCTTGAGGGTTGGGAATGGAAAACATTCATTCAACTACCACTTCAGAGGCTTGCATTGGCCATTTTAAATGAGCACAGGGGTGGAGTGTGAACAAGGAGTAAATAACTAGAATAGTGGTTTCCAAATAGTGGATCACAGACAGCCACAACCAAAGAGGGACTAAACACTTGTCTACGAAAACGGTATTAAGAACTTGAAACGCTTTGAGGTGAGGGTCAAAACTAGATAAAAGGCTGGAGTAGACGTCTACCAGGCGAACGAGACGCGTCGATTCATTCACCCAATTAACAGTGCCAATCAGCGCGGGTACGAGGCTCACGTCGTCAGCCATGTTGTTTCTGGCATTTCCATCGTCCTGAGAGAAATCAATAGGCAAACCCCCTCACTAATTACAGCTTACGGCGCTAGGAGTTGCAGATGCAGCAACGACAAAGACTCGGCCTTCCCACAATATAGGAGGCGAGAGAGAGGGTAGAAAATCATTACTTCCAAGAGCATCTCAATGCTTCAGCTTAATCCAGCCACAGCTAAAGGTCAGCACAATGAATGCGCATTAATTCCACAATGGGAGCAATCTGCCCTAGCAACGCCGAGTCAAATTACAAAGATAATGGTCTCTGGTCTCCAACAAAGTTATACACCAAGGACAAGCATGTTGCCAGACAAGGGTGACCGTCAGGAAGTTCCAGTTCTCTCTAATAGGCGTGTAGACTAAAGGCATGATATGATACAGGATATGAGGCAGTATAGGCTACTCTCTTAAGAACAGCCTTGAGTGCTGGGTGATTTAAAAATGTCAGTCAAATGATCAATAATATAGGAATGCTCTTACAACTTTATTTTATTTACAATCTGTAGACACTATGAGAATAGAAAGGTTCAGAACTTTTGTTAAACATCACAGCTGAAAACTATATACTAAATAGAAACCAAAACTGGATGGTGTTCAGAGATAGATGGGAGGGGAGCTGAAAGATGGGACTAAAAACAAACAAAAGATAACTATTGTAAAATATACAGTGTCCGTAAAATGTATATAGTATGTATACACTGGAAGTAGAAGCCTAAGTGTTGTTGTCGATTCGTTTACTCCAATTAGGGGAGGAGTGGTAGGGTTAGGGGGAAATAAAAACATACAGTACCAGTCAAAAGTTTGGACACAGGGTTATTTTATTATTATTTCTACATTGTAGAATAATAGTGAAGACATCAAAACTATGAAATAACACATGTAGTATCCCCCCCCCCAAAAAAGTGTTAAACAAATCAAAATATATTTTATATTTGAGATTCTTCAAAGTAGCCACCCTTTGCCTTGATGACAGCTTTGCACACTTGGCATTCTCAAAACAGCTTCATGAGGTAGTCACCTGGAATGCATTTCAATTAAAACAGGTGTGCCTTGTTAAAAAGTTAAGAAGGAAAGAAATTCCACAAATTAATTAATTTGAGCCAAATCAGTTGTGTTGCGACAAGGTAAGGGTGGTATACAGAAGATAGCCCTATTTGGTAAAAGACCAAGTCCATACTATGCTTATTTGAGCTGTTCTTGGCAAAGGGAAATGACAGTACATCATTACTTTAAGACATGAAGGTCAGTCAATGCAGAAGATTAAGAACTTTGAAAGTTTCTTCAAGTGCAGTCGCAAAAACCAACTGGCCACAGGAAAGAAAAGACCCTCTGCTACAGAGGATAAATTCATTAGTTACCAGCCTCAGAAATTGCAGCCCAAATAAATGCGTCAGAGTTCAAGTAACAGACATCTCAAAATCAACTGTTCAGAGGAGACTGCGTGAATCAGGCCTTCAAGGTCGAAATGCTGCAAAGAAACCACTACTAAAAGGACACCAATAAGAAGAGACTTCCTTGGGCCAAGAAAACAATATTTTTTCTTCCAATCACCATGTCTTCATGAGATGCAGATTAGGTAAATAGATGATCTCCACATGTGTGGTTCCCACCGTGAAGCATGGAGGAGGTGTGATGGTGTGGGTGTTCTTTTTCTGGTGACACTGTCAGTAATTTATTTAGAATTCAAGGCACACTTAACCAGCATGGCTACCACAGCATTCTGCAGCGATACGCCATCCCATTTGATTTGTGCTTAGTGGGACTATCGTTTGTTTTTCAACACTGTCCTGTGACCCAACACACACCTTCAGGCTGTGTAAGGGCTATTTGACCAAGAAGATTGATGGAGTGCTGCACCAGATGACCTGGCCCGCAGAGTGAAGGAAAAGCAGCCAACAAGTGCTCATCGTGTGGGAACTCCTTCAAGACTGTTGGAAAAGCATTCCAGGTGAAGCTGGTTGAGAGAACGCCAAGAGTGTGCAAAACCTTTGTCATGGCAAAGAGTGGCTATCTCAAATATATTTTGATTTGATTTGTTGAACACTTTTGGTTAATCCATGATTCCATGTGTTATTTCATAGTTTTGATGTCTTCACTATCATTTCTACAATGTAGAAAATAGTAAAAATAAAGAATAACCCTTGAGTAGGTGTGTCCAAACTTTTGACTGGTACTGTATACATTTTAAAAACAGCCTGGTGTTAGTAACCCAGCTCACAATATGAACCCTGAAGATCATGTGTTGGTGATCATGTTCTAACAATAGCTGCTACAAATACATGAGCTGTATGGGGTGGGTTAGAAACACACTTTCCAATAAGAGAGAGCACTTCCATTTGGAAATAGGTCTACACATGCTTCTCTCCAAGAATCAACTGCTGGAGGGTAAAAGTCAACTCTGCACTTGCAGTTACCAACTTTAAGTGTCATGTCATGTGAAAAATCTGCTTTGGCAGACGTCTGCATATGTAAAATAGTGCTGTATGAATAAAAGTATCATTGATATTTGGAGAAAAGTCAGCGTAGTGTAGAGATGAATGATTGGGCTGCTAGGAGCTCTGACAATGATGAGAACTCTGGGAGGAAGCCTGGGGACTGCACAGTGAAAGATAAGCAGACTGTCTCCATCTTATCAAGGCCTGACTATAAATAATTGGATCTTATTAGGTGGTGTGCTGCCGGCAGAGCTCAGTCAGTGGCATGGCTACTGGCTATACCACTAGGCTTCACTGAGACTTCACTGAGTCCAGCCAATCACAGCTTGCCTAAACCAGGACAACACCATAGTGACTAGACAAGTGGGCAAGGATAAATCTAGAACTTATTTCGCATTGCTTGTGATTCATTCATGTTCTCTCTCACCACCTTTCATGAATCCACATCTTGTGATTCATATGATCAGACTGTTAAAACGGATCTCCTCAAGGTTCTGGAAAAGGAGCCACTTCAATAAAAACCTGTAGCATCTTTCAATTCACTTGTGAACGTAACCTATTTATTATGTACGACTAAACTACAGCTCAGACAACACCACTAGGCTATATCTAGTGGACTAGACAGTAGCAGTGTTTTCATGGGTCATTTCGGCCCAAATCCACTTAAGTGCATGAGATATGGATGGGCCTCTGTGTAATCCAAGGGCAATCAGCTTGACTACGGATGTGTTGCACAGATGTAATCCCTCTGGTAATATCCGCCAATTTGAACTACAGACTTAGAGGGAAAGTACTCCAAAACAACAGACAACAAACCGGATACGGAGTACAAGGCTGTTGAGGATAAAAACCCTCCATGCCTGACAGATTGTGTGTGTGTGTGTGTGTGTGTGTGTGTGGGGGGGGGGGGGGGGGGGGGGGAGCTTTTCAGTTTAACATGCGCCAACGTCCTGCTTCGGAGAATTGAAAGATACTTAAAAATTTGACACAGCAGCATGGGACCTGCGTTTAAAATGAGTGCATCAATCTGTAGCCAGCACACATGACCAAATGCCCTCCCAGTATGCTTTAAGAGTTCATCTGTCACCACGGCGCTCTGCCCAGAGTTCACGCCCACTCCCCGTCCTCATCCTGGTGATGCATGGCCTTCCCAGGGGGCCAAGGGGGAGGGACGAGACACAAGAGGAAAGGAAAGACTATTGAAATGCTGCTAAGCATACCGCTGAGCTTAAAACAGCCTAGCCTTTAGCCTTGATAAATGTGTGTATGGGGGGGTGGGTTCTCCACTGTCTGAGCTTAAAACAGCCTTAATAATAAAGATGTGTGTGTGTGTGTGTGTGTGTGTGTGTGTGGTTATCCACTGAGCTTAAAACAGCCTAGCCTTTAGCCTTGATAAGGGGGGGGGTCTCAGTAATGTGAGAACATCCACTGCCCTTGGCCTCCACCCCAGCCTTGGCAACCTGGCCCTTGGGAGCATAGGGGCTACATTGTCTTTAGATGCTGTCCCGATAATGGCCATCAGGGATGGGAGGAGGAAGGCTGGCCCTGGCACTAGGGACTGTGGAGTCTGAAAGGACTGCTTTCAGGTTTAGTGGCCTCTGCTCTGAGTGGATGGTTTGGCTCCGGTCACCTTATGGTTGTCAGAACCCTTCCACTCAGAGTTTTTTTAGAAACACTGACTGGGCATCAACGTTGAGACAAAATGAAGAGGGCAGCTGCTGCTGCTAGCATGCTGATGATGTAGGACTACATGTGGCGTTTTGTTGGCTTCCAAGGGGTTGGGACGACAGGCCATATTGGGCCCAACCTGCCCAGCCAGGTGGGGTTAGACGACTACGGCGAGCTTGACAGAACGGTCATCAGATATACTGTCCAACTCTTCAGGCCATTTAAGTTCCAGGAATAGATCAGAGGCAGATCTATAACCTTGGACCCCTTCAACATATCGATTGACCTCTGCTCCAACCAGCCAAGGTTAGACATGGACCCCTTCAACATGTCGATTGACCTCTGCTCCAACCAGCCAAGGTTAGACATGGACCCCTTCAACATGTCGATTGACCTCTGCTCCAACTGTCCATGTCTAACCTTGGCTGGTTGGAGCAGAGGTCAATCGATATGTTGAAGGGGCTTACGTGTTGAGAAGTACCTTTGTGATCCGAGGTCACGGGACTGTAAACACTGAACACAGAAGCCATGAGGAGGGAGGTCTGCGAGTTCCAATTGCTCGCAGCTTCTCCGGTCATCTCTGACATCACTCATAACCAAGCTCTGATGACAGGCGTTTGCTCATCGGGTGAATGCTGGCAGCAGCTGCGCTGCATTGTTAACGTGTCAGAAATCTCTGGATGCAATAACAGCTGCTTCACAACTACCCAGGATACACCGTGCTCAAGAGTATCTCATTCTGCCTTGGAACGTCAACAGACTGCCAACATACCAGCTGGCCAGTTAGTTTAATGTGCATGTATAAAAAGGGGGGGATACTTTAACCCTTCACACAACAGCAAGAAAACAGAAAAGGGGGTGGTTGGATTGGCTACTTAGTTACAGTACGCCTGCTAAAGCCAATCTCCTACTACAAGTTCAGTTTATAATGAAGAGACCGCGAAAAGAGCAAAACAAGTGGGCCTAACATTGTTTTTCAAATGTGAGCAGAGGGTTTGTGTTGTTTTACTGATAACATGGGGAGGGATGAGGAACATCCTGCAGTGTTTAGGTTCATTGTCCTGTAATTTTCTCTCAATACAAAGGTGTAGCGTCGTTTAGGCAAAAGCACTCATGTCCTACAAGCTTTGCCTTCATACCAAAACCACCATCTGCAGTACAAAGGGTGCTAGTGATGATTATTCAGCACTAAGATCATTGGAATCCCATCTCACAAGCACCTAAAAGTATGTTTGCATTGGTATGCTTAGGCAATATCAAGTGTGTATGAATACCAAGAGGGGGGGGGGAAATATTCTCATGCTAGCAGACCTTTTCTTTTTAATGGCAGTCCTCTGGATGTTCTGGACTTTCTCTAGGTACCTGCTCATCTCCCAGCTGGTTCCAGAGCAGCAGAGCCCGGGGATGGGCAGACCACTGTAGCAGCAGAGCCCGGGGATGGGCAGACCACTGTAGCAGCAGAGCCCTGGGATGGGCAGACCACTGTAGCAGCAGAGCCCTGGGATGGGCAGACCACTGTAGCAGCAGAGCCCTGGGATGGGCAGACCACTGTAGCAGCAGAGCCCTGGGATGGGCAGACCACTGTAGCAGCAGAGCCCTGGGATGGGCAGACCACTGTAGCAGCAGAGCCCGGGGATGGGCAGACCACTGTAGCAGCAGAGCCCGGGGATGGGCAGACCACTGTAGCAGCAGAGCCCGGGGATGGGCAGACCACTGTAGCAGCAGAGCCCGGGGATGGGCAGACCACTGTAGCAGCAGAGCCCTGGGATGGGCAGACCACTGTAGCAGCAGAGCCCTGGGATGGGCAGACCACTGTAGCAGCAGAGCCCGGGGATGGGCAGACCACTGTAGCAGCAGAGCCCGGGGATGGGCAGACCACTGTAGCAGCAGAGCCCGGGGATGGGCAGACCACTGTAGCAGCAGAGCCCGGGGATGGGCAGACCACTGTAGCAGCAGAGCCCGGGGATGGGCAGACCACTGTAGCAGCAGAGCCCGGGGATGGGCAGACTTTCATTTTTATCCCTCTGCTGTTTTCTGGTGGAAAACAAAATCTAACAGCCATCATTGCGATAACGCCCCAGCGCCGGTGAGCTGCCCTTGGGGAGGTATCGGAGCAGAAGTCCCGGTGTTTGTGCAGCCAGGTGTTCCAGCCCCAACTAGACACTCATGACATTTTCAGTGGTCTCTGGGTGAATTCAGGCAGGGGCTCAGACTGCTGTAAATAATAAGCTCTGGCTGGCTGGAGCTCAGGGGCCTGTTAACTCCTATTGTGTCGGAGACGAGAAGGGTGTTCGTGTGTGTGAGAGAGAGAGAGAGGCAGCTCATTAGAAAAGACAAACACGCCTCCCATAAATGTGCTCCACTGTAGGTCGTCTCACTCCTCTTCATCAGTTAATGCATGGCTCACTCAGTAACATTTAGGCGTTGACAGCATCACTACCAAGGTTGAGGCCAAATTCTCCCTTGGTGGTGCCTCAATACAAGGGAAGCGACCGCGACTCAGCTTGAATAAGTCACACTGATGACAGAGTATTAATATGCACCACAGTGCATGTACCATCCACAACATTCAAATGTCTGTTCTGTAATTGTGGTAACACCCCTACACATGCCCTTTCAAGTCTTCAAATGCCTGCTGCTGCCTGGGCGTAAGAACACACAGTCACAGCGAGTTGTATCTCAGAGGAGAGGAGTAGAGAAGGAGAGGGGGGGACAGGGGGAGTGAGCTAGCCCTTCATCACATTAAAACACATCTTCTGTTAGCAATGAGTACACATTCTGCCCAAAACACCCGCTCCGTCGCCCAATCAGACGTTGGCACACGAAAGCAAATCTGGTGCGTTCTTCACTAAAGGATGCCAGTCCTCTGGGTGGAAAGGTTGTCTCTCTCTGAGACTGACTGGATATAGATCATCCTGCAGAGAAGGAGATCATCCTGCAACTACACCTTGAGAAATAATGAATGAATCAGAGTGCAAAGGGATTGACCAACAGAGTCAGCGGCGAGCTACGTTCACCACTCTAACCTGTTAGTCATCATATTTCAACAAATACTTCAAGAAGTTTAGAAAACAATAAAAATGGAGATTAGTCAAAGCAGAAGCTCTAAAAACCAGATGGCCAAACAGTTTCTAGAGTAGTGTGTGTGTCTCCATTTACCAGCTCACCAGGCCTCTCAGGGGAGTAGCAGGACTTCCAGTAGATCAATACCCTGCTGGACTCCAGCCTTGTTAATCATTCATGGGTGTGGATGCCCTCGCCACTCAAATAGGGCCCAGTTGTGCAGACCTCACATTGATTTGAATAAGACTCTTACTATAGTCCAATCAAAACTCCTATGCAGATGTTTGCAGTGGAAAACAAAACAGCATATAGGCTCTTCTAGTCTAACCCTGTGAGAATGTGTATTTGGATTAATAGAGGTTTAAAAAGAGTTCACTGTGTGAGAACTCCAACTCCAAGCCTCTAACGACCCAAAGAGTCGTATGGGCGTTTACAAATGTAGAAAATGGAAGTAAAATGTTTATTTGAAAAAACGATGCCCGTTTCAAGGCCAGGTAAGGCTGAGATATCTACATGTAGGATTTATCCTCTAAATGCTGGGCCTATATAATTGAGTAAAGATGTGTTCTGCTGATTTTAGCTGAGGAAGGTCTGTACTGGCCAGCCGGTGTTTACCGTCTGTGCCCTGATAACACAAGACTTAAGCACCAGGTTGTTCTTACCTGGCATTGGCCCTGCATTCCACTGGGCTTCTTCTCTCTATTACATTCCGTTTGTTGAATCACCATAACAAACACACTGAGCTAACAAATTGACTTCGATGTGGCCAACAAAGTAATAATTTCACATTAGCGCTGCACAATGAAACATTGTTTATATCTCTCAGAGCAGGCAGAGAATGGAGGAAATTGCTTTGAAGTTAATGCCTCGGTCCAACTCATCGCTAGTCCAGGGATTAGGCAGGTTATTACCAAGAAGCGTACAATATTAGAGACCTACAGAGGGGATTAAACACGCTCCTAATCAACTGGAGAAGAGACGATAGAAAAATAACCACTCTTCAATGCCATTACTGTGACCTTTGCACATCATTTATAAGCAGTGCACAACAACAAGTAGCCTCTGCAGCAGCATAACAGAATATGATTTAGGGACGGAGCAGGGCATGGTATCCTTTCACAGTAAGGCTTACATGGTTAAAACCTCATGACATAGCAGGGTTACAGATATTGGGACCTTGAACATGTGACATATCCCCTCTAGGCGAGTCTTTTGCATGAAGAGGTGGCATAAAAAAAAGCAACCCGTGGAGCTGTAGCTTTGATCGGCGTCTGTGAATCTACCCAAGTCCCGTGCTCTCGCTCCATGCAGACTTCCAATTACCAGCCTGATACAGGCTAATAAATCCAGAGCACGTTCAAAGACTTCTCCTTTCCTTTTGCTATCAACTTGATACGGTTTGGGTTTAGGGAAAATCGGTCACAGCTCTGCTTACTCAATTAAGATTAGGTCAGATTGGGTCAGCATTAATGCAGTTCTATGGTTCCAAAGTAAGTTACTTTTGAAAAATGACAGGTACAGTGCCTTCAGAAAGTATTTCACAGCCGTTGACTTTTTCCACATTTATGGTAGAGCCTGAATTTAAAAAGGATTGAAATTAGATTGTGTCGCTGGCCAACACACAATACCCTATAGTGTGGAATTATGTTTTTAGAAATGTTTACAAATTAATACAAAATGAAAAGCTGAAATGTCTTGAGTCAATAAGTATTCATCCCCTTTGTTATGGCAAGCATAAATAAGTTCAGGAGTAAACACTTGCTTAAATAAGTCACATGGACTCACTGTGTGCAGTAATAGTGTCTAACATGATTTTTGAATGACTACCTCATCTCTGTGTGCCACACATACAATTATCTGTAAGGTCTCAGTCGAGCAGTGAATATCTAACACAAATTCAACCACAAAGACCAGGGAGGTTTTCCAATGCCTGACCAAGTAGGGCATTGAATATATCCCTTTGAGAATGGAGAAGTTGTTAATTACACTTGGATGGTGTATCAATACACCCAGTCACTACAAAGATCCAGACGCCCTTCCAAACTCAGTTGTCGGAGAGGAAAGAAACCGCTCAGGGATTTCACCATGAGGGCAATGGTGACTTTAAAACAGTTAGAGTTTAATGGCTGTGATAGGAGAAAACTGAGGATGGATCAACATTGTAGTTACTCCACAATACTAACCTAATTGACAGAGTGAAAAGGAAGCCTGTACAGAATAAAAATATCCCGAAACACACATCCTGTTTCCAACAAGGCACTAAAGTAAAACTGCAAAAAAATGTGTCAAAGAAATGAACTTGCTTTCCTGAATAAAGCGTTATGTTTGGGGCAAATCCAACACTACACATTACTGAGTACCACTCTTCATATTTTCAAGCAGGTGGTGCCTGCATCATAGGTATGCTGGTCTAGGGAGTTTTTTTCATAAAAAAAAAATGGAATAAAGCTAAGCACAGGCAAAATCCTAGAGGAAAACCTGGTTCAGTCTGCTTTCCACCAGACACTGGGAAATTAACATTTCAGCAGGACAATAACCTAAAATACAAGGCCAAATCTACACTGGGTGTTGGCTGAGTTAGTTTTGACTTAAATCTGCATGAAAATATATGTCAAGACATAAAAATGATTGTCTAGTAATAATGAACAACTTACTTGACAGAACTTGGAGAATTACGAAAATAATACAAAAATGTTGCACAATCCACATGTGTAAAGCTCTTAGAGACTTACCCAGAAAGACTCACAGCTGTAATCACTGCCAAAGGGGATTCTAACATGTATTGACTCAGGGGTGTGAATATTTATGTAAATGAGCCATTTCTGTAATTTGCTAAAATCATGTTTGCTCTTTGTCATTATGGGGTAGTGTGTGTAGATGGGTGAGGAGAAAAATACATTTTGAAATCAGGCTGTAACAACATGTGGAATAAGTCAAGGGGTATGAATACTTTTTGAAGGCACTGTAGGTACTCACCCTAATCCATTCACCAGAAAACAGCCAACGGATCAGTCGTCATGTCCACGGGTTCCCCTGGATCTAGTTCATCTGGCCACCTACCTCACTGGCCGACTCCTCACCACCTGCAATAAAAACATCACATTACATTGAGTAGCAGTGTGAACACTTAAAATGTTAAAACTTTTAAAATGAAATTGGGATCCGTAACATTACGACAAATCCCAGTACGCAGATTGCAGAAAGTAAACAGCACTGTGGGTCAATTTCCACAAGAACTAAGAGCGTTGAAGCGCGAGGCTCAACTTCTTCAAATGCTGATGCTCTAGATTCTCAACTAGTCTAAAGAAGGACAGTTTTATTGCTTCTTTAAATCAGGACAACAGTTTTCAGATGTGCTAACAATTGCAAAAGGGTTTTCTAATGATCAATTAGCCTTTTAAAATGATACACTTGGATTAGCTAACACAACGTGCCATTGGAACACAGGACTGATGGTTGCTGATAATGGGCCTCTGTACGCCTATGTAGATATTCCATTTAAAAATCTGCCGTTTCCAGCTACGATAGTCATTTACAACATTAATGTCCACACTATTTCTGATCAATTTAATGTTATTTTAAAATGGACAAAAAAAAAAAAAATGTTCTTGAAAGAAAAGCACAAGGACATTTAAGTGACCAAACTTTTGAACGGTAGTGTAGTTGAGAAGGAAATGCTAATTATGTGAGGTGGAATTGAAGTAGAGTATGGTAGTACAGGTTCAATGCTTAACCATCTGAAAAGGACCGCACCCTGAGAACCAAACCTTAACCATCTGAAAAGGACCGCACCCTGAGAACCAAACCTTAACCATCTGAAAAGGACCGCACCCTGAGAACCAAACCTTAACCATCTGAAAAGGACCGCACCCTGAGAACCAAACCTTAACCATCTGAAAAGGACCGCACCCTGAGAACCAAACCATTGCTGGCAACAGCACAGCTGCATTGTGAATTTTATTTAATTAGGCAAGTCAGTTAACAAATTATTATTTACAATGACGGCCTACTCCGGCCAAACCCGACAACGCTGGGCCAATTGTGCGCCGCCCTATGGGACTCCCAATCACAGCCGGATGTGATACAGCCTGGATTCGAACCAGGTACTATAGTGACGCTTCATGCACTGAGATGCAGTGCCTTAGACCGCTGCGCCACTCGGGAGCTTATAGTTTTAACAGAAAGCAGATGTTTTTAGTTTTTTCAACATTAAGAAAATGTTTCCATTTGTCACATCCCTAACAGTGACTACCTACCGATGAGGATGACTTACTAAATATAGGCCTAAATCTCTCCAGGAAAGAAGTTACATATGATCACATTCTAATAAGGTTAACATTTTGGATGAGTTACCAGGCAGACATCTTTGGTTGTTTCAAAAATTGTCCCTAAAAACGTGAAAGCATAATGACCTAACAACCAAGGGAGACAACAACAAGGCCTGTAGAGCAGAGAATGTTGTGTGTGTTAGCTTGACTCCGTCCAGCAGAGTGGGCGGCAGCCATTTTGGACTTGGACCACTGACAGGAAACATCAAGAGTTCCCAGACCAAGACAGGGCTCTATCAGTGTCTGCCATCATCAGGCCTACATCGGGAGATCAGACAACTCCTGGGCAAACATGGCCAGAGAGAAACGTGTCTGTGGGAAAAAAAGAGAGTCTTCTAGTACCCTGCTGATAGGGATGAAAGGCTGTGATGATTCGTAGAAATGAGCGCTTAAAAGAAACATGCACCGATTACATCTCCACAATCAAATTAGGCCAATCAAACAGCCAAGCCTCATCCCCTGACCTCTCATTGATGTTCATTGGACAAAAAGGCTTAGAAATATCAGACAATCATATCTATTTGGAGAGAACATAAAGGTCACTCAGACATATGTATCCATACCATGAAAGTTCAACATAAAAAGGCAGACTCCATGGAGGTGGAGTTCACTGGTTAAATATAATCTGGAATATTGAAGCTCCATGTTCTCCTCTATTCAGAGGCCTCTTCATCAAAGGTCAAATGTGCCCAAACTGTGCTGCATCAAATACAAACGATTCATTGTAAAATCACTAAAAACACCCTCTTTGGCTAAGCCTGTACCGTTTGGTAGACAAGATTAGAGCCAAAATTGGCAGGATGTTGGTTCACTGCAGCAACCAGTGGCACTAATACAAATCGTATGCAAATTGTGGGTCATAAACATGTTGCGATTAAGACGTTCAGGCAACACAATCTTTGGAATAATAGGCTATGGGTAATCTTAGCGAGATCAGCTTTCACCAGAGCATGAGAATTTAGCAGGATATTTATAACATGATCCTCATGCTGAGGCTATCCTAATCCAATAAGTATTGACGTCCATCTTCCTTCTTACTGAAATCAGTACTATTAACTGTGCCCAGGCATTTAGCCTATATTAATTCTAATTTGTCAAATCAGACGATGATATCTAATTGTTCACAACAGGGTTTGTTACAAGGTTCAACACCACACTTCAAGATTTACCAGGGTGAATGACGTTAATGTTGGCCTTTTTACAGGAGAATTGATCATGCAATAATCAGATCACGCGGTTTCAAGATAATCCTTTAACAGACGTAATGTTTCTTGAAGTAAATTACGATTGATCTCTTCCACCGCCTTTTCAGGTCACACGTTTTGTGAGGGAAACCAAAATGATTGCCGTAATGCTTTTTGACCAGGGGTAAATGATAGTCTTACATCAATAGCCAATGACTTAAGGCTCTGAATGACCTATAAATGATGCTGAGGAAACAAACACATATTTGTAATTGCAACCATGATGAATTTACAGGCGTCTCAACCACTAGGTCATTAACGTACTGCCAATCCATCATGAGCAATGTGTAGAAAGTGACAGGGATACTTCACCCTGCAGTTAATCGCGCCCCTATAACGTTCCTACTGCAGAGGCGGAAGGGCTGTTAAATAAAAGACGGTGTTAAATCACCGCACAAAGAGAGACGATCAATCTTTCATCAAAACGGGTTTAATCGTCAAAGCACTCAAATCAGGTATTAGAAAGTTTATAACAGCTGGTAACATACAAGCCCTGTTGTGGGCACAGTGTTACATAGTGGAGCGGATGCTTGAAGAACAAAGAGAGTATCTTCAGTCAAGGCTCAGATGGGGTGGAGAAGGAAGGTGGATGTTTGATTGGGGCCGAGCTGTGTGGGAGGATTTTTCGTAGAATTCCACCAAATTATAATATTTAATTGCATTTGATCTAGCCATCAGACCAGAGCAGAGCAAGTACTGACACACCAAGGTGGCTATAGAAGACAAAATCACACACAACAAGTCTGGGCCAAGAGGCTGTTGAAGTCTTGACTATGGCAAATATACCTTGTGATTCTAAATCATATGACTGGTAATTCTAAATTATATCTCCATGCATTTAGTGTTGGTTTAATACAGAAACTAAATCTGTCTTGGTAATTAAACAGCACAATGCTGTACTATCATGGACGGTCATGTGTTGAAGGCCCTGGTTTGACAGGTCATGTGTTGAAGGCCCTGGTTTGACAGGTCTGGGTGGTGAAGGCCCTGGTTTGACAGGTCTGGGTGGTGAAGGCCCTGGTTTGACAGGTCTGGGTGGTGAAGGCCCTGGTTTGACAGGTCTGGGTGGTGAAGGCCCTGGTTTGACAGGTCATGTGTTGAAGAACCTGGTTTGACAGGTCATGTGTTGAAGGCCATGGTTTGACAGGTCATGTGTTGAAGGCCCTGGTTTGACATGTCTGGGTGGTGAAGGCCATTTAGAGATGCTACTAATATCAAATACAACCCCCCCCCCCATGGCCACCTTGAAGGTGACAGGCATGATAAACCACTATGCATCTTTTTTGACCCACATTGCAACAGGGAACCTCAAAACCCTGTTAGACTGAAGAGGAGGCACTAGAGGCAGGGTGTGACTGGCCAGCTGAACACTGCCTCAAGATACTAGTCACCTGAAATGAAATAGGATAACAGAGCAGTGGTCTTCCAAGTGGCTACGATAAGACAAATAGTACTTACACGCACCGTTAGCAAAAAAAATAAACTATTCTGCACTCAACGAGGGCAATTTAACATTGCTATTCCCTTAAAACCATGTGTACTCCATTTTATAAATAGGGAGACTAGATAAAAAAAATATTCAATACCTTTGAATTCAGAAAACATGCTGGCAAGCAAGATGGTCAAATCAATATTCCACAGCAATATGGAAATCTCTACTCCTACAGGGCTAGACAGCTGTAATCGTAGCCAAGAAGCAAGGAGATAAATGAAAATGAGTGAAGTAAACTACACAGCAAGCAGCTCAGTCTTCCGACTCCCTGAGCAGAAAGCAGCTCAGTCTTCCGACTCCCTGAGCAGAAAGCAGCTCAGTCTTCGACTCCCTGAGCAGAAAGCAGCTCAGTCTTCGACTCCCTGAGCAGAAAGCAGCTCAGTCTTCCGACTCCCTGAGCAGAAAGCAGCTCAGTCTTCCGACTCCCTGAGCAGAAAGCAGCTCAGTCTTCCGACTCCCTGAGCAGAAAGCAGCTCAGTCTTCCGACTCCCTGAGCAGAAAGCAGCTCAGTCTTCCGACTCCCTGAGCAGAAAGCAGCTCAGTCTTCCGACTCCCTGAACAGAAAGCAGGTGTTTGTTGTGCGTCACTCTCCCTCTCTCCAGGCACAAATGTGGCACTCTCCCTCTAGATGTGTCCCTCGTCTTTCCCACAGGAATGAACATCTGGACACAGCCAGGCCCAGCCTCAGGCCACATACGGCCACTTCCTCACACACACATACAGAGGTGAGAAATAAAAAGACATGCAAGAAGATAAATGAAAATGAGTAAAGTAAACTACACAGCAAGCAGCTCAGTCTTCCATCACCCCTACTCCCTGAGCAGAAAGCAGCTGTCGTGTCTTTGGCATCATTAAAACGGAAGACATGTTTATCAAATAACTAATTATTTTTACGCAATTAAACGTGTAACTGTAATTAACTAGGAGGTCGGGGCACCAAGGAAAATATTCAGATTACAAAGTTATAATTTTCCTAATATAACTTTCAGATATCATACTATCTGATCTGAGTCTTCTGATTAATGACGTATTCGTTTACCTCACGTCAGTCTCATTCCAAACGTCGTAAATTGTTGGTTATCTGCACGAACCCAGTCTTCACTATGAGTCATCCATACATCAATTGTCTTAAAATCATTTATTTGCTAACTAAATCATTCACAGAAATGCATAACAAACAGATATGGTTACAAGGAAATGATAGGAGAATGTGCCCTAGTGGGCTAAACCGGCATGGCGGCTTGTTACACCAAGAAATGGGGGTTGGGCTTGAATGAAAGAGCGGGAAGACCGAGGAACAAAGAAAGCAGCTATGCCATCGTAAATACTGTATCGTATGCATTCTAAATTACCGCCCATTTGGAAAAGGAAAATGCAATAAATATTTACTCTGAGCTGCGCTTCGGTAGGTTGGTCGCAGATGCTGGCCGTGTTGGCCAACAGAGATCTTCCTGTCCTCGGAAGAATGTCACTCTTGGTAAAATGGATACGTTGTAGTATCTTCGTTGTGTGTTAGACTGGATACGTCGTCCGTCCTTTCCTAGCCCACGTCTACAGCGGCCGCTGCTAACTCAACAGCTAGGAAGTATCACTTCAGTAGTGAATAAGAGTTCAAAGTTCATACCATTCGCAACCAAAGCTCACGCTGAGGTTAGCTTAGTTCTGTACTTGACATGTGTGTCCTTTTAACGCAGAGGCTGCAGACCTCACGTACCCGGAACAGGCTGGTTACATTTTGTCAAAGGCTTATATAGTGGCGAGGGGAGAAGGGTGTGTTTCATCGTTTATAACCCCTCCTCTTCACAGGGGCAGGCCACTGATTGGTCAGAGCTCTTTCCTTATGAAAACCCAATTCTCTCAATTGGAAGCTAAATTACATTTAATCTCCTAACAAACAGTTTCAATGTCAAACATCTAAATTGCACAACAATTCCATGTGAATCTGATAACTAGAATGTGTAGACTTTCCCAGGTACAGTTTGTCGTCCTGTCATCAGTCAATGTCTCAGATGACAACCGAACTGACATCCATACTCATTAAATACCTGGTATATTTCCTATTGGTTCTATTACCGAAATATGGTTCCTTTCCCCCCACTTGTTTGATGTTCCCAGACACTCTATATTTAACAAAGGCTACTCAAAAGTCCTTCAGTAGGGTCAGAGAGAGAGGGGAAGGGAGAAAGGTATTTATGGGGGGGTCATAAACCTTACCCACAGGCCAACGTCATGACACAGCTCAGTCTTCCATCGCCCCGACTCCCTGAGCAGAAAGCAGCTCAGTAACAAACCATTCCTAAGCCTTGGGATGTGTAACATTTAAGAAGCAGAATGGTTGTTCAACATGATCCAGGGATCTCAGTTCCTGCAGAGAGGTAGCTTAGCACATCTCTGGACTTTAATCTTTACCGTGACACTCATCATAGCCTTCATCAAGTGTCCTTTCATCTGACACTTCAAAGCAGGGGTTGACACCGTGCACACATGCAATGACTCAACCAGGCTCTAACCTACCGTTCACATTGTACATGGTGTAAAGAGGAGTCTATTACGTTAAGGATCCTCACATTAAGTGTTGTTCACATTGGCAGTTTGAAGTGACTCAAATCCCCCCAAAATTGCATCTCTGAACCTACAGCCAGTCTGAACCTACAGCCAAAAAAAGCACATGGAATCTGATATTTCAAGCCACATTTCAAACCCCCTTCATAGCCTACACCACTGCACACACACCCGGCGTTACTATGACAACTAGCTTTGCCATGTCAGCTAATGACTGCTATCTGAACACACAAATCCTACTTGGTAACTTCTAACTTCCGGTTTGGACAGTCAGTATTCTAAAACCAATTTGAGCATTCAAGCCTTGTTCACACTGCAGGCCGAAGTATGATGTTACTGCATTGTAAATTTCAGACACTCGTCCTTTCCTGGCGCTCTGAGCGAGCATCCATCAGGACTTCTACTCAGGGTGTGTGTGGGCCTGTGATGGTCCATCTGCTCTGCAGTCATAACACTCATGGTCTTGATAGCTGGCTAATCATGAACTAATCAAGCCATGGACATTAATAGTGGCAGGCATCATTAGCCATCTGAAACCCAGAGCCGTGTCCAGGAAAACTGAGTCAGTGAAACAAAGAGCCAAAATGACAGATATCTGCTTCCTGAGACCTTACACACACACACACACACACACACACACACACACACACACACACACACACACACACACACACACACACACACACACACACACACACACACACACACACACACACACACACACACACACACACACACACACAGCCAGCTCAAATCTGATTCAGAACCAAGATCACCGAATCAACCAGTCACACAGCCAGCTCAGTTCTGATTCAGAACATAGATCACTGAGTGGGTTGAGCTGAAGATCTAAACACAAGTTTTAGAGACTCAATATAAAACAAGCTTCAGTAGACTCCTCAGTGACAGGAGTCCGTCACATATTCTGAAGGAATGAACACTCCCATCATTGCACACCTTCCCATTTCAAGTGATTTGGCTGTCATTTTCATAGAAAAGCGAACAAAAAGGAAAACAGCTGAGAATTTACAGATACAGCATGAAGACAGATCTATGACATTTAATGTGAAACGTTGACAGAATGAATCAAAGCAAAGTATTCCAGGGTCTGCTTCCTGTATCAGGGAAGAAAAGACAGCTAAAACCTTGTGACCCAATTAAGGTGTCAGCGTGTTTAAGTTCGGCTGGCGGCTCACCGAATGAGTGTACTCGCATACTCCCTAAAAAAGACATTCTGAAAAACAATAAAAAATCTGAAATCCGTACTGTTTGGCAATTTTGAGATGCTGTCGCGAGTACACACTTCCTCAAAATAGTCAGAATTAATCTAAGATAACAAGAAATAGGTAATTGACGTTTTTGACGAGGAAATCTTAGTCACGCAACTTTACATTAAGATGTTTGGTGCGGTATTTCTCAATTTAAAGAAGTTGCATGAAAACGAGTCATCTCTCATTTAATAACAACAAACCTTTAGTGAAGAATCCCTACTGCTGACCAATCACCGACGAAGGGGCGTAGACTTCAGCTACCAACGTCGTCGTCTCAAGAAAATGTGCGCCAGAACAACCAAAAAAAAAAACTTACCGAAGTCTAAAACAAACAAAGACATCCCAAAATGTCAATCTATTCAAACTCATCCCAACTGTTTTGGCTGGGGGAAGCATGCGGACGCCTTTAGAATTCCTTGATTGGTTAGAATAATACAGTGTGGCTGCCTGTATGTTTGTGTAAACAAATACTAGGAAGGCATGAGTCTGTACACCATGTCAGACTCAACACTAATGTATATGAAGATCACAAGCTGCTTCCCTGACAACACTTCAAAGGCTGAGGCAACAAAGCTGAATTCTAAATGAGCACAGAGAGAGCTGGAACACTGAACTACACAATATTTAATCTGGCATCCGATGAAGATGGAAAAGAAAGTGCCTCTTACCAGGCTAATTTCCATTCTGCATAAAATATTGCAGGTTAAATAATAGATGCACACTTGAAAGGGAAATGGAATCTCTCTCATTTCTGATTTATAACAGTCTGTCAGAAATGCTGCTCGTAAAATCAGATGGACCAAGAACATCTTAATGCGGACCGGCAAATACAACATCACAAAGCAATATTTAGATTAGAATATGCAAGACAACTACACATGGGTGGGAAACGGAGACATTATTAAGACTTAGGTCTCCAATTTGGTTTGCATACAGAAACGCAGTTTCTATTTTTATCACAGCTGACAGGATTCTTTTCAGCAGTCTCTAGAAGCACATTGGGAGTATCAAGCCAACACAATAACCCTGTCTGATGGAGATAATTAGGCCCTAAATCCTGAGATGGCTACTGCAGAACTACACACCCCTAATATCCTGCTCCAACCCCCCCATCCTCAAATCTCCAAACATGAGCGCAATCTTCACAGTGGATTTAGTGAACAAAGAGGGTTTCAGGGGCCCTGCGTCACACGCTGAGAGATGCGTCGTGGCTGTCACAAGCTCTCAGGAATATAGTCAGTATATTCCTCTGAGTTTTTACCCAGGCTTTGCATATCATTTGGTGGTCCTCTCTCCCCACGAATGAGGCTCTGCCACGGTTCTCCGTCTCCTCTGTGGATTCCACCCCGATCGAAGCAGCCATTTTCTACCGCTTCTCTGTCCTTCTCTACTCCTCCATCCCTTTCTCAGCTTCTCTGTCCTTCTCTACTCCTCCATCCCTTTCTCAGCTTCTCTGTCCTTCTCTACTCCTCTCCCTTTCTCAGCTTCTCTGTCCTTCTCTACTCCTCCATCCCTTTCTCAGCTTCTCTGTCCTTCTCTACTCCTCTCCCTTTCTCAGCTTCTCTGTCCTTCTCTACTCCTCCATCCCTTTCTCAGCTGGTGTCTTACTGTGAGTAGTAGATCCTTCCCCTGTCACAATATCCTGCTGGCAGCATCACAAGTCATTGATCTATTTTAGACAACCCCCCCCCCTACTGTGATGACGATGACAGAAGAGTAGGGATCCTTCACTGTTTCCCATTTACTCACAAAAGTTCAACCCCGCTAATGTGGGGCTAAAAGACAGATTAGTGAGAAGTGGCAGGCAGAGGCGATAAAACCAAAACAGGCTCTAGGGAGGCCGGGAGTGAGCGCTGAGCGACAGGGGAGCCCAGACTGCAGCGTCTCTCTAAGTACCACTCAGGCTGGGCTCTCTGGCGACAAACAAACAAGCAGGAGAGAAAGGCAGGATGGGCAGGCTGCAGCACAGGCCAGCTGAGATGAGTAAATAAAAGCTGGACACAGTTTGACAGAGCTGCATAAACAGCCCTAGAGGGCAGAGCCTCCCAGAGTGTCGGCTCTGAAGACTGAGTGTTCATATCCTGGATGAACTCAGAAAACCCATCTTGAAATAGAAGATAAACAAGTAGGACACAGGTCCTAAACTGTCCGCACACACACACACACACACACCTGTTTGCAAAAGCTCACAGCTCTGAATCCAGATGAAGTGTCAATGGTCGACAGAGTCTTAGCTAAACGTGTCCCCTGTCAGACTAGGGGGAACTTGTTGCACTGACACCCCTCCTCCTGCAGTAAGAGGGGGAGGGGGGGGCACTTCTAGGGACACTTGTAAAGACAAGAGACTGGAGGACAATGACGTGAGCGTCTGTCGGGCGTCAGGCCACGGTGCTGTCTGAGGAGAGCGACAGAGCTTTCTAGAAGCATTGCGACCCCAGTGTCTGAGAGGCTGAGTCCAGCTGCCTCCGCATAAAGACAAGGCTCACATCCTCAGCACCTTGGTGGTTTTCTGAAAAGGCCACCAACTAGTTTGGAATATTAAACAGTTAAGCCTGTTGAAATCAAAAGGAGTTGAAAAGAGAGTAGGGGCTTCAAAAAGCTTTGATGATATCGCTCCATCTCTTCGAAGGCTTGCTGATATGACAGAGCCAACAAATAAAAAGGCAGGGAAGAAAGGGCTTCCAAAAGAGGAGGAGGATTATTCTTTGCCCATCTTATCCTGGCACATGATATAATTCCTCAATCAAAGGCTTGGCTTTTCAATATCAAGTTCTGATTCAGAGAGAGAGAAGTGGTGGGAGAAAGAGTGAAGCACAGACTGCCAGAGGGAGTGGAAGAGAGTGGGAAGTGGGACACCAGGAAGGGTTTCAGGACATTTGTCATTCTCTTTCAATAGATCTGAGACACACTGCTTGACACTGATCTCCAATATGAGGCCAGAATGTAATACTGAGGGCTCAACTACAGCGTGGTGTGTTGGGGCCCATATCAGCGTCCACTACAGCGTGGTGTGTTGGGGCCCATATCAGAGTCAACTACTGTAGGCTACACGCTACTTCTACCAAGGCATGCCAAATACCACAAATAGCTGTCCTATTGCATTCCTAACCGAGCACTCCGCCCTATATTCTACCCTTGAGAGGACGGAGAGGCGTCGGCCAGAGAGAGGAAGACAGAGAGGGAGCGATATTGGCCTGTGAAAGGGAGGAGGGCAGAGACATGCCTCTTCAATCTGGGGGAACTGGAAGGTCAGGGGCCTAATGAAACGATTAGGTCAACAATGGTCAAGGCAGCAGAAATGACAGCAGCAGAGCATGCCCCTTTAAACAGATTTTAGAACTTGGACGGGTACCAAGGGTTTCCGTTGGGTGATGGATAATTAGTAGCACCTTAGATAAATGACTGTGTATTCGGCGCATGTGACTAATAAAAATGTGCCCGTCTGACTTAGTACTTCTCTCATGTATCCTGTATTAACCTGGAACTTCAGGGAGATATCCACAGTTACAAATAAACTAAGTAGACCTGAGCTCATAAGAAAAGCTAATTCAGAGTTCAATATGCAAGGCCCGTAATGTCACCATGCTTAGGAATTCTACAAAAATGTCAGTATTCACATGGAGCCTTGCTAGTAAAATGGTTCACCGTGTCTGTAGATTGAGTGAGCGAGAACAGAAAGGCCTTGGGGGGGAATTGAAAAAACCTGAGAGATGTACCCTTTCAAACTTCACCTTGTGTACATAGCCTCAGTCTTAGCTCTCTGTTCTCAGAACAGTGGCATTAAAAGCTTACACCTGCCTTGACACACATCGAACCCTTAAGCAACAGGCTGAATTTTCCAGAATTCTAAGCTCTCAGCTGAAAATCTTATTTTCTCATCTCAAAACGAGTGAGGTGGCAGGTAATGGTGTGAAACAAACAAATTATTAAAAAGTAAACCCTATCGTTTGAAAAATGACAAAAGCGCTGTGGTTTCACTTGGTGACAAATGTATTTTTTACAAACAGGCGCCTACGGGGTTGGACATGACGCTGTGCCAGGTCATTTCCACACCTTCTCCAGATGGAGAGGGGGGAGAGAGCTGAGGATATTAGAGTCATCCAGCGGAGCAGCACAACTCTTCAAATCTGTCATCTCTGACAGGGCTTTGTCTGAACGGGCTGGTTGGCAAGGGAGCACATTGGTACAATGTTACCAAGGCTAGCTAGTCTTGGAGGGCAATAAGACAGAATGGAGAGGAGGAGATGAGAGGCAGAGAGGAGAGGCAGAGATGAGAGAATGACCTTGTTGGTGACGTGAGAGAATATTTACTCAGCTGCTCCTCACATTAGGAGCACTACAGAAAGTACGGGTTCACTTACTCTTTGCTGCAGATGCACAGACCTACTGCAGATGCACAGACCATCTGCAGATGCACAGACCATCTGCAGATGCACAGACCATCTGCAGATGCACAGACCATCTGCAGATGCACAGACCATCTGCAGATGCACAGACCATCTGCAGATGCAGACTTCAGCAACGTTCATAAAGGAGGAAGATGGACATCACCAAAAACGTGAGATGCACACATTTACTCTAGTACGTGACCATGACTCAAAATGACTGGCACAGGTTTTCTGAACGCCACAGACAGGGATTATATAAAGCAGGAGGTACGTTGTTATTAGAGATGACATATGGCAAGTTCTCACACGCCACATACATTGCAGAAATGGTGCGAGTAGAACACTCCCAAATACCTCCACCGGAAAGCAGGCCAGAATTGCATGGGTCTGGATTTTCTGGCATATCGCCGCTAAAGCTCAGTAAACTCCAGCAGAATGCTTTTAGGGCGGAGGATTACATGAAATGAATAGCTAAATATGGACTTCTAAAAACCTCTTTATAAATATTAAATGGGGAAGAAGATCAAAAGTAGAAAAGCTGGGAGTCAATAATCACCCCAAAGCTTGTTGTTGTTGCCAACGCTGCTACGATGCCTAGCCTGCAGAAGCATTCTCAGAACTTCACCAGCACACTGCTACGGCGCCTAGCCTGCAGAAACATTCTCAGAACTTTTCCAACACACTTGCTCTTCAGAGGCAGAGGCTCTCTTTTCAAGCTCAACCTGGCCTGACCTCTACCTGGCACCGACCGCCTCCATCTGAAATCCTCTTGGTGAGGCTCCTGAGCGCCTCTGTGGCAGTGGTGGGGGGGTCCCTATGTTGGAATATTCCACTGAGGCAGAATGAAAGGTGCTGCAGTCTCGCTTTGGTGTGGAGAAGATGAAAGGGAGGTAGAGGATGAAGAGCCCAGCTTTCAGGGGTGACGTCACCTGGGTGCATCAGTCCTCAGTCATGACGGTGAGGAGCGTTAAGATATGGCTGTGCTACAACCTGCCACTGAAAAGCTGGTTGTCATTTGCTATGATAATGGTTGCTTCACCTTTGAAGGCTATTGTCATAACCTTAGTGAAGGCTTTCGATCTAAAAGATAAAACACATGAAATGAACATCTTGGTTCCAGCGAGACATGTGTTCAAAGATTTCTCTTGATGTTCTTTGATGTGCAGCCTTGTAATTGAAAGCACATCCAAATATTTTCTCCTTGGTGGCAACAAGGTAACAAATGATCAGCTAGCCCTGGTGTTTCTCTGCTACCGCTAGCCCACCCTGGCCTATGGCTTCACAACGTTACGGCCTATGGCTTCACAACGTTACGGCCTATGGCTTCACAACGTTACAGCCTATGGCTTCACAACGTTACAGCCTATGGCTTCACAACGTTACAGCCTATGGCTTCACAACGTTACAGCCTATAACTAGGCAACATGCAATACAGGCAAGCACTTTCCAGGGTGTGTACACTCTGAACAGGCCCTCAAAGAAAACCTGCAAAGGAGGAGAGATCACTTCCCTTCATACTTTTATCTCTGGACTGTCAAGTTTACAAAGACCTACTTGGGGAAAAAGCCAACCAACTACCGTCTCTCTGTTTCTTACAGAATAACACCAATAATGTTTGCCCTTCAAAACATGCTTCCCCACTCCATTCTATTATTTTCCTTGCAATAAACACCAACCATGCTTCCTTTAGAAGTCATTTATCAGAATCATTTCAAAAATCGGTCACATACACATGGTTAGCAGATAATGTTGCTACACTCGCAACAGTCATGTGCTTCTAGTTCCAACAGTGCAGCATAATAGATTACAAAAAATGAAATAGTGCAAAGTTTCCTAAGGACTAGAAGCGAGGAAGCCCTCTGTCGGCGCCATCTTTAGGTTGGATACATATTCTGAAGAAAACAAAGAGCTGTTATAGATCATTGGCCCGACTCATCACATGATGAGATCTGATGATAGTGGTGACAGGTCTTACATGGGGCCAATGGAGCTGAAGACATCACAGCATTTTGAGCAGTGTGAAGTGTGTGAAAACATCAAAACGTGTGAGGTGTGTGTGTGTGTGTGTGTGTGTGTGTGTGTGTGTGTGTGTGTGTACTGAATGTGCACGGTTTAATAGACAGGTTGGTTGTTTAGCAACAAAACCAGATGGGGTCTGGGGCCAAACCAGACGGGGGTTAAACCAGACGGGGTCCGGGGCCAAACCAGACGGGGGCTAAACTAGACGGGGGTCGAAACAGACGGGGTCCGGGGACAAACCAGACGGAGTACTGTCAAACATAAAGCTCCTGGCTACTATCCAATCAAAGCCATGTTGACAATATCCCACCACTGGTTAGCCACCATTGGCTTAAAAAGCCAAACATAACACCTGGCAATTCATTTCCAGCAATATTGCCCATCTGGCGTGCGTGTTTGTCCATCCCTCCGTATTTGCACCATATTATTTATTTTTTAACTTTTAACTTTCTTCAAACTACAAATCTACCATTCCAGTGTTTTTCTTGCCATACTTTATTTACTTTGCCACCATGGCATTTTTTTGCCTTTACCTCCATTATCTCACATCATTTGCTCACATTGTATATAGTCTTATTTTTTTCTACTGCATCATTGATTGTATGTTGTTTTACTCCATGTGTAACTCTGTGTTTTTGTATGTTGTCGAACTGCTTTGCTTTATCTTGGCCAGGTCGCAATTGTAAATGAGAACTTGTTCTCAACTTGCCTACCTGGTTAAATAAAGGTGAAATAAAAAAAATAAAAAATAAATTTAGCCTGTTAGAGGTGCTAATGATACCCGTCTTGTGGGTCGAGTAGACAAAGACTTTCCCCAAAAACCTTCTCAATGAATGTCAATTGCAGAGTAGGCTTACCTGACAGAACCATAAATCATTATTTGATTAAATTAGGAGTCCATTGTTTTGCAAACTATGCCATGACGTGCTGCAGCAGTAGGCCTAACAGCAGAAACATCGCTAGACTGACACATTCCTCTTTCTAGATGGACAACTAAAGGGGAATTAGACAAATTAAAAATGTGTTAAGCATTGAAATGGACTCAGAACATATGGCTGGGATATGATTTTTTGTCTATTAAAATTTGTTTGACGGTATTATATGTTTTTCAATAATAAAAGTTCTAAATATGCTTTTTCAGTAGTTCATAACCTTAGCGTGATAAGACAAATGTGACTTTCTCCATTTATACTGTTCAATCCAACAACAAATTCAGCATTTTCATCCATTTCCGCACTTATCATTTCCACACTGCCACGCAGCATGATATGGGCAAAAAATAAATAAATAGGCCTAGTTAATTGGTGAACTGTTGGAATCATGAAAATATAATGATTATTCTAATTCTATAGTTGGAATATAGTGGGCAGCACCTTGAATACATTGCTGTTTGACAATGAATTAAAAAACCAGGGAGGAATTATTGACAAGGTAGGAACCAAAAGTGTTGGTCGGTCAAATGCGGTATACCCCCCAGCCCTATCAGAATATCAATTAGTTGTTTCTCTACAAATATTGTAAGACAGTCAATTAAATAAATCCATAAACCAGATAGAAAACAGCATATGGGAAAATACAAGTCATGCCAAATACTTTAAATCAACCATTATTTGATCAGGTATATTTCACAGAAAACACATCTTGTCTCCAGGTCCTTGGTGTACAAGTTGCAGTGTAGAGGAGAAGCTATCAAATAAATAAGTAATACTAACTCACGACATGTTCATTTATAAAAATAAATAAATGAAGTAGCTCTCATGCTAGAAAAAGGTTACAGACCCCTGGCTTAGATTGTTTTCTAAATATATTTGAGATGTCAAATACATTTTCACAATGAGCACTTCTCAAATATATTGTTACATCTGTTGGATAGCTAGTGAAATTTGCCACATTAGCATAAAAACCTCAAAACAAGGACATTGGATCAAGCACAAGATAAAACAAACTGAAACAAGCCACCTACGATTCCCCACATGCCAGGATTTATTTATCTCCCTCTTCATTGTTGCTAGCCATCTGCACATCCAGAATCACAACACACTGACTTCTGCCCCATTGAAGCCAGCACGTCGTTTTCCTGACGTTGTCAACTAACCCGTCTATAGCCAACTGTGGAACAATACCGTTCAAAAAAATATGTTTCAGGAGGTGCGATCCCCACACCACGTAAAGAGGATGAGGAAAGGCGGCCAGCTGATTGGTTCGGTTCCATTCCTCTGTGTGCTCTGCATCAAAGCGGATGACAAACGGTGGCTCTCTTGACCAAAGTGCTTCATCAGTCTGGGGACCCCCCTCGCCTCAAAGGCTGTTGAGGGAGGGGCCGTTGTGGAGGACGCGATGGAAGAGCTAAAGAAAGTGCTGATGGAGGAGCTGGCCTGTCCACGGCCAAAGAAAACAGACTTACCGGGTCTCCAGGGCCAAGGTTGCTCTTATCTTTCAAAAGGGGAAAACTTCATTTGCAAGCCCAATCATGTGTGAGCGTGACTTGAGGCATCCAGGGAGGGAAGTCATTTTATCCTGGGAGAGGAGGAAGTCAGACAGACAGTTTGTATCCAGGCACTGGCTTGTAAAGGCGGCTATTAGAACTATTTAACGAGGCATCATTTCAGACTCTACGGTGGGAGTGGGTGGCGCTCATGATGGTGGAGGGAAAATGGCTGCCGAGGGACATTTTATTATACTGGCTCCATGTGCTATCAAATGGATGAAAAATAATTGCATCGTTATTCATACTTATGAAGCCCTACCGCTGTCCTTCCCATGACACAGGTCATATTTGCATAAGCGCTTTCCTCGCTTAGGAGAAACATCAAGGAGTCGCTGCAAATAATGCCAACACAACCTAATAATGACTATCCTAACACTTGATATTGAGCAATGGTCTGCATATGTAAAGTATCAGTAGTTTAGTGATGAGCTAAAATGTCATTAAAACATAGGCCTACATGTCAAAAAGTTCAAACAATGATATTAAAACACAAGACACTAAGCAATGTTTACAATCAGTGATGGCTTCTCAGGATGTTTAGCATTCCGTTCTGGATTTAACATAGGCACGTACAGGCTAATAGACAGTGTGTGGAGGATCACTAAGCTATATCTGCTGAGGAGAGGAGGGCCGCCATGTGGTTTAGGCATAAGCACTCTTTCACCTTGTTTCTGGATGACTGGAGGTTTTTAATATATCGCTCCTGACAACCTGCTGCTTGGAGGGTGCTAAAGGTCGAGGCAGGAGTTCCCGGTGGCAGGAAGTGAGCTAAAGGTCTGGAGAGGATCCGTCGCTGTCGCTACCATGCACTAGGGATGTGACAAATGGAAAAACACAGGTCTGTAGTGATGCCTCTAGCAGTGCCTTAGACCGCAGTGCCACTTGGGAAACCCAACATGTGATTTTAAACCTACTCCTAACCTCAATCACACTGCTAGCCTAACCTTAAATGAAAAACTATAATGTGCTTTTTTTTGTTATGAATTTTCATGATAGACAATTTTGACTTTGTGGCTGTGCCATCTAATTGAAACACTCACTAGCTCGCTCTGAAACAAGTGTTAGTATTCTCAGAAGTACGACAACTAATCCTTCTCCTCCATTCCAAAAACACTGACTCTTAGGAGTCGATTCCCAGATGAATTTAATTTTCACTCGGAAATGGGAATCGACCTGCAAGGAGTCGAGGAATTAATTACTTTGGAGTTGACTCTCCACCACCACGTCATCGTTAACAGTTGGAAAAATGGCAGAGAGGCAGGCGACGACAGGCAAAGTCCTGTATGGCAACACTGAGAAGTTAAATGAGAAGGAAATGCAGCAAACGTTGCAAGGTGGAATTGAGGTACAGTAATGCTTAACAATCTGAAAGGACGACACCCCAAAAAATGAAGGGGAAAAAAAATCCCCATTCGTCACATCCCCAGTACATGGTTGCGACAGATCCTCCTTAGTCGTACATGGTAGCAATAGTTCACCGACTATGCTACGGTAAAAACGTTTTGGGTTAGGTATTTTTTACGTTTTAACATTCACGCCCCTACAATGCACGACCTCCCCAGACACCCGCCTCAACCCTCAACAGGCTAACAGCCATTTACAGATAGCCTACTGTACCCACTTGTTGCCATTTTACAAGATAACAGGGAACATTGACATGGAGACCATTTCAAAACGACAATGAAAGCTTTTCCTTTTGTGTGCTTGCTTGTCCAGGTATCATTTGAATCTGAGCATGAATAGAGAATGATGGAACATGTGTAGGTCTAGACATACTCCACTCATTGGCTGTCGTCTAGACCTTTTCACATTTTGTTACGTTACAGCCTTATTCAAAAATGGATAAAAAAAAATAAAAAATCCTCAATACACACACACAATACCCCATAATTCCAAAGCAAAAGATGGTTAGATTTTTTTGCTAATGTATTAAACACTGAAATATCACATTTACATAAATATGCAGACCTTTTACTCAGTACTTTGTTAAAACACATTTGGCAGCGATTAGACTCGAGTTTGGCACACCTGCTTGGCACACCCATTCTACTCTGCAGATCCTCTCAAGCTCTGTCAGGTTGGATGGGGAGCGTCGCCGCACAGCTATTTTCAGGTCTCTCCAGAGATGTTTAAGCGAGTTCAAGTCCGGGCTATGGTTGAGGCACTGAAGAACATTGAGACGTGTTTATGTGCTTAAGGTCGTTGTCCTGTTGGAAGGTGAACCTTTGCCCCAGTCTGAGGTCCTGAGTGCTCTGGAACAGATTTTCATCAAGGATCTCTCTGCACTTTGCTAAGTTAATCTTTCCCTTGATCCTGACTTATCTCCCAGTCCTTGCCGCTGAAAAACATCCCCACAGCATGAGGCTGCCACCACGCTTCACCGGATGGATGGATGGTGCCAGGTTTCCTCTAGATGTGATGCTTGCAATTCAGACCAAAGAGTTCAATCTTGTTTCTCCTGGTATGAGAGTCCTTTAGGTCCCTTTTGGCAAACCCAAGACAGGCTGTCATTTGCATTTTAGAGAGGAGTGGCTTCCGTCTAGCCACTCTACCATAAAGGCCTGATTGGTGGAGTGATGCAGAGATGGGACAACCTTCCAGAAGGACAAGCATCTCCACAGAGGAACTCTGGAGCTCTGTCAGAGTGACCATCAGGTTCGTGGTCACCTCCCTGACCAAGGCCCTTGTCCCCCGATTGCTCAGTTTGGCCAGACACTAGGAATTGTCTTGGTGGTTCCAAACTTCTTCCTGTCCCTCAACACAATCCTGTATCAGAGTTCTATGGACAATTCCTTCGACGACATGGCTTGGTTTTTGCTCTGACATGCACTGTCAACTGTTGGACCTTAAGTAGACAGGTGTGTGCCTTTCCAAATCATGTCCAATCAATTGAATTTACCACAGGTGGACTCCAATCAAATTGTAGAAACATCTCAAGGATGATCAATGGAAACAGGATTCACCAGAGCTCAATTGAGTCTCAGAGCAAAGGGTCTGAATACTTATAGAAGGTGTTCTATTTTTAATACACTAGCAAATATTTCTGAAAACCTAGTTTTCGCTTTATCATTATGGGGTATTGTGCATAGATTGAGAAAAATACATAATTTAAACATCAATTTCAGAAAAGGGCTATGTGGAAAATGTGGAAAAAGGGCTATGTGGAAAAAGTCAAGGGGTCTGAATACTTTCCCAATGCACTGTACTCCTCCCATTGGCTGTTGTCAAAACAGCAACAATGCCAAGAACAGGCAAGACAAACATGGTTTTCCACTTTTAATGCCAACAACTGATCTACGCTCCAATCCATTCTCCTATCATTGTTTGAACAACTGAAAGACAGAAAACTGAGATCAAAACAGAGTGAAAACAAAGTGAAGGCTCTCAGCCAGTTAGTATGACATGAGAGTCATATGGACCTCTGTTGACACTCCGGAACACCCCTCTATACATTCAGCTGAATGGGCTCCATGGACTCTCAAACAGACCTGAGACAGTGCCTGAGAGGACCATCCTGGCAAGGCAGCAGTGTGACTCCACAGGCTAACACCACAGTGTGTGTCTGTGTGGGCGTGTGTCCATAGCCACTACTCCTCATGGCAGTGTCTGTCATAGCAGACCACAGGGCAACAGGGAGATCTGCAAGCTTTCCATTGGCTCAGCAGCAGCCAACCAGATATTCCCAATCCTCAGAGAGAGCACCCCCACCTTAGTCCCTGTGAGCCTGTCTGGACATTCAGGCTATTGCACAAACACTGGCATCGACCAGGAAGTCTAGCCCCGAAGGCAGCACAGACACATTTTTTCTAAAAGCCCCCTCCATTCACAACTGGCCATAATGAGAGTACAGTGAATAATAGGATGGGAGCACAAGTCCATCTCTGTTGGTCTTGGTGCCGGGGTGCTGAAGCCAGCTCTTTGTTGATGTGGCTGCTGGGGCTGCAGGGGAAGGGGGGCGTCTGAGGATTAGAGCACCCCGGGTCGGGGAGCATTAGTGCCGTCTGGTTTAGGACTGTGAACTGGGCCATGGTCAACGGTGCCCTTAGGGGCCCCAGCGAGGGGGTTAACTGTCAGGCTGACAGTCCCACAGATAGCATGGAGACCACCCTCTACAGACAGCAGTGGTAACAGTGACACCACATTTCCAAGAGCCAGTACTCAGGAAAAAAATGGCATTAGGGAAAACAAGTGATTTTCGAAAGAGGAAATAGTCTGTCTTACAAAGTTGTGTAATACTTTGTATTTCACCAAGACCCATGATGATAGCAAAATGAGCAATGTCACACATTTAGGCTACTCCATGGTAATATTTAGGAAGACAACATACAGCAGTTATAAAAAGGAACCATTCAGTACAAAATATATAGAAATGATTGGACAGCTGTTTGAATTAAATGAGGCTCTCAATGATGCATGGTCACCATCACACTGAATCAGCTGACTATGGGATGTTGCACCATGTCATCAACAGCTCCATTAAAAAAAAATCACCACCAAGCGCTGTTCAAAAATGTTAAACAGCATGAATCACCCATTAAATCAACATTAAAATGTGATATGAATGCCCATTGACTACACAGAAATCACTCAGAAAACAGAAGTCTGTGGGTGAAAGTGTCTAGTTTCTCAAGCCCATATTTTCTCTCTGATGAGACAATAATGGCCTAGCCCTTCCTGACATCTCTTGGCTCCCAGAAGCTCTGCTGTCGTTCCGGGGTGACAAAGTGGTCCTAAAGCAAAAGGGCCTCAACAGAAAGACCATTGTACAATGAAGTGGCGAGATGGGGAGTCATCCATGCACACTTGAAATCAGGACATGGGAGTAACTTCCACAGTTTGAATGCAGGCTTCCATGCTTCAGTTCAAAACAGAACACACTGGAGACATCATGAGCAGTTTAAAATACTTCCCCTAGTCTTTTCTGCATCAGTCATGTATTTATTAACTACTGTTCTAGATACTATTGGAAACTGGAGCCGTGTCATGGAGACGCATCAAATTAACTATCAATAGGGATCGTCACACCCCCATTGTGACTCAACAAATGAACTGACCGGGGAACTCTTATGGAAACCATCCACAGCAAACAGATCTCGCCTCTTGCTAAATTCCACCCCCTCAGAAGTATCCACTCCTCAAGAACTGGGTAAACTTTGCACCGTTAACCCTGTGTTTGTCTGTGTTGCCCTTTTCAAACCAGCAACACAGGCAGCGTATTGATTGCGAGGGCACCGTAAAACCTTTGCTGGCTTTCAGGTTTTATCGATCTCTCAAAATGTCTCCAATCCATTTGAGCGTTTATATTCATGGCTCCTTTTGGTTCTTGCAAAGTACAGAAAACTTTGCACGTTTGTTTTACCACAACTGTGTTGAACTTTAATGGTAGGGCTGAATGAAGCCCAGTTGGAGGATCCATTTTAGCAGTCTTGCTGACAGCAATGTTAGTTAGCCAGTAACCCAGCCATCCAAATGACCGGAGTGACTTGTGTACCAGAGGGCTGCAGGCTCCAGGAAGTGTCCAGCTAGGAGCCAAAGTAGGGCAGGGCCTTCCAGCACTACACTATTATTAGTCTCGATGGGGCACCTGGCTTAACGCTCCACTCACGGTATCAGAGACTAAACCCCCTCGATGAACCGACTCAAGTGACTGAAGCATTGGGGCAGATTATGAGTCTACCTATTAGTGTCTGGTTGACAGTGAGCCTATACATTTTTTTTTTTTAAAGGCAGCCACGGAACAGGCCTGTGACCCAACATTTTAGAGTAGAGGTCCTGAGGCAACCAAATGAGACCCAGCTAGTTGGCCAGGCCTGCACAGGCCCACAGTCTTACCAGGAGTCGTGTTCCTATTTTTTCTAAATCTCCTTTGAAGATGGCTACGGGTCATGTTGAAATTGTTCCTGTAGTTAGAAATAAGATTAACATTCCTTAAACATTATTTGGTTGAAATATAATTTGGTCTGAGAAAATAAGCAAATTTATAGAACTCAATAAATATAGTACCTACCATCCAATTTGGACCATAATTATTGTAAGTCATGAGGAATCCAATAACATGATCAAAAGCCACCCATGGACCCCCCCCCCCCATGCCAATCCCTCCCCAACAACCATTATCAGTTCCCCATGTCTAACAAGTAGTATGGAGCTACGGCTTGGAGTATTGTTTCGTCATACTATGTAATGTATTCCCTGTTAACCTGGTGGTTTTTCCCCTGTTCTGAGAATTTGTCTATTGAAGTCGCTTGCATTATTTAACAAAAATGTGTGAAAATACCAGGTTTTGCCCACTAGATGCCACTGTTCCTGCTACTGCCACACCCTTTTATAAATGTCACTGGTCTCATGTTTATTGAACAGATCACAACAATTTATTTGCAACTTTGGGTAGAGAACCATTTGCTTTTGCTCATGATGAAAATAAATAGTATGGTCTGAGATGGTGGGTGTCATGGCTTGCTGAAATTACATGGAACGGCTCCTACGGACGCTCATTAAGAGGTGCTGCAGTAAAACAAAAAGACAGCGGAAAAGGCGTTCTGAAAATCGGTGAAGGCCAATTTACTTCTTCCCATTTCACTTCAGCTTCCTTTGTGCTTGAGACCTGTTCTCAGCCAAACTCCCTATTAAAAATTCCCCTTGCACCTTCCAGTATAATTAGTCCACTGAAATATCATATGCCTCTTAATCAAAGCACTTGGTGGGCCTTGGCAGACTCCCCAAAGCTTTAGCAAAAGTTAAAGGAGAACGGGAGGGAAAGTTCTGCATCTTATCAAGGCACTGCAGGTGAGACTCGCGATTATCAAGACATACTGCTAAGTGCTAATTATGCATGGACGGGGTTGGTTTCATTGGTTGTAAACTGTCGCTCTTGGAAGCAGGGTTGCTGATGAGTGTGTGTGTAGGCTATGGGTTGAAACGTGGAACTATTGTAACTACCAAGACAGAAGTCACATGAGCCACTGATTACAGATACAACTCACGTTTCCATACAACCTAGACAATAAGAAGAGATTTAGGAATGTTAGTAAAAATGCTGCATCATTATTAGGCTACACTGCTGCTAGGACCAAGCCTATTTCTCTAATTATTCGTGCAGTATTCAAAAGACTTCCCTGAAAGACAGCCTTGACAGGGGGACTTTTACATTTCCAAGAGATTTGGGTTAATTCAATTTCATAAATACATTAGTGAAAAAGCTGTTATATTGTTAAAATTGGATATTTAAACCACTGCAGCATACTAAGTTGTATTATGTTTAAATAATGGTTTGGTTGTTCGCTAGATACACTTGTCACTGATGACAATCACTTAGGGTCGACACCGTGTAGGTAAGCCTTACTGAAAACAAGCCGATGGAACAATTTGTTAAGAGCACGAGTTTACTTGATCGTGGGTCCTTGAAATGCAATTTAGCCAGAAAACAGGAAGGGAGAAGTTCAAGCACTGCCACTTCACTGCCACATCCCAAAAGGACATGACAGAGGATTTCCTAGTGTGCTCCAGTAGGGTATGAGCAGCACAGAGTGGCCATCTGCCTGTATGCCTGGCCCCAGACGCCCCACCTCTGATAACCTTTCCAGCAAACCATCACAGGGCAGGACAAAGCCAAACAAGTGTCATAAAGCCACTCAGTCTGCTTTAGGACTCTGCTTTGATGGGTGGCAGGCAAACACCCCAGAGACAATGGCATCTCCTCAGGGCACAGAAATGTTAGCATTCCTTCAATACAATTTCTTCAGCTGGCACTTTTCAAAGCTCATAAAAGCAGCCCATTGTTGAGGGTTGCTTTCCAAAGCTACGGAACAGGAAGTAGAACTACCAAGACTCCTTCAAACAATAAAAGGGGAAAAACAGAAGAAATGTGTGTATCTGTGGCAGGAAGCTAGACGGTACCATCTCTCTTTAGGCTAATGCAATGCAGCTGATACAAAAGCCTCACACACACACACACACACTATAATTAGCTTACTTTTTGACAGTCTGATAATCAGCCTAACTTATCATTCATTAATTTAGCCAAGATGATAACTGCTCCCAATAGAATGGGGTGGTAAGCTGAGATAACATAAGCTTGTTCAAACCCAGAACTAATTTAGTTCATCATGCAAATTAGAGACGCCAACACTTCCCTGAACACTACATTCCCCCACATCATTTAGCCTACAGAACCTGTGTTCCTCACGCATGTAGCCTAGTGCTCTGGCTAATGTTGCTTTTCACATCTGTTCAGACACTGGGGGCATTAACCACCTACGTAGTCTATTCCAGTTCTAAAGTAGTCTGAATAACATGACTGAAATAACAGCAACATTTAAAATAAGACTACAGGCCAGGCCTTTAACATTGGGCCTGATGTAGTCCTAGCGACTAGCTAGCCTCACCTCTATGTTTCAAACATTACTTTTCGGTTAACTTTCTTTTTATTTTTTTTAAACACCTTTATTTAACTAGGAAAGTTAGTTAAGAACAAATTCTTATTTTCAATGATGGTCTAGGAACAGTGGGTTAACTGCCTTGTTCAGGGGCAGAACGACAGACTTTTACCTTGTCAGCTCGGGAATTCGATCTTGCAACCTTTCGGTTACTAGTCCAACGCTCTAACCACTAGGCTACCTGCCACCACTAAAGCACATCAAAAGGCCCATGTATTCCCAATGACTTTATAAAATAATTCAGCATTTTGCCCTGATGCGCCCAAAGTCGAGCCCCTTGAGGAAAGAGATGACTCCAGCAGCTGACTGGAGAAGTAGAGTAGAGGCCATTTGTCCACTGTTCGTAAAGTAGCTGGATCATCTGGCTGCAATCAGCACCTGCCTCTCCAGCTACATAGCACAGAGAGCCACAGAGGAAAAAAAGCTTTGTAATTAACTGAACACTTGCCCCAGAACTAAAGATTGCTGTTGAATCAACTTAGCACTGATGCTGCATTAATCAAAAGCTGTAAATGCATTCGTTTCTAAATAAATGCAGGAATTACAATTTAGTGTGTTCGCAACATCTAAAATATTGAAAAACCTCACTTAGAGGTGGAGCCAGGCTCAAGAGAATTAGCAAAACAGTCAATTCAGCACCATGCATAAGAGTTGTAAGAATTCTTGTAAGAACACTGAAACAATATCCGCTCAGACCAATGTGGTCCAGAAGTTCATCCCACTGAAACAGCAGAGCTTGCAGACACCTGCTAAGGAAAACAGCTGTGGTTGACAATCCTGCTCTTGTCAAGACAGGAAGATCTTTCCATATTCATGTTTCAGACAGGACCTGATTAAGCAATGACGGGAAAGGACTATGCATTTCATTCAGGCAAATTGTTTCTAGAGCCATGCCTGACCTGAAGGGGAAGCAGCTGCAGCAAGTCCTGTAAACTGCTGAGGTGAAGCGACTTGATCAGACAACACTGCAAACTAGACAGGGCTGAGGCCAATGTTCCCTCTAATTTTTTTCCAGCACTGAGAAAATGTAAAGTATGCTGAGCGCAAACTTGAACATAGTGAAAATTCAGTGCAACTTCAAGCCCATTGACTGAACACTGAGGGTGTACCCACTTTAAGTTACAGTTTTAACAGTGGCCAAGGTGACTGAAAATGTTGTTTGATGCAAGAAACAACTTTACAAAATAAAATGCATTATTCCCATACCATTATTACAGAGAATCAAACAGTTACCCTCTGCCTGTTGGCTTAGCTTTTTTCAAGTCTGTCTCAATACAGCACTGCCCCTTTAAGACAAAAAAAAAAAAAAAAAAAAGAGGTCTTTACCTGACTCGCTTTCAAAGATGTCTAGAAACGCATACGTTTTGTGCTCTTGTAGGAAGCAATCACTCCCCTATTGCTGACTACAAATTATTTGTAACTTGGTTATTACTCACTAACTAGCAAAATATATGAACAAAATGTGCACACGTGGATACATTCAGCTCTCGCTTTGATCTCAAAACAAAAGCATTTACTCACGACCGATCATGCTGTAAACACAGTCTAGTTCAAAGTAAATGGCACACATCCATATATGGCAACAGTCTATTTGCCTATAGGCCTACTGCAGCATAGGTCTGTGTAGAGTACGGGCTGAGTAGTGCATGTCAATGCAATAGAATCCTACTCTGATGCTTTCTGCCTACAGTAAATGTATTTTGATTTGGGTAGTGTTGCATTGAAAGTGGCTAACATTGCGTTGAGTCGATCACAATTGCCACAGTAAAGGGAAACGTTGATAGCGTTAACAGGGAAAACTCTAGAACAGTGGTCGCCAACCTTTCCTGAGTCAAGATCACAGAGTCAAAATGCAAGCTGAGATCTACCGCTTAGATTTATTAACATGACTTAAAAAACGTAAGCTATGCAACATTAACCAATTAAAAACAGTACTGTAGTAATAAGGTTTGTGCAGTAAACTTTGGCCAATTATCACTGCATACTGTCTTTCCTGCCAATGCATTGTTGTGAGAGACTTTTTTTTATTATATTCAAGCAATAAGGCACAAGGTGGTGTGGTACAGTTGAAGTCGGAAGTTTACATACACTTAGGTTGGAGTCATTAAAACTCATTTTTCAACCACTCCACAAATTTCTTGTTAACAAACTATAGTTTTGGCAAGACAGTTAGGACATCTACTTTGTGCATGACACAAGTCATTTTTCCAACAATTTTTTACAGACAGATTATTTCACTGTATCACAATTCCAGTGGGTCAGAAGTTTACATACACTAAGTTAACTGTGCCTTTAAAAAAGCTTGGAAAATTCCAGACAATGATGTCATGGCTTTAGAAGCTTCTGATAGGCTAATTGACATAATTTGAGTCAATTGGAGGTGTACCTGTGGAAGTATTTGAAGGCCTAACTTCAAACTCAGTGCCTCTTTGCTTGACATCATGGGAAAAATCAAAAGAAATCAGCTGAGACACAGGGAAAAAATAATTTGTAGACCTCCACAAGTCTGGTTCATCCTTGGGAGCAATTTCCAAACGCCTGAAGGTACCACGTTCATCTGTACAACCAATAGTACGCAAGTATAAACACCATGGGACCACCAGCCGTCATAACGCTCAGGAGACGCGTTGTCTCCTAGAGATGAACGTACTTTGCTGCGAAAAGTGCAAATAAATCCCAGAACAACAGCAAAGGACCTTGTGAAGATGCTTGAGGAAACAGGTACAAAAGTATCTATATCCATAGGTAAAACGAGTCCTATATCCACATAACCTGAGAGACAGCTCAGCAAGGAAGAAGCCACTGCTCCAAAACCGCCATAAAAAAGCTAGACTACGGTTTGCACATGGGGACAAAGATCGTACTTTTTGTAGAAATGTCCTCTGGTCTGATGAAACAAAAATAGAACTGTTTGGCCATAATGACCATCGTTATGTTTGGAGGAAAAGGGGGAGGCTTGCCAGCTGAAGAACACCATTCCAACAGTGAAGCACAGGGGTGGCAGCATCATGTTGTGGGGGTGCTTTGCTGCAGGAGGGACTGGTGCACTTCACAAAATAGATGGCATCATGAGAAAGGAAATTGATGTGGCTATATTAAAGCAACATCTCAAGACATTAGTCAGGAAGTTAAAGCTTAGTCGCAAATGGGTCTTCCAAATGGACAAAGACCCCAAGCATACTTCCAAAGTTGTGGCAAAAATGGCTTAAGGACAACAAAGTCAAGGTATTGGAGTGGCCATCACAAAGCCCTGACCTCAATCCTATAGAAAATGCGTGGGCAGAACTGAAAAAGCGTGTGCGAGCAAGGAGGCCTACAAACCTGACTCAGTTACACCAGCTGTCAGGAGGAATGGGTCAAAATTCACCCAACTTATTGTGGGAAGCTTGTGGAAGGCTACCCGAAACGTTTGACCCAAGTTAAACAATGCTACCAAATACTAGGGCAATGCTACCATATACTAATTGAGTGTATGTAAACTTCTGACCCACTGGGAATGTGATGAAATAAATAAAAGCTGAAATAAATCACCTCTATTATTCTGACATTTCACATTCTTAAAATAAAGTGGTGATCCTAACTGACCTAAGACAGGGAATTTTTACTAGGATTAAAATGACAGGAATTGTGAAAAACTGAATTTAAAATGTATTTGGTCAATATACCACGGCTAAGGGCTGTCCTTATGCACGACGCAACGCAGAGTTCCTGCAGACAGCCCTTAGCCGTGGTATATTGGCCATATACCACAAACCCCTGAGGTGCCTTATTGCTATTATAAACTGGTTATCAATGTAATTAGAGCAGTAAAAATAAAAATTGTCATACCCATGGTATATGGTCTGATATACCACGGCTGTCAGCCAATCAGCATTCAGGGTTCGAACCACCCAGTTTATAATTCAATATTTGAGGTAGGCTATATGATCCCACCTGTAATAGATATGTTGTTGTATTACTTGTGAAGCACAGCTCAGTGAGCATATATTTAAATACTTTGCTGATGGTGCCTGCATCTGATGGTCATTCTCAGCGGAGGGTGAGAGCAGCAGACTGAGGGTCCGCCTCTCAACACCCCTCCACTTTACCTTTCATACACTGACCAAAAAGAGACACCGTCTTCCAGCTGATGGCGAAACTCGAGTCGCACTGCATTATTTCTGCTTCATGCACAAATTCATGTTGTTACTCCTATGAACAGAGAAAAAGAGAAATATTCCTTGATATTAAAGACCCAAACAACGCAAGCCTATCGATACACTTTCCTACTCATTCATTACTACTGCACTGCTTGTTGTAGCATTGAGTGGAAATAGGAAGAACACACATTTCATGGCTTATAAAAAAGTGTTGAATACAAAGTGTTGACAGTGCTGAGTAAGAACTTAAACTCAGTCATAAAAACAGCAGCTCTTTGCTGTATTCATTGAGCCTCTCATGGTTTTAAACATTTTGAAATCTCACAGTACCAACTTTTCTTTAGCTTTCTTTAATGCCTGCGACGTTAGTGCAGACACAATCATCTGAGCCAACCGATTGGACAGCGGTAGGTCTTTAATGCACTTGATTTGCTCTCTGGGCCCGCCGGGAAGGGAGAGTTTGTACCTTCAGACACATGAAATGGTTCAAAATGGCAACCGTTCCCTACCCGGGTGCACCTACCGCCAACAGCAGGAGACAAATACATGTTTAGGTTTTTACAGAAATGTTTGACGGTCGACCAATCGATCGACCGGTTGGTGACCACTGCTCTAGAAAGTTGAGTGAAGTTTAATCTCAAGCGACTCTCTGCGGGCTGATATTTCTGCACTGCAGTCCCAGGGAGCTGCGCGTCTTGGGACTACTGTGTGTGCGCGCACAGCTTAGAGGGAACATTGGCTGCAGCAGAAATCTCAAATTAAACTCTGAACCCAATGTGCCCATTATTCATCACATTTCCAGAGAATATGTAGTCCCCAGGTCTTTTAAAAAGTGCTTATGAATGAAAAGGCATTTCCACTGATGAGTCTCTTTTGGAAGTCTGAATAGCAACTGATGCACCGTTCCTTTCAGCAACAGCTAGCTCTGCAAACCATTGTTTGGCATATACAGTGTCTAAAAAATGTATTCACACACACACACACACACACACGGTGATTTTGTCTCCAAGTGTCTGTTGGAAAGCAGACTGAACACGGTTTTACTCTAGGATTTTGCCTCTGCTTAGCTCTATTCTGCTTCTATTTATCCTAAAACAACTCCCTAGTCCTTGCCGATTAATATTATACCCATAACATGATGCAGCCACTACCATGCTTGAAAATATGAAGTGGCACTCAGTGATGTGTTGGGTTTGCTACAAACATTGTGCCTTGTATTGAGGAAAACGTTAATTTCTTTGCCACATTTTAGAGTTTTACTTTAGTGCATTATTGGAACCCGGATGCATGTTTTAGAATATTTATATTCTATACAGTCTTCCTTCTTTTCACTGTCATTTAGGTTAGTATTGTGGAGTAACTACAATCTTGTTGATCTATCCTCAGTTTTATCCTGTCACAGCATTAAACTCTAACCGTTTTAAAGTCACAATTGGCCTCATGGTGAAATCCCTGAATGGTTTCCTTCCTCTCCGGCAACTGAGTTTGGAAGGGCGTCTGGATCTTTGTAGTGACTGGGTGTATTGATACACCCTCCAAAGCGTAATTATTAACTTCACCATGCTCAAAAGGATATTCAATGTCTGCTTTTTTTTTGCATTACCCATCTACCAATAGGTGCACTTCTTTGCGTGGCATTGGAAAACCTCCCTGGTCTTTGTGGTTGAATCTGTGTTTGAAATTCACTGCTCGACAGAGGAACCTTACAGATAATTGTATGTGTGGGGTACAGAGCTGAGGCAGTCATTATAAAATAAATGTTAAACACTATTATTACACACAGAGTGAGTCCATGCAAATGTATGTGACTTGTTAATCAAATTTTTACTCCTGAACTTATTTAAGCTTGCCATAAGAAAGAGGTTGAATAATTGACTCAAGACATTTCAGCTTTTTATTTTGGTGAGATAGATAGAGATATATATAGATAGAGATATATAGATAGAGATATATATATATATATATATATATATATATATATATATATATATATATATATATATATATATATATATATATACACACAAAAATAATTCCACTTTGACATTATGGGGTATTGTGTGTTGGCCAGTGACACAATCTCAATTTAATCCATTTAAAATTCAGGCTGTAACAAAAAAAGTTGAAAAAGTAAAATTGTGTTGACTTTGTGAAGGCATTAGGCTAGCTAGAGCACACAGAGCAAAGACTGCTTCTCAGACCAGAGAGATGCAGTCAGAACAGCCAAGTGGGCTCAGCCAGTGCACACAAAAGCCCCAAAAAGTCACTGTATCCAAGACTGCAGAAACAGTTTGACAGGACAAAGTAAAGCTGGATGAACCTCCTTTAGTTGGTGAAGAGGCTGGATAGAATAGAATTGACTGGGGTGTGTGACAGTTTATTTTTGAAAAGTGGTGTCTTTTTTTAAAGATCAGGGGTGCCAAACATTGTTTTCACACTTGGTCCCTTTCAGACAATTTTGGTGAACTCAATGCCATTTGCAAAAAAAATTGTAGTGTGGACATTCCAAAGGCCCCTCAAAAGAGCTCTCGAAGCGAACCAAAACAATCTTCAGATCTGGTCTGAGCTCGGTTTGCTTCACTTTTTTGGGGTAATGTGAACAAAAATCTCCCCAGGATTACATGTCGTTATTCCGGCACCACACACTGGACTACTGAAACACCATTTTCACTGACATAAACCCTCACATTAGTGACACAAAAGAGAGATGGCGTGCAGGTTTGTGGAAAAAAAAATGTGCTGTTTTGGATATTGATTAGCGATTGTCAAGAACGCACAGAAATGCCTTAAAATGTGTGGAGTTTAGTTCAGATAATTGTTTTACAATATGTGATCTATAGGCTAAGAGAGCTTCATAGACTGTTTATTCGATTGTGGGGTTTGAATAGTGTGAGGAGATAATATACTGTATTTGGTGAGAATCACAAACTAGGGTACAACATTTATTCTAGCTCTCAAAAGGGGCAGTACCCAACATTGGGTTTACAATTTTTAATGACAGCATTATTTAATCTGCAGTTATTCTGCTATTTATTCTGTTACCATAATATTTACATGTTAATAGCATCTTCTGATTAAAATGATTATGTCTCATCTTTTAACGAAATGCAATCTATTAGCTTCCAACAAAGTAAGTAGGTATATCTTGCTGTCCAATGACACATTCTGATTGAATGGCTTTCCTGCCATTTGTAAAAACCCAGAGTGCATTGAATGAATATTGGAAAAAGATCTTGGGTACTTTCCAAACATAGCAATGTGACTCGGATCACAAAATAGGTGAAGTGAACTGGCAAAATAGTTGAGTCCTCATTAAAATGCAAGGTTAGTGTGAACACAAAGAACTGAGTTATTTGCTCTTTTTTTAAATCCCAGAGTTCGCTTTAAAAGATGACTATGTGAAAAGACCCTTAGATGAATTTGACTAGTTTTATACTATGGTGGCATAGCCAAACTCTAAAACTGGACTGAGGAGGGTAAAATCTACTTTGATTGTGGTTGGGTGGTTATACAGACAGGATAACTCAAGTGTTAATGTTGTACTGTCTGGTAGTTGGAAATAGTTCGCTAGTTTACTCGCCTAAACTCAGAAGTTCAGAGTTGAACGCATGAGAGACTGGCCACGTAGCAGGAGCTGGCTAGAATGTCAAGAGGGTGAACACTGCTAAGTTACCCAAATGTGGCTTTCCTTCATCCCTTTACACTGAACAACATACCTAGTTAGTGTTTTTGTGCAACTTGCAAAACATATAGCTAGCTAGCTAACGTTACCCGCTGTGGTTGTACGAGTGTGTCTACCAGAAGAAGCTAACGTAGCTGCCAGCTGATGTCTTAAAACATTGCTGGCTAATCCACTACTGTAACGTTAGCTAGCGAGCTAGCTGGCAGGCTAACTTGTACATGTAACTTCAATGCACCCTATCAAATACAATGATAGCTAGCTACTTAGCTAGCAAACAAGCTAGTACGGCAAATAGAGCCATTTCCGTTGCTATACTGTCTGAACAAGGCACTACATATGACGGTTGTCCTAACTAGCAGCTGGCTGTGTATGTGGAGAATGGAAAATTATTGCAAACAGACGTTAGCATTACATGGGCAATAATAAACAGAGAATGCTGAAAGACGTGTGACTTACCTCCGACAAAAGCTCAATAAATGTCCTGTTCAGATATAGTGCTGAATATCCAGGGATGCTGAAATCAATGACTTCAGTGCAGGTTAGGTAGATAGCTGGCTTCTCTCTGAATGTTCCTTTTCACAAGAGGCAGTATGCCTTACCTTCGCGCAACATTTAATGTGGACACAATCGCGCATCTGCTTCTCACTGCTAGCACTCTGACACCGCGAGACAGTACGAGAGGGTGGAGATTTGACGAACCAGTGAGAGGCCCCGGTGAGAAAGGCAATGGCCAATGAAATCGAAGATGATCGTTTTTTTTCATTGGCAGATTCAGATATCTGACGTTAGGGGTCGCGGTTATGCACATATACAGTCATTTTAAGTGATCTGTCTGTTATTTTAACTAAATGGGATAAAAGTATGTTTCATTCAATATGCTTCAAAGCAAAAACAGTTGTGAAAACAGAAATTGTGATCATATATTGCCCTCAGTTTAAAATGATCTGGTAAGGAGGTTTTGATTAATTATGACTACAGCTATAGGCTACAAGGTATATTGTGGAATGTGGATGGATGCTACAACTCTGTATGAATATTAGCAGAGGTGCGATGGCTACCTGCTATCGAGAGACCAAGATCTAGTCTGTTGTATTCAGTCACTAACATTGAATTTCTGCAGAATTAGACTAAACTTATGTTGAACCCTCTCAAGTGGCATTGTAATATGAGTTCTGATGTGATATTATTTTTTTAGTTTACCTTTATTTAACTAGGCAAGTCAGTTAAGAACAAATTCTTATTTTCATTGACAGCCTAGGAACAGTGGGTTAACTGCCTTGTTCAGGGGCAGAACAACAGATTTTTACCTTGTCAGCTCGGGGATTCAATCTTGCAACCTTTCAGCTACTAGTCCAACGCTCTAACCACTAGGCTACCTGCCACCCTAATGAGTTCTCATGTTGTGTGATATGAGTTCTGATGTTGTGATATGAGTTCTCATGTTGTGTGATATGAGTTCTGATGTTGTGATATGAGTTCTCATGTTGTGTGATATGAGTTCTGATGTTGTGATATGAGCTGTACTCATTAACCTGAGAAACAGCAAGGTAATTCTGGTATTTTCAGACATATTTACTCCAGATGAAACATTCACAATGTAATATGCATTAAGCAAATCAAAAACAAATGTATTTTTGTTTACTGCAGATTAGGGGACTTTGTGTGTGTGCGTGTGTGTGTGTGTCTCTGTGTGTGTAGACTGCAGGCTATAATTAAGCTAATGAAGCAGGTTCTCATAAGAGCATGACTTCTTGCATTATAAAACAACAATATTTCTGGATCTGTGGTGGTGCTCAGTCATGGCAAATGCAGGTTACAAATGCTTTGTTAGCGTATCATTACGTGCTTTGCCTAATAGATCGATCAATAGAATTGTAATCATGTGTGGAAAATGTTTATAAACAGTAAACATCATAGACAGGGTTAGGCTGCATCGTCCACCCACCACCCTTAAAAACACACAGCCGTTTGTAATTCCAAAATTATTCATTTTATTCAAAAAACAACAACCCTTTGTCAAGCTCTTTCTCATATTCATCAGCTTATACGGTATCCTTTGATCAGGCTCCCCTACTCACCTCCATGCATTATTCACTATGTTCCTGTGAGCTGGAGTCTTTTCAGCCCCCCCCCCCGGTGAAAGGGTTCCTGACCTGCGATGAAGAGCTTCACTCCATACTCAGCCTTGCATGCTGGGTAATGAGCTTTGGCCATGTGTATGGCTGGTCATGCTTTTTAGATGTGTCACTGGGGTCGGAGTCCTGGTCCACTCTGCTAAGTGAGGAAAGGAAACAGGCTGCAGGCTACAGGGTGCTGTGGGTGTTATAGGAATAACATGCCAATAGTATGCACCATTTACAAGAGTTGCTTTTTAATGGTCAGCCGAATAATCAAGTGGGCGTCAAAGATAGTAGTGTTGTGTATTTGTTATTTTCAGTGTGTGTGTGTGTGTGTGTGTGTGTGTGTGTGTGTGTGTGTAATGTAATTTTGTGTGTGTGTGTGTGTGTGTGTGTGTGTGTGTGTGTGTGTGTGTGAGAGAGAGAGTGAGACAGAGAGAGTGTGTTTGTGTGCTATCCCACAGGAGTGCCTGTCCATCTCCAACATAGAGTAAGAGACAGTCTCTCAGAAGTAGACAGTCTTTCAGAAGTAAACAGTCTCTCAGAAGTAGACAGTCTCTCAGAAGTAGATGGTTTCTCAAAAGTAAACAGTCTCTCAGAAGTAGACGGTTTCACAGAAGTAAACAGTTTCACAGAAGTAAACAGTCTCTCAGAAGTAAAACGTTTCTCAGAAGTAAACAGTTTCTCAGAAGTAAACAGTACGCAAAAGTAAATAGTTTCTCAGGAGTAAATAGTATCTCAGAAGTTAACAGTCTCTCAGAAGTAAACAGTTTCTCAGAAGTAAACAGTCTCTCAGAAGTAAACAGTCTCTCGGGATGTGTGTGTGTGTGTAAATTCCCATGTGTACATGTGCTAAATTTTGGAGGTGTGTTTGAATGCGCCCTGGAAGCTTGTTGACAAAAAAGCTCAAATTGGGATGATGCAAATCTGGACCCAAGATGCCAGGGAGGGGTGCATTCAGTTCGGTTCAACATTTGCTAATTTCTTGACGGTTTGTACTGAATGACACATGTCCCCAAAACAATGTGCAATATGGTTGTGACCATTTTAAAACACAAAACCTGTGCAGCACATACACAGTCGTTCTCTGGGTCACCATAACCACAACATTCTTCAACTGGTCATTCAGCACTCCGTTCAGCTCAGCGTTCAACACCATAGTGCCCATGAAGCTCATCAATAAGCTAAGGACCCTAGGACTAAACACCTCCCTCTGCAACTGGATCCTGGACTTCTTGACGGGCCTCCCCCAGGTGGTAAGGGTAGGCAACAACACGTCTGCCATGCGGATCCTCAACACTGGGGCCCCTCAGGGGTGTGTACTTAGTCCCCTTCTGTACTCCCTGTTCACCCACGACTGCGTGGCCAAACACAACTCCAACACCATCAATAAGTTTGCTGACGACACAACAGTGGTAGGCCTGATCACCAACAACGATGAGACAGCCTATAAGGAGGAGGTCAGAAAACTGGCAGTGTGGTGCCAGGACAACAACCTCTCCCTCAATGTGAGCAAGGCAAAGGAGCTGATCGTGGACTACAGGAAAAGGCGGGCCGAACAGGCCCATATTAACATCAACGGGGCTGTAGTGGAGCGGGTCAAGAGTTTCAAGTTCCTCTGTGTCCACATCACCAACAAACTATCATGGTCCAAACATACCAAGACAGTCGTGAAGAGGGCACGACAAAACCTTTTCCCCCTCATGAGACTGAAAAGATTTGGCATGGGTCCCCAGATCCTCAAAAAGTTATACAGCTGCGCCATCGAGAGCATCCTGACCGGTTGCATCACCGCCTGGTATGGCAACTGCTCGGTATCTGACCGTAAGGTACTTCAGAGGGTAGTGCGTACAGCCCAGTACATCACTGGGGCCAAGCTTCCTGCCATCCAGGACCTATATAATAAGTGGTGTCAGAGAAAAGCCAGTAAAATTGTCAGAGACTCCAGTCACCCAAGGCATAGACTGTTTTCTCTGCTTCCACACGGCAAGCAGTATCAGAGCGCCAAGTCTAGGACCAAAAGGCTCCTTAACAGCTTCTACCCCCAAGCCATAAGACTGCAGAACAATTAATCAAATGGCCACCAGACTATTTACATTGACACCCCCCCGCCCATTTATTTTGTACACTACTGCTACTTGCTGTTTATTATCTATGCATAGTCACTTCACTCCTACCTACATGTACAAATTACCTCGACTAACCTGGACCCCCACACATTGACTCGGTACCTGCACCCCCTGTATATAGCCTCATTATTGTTATTTTATTGTGTTACTTTTTATTATTTTTTACTTGACAATATTTTCTTAACTCTTTTTGAACTGCACTGTTGGTTAAGGGCTTGTAAGTGAGCACTTAACGGTAAGGTCTACACTTGTTGTATTCGGTGCATAAAGTTTAATTTGATTTGATCATCTTGAGAATCCTATAGTCAAGAGGTTTGAAGTTCTGTTGACACAGTGAGAATGGATAACCTGGACTGATCCATACAGTGAACTAAATCCATGGCAGTCAAGCCCTTTACAGTGAGAACATATGATTTACAAGCTTGTACATGATTCAATAATAAAATATATTGCCCACACTTCCAACCCAGCCACATGGTTCTTGGACATGTTGTCTGAACCCAGCCGTGCTTACACAAATGTACTGAGCTAATTGGTAAAAGCTGTCTCATTATGAAAACATTTGTGTCCCCGCTCCAGTGTTAGTCATTGAAAGCATAATTGTCCAACACCAACTCTCTCTGGGGTGGGGCTGGTGTTTTCACCTCCCTATAGTTGTGTGTGAGTGTGAGTGTGAGTGTGGAGTGTGTGAGTGAGTGTGTGTGTGTCACAACCATGAGGGAAGCTAGGTCTTTGTTGCTGGGGCCTGAATAGGCTGACTGGGCGAGATAAGGCGCTCAACACCACAGTTCATTTGATCTCCCGCCATTTATATTCAGCTGTAGTTTCTCATTTTCACTTTTGGGAAAAGGGGATGAGACGCGCCACTTTCATACGCTGCTCTCCCTCTCTCTGATATTAACCTTGGCGCAAAAAACTGACAGCACTGCAAAAGGGGAGCGAGGGAGGCCATCACTTTGAATGGAGACATGTAGGCTTGTATAAACTGGGTGTTTTGAGCCCTGAATGCTGATTGGCTGACAGCCATGGTATATCAGACCGTATACCACGGGTATGACAAAACATTTCTTTTTACTGCTCTAATTATGTTGGTAACCTGTTATAATAGCAATAAGCACCTCTGGGATTTGTGATATATGGCCAATATACCACGGCTAAGGGCTGTATCCAGGCACTCTGTCACGACTTCCACCGAAGGTGGTTCCTCTTCCTGTTCGGGCGGTGCTCGGCGGTCAGCGTTGCCGGCCTACTAGCCATCACCGATCCATTTTTCCTTTTCCGTTTGTTTTGTCTTTGGTTCTTTCACACCTGGGTTCATTTGGTTTAATTTCTGTGTGTATAATTTCCCCTGTTGCCTGCTTAGGTTTGTGTGGGATTATACGTGTTATGTTGCTCGTTGAGGTTGTGCCTCAGGTTTATTCACGTTTATACTGAGTGTGTATAAGTTTAGGAGCGTTGTTTTCCTCCTTCCGTGAGTACTGTGTTCTCTTGTGTCGTGGGCGGTTTCTTGTTTTGGTATTGTACCTGACCTTTTGTGTGTTGTGGACTTGCCTATTAAAGACGCTACATGGACATCTCTGCTCTCCTGTGCTTGACTCCTTCACCTACCTCTAACACACTTCATAACACACTCCGCGTTGCGTCTTGCCTAAGAACAGCCCTTCGCCATGGTATATTGGCCATATACCACATCCTTTGTGCCTTCTGCTGAAATATAAACTTTTATTTGGCTTCTTATTCAACCTGACAACTTCCCCGCACCCTTTCTTTCAACTGTGGAACTTTATTGAAACTGAGCTAGGGCTTTCCTTTTCTGTGTGTGGATGGGCTTACTGCTAACACTATATTTCAGTTACTTAAACTGAGCTAGGGCTTTCCTTTTCTGTGTGTGGATGGGCTTACTGCTAACACTATATTTCAGTTACTTAAACTGAGCAGGGGCTTTCCTTTTCTGTGTGTGGATGGGCTTACTGCTAACACTATATTTCAGTTACTTAAACTGAGCTAGGGCTTTCCTTTTCTGTGTGTGGATGGGCTTACTGCTAACACTATATTTCAGTTACTTAAACTGAGCTAGGGCTTTCCTTTTCTGTGTGTGGATGGGCTTACTGCTAACACTATATTTCAGTTACTTAAACTGAGCTAGGGCTTTCCTTTTCTGTGTGTGGATGGGCTTACTGCTAACACTATATTTCAGTTACTTAAACTGAGCTAGGGCTTTCCTTTTCTGTGTGTGGATGGGCTTACTGCTAACACTATATTTCAGTTACTTAAACTGAGCTAGGGCTTTCCTTTTCTGTGTGTGGATGGGCTTACTGCTAACACTATATTTCAGTTACTTAAACTGAGCAGGGGCTTTCCTTTTCTGTGTGTGGATGGGCTTACTGCTAACACTATATTTCAGTTACTTAAACTGAGTAGGGGCTTTCCTTTTCTGTGTGTGGATGGGCTTACTGCTAACACTATATTTCAGTTACTTAAACTGAGTAGGGGCTTTCCTTTTCTGTGTGTGGATGGGCTTACTGCTAACACTATATTTCAGTTACTTAAACTGAGCTAGGGCTTTCCTTTTCTGTGTGTGGATGGGCTTACTGCTAACACTATATTTCAGTTACTTAAACTGAGCAGGGGCTTTCCTTTTCTGTGTGTGGATGGGCTTACTGCTAACACTATATTTCAGTTACTTAAACTGAGCTAGGGCTTTCCTTTTCTGTGTGTGGATGGGCTTACTGCTAACACTATATTTCAGTTACTTAAACTGAGTAGGGGCTTTCCTTTTCTGTGTGTGGATGGGCTTACTGCTAACACTATATTTCAGTTACTTAAACTGAGCTAGGGCTTTCCTTTTCTGTGTGTGGATGGGCTTACTGCTAACACTATATTTCAGTTACTTAAACTGAGCAGGGGCTTTCCTTTTCTGTGTGTGGATGGGCTTACTGATAACACTATAATTTGCAATTCGAACCAGAAGTAAGCACAGCATAATATGTCACTGATAATATGTCACTGATAATATGTCACTGATAATATGTCACTGACTGCATATTGGGGACCTACCATGTAGTCTTCCTGTCTGACAGAAAGTTAGAGTATAGGTTATATATATAGCTTTCCTTCCAGTTCTCTGCTGCCAATGACTGGAACGAATTGCAAAAATCTCTGAAGCTGGAGTCTTATATCTCCCTCTCTAACTTTAAGTATCAGCTGTCTGAGCAGTTTACCGATCACTGCACCTGTACACAGCCAATCTGTAAATAACACACCCGATTACCTCATCCCCATATTATTACTTACCCTCTTGCTCTTTTGCACCCCAGTATCTCTACTTGCACATCACCATCTGCACATCTATCACTCCAGTATTAATGCTAAATTGTAATTATTTTCACCTCTAGGGCCTATTTATTGCCTACCTCCCTACTCTTCTACATTTGCACACGCTGTACATATATTTTTCTATTTTTCTTTTCTTTTGTGTTATTGACTGTACCTTTGTTTATGTGTAACTCTGTGTTGTTGTTTTTGTCGCACTGCTTTGCTTTATCTTGGCCATGTCGCAGTTGTAAATGAGGACTTGTTCTCAACTGGCCTACCTGGTTAAATAAAGGTGAAACTAAAAATTAAAAAAATTTAAAAGTTTCAACACACCAATCAGGTTCAAATGATGTAAGGCCAAGTGAGAGTAGGAGTAATCTAAGAGGGACTTGTAATTGTGGGACTGGTAAATGAACCAGTCAACAAGTGCTTAAGAGCTCTCGCGTTGTTAAGAGGATAGGAAAATGGAGTGGAGTAACCTATGCATGTTCATTCTATGAGACAGGTACCTGTGCTTTGGGATGTGGTTGACTCACACCTTTGTATTCACTTTCTGAGAGTACTTACCAGCTGGGGAAAAAAACATAGTTGTTTGACAGTTAAGAAGCGCACACTGAGTTCCTCAAAATAGTTAGATTCAGGATATGTCTTGTACAATATATATAATATTACAATAATATAAAATAATATAATATATGCCATGTCTTTGTCCAAAGACATGTCTTCATGTCGGACCAGCTCTTTATTCTCAGGAGTTTCCCAGTTACCGTAACAATATCAAGGTCACCTTTCAGATTGCACACTAATTTAAATGAGCAATTACCACTACTACTAAAAGAATATGGCAGCAATCCCTCAGTAACAACAGCATAATCCCTCAGCAACAACAGTATAATCCCTCAGTAACAACAGCATAATCCCTCAGTAACAACAGCATAATCCCTCAGTAACAACAGCATAATCCCTCAGCAACAACAGCATAATCCCTCAGCAACAACAGCATAATCCCTCAGTAACAACAGCATAATCCCTCAGTAACAACTTTATAATCCCTCAGTAACAACTTTATAATCCCTCAGTAACCACAGTATAATCTCTCAGTAACAACAGTATAATTCCTCAGCAACAACAGTATAATCCCTCAGTAACAACAGCATAATCCCTCAGTAACAACAGCATAATCCCTCAGTAACAACAGTATAATCTCTCAGTAACAACAGTATAATCCCTCAGTAACGACAGCATAATCCCTCAGTAACAACAGCATAATCCCTGAGTAACAACAGTATAATCCCTCAATAACAACAGTTTAATCCCTGAGTAACAACAGTATAATCCCTGAGTAACAACAGTATAATCCCTTAGTAACAACAGCATACTATCTAAGTAACAACAGTATAATCCCTCAGTAACAACAGTAGAATCCCTCAGTAATAACAGTACAATCCCTGAGTAACAGTAGAATCACTCAGTAACAACAGTACAATCATTCAGTAACAACAGTAAAATCCCTCAGTAACAACAGTATAGTCCCTCAGGATCATCACTATAATCCCTCAGTAAGAACAATATAATCACTCAGTAACAACAGTTCAATCCCCCAGTAACAGCATTATAATCAATTAGTAACAACAGTATAATCCCTCAGTAGCAACAGTATAATCCCTCAGTAACAATATAATCACTCAGTAACAACAGTAGAATCACTCAGTAACAACAGTATAATCCATCAGTAACAACAGTATAATCCCTCAGTAAGAACAGTATAATCCCTCAGGAACAACAGTATAATCCCTGAGTAACAATATAATCCCTCAGTAAGAACAGTATAATCATTCAGTAACAACAGTATAATCCCTCAGTAACAACAGTATAATCCCTCAATAACAACATTATAATCAATTAGTAACAACAGTATAATCCCGCAGTAACAACAGTAGAATCACTCAGTAACAACAGTAGAATTGTCACATCCTGACCAGTAAAGGGGTTATTTGTTATTATAGTTTGGTCAGGACGTGGCAGGGGGTATTTGTTTTATATGGTTTGGGGTGTGTGTGTATGTAGAGGGGTGTTTGATTTATGTATTCCGGGGTTTTGGTCATTGTTCTATGTTTGTATATTTCTATGTCTGTTCTAGGGTGTTTAGATCTGGGTTTAGGTAATTGGGATTGGGGCCTTCAATTGGAGGCAGCTGTCTATCGTTGCCTCTGATTGAAGGTCCTATAATTAGGGATGTGTTTGTCATGGGAATTGTGGGAGGTTGTTCTTTGTACTGTTGTGTGAGCCTACAAGACTGTTTGTCGTCCGTTCATTGTTTTTTTGTGTTTTATTTTGTAAATAAACATGAGCATTCACGTACCCGCTGCGCCTTGGTCCATTCACTACGACAACCATTACAGAACCTCCCACCAACCACGGGCCCAGGAGGAGGAAGGATCCTGGGCCAGGGAGAAAAGGGAGTGGAGGACATCTTGGACATGGTAGGAGATAATGGCAGGGGACAAGACCCTGCCATGGAGATAGGTGGAGACAGCAAGAGAGGAATGGCGAAGGTGGAACGAAGACCGGGACTGTTACAGGGGTACACGGTTGGCATTTAAGCCTGAGAGGCAGCCCCAATAATTTTTATGGGGGGGGCACACGGGTAGTTTGGCTGGGCCAGGATTAAGCCGCAAGCCAACTCCCCGTGCTTATTGGAGGCAGCCTATTACTGGTCAGGTCCCATGCTTTGGAGTGATGCGCACGGCGTCGAGGCCAAGTATTCACAGGCTGGTGTGCGCGGTTCCAGCGCCCCGCATTTGCCAGGGGGAAGCGGGCATCCAGCCAGTAAGGGTGGAGCCAGTACTGCGCTCGAGACCACCAGTGCGCCTTCACGGTCCAGTGTATCCTGTTCCCGCTCCTCGCACTAGCCGTGAGGTGTGTGTCTCCAGTCTGGCACATCCAAAGCCAGCACCACGCACCAGGCTTCCAGTGCATCAGCCCAGTCCAGTACGTCCTGTTCCCGCTCCTCGCACTAGCCGTGAGGTGCGTGTCTCCAGTCTGGCACATCCAAAGCCAGCACCACGCACCAGGCTTCCAGTGCATCAGCCCAGTCCAGTACGTCCTGTTCCCGCTCCTCGCACTAGCCGTGAGGTGCGTGTCTCCAGTCTGGCACATCCAAAGCCAGCACCACGCACCAGGCTTCCAGTGCGTCAGCCCAGTCCAGTACGTCCTGTTTCCGCTCCTCGCACTAGCCTTGAGGTGCGTGTCTCCAGTCTGATACCTCCAGTACCAGCCCCACGCACTAGGCCTCCAGTGCGTCAGTCCAATCCAGTACGTCCTGTTCCTGCTCCTCGCACTAGCCTTGGGGTGCGTGTCTCCAGTCGGATACTTCCAGTACCAGCCCCAAGCACTAGGCTTCCAAGGCATCAGCCCAGTCCAGTACGTCCTGTTCCTGCTCCTCGCACTAGCCTTGGGGTGCGTGTCTCCAGTCTGATACCTCCAGTACTAGTCCCACGCACCAGGCTTCCAGTGAATCAGCCCAGTCCAACTCGTCCTGTTCCTGCTCCCCGCACTAGTCCTGAGGTGCGTGTCTCCAGTCTGGTACCTCCACTACCAGCACCACGCACCAGGCTTCCAGTGAGTCAGCCCAGTCCAACTCGTCCTGTTCCTGCTCCCCGTACTACATTTACATTTACATTTAAGTCATTTAGCAGACGCTCTTATCCAGAGCGACTTACAAATTGGTGCATTCACCTTATGATATCCAGTGGAACAACACTTTACAATAGTACATCTATATCTTTTTTGGGAGGGAGGGTGGGGGGTTAGAAGGATTACCTAATCCTATCCCAGGTATTCCTTAAAGAGGTGGGGTTTCAGGTGTCTCCGGAAGGTGGTGATTGACTCCGCTGTCCTGGCGTCGTGAGGGAGCTTGTTCCACCATTGGGGTGCCAGAGCAGCGAACAGTTTTGACTGGGCTGAGCGGGAACTGTGCTTCCTCAGAGGTAGGGAGGCGAGCAGGCCAGAGGTGGATGAACGCAGTGCCCTTGTTTGGGTGTAGGGCCTGATCAGAGCCTGAAGGTACGGAGGTGCCATTCCCCTCACAGCTCCGTAGGCAAGCACCATGGTCTTGTAGCGGATGCGAGCTTCAACTGGAAGCCAGTGGAGAGAGCGGAGGAGCGGGGTGACGTGAGAGAACTTGGGAAGGTTGAACACCAGACGGGCTGCGGCGTTCTGGATGAGTTGTAGGGGTTTAATGGCACAGGCAGGGAGCCCAGCCAACAGCGAGTTGCAGTAATCCAGAAGGGAGATGACAAGTGCCTGGACTAGGACCTGCGCCGCTTCCTGTGTGAGGCAGGGTTGTACTCTGCGAATGTTGTAGAGCATGAACCTACAGGATCGGGTCACCACCTTGATGTTAGTGGAGAACGACAGGGTGTTGTCCAGGATCATGCCAAGGTTCTTAGCACTCTGGGAGGAGGACACAAGGGAGTTGTCAACCGTGATGGCGAGATCATGGAACGGGCAGTCCTTCCCCGGTAGGAAGAGCAGCTCCGTCTTGCCGAGGTTCAGCTTGAGGTGGTGATCCGTCATCCACACTGATATGTCTGCCAGACATGCAGAGATGCGATTCGCCGCCTGGTTATCAGAAGGGGGAAAGGAGAAGATTAATTGTGTGTCGTCTGCATAGCAATGATAGGAGAGACCGTGTGAGGATATGACAGAGCCAAGTGACTTGGTGTATAGCGAGAATAGGAGAGGGCCTAGAACAGAGCCCTGGGGGACACCAGTGGTGAGAGCGCGTGGTGCGGAGACAGATTCTCGCCACACCACCTGGTAGGAGCGACCTGTCAGGTAGGACGCAATCCAAGCGTGGGCCTCACCGGAGATGCCCAACTCGGAGAGGGTGGAGAGGAGGATCTGATGGTTCACAGTATCAAAGGCAGCAGATAGGTCTAGAAGGATGAGAGCAGAGGAGAGAGAGTTAGCTTTAGCAGTGCGGAGAGCCTCCGTGACACAGAGAAGAGCAGTCTCAGTTGAATGCCCAGTCTTGAAACCTGACTGATTAGGATCAAGAAGGTAATTCTGAGAGAGATAGCAGGAGAGCTGGCCAAGGACGGCACGTTGAAGAGTTTTGGAGAGAAAAGAAAGAAGGGATACTGGTCTGTAGTTGTTGACATCGGAGGGATCGAGTGTAGGTTTTTTCAGAAGGGGTGCAACTCTCGCTCTCTTGAAGACGGAAGGGACGTAGCCAGCGGTCAAGGATGAGTTGATGAGCGAGGTGAGGTAGGGGAGCCCTGAGGTGCGTGTCTCCAGTCTGGTACCTCCACTACCAGTCCCACGCATCAGGCTTCCAGTGCGTCAGCCCAGTCCAGAACTTCCGGCAACAGTGCCTCATCCAGAACTTCCGGCAACAGTGCCTCGTCCAGAACTTCCAGCAACAGTGCCTCGACCAGAACTTCCGGCAACAGTGCCTCGTCCAGAACTTCCGGGAACAGTGCCTCGTCCAGAGTGTCCGGCAACAGTGCCTCGTCCAGAGCTTCCGGCGACAGTTCCCAGTAGAGAGACGGCCCACTGTCCGTCCAGAGTTGCTTCCAGAGTCGCCCTACAGTCCGGAGCTCCCAGAGTCGCCCTACAGTCCGGAGCTCCCAGAGTCGCCCTACAGTCCGGAGCTCCCAGAGTCGCCCTACAGTTCGGAGCTCCCAGAATACAGTCCAGGGTCTACAGTGACATGCTTCAGGCCGAGGTATTCAGTAGGGGTTGACTGGTCAGGTAGGGGACTAAGGCCTGAGCCTAAGCCACCTCCACTGTAGGAGGTTTGGGGAGGGGGGGTGTAGCACGGGAGCCGTCGGTGTCGGCAGCCACCCTCCCTTCCCTCCCTTTAGTAAGGGGTTTATTTTTGTAGATATTTTTTTGTTGTCAGGTGCATCCGGGGTCTGCACCTTTGGGGGGGGGGGGGGTACTGTCACGTCCTGACCAGTAAAGGGGTTATTTGTTATTATAGTATGATCAGGACGTGGCAGGGGGAATTTGTTTTATATGGTTTGGGGTGTGTATGTAGAGGGGTGTTTGATTTATGTATTCCGGGGTTTTGGTCATTGTTCTATGTTTGTATATTTCTATGTCTGTTCTAGGGTGTTTAGATCTGGGTTTAGGTAATTGGGATTGGGGCCTTCAATTGGAGGCAGCTGTCTATCGTTGCCTCTGATTGAAGGTCCTATAATTAGGGATTTGTTTGTCATGGGAATTGTGGGAGGTTGTTCTTTGTACTGTTGTGTGAGCCTACAAGACTGTTTGTCGTCCGTTCATTGTTTTTTTGTGTTTTATTTTGTAAATAAACATGAGCATTCACGTACCCGCTGCGCCTTGGTCCATTCACTACGACGACCATTACAAGAATCACTCAGTAAGAACAGTATAATCACTCAGTAACAACAGCATAATCACTCAGTAACAACAGTATAATCCCCTAGTAAAAACAATATAATCACTCAGTAACAACAGTATAATCCCTGAGTTACAACAGTATAAACCCTCAATAACAAAAGTCAAATCCTTGAGTAACAGTATAATCAGTCAGTAACAACAGTATAATCCCTCAGTAACAATAGCATAATCACTCAGAAACAATAGTAGAATCACTCAGAAACAACAGTAGAATCACTCAGTAACAACAATATAATCCCTTAGTAAGAACAGTATAATCCCTCAGTAACAACAGTATAGTCCCTCAGTAACAACAGTATAATTCCTTAGTAACAGTATAATCTCTTAGTAACAACAGTATAATCCCTCAGTAACAACAGTATAATCCCTCAGTAACAACAGTATAATCCTTGAGTAACAACAGTATAATCCCTGAGTAACAGTAGAATCACTCAGTAACAACAGTATAATCCCTCAGTAACAATACTATAATCCCTCAGTGAGAACAATATAATCACTCATTAACAGCAGTATATTCACTCAGTAAGAACAGTATAGTCAGTCAGTAGTAACAGTATAATCACTCAGTAAGAACAGTATAATCCCTGTAACAACAGTATAAGCACTCAGTAACAACAGTATAATGCCACAGTATCAACAGTATAATCACTTAGTAATGACAGTATAATCTCTCAGTAACGACAGTATAATCACTAAGTAACAACAGTTGAATCCCTCAGTGACAACAGTAGAATTGTTTCTGATTACGTTTATCAGATTTAATATTTTTGGGATAATCTGAAATCTCAGTGCTGCAAGGGCAGATCAATCTATAAAAAAATTGGTTGGGTGGCAAGAAAATATGAGCATTGGTATTTTTATTTCATTTGCAATGCTATGGTTCGGCTCCTTTTTTTCAATTTTCACCTAAAATGACACGCCCAAATCTAACTGGTCACGATAAAAACACCCACCTATAGCACACGCTCCAGCAGATATATCTCACTGGTCATCCCCAAAGCCAACACCTACTTTGGCCGCCTTTCCTTCCAGTTCTCTGCTGCCAGTGACTGGAACGAATTGCAAAAATCGCTGAAGCTGGAGACTTACATTTCCCTTACTAACTTTAAACATCAGCTATCTGAGCAGCTAACCGATCGCTGCAGCTGTACATAGTCCATCTGTAAATAGCCCACCCAATCTACCTACCTCATCCCCATATTGTTTTTATTTACGTTGCTGCTCTTTTGCACACCAGTATCACTACTTATACACCATCATCTGCTCATCTATCACTCCAGTGTTAATCTGCTAAATTGTAATTACTTTGCTACTATGGCCTATTTATTGCCATACCTCCTCATGCCATTTGCACACACTGTATATAGACTTTCTTTATTTTTTCTATTGTGTTATTGACTGTACGCTTGTTTATTCCATGTGTAACTCTGTGTTGTTGTTTCTGTCGCACTGCTTTGCTTTATCTTGGCCAGGTCGCAGGTGTAAATGAGAACTTGTTCTCAACTAGCTTACCTGGTTAAATAAAGGTGAAATAAAAAAAATTAAAACTGCCTGTAGCTCAGGCCCTGAAGCAAGGAAATGAGTTTTCTTGGTACCATTTGAAAGGAAACACTTTAGTGTTTGTGGAAATGTGAAAGGAATGTAAGAGAACATAACACATTAGATCTGGTAAAAGATAATACAAAGAAAAAAAAGAACCTTTTTTTCTCTTTTTTTGTACCATCATCTTTGAAATGCAAGAGAAAGGCCATAATGTATTATTCCGGCCCAGGTGAAATGTAGATTTTGGCCACTAGATGGCAGCAGTGTATGTGCAAAGTTTCAGACTTATCCAATGAACCATTGTATTTCTGTTCAAAATTTTGTATCAAGATTGCCCAAATGTGCCTAATTTGTTTATTAATAACTTTTCATATTCAAAACTGTGCACTCTTCTCAAACAATAGCATGGTATTCTTTCACTGTAATAGCTACTGTAAATTGGACAGTACAGATAGATTAACAAGAATTTAATCTTTCTGCCAATATATGTCTATGTCCTGGGAAATGTTCTTGTTACTTACAACCTCATGCTAATCGCATAAGCCTACGTTAGCTCAACTGTCCCGCAGGGGACCCACCAATCCTGAAGAAGTTTTAACAGGAAGCCAGAGGCTAGCACTGGAGTAATATGATCACATTTTTTGGTTCTAGTCAAGATTCTAGCCGTGTTGAGCACTAACTGACTAACTGTGCTTTGTCCGGGTAGCCAGAGGGTAGAGCATTGCAGTAGTCTAATCTAGAAGTGGCAAAAGCACGGATTAGTTTGTCTGCATCACTTTCGGACAAAAGGCTTAGGATTTTTGCAATGTCACGAAGATTGAAAAAAGCTGTCCTTGAAATATTCTTGATATGTTCGTCAAAAGAGAGATCAGTGTCCAAAGTAACGCCGAGGTCCTTCATAGTTTTATTTGAGATGACTGTACAACCAACAAGATTAATTGTCAGATCCAACCGCAGATCTCTTTGTTTCTTGGGACCTAGAACTAGGTTCTCTGTTTTGTCTGAGTTTAAAAGTAAAACATTTGCCGCCATCCACTTCCTTATGTCTGAAACACAGGCTTCCAGGGTAATTTCAGGGCTTCTCCATGTTTCATTGAAATATATAGCTGTGTGTCGTCCACATAGCAGTGAAAGTTGACATTGGGTTTCCAAATGACATCACCAAGAGGTAAAATATATAGTGACGAACTGATATCTTTCCGACAGATAAGATCTAAACCAGGCAAGAACCTGTCCGTGTAGACCAATTACGGTTTCCAATCTCTCCAAAAGAATGTGGGGTTCGATGGCGTCAAAAGCAGCACTAAGGTCTAGGAGCACGAGGACAGATGCAGAGCCTTGGTCTGCATCTGTTCTTATTCTCCTCAATTAGGTTGGAAAAATAGGATCATCGAGCAGCAGTGAGGGCTCTTTGATATTGCATGGTACTGTCTTTCCAAGCTAGTTGGAAGACTTTTAATTTGGTGGAGCGCCATTTCCGTTCCAAGCTTCAGGGCTCGGGTATTGTTTTGTATACCAGGGAGCAAATTTGTTGTGACAAATGTTTTTGGTTTTTAGGGGTGTAACTGCATCGGGGGTATTACGCAAGGTTAAATTTAGATCCTCAGTTAGGTGGTTAACTGATGTCCTTGGGTAGGTTGAGGGGGTTTGGAAGGGCATCTAGGAATCTTTGGGTTGTCTGAGAATTTAGAGCACTCCTTTTGATGATCCTTGTTTGAGGTCTGGGCAGATTATTTGTTGAGATTGCAAACGTAATAAGATGGTGGTCCGATAGTCCAGGAATATGATGAAAAACATTTAGATCCACAATATTTATTCCACCGGACAAAACTAAATCCAGGGTATGACCGTGGCAATGAGTAGGTCCGAAAACATGTTGGACAAAACCTACTGAGTCGATGATGGCTCCGAAAGCCTTTTGGAGTGGGTCTGTGGACTTTTCCATGTGAATATTAAAGTCACCAAGAATTTGAATATTATCTGCCATGACTACAAGGTCCGACAGGAATTCAAGGAACTCAGTGAGGAACCATATATAGGGCCCAGGAGGCCTGTAAACAGTAGCTATAAAAAGTGATTGAGTAGGCTGCATAGATTTTATGACTAGAAGGTCCAAAGACAAAAATGCAGTATTTTTTTAAAATGCATTTTTATTGAAATTTGCTGTCATTAATGTTAGCAACACCTCCGCAGGATGTGCGGGGGATATGGTCACTAGTGTAACCAGGAGGAGAGGCCTCATTTAACACAGTAAATTCATGTTTAAGTCAGGCCAATCACATCAAGATTATGATCAGTGATTAGTTCATTGAGTATGACTGCCTTGGAAGTGTTAAGTAGCCCTATTTTGAGATGTGAGATATCACAAATTCTTTCAATAATGACAGGAATGGAGGAGGTCTTTATTCCACTCAGATTGCTAAAGCGAACACCGCCATGTTAAGTTTTGCTCAATCTAGATCGAGGCACAGACACGGTCTCAATGGGGATAGCTGAGCTGACTACACTGACTGTGCTAGTGGCAGAATGTGGGGATAAGCTAATCTTTTGGGAGAGGCAGAAAAGTTTTCAACAAGAGATTGAGTTGTGAGAATCTTCTGTAGAGTTCATCGCTCCCCCTAACTGGGAGGGGGCCAGAGATAATTACTCGATGCTGACATCTTTCGAGCTAATTTACACGCAGAAGCTATGTTGCGCTTGCTTGGTGACCTCTGACTGTTTCATCCTGACATCGTTGGTGCCGACATACAGTAGATAACAATATCCCTATATTCTCAATGCTCACCAGTTTTAGCTTTAGCCAGCACCCTCTTCAGATTAGCCTTTACGTCGGTAGCCCTGCCCCCTGGTAAACAGTGTATGATCGCTAGATGATTCTTTTTAACTCTAATATTGCGGGTAATGGAGTCGCCAATGACAAGGGTTTTCAATTTGGGGGAGCTAATGGTGGGAGGCTTCGGCGGCTCAGACCCCGTAACGGGTGGAGGAGGGACCTGAGAAGGCTCGGCCTCTGACTCGTTGCTTATTGGGGAGAACCGGTTGGAAGTTTCTGTCCAACAGCATTTCTTTCCAGAAGGCTGCGAGGACTGTGCGGTAGGATTTATACTACTATCTGTACTTACTTGTGGCACAGATGCTGTTTCATCCTTTCCTACACTTAAATTGCTCTTGCCTAATGATTGCATCTGAAGCTGGGCTTGCAACAAGGTTATCCCCAACATAAGGCAATAGTTCTCCTGTATATTATGAGTACAGCGACTGCAATTAGATGGCATAGTGTTAATGTAACTACTTAGCTTCTTCGGCTGGTGGACGTCTCCAGAACCATGTCCAGATAAAGCGTCCGGGGAGAAAAAGTCGAACGAGGAAAAAACTAAGACGTTGGTAAATGTATTACATTTTGATTTTGATTAAACGGTTATTAAATGTAAAAAAGAAAAAAAAGAAAGTTTGGCAGGTAGCCAAGTAGCAACATGCAGCACGGAGACAATCAAAAAGTCAAACAGGAAGTACCAGTGACGAGCAGTCACCTAAATCACAATTATTTGTCCCAAATACAATGCTTTTAGTTTTTTAAATATTTAGTACTAACTTATTCCTTGCCACCCCTTCTGAAACTAACTGCAGCTCTTTGTTAAGTGTTGCAGTAATTTCAGTCGCTGTAATTGCTGACGTGTATAGTGTTGAGTCATCCGTATACATAGACACACTGGCTTTACTCAAAGTTATTAGGTTGTTACTTAAGTTATTTGGCCACTTTAGTTGTGATACAAACCTTATCAAAACATATAGGCCTATCTATGGGCTATGCTACATGAGGTGTGCGACTATGATTTGAAAAAGTCACACAAAAAAAAGCCATTGCTGTTTCTTGCTTTAAGCTGAGCATCATTCACAAGTGGTAATATATAATTCACAAGTGATAGCCTAATATTGTCACCCATCACACTATTCTTGATTTAATATTGTCTGTACATATACTAAATAATATAAGTATGAAATTTGTTTTGATTTAGAATGGACCATTATGATGCACCTGTCTCGATGTCATCTATGCACTTAAATAGCGAATGGAAGATGCTTTTCCAGCGGTTCATTTTCATGCCGGACAGGTAGGCTATACTCCTGTTGTAAAGAGAAGCAATGTGCTTAATATGAGGAAAGTTGAGAAATATATATTGTAGGCCTCAGCTGCTTCAGAGCTTGGAGAAGCCTAATTACCATAACTAAACGGTCATGTGGAATTTTACTGCCTTAAGAAGGTCACGGTAACAGCCCTACTCGTGACCACCGGTGTGGCGGTAACAGCCCTAGCCATAGCTAGGTGTTCTGCCAGTCACATTCTGTTAAAGGTCCCCAAAGCACAGACATCCCTGGGTCCCTCCTCTTTTCAGTTTGCTGCAGCTAGCGACTGGAAAGGGCTGCAACAAACACACAAACTGGACAGTTTTATCTCAATCTCTTCATTCAAAGACTCAGTCATGGACACTCTTACTGACAGTTGTGGCTGCTTTGCATGATTATTGTTGTCTCTACATTCTTGCCCTTTTTGCTGTTGTCTGTGCCATGTTTTGTGCTGCTACCATGTTGTCATGTTGTGTTGCTACCATGCTGTGTTGTCATGTGTTGCTGCCTTACTATGTTGTTGTCTTAGGTCTCTATTTATGTAGTGTTGTCTCTCTTATCGTGATGTGTGTTTTGTCCTATATTTATATTTTATATTATTTTTAATCCCAGCCCCCGTCCCCGCAGGAGGCCTTTTGCCTTTTGGTAGGCTGTCATTGCTACCTGTCCCAGACCTGCTGTTTTCAACTCTCTAGAGACAGCAGGAGCGGTAGAGATACTCTCAAAGATCGGCTATGAAAAAGCCAACTGACACTTACTCTTGTGTTACTGACATGTTGCACCCTCGACAACTACTATGATTATTATTATTTGACCATGCTGGTCATTTATGAACATTTGAACATCTAGGCCATGTGCTGTTATAATCTCCACCCGGCACAGCCAGAAGAGGACTGGCTACCCCTCAGCCTGGTTCCTCTCTAGGTTTCTTCCTAGGTTTTGGCCTTTCTAGGGAGTTTTTCCTAGCCACCGTGCTTCTACACCTGCATTGCTTGCTGTTTGGGGTTTTAGGCTGGGTTTCTGTACAGCACTTTGAGATATCAGCTGATGTAAGAAGGGCTATATAAATACATTTGATTTGATTTGATTGTAAATAACAATTTGTTCTTAACTGACTTGCCTAGCTAAATAAAGGTTAAACAATTTTTTTTCCATTGACTAAAAATGCCTCATAAAACTGACCTTATCCCTCCATAAATCCCCAGTTCCACAGTTGTCTCCTACAAGCCCTCTCCGAAATTCCCTAAATGCAGTCAGATTCAGATTGTGCCTGCCCCCTAAGCAAGCATCTCATCGCTTTCCAGCAAACACTCCAGTTTTCCTTGACACCAGAGGGTCTTCCTTCTCGTTAGCACCCAAACACACTAACACAGCACCCGGGGGGAGATATAGCGCTAGGAGAGACAAAGTTCAACTCAGCCCAGCTTGGCTTTCAACACACTGGGGCTGACAGCTGATTGATTCCAGTGTTGCCATGTGCTCACTGCTGCAACCCTCTGTTGTCTTTCATTTTATCTAGCCTCCGAAGGTCATAAAAGATTCATGCGCAGTGCTTACAGTGTTTGTTAATGTACTTTACGCAGAGCATTGCAGGGACCGAGAACAACGGTGTGGAGGCTTTATAAATATTTACAATGCCTCCCTTGTTCCCCTCAGATAGACCTGTTTACCAGGACAGCCCTTATAAACACTGTTGTGGAGACAAGATGGCAGCCAGGTGAGACAACTACAAGTAATAAAGAGGAAGGATGCTAAACTAGGGAGAAATATATGCAGTGGTGGAAAAAGTACCCAAATGGCTTACTGTAGTAAAAGTAAAGATACCTTAATAGAAAATTACTCAAGTAAAAGTGAAAGTCACACAGTAAAATACTACTTGAGTAAAAGTCTACAAGTATTGGGTTAACCCTCCTGTTGTTCGTTTCATGTTAATTAATTCTGTGTTCCCGGTCCAAAATCACCACCCCATTATAGCTGATTATAAATCCATAATAATACATATTATCACCTAATGTTGTATTAGATCTTTTTATCAACTTAAGTTCTTGTGAACATTACAAGTTTTGAACTTCTATTTGCTATTTTTATGGCCTGTAAGCCTCATTGAGCTGAGCTCATACAACTCAGGTTTGAGTTTTAAAAAAAAGCACAATGCATGGTTTATTTTGACTATAACAAATACTCAGAATAAACATATTGTGCTATTTATCAGACTACTTTGTGTCAAAGTTTAACAAGGACTTCCTCCTCACTAGTGTCATGATCAAAGATATGATCAAGAGCCTCACATACAGCATATCGTTTTGTCACGATTCTCTAAAGCTGAACCCAGAAGCAGACCAGGACAAGGTGAGTAAAATGAAGGTGAGTATTTATTTACAGTCTCGAGGTGAAAATAGAATAATCCAGGAGACGGAGCGGCGGTGAGTTGATGAGAGTGAATAGGCAGATCCAATGATGTCACTGAAACCACCGACGGCCAGGCAAGGGAGTTGAATGTTCCGGGAGGATGACTGTAGACAGAGTAAACGGGGGTGAGTAACCGGCAAAAAGTACAGAACAACAAAACTAACTCTGGTAACATGAGGCTTGATACGCTGACACAACATACTGTTCGTTGCTAACGATCCGGCAGGGAATGGATGTCAGATCAGAGCTTATGAAGAGAAGAGGTGATGATCAGGACCAGGTGTGCAGATGGCTGATGAGATGCAGGTGCGGGTAATCAAGAGTTCTCCCGCCTAGCTTCGTCGCCTGGCAACCAGACAGGGTGCGTTCAGGAACCTCAGGAAACAGACTCCAAAACAAAACAAAAGTCAGCTCAGGCAGAAAACAGACTCAGGAAGCGGGATTCCTGACACGTTTGGCCATTGTGCTGCCACAGAATGAATTGTGAGCAAGGCCTCAATAAAGCTTTTACATACCAGATCTGCGAGAAAAGTTCTATACATTATTGAAACAATGTTGCGATTGTTTGTGAGAATGCCAACAGGTGTGGTTCCCGTGGGGGAAAGATTCTATTGAGGAAAGGTTCCCGTGGGGGTTGCCATGGAAGCCAAGAAGGGGAGTGAGGTGTGTGTGTGTGTGTGTGCTCAAACACACATGCATGTGAGGATCTGGGAGAGTGTGTACATCTGATGAATGGGCATGTGCCTGAACTCAATTTTATACACTTATTGTAGTCTCACACATTAATTTCTATTGACCGGTCATTTTTGATCGGAACACCACAGGTGTACAAAAGTTAAATAAAACACCCAAAATGTTATGAAAATCATCTAAATGTATTTGGTGTGTTCAGATGCCCTGTGTGGACAAAGTCATGGAACCTTATGACAATCAGATTAAATTAACTAAATTTTTCAGAGAGAAAACTTGTAAATTGGTCCAATTTGACTGGAACACAGCAGGAGGGTTAAATATACTTAAGTATCAAAAGTTAAAGTAAAAGTATAAATCATTTCAAATTCCTTATAATAAACCAGACGGTATAATTTTCTTGTTTTTAAATTTACGGATAGCCAGGAGCACACTCCAACACTCAGACATAATTTACAAATGAAACATGTGTTTAGTGAGTCCGCCAGATCAGAGGCAGTAGAGATGACCAGGGATGTTCTCTTGATAAGTGAGTGAATTGGACCATATTGCTGTCCTGCCTGAGCATTCAAAATGTAATGAGTACTTTTGGGTAAAAGTAAATGTTGTCAAAAATATAAATAGTAAAGTAAAGTACAGATACCCCAAAAAACTACTTAAGTAGTACTTTAAAGTATTTTTACTTTACACTACTGAATACATGGGTGAATAAGTGGGCTACGCCTGACTGTGTGAGGGTGTTTGGCATCGCTGAATTCATACAAAGAAGTCTGGAAATGGCAGTATTCAGTTAACTGTTCTCCTGACTCGGAGCATCATAACCTTATTTGTTTCCCAAATGGTGGGCTCCCGAGTGGCGCAGTGGTCTAAGGCACTGCATCTCAGTGCTAGAGGCGTCACTAAAGACACCCTGGTTTGAATCCAGGCTGTATCACAACCGGTCGTGATTGGGAGTCCCGTAGGGTGGCTCACAAATGGCCCAGCATTTGGCCGGTGTAGGCCGTCATTATAAATAAGAACTTGTCCTTAACTGACTTGCCTAGTTAAATAAAGGTTAAATTTAAAAAATGACTGGTGTTGCAGTGGGTCGTGGCTTAAGCCAGTATTGTAGCCAATTCAGTGGGAACAGCTTGTCATTATTCTGATCACCTAGGGCCTAGTCCTCCTACTCATCTCAGTTTCTTCATTTCAGAATTGCTGAAGCAGCCCTTTGTGAGATCTGAACTAAGACCCTGCTTTATCGGACACAATCTCATCTCTAATCCACAGCATCAACCTGACACTCAAAAAGTCTGTGCCTGGGTCTCCTGCTTCTGTTCTGTCCTGTACCAGCGCAGTCCCTGTTGGGCTGCTGGGGAGTTGAAGTGAGTGGGTGTTTAGAATCAGTTCACATTCACTGCATGTTAAACCAGAGAGCTGCCTGCTACACTAGCGTACTCCATTAGTCTCTCCGGGTGATGCCTCTGAGATCCAGGCGTCAGAGTCAGCAGCGTCAGGGGGATTGGCTCCGCAGCCTCACACAACTCCTCAAAAGCCGTCTGTCCTCCTACTCCTCAGATCAGTCATCCTTTACCCTGCTGGGCCCACCCGCCTAACCCGCCCAGCCTGCCTGCCAGCGGGAGGAGGGCTGGGTCTCTGAGGACCACTGGCGTGTCTGCCTGAGGCTGTCTCCCTGATTCATGTTTATACGGAGAATTTAAAAAATGAAAAGAAGTGTTCTTCTATCACATCTACCATGCAAATGCTGCTCCTTGGTTTGTCTCCTCCGAGGCAGGCGGTAACCGGGGTGATGAAGTTTGTCTCCTCCGAGGCAGGCGGTAACCGGGGTGATGAAGTTTGTCTCCTCCGAGGCAGGCGGTAACCGGGGTGATGAAGTTTGTCTCCTCCGAGGCAGGCGGTAACCGGGGTGATGAAGTTAGTTTCCTCCGAGGCAGGCGGTAACCAGGGTGATGAAGTGGAAAGTGTGTCACACTGCTTGTGTACAGATGAGAGAGTTATCCATACTGTGTGATCCAGTGGAGGCTGCTGAGGGGAGGACGGCTCATAATATGGATTCATGCAGTGGACTCATGCAATGGATTCAATGGAATTGCATCAAACACATCAAAGACATGGTTTCCATGTGTTTGATACCATTCCATTGACTCCATTCCAGCCTTTAATATGAGTCGTCCTCCCCTCAGCAGCCTCCACTGGTGTCATCTCACTGCTGACGTTCACTGTTGTCAGTAGCTATGCAGACAGGCAGCGGGAGGAGAATGAAAGAATTTAACTAAAACATGGCCTCCAGATAGAAGAAGCTTTTCAGTCAGCTGACAATGAAAATATGAAATCCCCCTCACGTCTTTCAGATGAGTCCATCTGTGTCTCAGTGCTTCAAGCCTCAAACACAATCCATTCTTCCGCCCATTTTGTTGAATTACAGCAACATGAGTTTTAAAATAGATTCCCGAGCCCAGTAGGGAGTTAGCCTGGAGGACCATAAAATAGCTCTCTGATGAATTAGAACTATCTTCTATGGCAATGTTCCAAGTATTGTCGCCAAGATTCCTAACTGCACGTAAACTCAGAAACATCACTAAAGAAAAATAATAGCATGGTAAGCTTTTTAAAGACTATTGGATACTACTTAGAAGATGTAACTGTATTTTTGGAATAATTAATTCTATAACTTATTTAAATGTAAAAGGCTTGGTTAGTACTACTGTTAACTGAATCAACCTTACTCCACTGTGATATACAGTGCATTCGGAAAGTATTCAGACCACTTCACTTTTTCCACATTTTGTTACGTTACAACCTTTTTCTAAAATTGATTAAATTAAAAAAATCCTCATCTACACACAATACCCCATAAGGACAAAGCAAAAACTGTTTTTTTGAATGTTGCAAATGTATTTAAAAAATGAAAACAGGAATAGCTTATTTACATAAGTATTCAGACCCTTTGCTATGAGACTCGAAATTTAGCTCAGGTGTATCTTGTTTCCATTGATCATCCTTGAGATGTTTTTACAACTTGATTGGAGTCCATCTGTGGTAAATTCAATTTATTGGACATGATTTGGAAAGACACACACCTGTGTATATAAGGTCCCACAGTTGACAGTGCATGTCAGAGCAAAAACCAAGCCATGAGGTTGAAGGAATTGTCCATAGAACTCTGAGACAGGATTGTGTCGCGGAACAGATCTGGGAAAGGGTACCAAAAAATGTCTGCAGCATTGAAGGTCCAAAGAACACAGTGGCCTCCATCATTCTTAAATAGAAGAAATTTGGAACCACCAAGACTCTTCCTAGAGCTGGGCGCCCGACCAAAATGAGCAATCGGGGGAGAAGGGGCTTGGTCAGGGAAATTACCAAGAAGTCTTACAATTTTTTATTTATTTAACCTTTATTCAACTAGGCAAGTCAGTTAAGAACAAATTCTTATTTACAATGATGGCCTACCCCCAGGGTCTGTAGTGACGCCTCTAACACTGCAATGCAGTGCCTTAGATTGCTGAGCCACTCGGGAGGCCTCGATGGTCACTCTGACAGAGCTCCAGAGTTCCTCTGTGAAGATGGGAGAACCTTCCAGAAGGACAACCATCTCTGCAGCACTCCAACAATCAGGCCTTTATGGTAGAGTGGCCAGGCGGAAGCCACTCCTCAGTAAAAGGCACATGACAGCTCGCTTGGAGTTTGCCAAAAAGCACTTAAAGGTGGTGGCAGCGTCATGCTGTGGGGATGTTTTTCAGCGGCAGGGACTGAGAGAATAGTCAGGATCGAGGGAAAGATGAACGGAGCAAAGTACAAAGAGATCCTTGATGAACACCTGCTACAGAGCACTTAGGACCTCAGACTGGGGCGAAGGTTCACCTTCCAACAGGACAATGACCCTAAGCACACAGCCAAGACAACGCAGGAGAAGCTTCGGGACAAGTCTCTGAATGTTCTTGAGTGGCCCAGCCACGGACTTGAACCCGATCGAACATCTCTGGAGAGACCTGAAAATAGCTGTGCAGCGACGCTCCCCATCCAACCTGACAGTGCTTGAGAGGAGAAACTCCCCAAATACAGGTGTGCAAAGCTTGTAGTGTCTTACCCAAGAAGACTCAAGGCTGTAATCGCTGCCAAAGGTGCTTCAACAAAGTACTGAGTAAAGAGTCTGAATACCTATGTAAATGTGATATTTCAGTTTTTTTCCCCTAAATGTACAAAAAAAATCCAAAAACCTGTTTTTGCTTTGTCATTATGGGTATTGTGTGTAGATTGATGATAGAAAAAAACGATTTTATCAATTTTAGAATAAGGCTGTGACGTAACAAAATGTGGCAAAAAAGTGAAGCGGTCTGAATACTTTCCGAATGCACTGTACATTACACTAACAAGATTGAGAGTGGAATGTCTGTTTTTTTAGAGTGTGGGGGAATTAATCAATTAATTAAAAAGAGAAAGTTATTGTGGTTTGGCAAAGTTCAGCTCCTTTTAATAGAGGATAATTGAAATTATGCAAATTAAGTCTGTCAGTGAAAATATGACACAGGGAGAAGCCATGCAAATCAGGAAAGCCCCTTAAATACCAGAGAATTTGAATGGTGTTTACACCCGTGGCCCTCATTCCTATCATTATATTGATTAAAATATTAAAGGGAAGGTTTGGGGAAATGGTCACACCAAAAGAGGTGAGAGTAGGCCTCTTTCACACCGAAAGCAGTGAGAGGAGCAGGCCTCTTTCTTTCATGAAGTTGAAGATTTGATGCTTCCACGGCTGCAACTTCTGAGGACTCCCCCCCCCCCTCCACCTCATGAATCAGGCTGCTTATAAAAGTGAATCATGCCATCATGATTGTGCAGATTAGTACAGCTACTGTGAGGCTGAGACAGAGCCAAGGTATAAAACTGAAAGAGAACGTGTGCAAATGTTCCATAAGTCATATTTGTATTGGGTATCATTTGACACCCCCATTACACATCGATAGTACACATTCAACAATGGAATAGTATCCAAGACTTTAACAGCAGTTAGAGAAAGGGCCTATCATTCTTCATATTATAACTGTAGGATATTCACCCTGTCTTTTGACTCCTTGTGATGATGGTGGACCGAGCCTGGTCCCAGATCTATTTGTGCTGTCCAGTTAACTCCTATGGTCATTATCATGCCATGCCAAACACGCGAAACGACCATAGGAGTTGGCTATACCGAACAAACAGACCTGGGACAAGGCTAGATAGTGGTAGCTTGCTGCAGGGATTTGTTACCGGCCCTGTGCAGATGTCGGTTGTGACTACGCCACTCAACCCTCTGGTTAACATGAAGACGGTCCACTTAGTGATCGAAACCACTGCAGATCGGTGAGCAGTAAATATGTAATTATGTATTCCTCCTCCGCTCTAACACAATATGATTAGCTACAGGGCAGGGCAGGGTGTGTGTGTGTGTGTGTTTGGCATTCAGCTGAGCAGCCAGCTGAGCTTGATATAGAGGATCTCAGGAAGGTTAATGAATGTTCAACATTAGTCCCAGGGAGTTGGTCCACTGTTCTGGATAGAGCTCAGTGTGAATAGGATGAACCCTTGATGGGCAGGTCTGTGCAGTCATTTACAGAGGGGTGAAGGGATGCTGAGGGCCACATGGTTGGGGATTATCTTGAACAGTGGGAATCACATCATGGGCTGGTTTCCTGGACACAGATTAATCTCAGTCCTAGACTAGAAGGCATGTCCAATGGATATTCTCCATTTAAAGTGCTTCTTAGTCCAAGACTATGCTTAACCTGCTTCTGGAATTATTTTAAAGAAGAATCAGCTTTGGGGAGTCAAAATCCTAAAACAGCTATATATAACGTAAACAGTTCTGCACCAGATCCAGTATTTATATGAGAGTAGGTCAAAAAAACATCTTAACCATGAGAAGCCCTTTAATAACAATAGCACAACTAATGTTCCAACAATCATACTCTGAAGAGTATTCAGGAGACTGGGTGTTAGGGAAGCGAGATAAAGACAGGGGGAGACAGGGAGAGAGGCAGAGAGACAGTGACAGAGAGAGACAGGGAGAGAGCAACAGGGAGAGAGAGAGGCAGAGAGAGACAGGGTACATCTCTATATGCAACATGTTAGATGGCTGAGTTGGAATGAGTAAATCTCCATATACAACATGTTAGACCTTTGCCTCTCTCCTTAAAAACAAATCCATCTAGCCATCTGCTTTTTCCTGCTAAAACTTAAGAAAGGTAAAGGCTAATACAGCAGAGTAGCAGTAGTAGAGTCTATACTAGCTCTATACACACCTCTCCTACAATCACTGTTGCCCTCTTACAGTCCCCTCTTCGCCTTTCACTCTCTCAAGGGTTGCTTTCCTGTCTCTCTCTTTCTCCAACAAGAGTTGCTTTCCCGATCCAAAAAATACCTCACTCAACCAGAAATGAAACATCTTCTGAGTGGCACCTCCAATTCAACTTGGGCTGTAGTTTGATTGAAAATGTGGGTTGTGGTGCTTGTGTGCTACAGGCAGTTCTCCAGGGGCTGCTATTTGATTAGGTGAGAATATAACACTGGTTACCCAGATAGATGTGGGTGCTGCTGTATTGTAATGTCACCAGCAAATGACAAATGTTGCTCTGGACTTTTCAGTGATATGCCTGCCCACCGGCATCTAGCAAGAGGTGAGATGCCTGAGTGATGGGATGTAGAGGATTAATCAAAAGGCTTGCCTTCAATAGACTGAACACCGATATTCCCCAACATCCATATAACTGAGAGAGAAACGTGGTTCTACAAGGCCTTGTGCCCCCCATTCCCGAAAAGTACTGGGGGTATCCATATAATATGTAGACCTTGAATAACGACACAGGGCGAGACCCAGATGGTTAAGAGTCTGATATTTATTAGAATACAAGGGGCAGGCAATAGGCAGGTCGAAGACAGGAAGAAGTTCATTAACCAGGTCGAGTCCGAAAGTTACAGGGGGGTGGGCAAGCTGAATGGTCAGACAGGCGGGCTCAGTGTCAGGGCAGGCAGAACAGGTCAGAACTGGGAGGGCTAGAAAACAGAGACTAGAAAAATCAAGAGCACAGGGGGGAAACACGCTGATAGGCTTGACCAGACGAAATGGCAACAGACTGAGAACACAGGTATAAATACACTGGGGATAATTGGGAAGATGGTCGACACCTGGAGGGGGTAGAGACCAGCACAAAGACAGGTGAAACAGATCAGGATGTGACACCTTGGTAACATACAATAGATTATAATCAATGGTTTTGAATAATGATGCTATCAAAATAATGATTTACTAAACCTAATTGCAGCTGCTTTGGGAGTATCACACCCTGATCTGTTTCACCTGTATTTGTGTTTGTCTCCACCCCCTCCAGGGGTCGCCCATCTTCCCCATTATCCCCAGTGTATTTACACCTGTGTTCTCTGTCTGTCACCAGTTTGTTTTGTTTCATCAAGCCTACCAGTGGTTTTTCTGTGTGTCTGTCTTGCACTAGTTCCTGTTTTCCCAGGTTTTTGACCATCCTGCCTGCCGTTCTGTACCTTTCGGACTCTGTTCTGGATTACTGACCTCTGCCTGCCCTTGACCTATCGTTTGCCTGCCCCCGTTTCTGTAATAAACTTTTATTACTTCAAAACTGTATGCATCCGGGTCTTCTCCTGATGAGTGACAGGGAGATGTATAACCTTAAACAAAAAAGAAAACTGAACAACATTCACTGGGGTAGTGGGTTTATAACCATTGTACTATAAGATGTACATTTCCTTTCACTAGGGTCTTGTGTGCAAGTTTGTCGTGTGACTGTTAAATGGGCTCTTTAGTATGCATGTCAAAGGAAATTAGTGTGCATTTCTCATCCCTGTCCTCCATGGGTGTTGCATTACAAGGCACTGTCCTCAAAACTGCCAAAATCAATTAATATGAATAATGAATGTAGAGCAACTTGAGTTACCCTGTGAACCGTAGAACCTTCTCCTGGCTCCTACCATTGTTCTCACATCACTTGAATTTAGCAGAAGAGGATCCTCAGCTAATTATTTAGCAAAATAGGGGTCAGAAGATTTGTTGTCTTGGTATGACATTCAAATAGTTCAAATATAGGCTACCATACATGTGGTGGATGGAGAGAATGTTCTCCTCCACTTATAAGACAACTTTCTTAGTCCATTTTGCAACAGAAATGTCTATTGTATATCCCATTCTCCCAGGTGGACGTACACATACAGTACTGTATATACACACAGAGAAGTAGGGGTCAGAACCAGGGACAGACTGGACCAGTTTTGGGGTTAAAGGGCACAATGGCGGTAGTTAGCTCATGGGATTTTGAAGGACCCTCCAGATTCCCCCATCAGCTTGGGGATTCAAACAGGCAACCGCAGATTATCTTTGTGTCATTTAGTCAAACTCTGGTCCCCGCGTTGGTATGAGGAACAGTCCACTGATACTCCATCAAGATTACCCCCCCCCTCCCCACTCTGGTCCCCACATTGGTATGAGGAACAGTCCACTGATACTCCATCAAGATTACCCCCCCCCACTCTGGTCCCCGCGTTGGTATGAAGAACAGTCCACTGATACTCCATCAAGATTACCCCCCCTCCCCACTCTGGTCCCCACATTGGTATGAGGAACAGTCCACTGATACTCCATCAAGATTACCCCCCCTCCCCACTCTGGTCCCCACGTTGGTATGAAGAACAGTCCACGGATACTCCATCAAGATTACCCCCCCACTCTGGTCCCCACGTTGGTATGAGGAACAGTCCACTGATACTCCATCAAGATTACCCCCCCTCCCCACTCTGGTCCCCGCGTTGGTATGAGGAACAGTCCACTGATACTCCATCAAGATTACCCCCCCTCCCCACTCTGGTCCCCGCGTTGGTATGAGGAACAGTCCACTGATACTCCATCAAGATTACCCCCCCACTCTGGTCCCCGCGTTGGTATGAGGAACAGTCCACTGATACTCCATCAAGATTACCCCCCCTCCCCACTCTGGTCCCCACGTTGGTATGAGGAACAGTCCACTGATACTCCATCAAGATTACCCCCCCTCCCCACTCTGGTCCCCGCGTTGGTATGAGGAACAGTCCACTGATACTCCATCAAGATTACCCCCCCCTCTGGTCCCCACGTTGGTATGAGGAACAGTCCACTGATACTCCATCAAGATTACCCCCCCCCTCCCCACTCTGGTCCCCACATTGGTATGAGGAACAGTCCACTGATACTCCATCAAGATTACCCCCCCCCACTCTGGTCCCCGCGTTGGTATGAAGAACAGTCCACTGATACTCCATCAAGATTACCCCCCCTCCCCACTCTGGTCCCCGCGTTGGTATGAGGAACAGTCCACTGATACTCCATCAAGATTACCCCCCCTCCCCACTCTGGTCCCCACGTTGGTATGAGGAACAGTCCACGGATACTCCATCAAGATTACCCCCCCTCCCCACTCTGGTCCCCACGTTGGTATGAGGAACAGTCCACTGATACTCCATCAAGATTACCCCCCCTCCCCACTCTGGTCCCCGCGTTGGTATGAGGAACAGTCCACTGATACTCCATCAAGATTACCCCCCCTCCCCACTCTGGTCCCCGCGTTGGTATGAGGAACAGTCCACTGATACTCCATCAAGATTACCCCCCCACTCTGGTCCCCGCGTTGGTATGAGGAACAGTCCACTGATACTCCATCAAGATTACCCCCCCTCCCCACTGTGGTCCCCACGTTGGTATGAGGAACAGTCCACTGATACTCCATCAAGATTACCCCCCCTCCCCACTCTGGTCCCCGCGTTGGTATGAGGAACAGTCCACTGATACTCCATCAAGATTACCCCCCCCTCTGGTCCCCACGTTGGTATGAGGAACAGTCCACTGATACTCCATCAAGATTACCCCCCCACTCTGGTCCCCACGTTGGTATGAGGAACAGTCCACTGATACTCCATCAAGATTACCCCCCCCCACTCTGGTCCCCACGTTGGTATGAGGAACAGTCCACTGATACTCCATCAAGATTACCCCCCCTCCCCACTCTGGTCCCCACGTTGGTATGAGGAACAGTCCACTGATACTCCATCAAGATTACCCCCCACTCCCCACTCTGGTCCCCACGTTGGTATGAGGAACAGTCCACTGATACTCCATCAAGATTACCCCCCCTCCCCACTCTGGTCCCCGCGTTGGTATGAGGAACAGTCCACTGATACTCCATCAAGATTACCCCCCCTCCCCACTCTGGTCCCCACGTTGGTATGAGGAACAGTCCACTGATACTCCATCAAGATTACCCCCCCCCCTCTGGTCCCCACGTTGGTATGAGGAACAGTCCACTGATACTCCATCAAGATTACCCCCCCTCCCCACTCTGGTCCCCACGTTGGTATGAGGAACAGTCCACTGATACTCCATCAAGATTACCCCCCCTCCCCACTCTGGTCCCCGCGTTGGTATGAGGAACAGTCCACTGATACTCCATCAAGATTACCCCCCCCCACTCTGGTCCCCACGTTGGTATGAGGAACAGTCCACTGATACTCCATCAAGATTACCCCCCCCACTCTGGTCCCCACGGTGGTATGAGGAACAGTCCACTGATACTCCATCAAGATTACCCCCCCACTCTGGTCCCCGCGTTGGTATGAGGAACAGTCCACTGATACTCCATCAAGATTACCCCCCCCCCCACTCTGGTCCCCACGTTGGTATGAGGAACAGTCCACTGATACTCCATCAAGATTACCCCCCCCTCTGGTCCCCACGTTGGTATGAGGAACAGTCCACTGATACTCCATCAAGATTACCCCCCCCCACTCTGGTCCCCACGTTGGTATGAGGAACAGTCCACTGATACTCCATCAAGATTACCCCCCCCCCCTCCCCACTCTGGTCCCCACGTTGGTATGAGGAACAGTCCACTGATACTCCATCAAGATTACCCCCCCTCCCCACTCTGGTCCCCACGTTGGTATGAGGAACAGTCCACTGATACTCCATCAAGATTACCCCCCCTCCCCACTCTGGTCCCCACGTTGGTATGAGGAACAGTCCACTGATACTCCATCAAGATTACCCCCCCTCCCCACTCTGGTCCCCACGTTGGTATGAGGAACAGTCCACGGATACTCCATCAAGATTACCCCCCCTCCCCACTCTGGTCCCCGCGTTGGTATGAGGAACAGTCCACTGATACTCCATCAAGATTACCCCCCCTCCCCACTCTGGTCCCCACGTTGGTATGAGGAACAGTCCACTGATACTCCATCAAGATTACCCCCCCTCCCCACTCTGGTCTCCACATTGGTATGAGGAACAGTCCACGGATACTCCATCAAGATTACCCCCCCTCCCCACTCTGGTCCCCACGTTGGTATGAGGAACAGTCCACTGATACTCCATCAAGATTACCCCCCCTCCCCACTCTGGTCCCCACATTGGTATGAAGAACAGTCCACTGATACTCCATCAAGATTACCCCCCCTCCCCACTCTGGTCCCCGCGTTGGTATGAAGAACAGTCCACTGATACTCCATCAAGATTACCCCCCCTCCCCACTCTGGTCCCCACGTTGGTATGAGGAACAGTCCACTGATACTCCATCAAGATTACCCCCCCTCCCCACTCTGGTCCCCACGTTGGTATGAGGAACAGTCCACTGATACTCCATCAAGATTACCCCCCCCCCCACTCTGGTCCCCACGTTGGTATGAGGAACAGTCCACTGATACTCCATCAAGATTACCCCCCCCCACTCTGGTCCCCACGTTGGTATGAGGAACAGTCCACTGATACTCCATCAAGATTACCCCCCCTCCCCACTCTGGTCCCCACGTTGGTATGAGGAACAGTCCACTGATACTCCATCAAGATTACCCCCCCCCCCTCTGGTCCCCACGTTGGTATGAGGAACAGTCCACTGATACTCCATCAAGATTACCCCCCCTCCCCACTCTGGTCCCCACGTTGGTATGAGGAACAGTCCACTGATACTCCATCAAGATTACCCCCCCCTCCCCACTCTGGTCCCCGCGTTGGTATGAGGAACAGTCCACTGATACTCCATCAAGATTACCCCCCCTCCCCACTCTGGTCCCCACGTTGGTATGAGGAACAGTCCACTGATACTCCATCAAGATTACCCCCCCTCCCCACTCTGGTCTCCACATTGGTATGAGGAACAGTCCACGGATACTCCATCAAGATTACCCCCCCTCCCCACTCTGGTCCCCACGTTGGTATGAGGAACAGTCCACTGATACTCCATCAAGATTACCCCCCCTCCCCACTCTGGTCCCCGCGTTGGTATGAGGAACAGTCCACTGATACTCCATCAAGATTACCTCCCCACTCTGGTCCCCACGTTGGTATGAGGAACAGTCCACTGATACTCCATCAAGATTACCCCCCCCCCACTCTGGTCCCCACGTTGGTATGAGGAACAGTCCACTGATACTCCATCAAGATTACCCCCCCCCACTCTGGTCCCCACGTTGGTATGAGGAACAGTCCACTGATACTCCATCAAGATTACCCCCCCTCCCCACTCTGGTCCCCACGTTGGTATGAGGAACAGTCCACTGATACTCCATCAAGATTACCCCCCCCCACTCTGGTCCCCACGTTGGTATGAGGAACAGTCCACTGATACTCCATCAAGATTACCCCCCCACTCTGATCCCCACGTTGGTATGAGGAACAGTACACTGATACTCCATCAAGATTACCCCCCCCCCACTCTGGTCCCCGCGTTGGTATGAGGAACAGTCCACTGATACTCCATCAAGATTACCCCCCCTCCCCACTCTGGTCCCAGCGTTGGTATGAGGAACAGTCCACTGATACTCCATCAAGATTACCCCCCCTCCCCACTCTGGTCCCAGCGTTGGTATGAGGAACAGTCCACTGATACTCCAAGCTTTAGGTTATAACTATCAAAATATACAAGGAAGTGACATCTAGTGTTATGCCTCAAAATTATCAAGCAACTTTATCTACTGACATAGAACGTAATGTTTATATATGTATAGACTTGATCATATTAGAATATATAATTTACTTGGACATTTCTAAATGTACTGAATAATAATTTGCAGAACACTTCACTTTCACTGGTTACCAACATTACATGTTTGATAGTAGACTATACATAGTGTGTGACTTTTCTGTTTCCGTTAGTCAGCACCTCAAATACTTTTGGGTATGTGTCCACTCTATTTGTTTATAAGGACGCTTCACCATAATCTTGTTTTCTCATCAACACCCCCCTCTTCTGGTAAAATTATTTTACTACAACATTATACTTTGTCAGGTCTCAATATGTTCAAAACTATTCTCTACCCTAAGGTTCCATCTAGTGGATAGAAATACTACCTACATATGGTCTAGTGCAGTGGTTCTCAACCAAGGCTACTAGGACCCCTGGGGGTACATGGTCTATCCACAGGGGGTACTTGAGAAGACTCATGAGACCATAGGCTTACTGGTAAAATGCACATGAAAGGGTACTTCAGGGGTACTCCAGGCAGAGCAGAATTCAGTTAGTGGTACAGTAAGTGAAAAATGTCAGGAACCACTGGTCTAGTACATAAAAGAGGAAACATACTTTCAAGGTTGAACATACTTTCAAAGTGAAAGATAGTTCATTTTTAGACCTTATGTATGAAATGTCTCTGATTTCTTGATTAAAATGTTTCCGCTTTAGAGTTAAAAGTATTTTTTAAGCCAGCAGGTCAACTTCAAAACCTTAGGGTAGAGGAGAGTTCTGAACATATTTAGGCCTGATAAAGTATACTGTTGTAGTAAAATCATTTGACCAGAAGAGGGGCTCCCGAGTGGCGCAGCGGTCTATGGCACTGCATCTCAGTGCTAGATGCGTCACTACAGACCCTGCTTCGATTCCAGGCTGTATCACAACCGGCTGTGATTGGAAGTCCCATAGGGCAGCGCACAATTGGCCCAGCGTCATCCGGGTTTGGCCGTCATTGTAAATAAGAATTTGTTCTTAAGTGACTTTCCTGGTTAAATAAAAACACATGGCTGCATCATCCTCCAATAATTGCTATGTCACCCCCAACAATTTCAAGTTGTGCTCTTGCAGCCATACTGGGCTGGCACATTTCCTTCTGGTGTTTCCAGCTCTTATATAAGAAATCTCATACCCTGCTGATCTATAATAATTACATCATGCTGCCTGTCTGCTACATACTTAGAAATAAAGTAGGCAAGGCACTGTATCCACCACTAGATGGCAATGGTGTGGAGCTGTGCAGCTGTGACTGAACAGCCTAAATGAACTCAACAAAATGTGAATACATTAACTTTTTTTGATAGGCTTATTGAAGCAAAAGGTATCTAGTCAAGCTAGTTGCAACATGACAACTAGGCCGATGTAAAAACGAAATATCCCAAGCTCTTAGTATAGGCCTATAGGCTGCAAAACTGTCTTTGTGTAGGTCCTGAATCAACTTTAATCAAAACGACCACATCACACAGTTATATTACCTTCTAGGTAGGAGGAAGGACTGGAATGTATCTGGGCCTTTGGGATTTAACATTACGTTTGGGAAGTGGCATCTCATTCATACACACGTAGTACTCGTAAATGTTAATTTGTTAACTCTAGGCCACCATTCAACCTGTATTCATTTTGTGCCAGGGGGCTACTCCTGTAACGTTGTTTCAGTTCAAACCAAAATAGATGGGAGTGCCCTTAAAGATAGCATACAGGCTACATTATGTATGCCTGTGAATGCACTTTACATTTCCTCCAATTGTCGTATCCCTGTGTAGTAACAAGGTAATTCCTACAAAGTAGCCTACTGGAGTTATACTGTTTAGTAATATAAGCCTAGAATTTAGAATGTTTGGCTACAGTTTAGCTACATAAGTGGCCACTATATTAAGCAACATATTCCTCTTGTGTAACCAAAACCGGCCACTCCTCTTCATAGGCAAGTAGGCTTTTTTGTAATGCATTTACAAAAGTAGCCTACTATGAAACGGCATGATAATAATACGATGTTGCTACAAATGTACACATCATCAGAGCAACCTGACCTGGTAGTTACCTGGTTGCTATCTCCCTAGTCTCAAGCGGAAATGTTTGAGTTTGAGCTCGATTCGGAGCAAGGGAGGGAGAGATGGTTGCGGGAAAGGTCGAGCGACGTGGAAAACAGCTCTGCGCACAAGAAACACGCAGTATGCAGTTCTCTTCTCACATTCAAGGCAGAACAAGGGCATATAGTCAGAGGGACACACCCAGCGGAAATATGGTGCTGGCAAATGCGACAAACAGCAATACCCAAAAATGGTTCCAAATGATCCTGCAGGCACGGTGCGGAAACTGGCCAGGAAAGTGGAAGAAGACTGTCGAGAACGAAATTACCTGAAATGTACATGACATGAGCGACAGATTCTCATGAAATGTGTTCTCTCAAGCCAGCAAAGTCGGTGCATTTGAGAAAAAACAATTAGTAGCGCGCAAAGCTTTACGTTTTCCATGCTTTTTAAAGCAATGTCGGAGCGCCATACAGAACTGACCTCAATGATAGGTAATGTTAATGATTTTTGTTCGTTTTAATCATCAATAAATTACATTTCACTGTATTGCATTTTGCTGGCAAGATGGCGCCGGCGTAGCCAAGTCAGGTGACCTTGTTTTTCTCCATCACCAATGCATGATTGTTGGTTCATAAGAGATGCGGAAGTCAATGTAGCCTATTGTAGCCTACCTACACAATTGCGTAGCTGGTTGGGATATGTGGCGAGACCATTGTTTCAACCGTGCACATGTAATGGCGGCAATGGGGGTCTCTGATGCGACCACTTTATAATGTGTGAGTGGTTTCGGTGTCAATAAATTTTGGTGGCAACAATCCTGCATTCCACACATTCTTGGATATAAAAAACAGGAGTTTGGCCATGCATAACCACTATGGCTAGGCTTACATGTCACCAGATGTGCCGCAGTTGCATGCTGCTCGTTCTTCATTAGCATGTGTTGGGAAACTGCGCTTTGAGTTTTCCAAGGGTGAAGTGCATACAGGCGTACTTATATAATTATGATGTTGTGGCCAAGGCCCAATGCCAAAATGATGTTGGCAGCAGACTCGCCGACACAATGATAAAATGAAGAAGACGTCAAAAACGTCGATTGAAAGGTTGTAAGCACCGCACCTGCGTGCGTAATTAGCCCATCATTGAAGGTGTCCATAGCCTACTTCAAAATTAAGGCAACATTTTGACAATATCAAAATCAATTGCTAAGGAGAATATTCACTGTTAAGCCAAATTTCATTATTTAGTTGTGTGCTAAGTAAATCCTGATGGACAGAGTTCAATGTTGATGTGCACATACTTTGGATGTCAACTTAAATACTGAACATACAACCAAACATTGTGTAGAAAACCCCACCCAATTTTATAATCGCCTTTTATTGGTGGGTGATATTTTGTAAATCCTGTCCCCCTTTTTGTTGGCGATTGTAATTGGTCAATGGTGACGACAATCCCAACTCACATTCCCGCCTACCGAGGAGATCAAGTTTGAATGAACAACAGCAGTCTGTTCAAGGAGTAGTAGTTGCAATTTCAGTAAAAAATACTTTTACGTCTGTATACTTGGTTTAGAAAATCGGTGGACTGGTTTTCTCAAGATGGATATGAAGAAAAGAATTCATCTAGAATTGCGGAATCGCACGCCATCTGATGTAAGCTAACGTTGAGATCGTATTGTTTGCAATTGTTTTAATGATAGTGTGATATGCAAAGGGTTACAAAGTTTTTTCGCGAGTTAGCAATGTTGCCATTACCGGAGCAGTTCGTGTTACATTGTTGCTGATATTTATCACCGTAATTGCCGCTCTAGACTTCGTAGCCAACTTAAAACGATTAGAAGGTAGCATGTCTGAAAGTGCAGTTGGTGAGAATGCACCAATACACCTCATTTTCATATCTGTATTTAAAAGGCAAGCGTGAGCCATATTGCCTGATGGTAACTTTGTAGTCCTGAACGCGCCCTTTTCCTTCCCATCAACAAGGCGCATTCATAGCCTCTTTTCAGCTAATTCATTGTCAGTTCTCATACAATTAACGTTACTATTTTAGCGCATGCATAGGCTACAAAATGTCCTTGATTTTTGTACCCTGGCGATTGCTCGCTCACAACTTATTACGCAGCACAGGCTATACCTATTAGAAATGGTTTGGTAACCGATCAATGGTCTGTCTACGGATTGTTTATCCAAAGATAAATAGACGTGTATCGTTCGTTGGGTCGGCTATATTTACCGTGCATGGTAGGCTAGGCCTACTTTTTGTATGTGTTATAATAGCCTAGGTATTAGTAACGTTAAGTGCATAGCCTACACAACTAATTTAAAACCGCAATGAAAAGGTTTTGTCCGTCCTAGGATTTTAGTGCAGGTTATCACGTGTGAAGAAACATCTATCTCGGCTCATATTCTAAACAAGGTGCACATTCAGAGAATATCAGACTGTTGCCGAATAAAAATTTAAAAAAAACATGTTACAATATTTTACATTATGGCTCGTTTGGTTGCATAGGCTATACGCATGCTTGGATTCCCAGTTGAAAAACGATGAGTTTGACCCTGGTTTCAGTATCAAACAATACGAATAATTTTCTGTCAAGCTAAGCACATAAAAACCGACAGGCAATTTCGGGCTGCGGTGCTCCAGTTTCAAGATCTAGGACAAGCCGCCATTTTACCGAGAAACAAAGGCAACGGTTTCTATCGAAGATACCGTGTACATTGCTGTGCGTTCATTTAACACGAACGATAACAACTTTTTCCTTCATACCTTTAAACATATTGCAGTAGGCTACAATCCAAATCGTCAACTCTTTATGAGTAAGCCATAATGTAACGATTGGTTTTCTTGCGCCTGCTGCCAACTTCTAATCGGCAGCCCCTCCTACTCGCTTGATGACCCATTGCACGACTCGTAGCAGGTTGTTTTCGCTTTTAGAGCAAAGAAAATCGACAAATACACCCACACGTCGATCATTGTGCGTAGTTTACCCCTTATTTAGTCGAATTTGTTACGTGCGTAATACGTGCATAATTTGCGGATTTGGCTCTCACCAGCAGCACAGATGGTCTAATCCAGGGTATAATATAATGCCAATGGTGTCCACTCAGCATAATGTTCATTTCAACCGTGAACAGAAGTTGTTTTCATGCCAAATTTAATATACCAGAGGTGTCTGTGTTTTGCCTATGAGCTGGTTGGGTTAATTTGTGGGACTACGACAATGCAATACAAGAAGAAGCAGCACCACCAATTAGAAAATCTTAATATTGGTCTTTGTCCTCTACATACACTAATGAGAATCCTGGTCCTGTGCAAAACATTAGTCTGCATTCTGTCCCCAAAACGTGGGAATTACAGAGGAGTGTACAAGCTGGGTACTGTCATAATCATCAGATATGTTTAATGTGAGTTCAATCTAAATGTGTATGTATTACTACATGTACTTTCCTGTTAGAAATCAACTTTATGTATTTACAAAATAGTGATCCGTGGAACAACAAGTTACCTGAAACTACCACCCAGATTCTGAAGAATATGTTTAATAAATGATCAATTCATTAAATCCCAAGCAACACACCATCTGTTATGTAACATTTTCTGCACCAGACCAGTGTCAGAGGAGGCTGGTGGGAGGAGCTATAACAGGACGGGCTCATTGGAATGGAATAAATGGAACCAAGTCAAACATGTGGATTCCATGTGTTTGATAGCGTTCCGTTCCGGCCATTCCAATGAGCCCGTCCTCCTATACCTCCTACCACCAGCCTCCTCTGGTGTCAGATATGCCCTCCCTCAAATGGACTGACAGGCATACTATAGTTATAGATTTGGAGTAAAGAATCACTTTACATTTCCTATTCCTCTTGTTTTCCAGGTGAAAGAGCTGGTGCTTGATAACTGTCGCTCAAACGAAGGCAAAATTGAGGGCCTCACAGATGAATTTAAAGAGTTGGAATTTCTAAGCACAATCAACGTTGGGCTGACGTCGGTCTCCAACTTGCCGAAGCTGAACAAGCTGAAAAAAGTCGGTTTTCTATAAAAAAAAATGTAACAAAGTATTATTGTTGCCATGCTATTACCACTTTGTGCAGTAAAGTGAAAATCTGTTTTATGGATGTCCTGTTATGATTACTCTGCTCATACAGTTGTTGCATTATTTTCTCCTCAGCTTGAACTCAGTGACAACAGGATCTCAGGTGGGCTGGAAGTACTGGCGGAGAAATGCCCGAACCTCACACACCTAAACCTCAGTGGCAACAAAATTAAAGACCTCAGCACGATAGAACCTCTGGTATGCAGCGGGTGTCATGACAACGTAGTAGCTCTGTGTGTGTGTGTGTGTATATATATATACTATACTGAACTCTTGTCGCAAGGTGCTATTGGGTCTGAAAGGGAACCCTAAATGGACATAACATTGTCCAGAAAATACCTCATTCATCAAATGCACCTCCATAACTTATATGTAAAGCTTTGAGGTAAACAATTAGCAACTAAACCTCCATAGTGTATATTTTAATCTAGTTGGAGTAGTCAGTATTAAAGAAAACAAACGAAGCCTAAATATTCATATTTCATCATCAAGACTTCTCTTCTTTCACAGAAAAAATTAGAGACCCTGAAAAGCTTAGACTTGTTCAACTGCGAGGTGACCAACCTCAACGACTACAGAGACAACGTGTTCAAGCTCCTCCCCCAGTTGACGTACCTCGACGGCTATGACAAAGACGACAAGGAGGCGCCAGATTCGGACGCAGAGGCCTATGTGGAGGGACTGGACGATGACGATGACAGTGATGGTACGATTTAAGATCCATGCTATTGTATACTATATACAAATGTTGGTAAATAATAATCGGATTGGGCTGTGATTTAAAAGATGGATATGAACCCATAGAGCTCTGACATGACCTCTGTGTTTTTCTAATGGTAATTATGTTCATGATGTTGTTCAACGTTTCCTTTTGTAACAACGGTATTATACCAAGTGGCTGCAGTGAATGAGTTGCATTATAACTATTGTAACTTTGTAGTGGCCCTTATGCATTTTTTGATCACCTTAATAGGCTAATTCTATTTTCAACTGCAGAGGTAGACGAGGAGGAGGATGAGGATGAGGATGAAGACGCCCCACCAAGAAAAGCGGAGGATGATGACGATGAGGAAGGTGAAGAAGAGGAAGAGGAGGACCTAAGTGGAGAGGTGAGACTTTGAGGATGGGGCTGCAATGATACTTATATCTTGATCGACGCCTGCATGATAAGTTGAATGATTTACAATAAATGAATAAAGAGCCACACAAAATGATCTTATACCTACCTTAAAGTGATGCAGACTGGGCTGATGTTTGCTAAACCAGCAAATACCTGGTGCCCCCCCCCCCCCCCCAAGGTGCATCTCAACCACTGCACTGTGACATCATTATTTGAATATGACCCATGGCACATGACAAGGGAGATTCTGATCTGCATTTGTCTCTTAGGAGGACGAGGAGGAGTTGGACGGCAAGGAGAGTGATGAGGATAATGAAGGTGAGTGTGGTGGAATCTCACTGCTGTCACCAAATGTGCATGGTCACAGTATCGTGTGTAGCTTTAATGTTGGGACTGATTTTTAAAATAACACGTCTACTTAAACCAAACTCAATGCTTTCCTGTTGAACGTGACCATTGACTTTTGTTTTCCTAGAAGAGGAGCGAGGTCTGAAGAGGAAAAGGGATTTAGACGAGGAAGCAGAGGAGGAGGAAGACGACTGAAGATGTGCTCACCACCAAGCTATGTTCTGATCAGACTGTTTTAACCTTGTATTCCCTGTCTCCCCCACCCCTCTGTATTTGTCAGTTGTCATATATTGCAGTAGGCATGGTAGTGTCATGGGCCAGCTGGGTAAAGGGTTGGTGGAAGGAAACAGTTGTCATTTGATTCTTTTTTCTTTACATTTTTTTGGGGGTACTTTTTGATTCCTTGTATTCTACTCATATCTGTCCCCTGCAAACCATTGGAAGGGCAGAAGAGAACATTTTGTAAAAGTCCAATATTATTAGCTCTAACCTTTGTAAAGGTTTTGTTTTCTCTGTGATATTGATAGCTTCTGTGTATACAGATTTCTGATGATGATTTATGTATTTAAAGAGACAAGCTACCAAAAAAACTTTTAGAAATGCATGTCTGAAATAGATTTTAAAGTCGACTACTGGATTTCAAGTATGACAGTTTCCTATACCCTTTTCTTATTCAGTGTCTTTTTCTTTGTGTACATGAAGCGTTTTGTGGTGTCATCCGTATATCATTATATGCGCTGTTTTCATCATGGAAAGGGTGTTTAAACATTCATAGAATGGCCTGTATACAGGGCATCTTTTTAAGCATAGTAAAGAATGTCTGCCCTTGTCAGAATGTTTCTCCTTAACCCCTAGCTTTGATAGTTCGGAAATTACGTGTTATTTGTAAATACTGACCAAATCTATTTTTTTTCTATTACTCTTTGATAATGGCAGACATTTACACTTAATTAATTGTAACGATGAACTGTAGTAAGATATTGAATATCTGTGCAGCCGTACCTAAAATAGGCTAATTGAATCTGGTACACGATTTCCATTTTCACCAAATTATATTCACAGAAATACTCACTGAATCCAAATTTGTTATTGCTGTCCAACTCTTCAAGTACATATTCGTTCCCCACCTATATAATACACCGCTGGGCAATGTGCAAAGAAAACACCTTTTGCATTTTCTTTTCTTAAACCATAGGGCAGTTCATGGTCAGATAGGCCTACCTCAGTCATGTTCCCCTTACATGTTTAACCCACTGTCATCAAAGCTAATACCTTACCATGAGACAAACTTTTGATTTTCTCCCTTTCACTTCAATAAATATTTTTTTTTTATACAAGTTGTGGTTTGTGATCTTTTTGAATTGCTTACATCGTCATCTAATAGTTGACAGCATTTTTGATAATCCAGATGCTTGTGCTACGTTGTACCTGCTTCCTAATGTACTGTAGCTTACTACTGACATCATGTGGATAATCCAGGTAGTTCATGCTAAAAGGCAATAATCTGGTTTATCCACTCATTGCATTAACTTAACAAATTGATATTAGTTGTTGGGACTTGTGGATCAATGAGGTGAAACAGGATGTATTGTAGGCAAACTGACACAGTACAATGTTCTGTCTTTCTGAGAGAATTGTCATTCTGCAGTTTCATCAGCACATAGTACAATTAGGCATTTAGATGGTCGTCGATCAGTATTTACTACACCTATAGGCCATCATCATCATCATCTCCACCAAATGGTTAGTTATCCTCCCATTCAAAACAATACTGCAGCGCTGTTCACTCACCTTGCATACTGCTGCATCTTCACAGTGCAACACTGTGAATCCCCTCCTTTGGCCACTTGAGACCTCTGTCATTCTCTACGGGCTGACCTGACCTCATCCACCATGTTCACCTTCACTGTTGCCAGACTAGATGCCCACAGGGTGCTGTGCCTATAGTCTGGTGCTAGCCACCCACACCTGTAAGAGCTTAAGGCAACTTCTCCAATGTCCATATGGCATGACAACGAATGCCAGAGGAGTTGGCTAAAGCAAAATGTAACACCTGGCAACCACGCTACTGTACCTACATTTGTTTGCTTGGTGTCTTCATTGGATAAGGACACACTATTACAGTATAACATTTGAGGGGGGGGGGGGTCTTTACAAGGTATATGTTAGGGTTAAAGATGTAAATAATTACCTTGTGTAAGTAATATTGCTGTTTCATTCATTTAGTCAGTCAACCCCTGCAGAGTATGTTACCGATTATGACAATATTATGACAATGGTACAATTAATGATTCCTCTGTAGAGGTAAAGTATAAGTAACCAGAACTACAGGAAATCTCAGTCTTAACTTGAGTGGAATGGATCATGTGGAATACCACAGATTAACAATGTTGGTAACTTTCTTAAATAGAATATTCATAGCTGAAAGGTATAAAGACAAATATTGTATTAATTTTTCGGTTTGATGTACTGTTTTACATACATAACCTAATTTCATGTTAACTAATATTCCAATTTACCAGATTTAGTATTGTATCGATTCAATCAAGAAAATACTGGATATTTTTGAGTATACGGTCTCAGCCAAATTGCCACCATCTGTGTGAAAACATAATTCAATCACAAGTGTGTCAGCTATCATTTTCATGACCACGATTTCTCCCAAAGACATGAGATGAATGTTCTGCATAAAGAGTTAGCTAAAAACATCAAATATAACAAATAAATAGTAACAATAATACATTTTCCAACAAAACCTCTCCTAAAGATAATGACTGAGGCGACAGACAAACTGCCCGTTAAGACTACATTTGGGTTGCTGTATGCCAGTCTGAGCCAGAGCTGCAGCTTTTTACAGACAACACATTCTTAGGAGAGATGAAGAAAAAAAACTGTCTTGAAATACACCTCATTCATGTCCCTGTAAAACTCATCATCCTCATTCATGTCCCTGTAAAACTCAAACTCATTCATGTCCCTGTAAAACTCATCCTCATTCATGTCCCTGTAAAACTCATCATCCTCATTCATGTCCCTGTAAAACTCATCCTCATTCATGTCCCTGTAAAACTCATCCACATTCATGTCCCTGTAAAACTCATCCACAGTAGTTGGAACTAGTAGAAGACTTCCATTGGGAGGTTGAGATGTTGCAGCTTTGCTGTGAGTTGGTTTGCAGTGGGTAGACCATGGGGGAGGATTGGGGGAGAAGGGGGAAGTCAATCTCTTTCCCCAGGGTAGTCTCTGGTGATGGCAGGGTGGAGGTTGGAGGATTTGGGGGTGGCATTTCTGGGCGATGACAAAGGCTTTGCCACGTGGACTCAGAGGGGCATGGCATGACATGGCAGGTGGGGTGTGAGGATCCCTGGGATACACTGATGGTGCTCTGCAGTAGGGGGGAGGGGTGTATTGCGACTGATGATGTAATAACTAATCATAATGAAGCCAAACCGGATATCAGGATACATCAATGGAACAGAATAAAAAAAAATCTTATAACAATAAATTACATTACCAGTTTGTTATTATGTTATCAATTGAGGGATTTAACAGTGATGTCAATATGATTACATTATCGATAACAAAAACCTTTACACAAACATTATAATCAGTATTTACATTATCCGGTGGCTATTACATTATCAATTGCAACAGGAAGTACAAATGATACACGATGTAAGGGAGGGAGGACGCTGAACGTGGCGTGGTGGTGGTGGTGCCATAAGCTAGAGATCAGAGGTCAGACATTGTTTCCAACGGGGCTGACGTTCCTCAGGTTGTTGAGTTCCAGCTCCAGCTGGCGTATTTTAACGTCCTTGGTGTTCAGCTCCTCCTTCAGCTTTCTCAGCTCCTCCTGCTGCCTGAAGAACATCCTCAGTAGCTACAGAACAGAACAGAGGGATCAGGGTCATATAGCGTCCTGAAGAACATCCCCAGGAACTACAGAACAGAGGGATCAGGGTCATATAGCGTCCTGGAGAACATCCCCAGGAACTACAGAACAGAGGGATCAGGATCATATAGCGTCCTGTAGAACATCCCCAGGATCTACAGAATAGAGGGATCAGGGTCATATAGCAACCTGTAGAACATCCCCAGGAACTACAGAACAGAGGGATCAGGGTCATATAGCGTCCTGGAGAACATCCCCAGGAACTACAGAATAGAGGGATCAGGGTCATTTAGCGTCCTGTAGAACATCCCCAGGATCTACAGAATAGAGGGATCAGGGTCATGTAGCGTCCTGGAGAACATCCCCAGGAACTACAGAATAGAGGGATCAGGGTCATATAGCGTCCTGTAGAATATCCCCAGGAACTACAGAATAGAGGGATCAGGGTCATATAGCGTCCTGTAGAACATCCCCAGGAACTACAGAATAGAGGGATCAGGGTCATGTAGCGTCCTGGAGAACATCCCCAGGAACTACAGAATAGAGGGATCAGGGTCATATAGCGTCCTGGAGAACATCCCCAGGAACTACAGAAATAGAGGGATCAGGTCCACAAAGATAATAATTGTAATTGTGCTCAGGAAGTAATTTGAGCATTTGCCCCCCATTCCAAGTAGTGTTTAATACACTCACCACCCACCAACCAACCAACCTTCTTCCTTCTCTCCCTTTTCTTTTCATTCATCCATTCACCCACCCAGATCTCCATCCACAGTTATCTGATGAACACACCTCATTCTCTGTCCTGGGTGGCACATTTTCCAGCAGGTCAATGCCGTTGACCACCACACCTTTCTTTTCCTTCACCGGTGCCTTGAACACCAGCTGGTTGGGCTTCTGGTAGCCCTTCTTCAGGGACATTAACACTGGGTCTGCTCGCATGCATGCACACACGCACAAACACATACACACACACACACACACACACACACACACACACACACGCACACACGCACGCACGCACACACACACGCACACACGCACGCACACCCACGCGCGCACACACGCACACGCACGCACGCACACCCATGCACGCACACACACACACACACACACACAAACTTCATTAAAATGTGCTACGTACAACTACACACATACACTATATATTGATGTAAACATTTCCTCTCCCACTACTAGGACTATATCAGAAGGTGTACTGAACATTCAAACTAAAGACACATGTGGCGTGCACTGTACCTCGGTTGATACCACTCAACCAGTCATTGGCTGAGAGGGCAGGCTCGGTCCCTGCCGTCATTGGATAGATGTCCTCCTGGTACGTCTCTGACTGCAACACCAGGAGAGACAGAGTGAGAGCATGTTCCAATACTTTAAGATCTCTGTTTCTTCCCAAGGGTGCACATGTTTGTTCCAACCCTGCACTGATTCAACATTCAATCTGATTCAACTGCCCTGGATTAGATTAATGAGGTGTGTTAGTGCAGGGCTGTAACAAATATGTGCACACACCCTAAGGTCTTTCCGGGAATGGATTGAGAAACACTGCTATATGAAGTGAGAGGGAGAAGGGCATCCCCACTGACACTGACCCTCCTTGGTACTATCATGGAGATGGGCTCGATCAGCCCTTTCAGCGTCACCAGCTTGTAGAAGCGAAACACCTCGCAGGCCGTTACGTCCAGCCCATGTTTAGGCATCACACCTGAGGAGGGAATCGCCATAGTCTTGTTACTATAAAACATTACCTTAGATATCCCCATAGTCCTGTTACTGTAAAACATTACCTTAGACATCACCATAGTGATGTTACTGTAAAACATTACCTTAGACATCACCATAGTGATATTACTGTATAACATTACCTTAGACATCACCATAGTCCTGTTACTGTATAACATTACCTTAGACATCACCATAGTCCTGTTACTGTATAACATTACCTTAGATATCAACATAGTGATGTTACTGTAAAACATTACCTTAGACATCACCATAGTCCTGTTACTGTAAAACATTACCTTAGATATCACCATAGTGATGTTACTGTAAAACATTACCTTAGACATCACCATAGTCCTGTTACTGTAAAACATTACCTTAGATATTACCATAGTGATATTACTGTATAACATTACCTTAGATATTACCATAGTGATATTACTGTATAACATTACCTTAGACATCACCACAGTGATGTTACTGTATAACATTACCTAAGACATCACCATAGTGATGTTACTGTATAACATTACCTTAGACCTGTTACTGTATAACATTACCTTAGACATCACCATAGTCCTGTTACTGTAAAACATTACCTTAGACATCACCATAGTCCTGTTACTGTATAACATTACCTTAGATATCACCATAGTGATATTACTGTATAACATTACCTTAGATATTACCATAGTGATATTACTGTATAACATTACCTTAGACATCACCATAGTGATGTTACTGTATAACATTGCCTTAGATATCCCCATAGTCCTGTTACTGTATAACATTACCTTAGACATCACCATAGTGATGTTACTGTATAACATTACCATAGATATTACCATAGTCCTGTTACTGTATAACATTACCTTAGACATCACCATAGTGATGTTACTGTATAACATTACCTTAGATATCCCCATAGTGATGTTACTGTATAACATTACCTTAGACATCACCATAGTGATGTTACTGTATAACATTACCTTAGACATCACCATAGTCCTGTTACTGTAAAACATTACCTTAGACATCACCATAGTGATGTTACTGTAAAACATTACCTTAGACATCCCCATAGTCCTGTTACTGTATAACATTACCTTAGACATCACCATAGTGATATTACTGTATAACATTACCTTAGACATCACCATAGTCCTGTTACTGTATAACATTACCTTAGACATTACCATAGTCCTGTTACTGTAAAACATTACCTTAGACATCACCATAGTCCTGTTACTGTATAACATTACCTTAGACATCACCACAGTGATGTTACTGTATAACATTACCTTAGACATCACCATAGTGATATTACTGTATAACATTACCTTAGACATCACCATAGTCCTGTTACTGTATAACATTACCTTAGATATTACCATAGTGATATTACTGTATAACATTACCTTAGACATCACCATAGTCCTGTTACTGTATAACATTACCTTAGATATCCCCATAGACCTGTTACTGTAAAACATTACCTTAGACATCACCACAGTGATGTTACTGTATAACATTACCTTAGACATCACCATAGTGATATTACTGTATAACATTACCTTAGATATTACCATAGTGTTATTACTGTATAACATTACCTTAGATATTACCATAGTGATATTACTGTATAACATTACCTAAGATATTACAATAGTGATATTACTGTATAACATTACCTTAGATATTACCATAGTGATATTACTGTATAACATTACCTTAGATATTACCATAGTGATATTACTGTATAACATTACCTTAGATATTACCATAGTGATATTACTGTATAACATTACCTTAGATATTACCATAGTGATGTTACTGTATAACATTACCTTAGATATTACCATAGTGATATTACTGTATAACATTACCTTAGACATCACCATAGTGATGTTACTGTATAACATTACCTTAGACATCACCATAGTGATATTACTGTATAACATGACCTTTTAAAATCATTGATGACATTTCCATAGATTTTTCACTCAGAAAAAAAGCAACAACATTACCGAATGAAAGCTAAGATGTGGCTGAGCAAACGAACCCAAACCCTTGGTCTCTGTCTGTATGGGTCGGTCCCTGGTGAGTCTGTCACTTACCAAGGCCTTTCTGTGGGGCAGGGGAGCGGAACTCCATGAGATACTGCAGGTAGGGCTTCTCTGTGGTGATCTCATAGTAACGGATGTTGCCATCGCCCTGTGAATGGAATGGATGTGTTTGTTTACTATGTGACCCAGATGTCTTCCAATACATGTACATATATGTTTTACCTTCACTGTTACTGACGGGGGTTGTTGATGAAACAGAAAGCGAATACCATCATTGAATCAGGGAATGTAAAATACTATTTAAGAATATTTTTTGTTAACGAGTTAACGTTTTGCATACACAATGGTCTCACATCTACTTAAACTTATCAAATGACGTCTCACATCTACCTAAACCAATCAAAGGACTAATTTGTCTTTAAAAAAATAATCCACTACATGAGTCCACACTATTCATTGTGTTGTGTAAGGGGTAGTGCTCACCTTTCCTGCCAGGTACAGCATGTGTGTGTCTGCATCATAGAAAGGAAACAGCAGCCCTGAGAGACCGTCTATTTCCTCTTCTACCATGGGCATAGACAGGTCCTCCTGTGGGACCACACACACACACACACACACACACACACACACACACACACACACACACACACACACACACACACACACACACACACACACACACACAGGGATCAGACATTGTTCCTGAACACACACTAATAAGGACACACATAATCCTTAATTGAGGATATACACACAAGTGCAGCCGCACACACACACACACACACACACACACACACACACACACACACACACACACACACCCAAGGGGACACATACAGTCCCACATCTCAGCAGGGGGTCCCCGGCTGCCTCACCTGATCCCACAGTGCAATCTGTCTGGTGTTCCACCGGGACACACCTGTTGTCAGCAGCCGCTTCATGTTGCCCAGGAACACCACTCTGTTCACCCTGTGGTTCTTACAGCTGGCGTGCTGGTGGGGAACAATCACACAAAGACTCTACTGTAACGGGGCATTATACTCACTCTAAATGTGGGGAACAATCACACAGACTCTTCTATAATGGGGCATTATATTCACTCTAAATGTGGGGAACAATCACACAGAGACTCTACTGTAATGGGGCATTATATTCACTCTAAATGTGGGGAACAATCACACAGAGACTCTACTGTAACGGGGCATTATATTCACTCTAAATGTGGGGAACAATCACACAGAGACTCTACTGTAATGGGGCATTATATTCACTCTAAATGTGGGGAACAATCACACAAAGACTCTACTGTAACGGGGCATTATATTCACTCTAAATGTGGGGAACAATCACACAGAGACTCTACTGTAATGGGGCATTATATTCACTCTAAATGTGGGGAACAATCACACAGACTCTTCTATAATGGGGCATTATATTCACTCTAAATGTGGGGAACAATCACACAGAGTCTACTGTAATGGGGCATTATATTCACTCTAAATGTGGGGAACAATCACACAAAGACTCTACTGTAATGGGGCATTATATTCACTCTAAATGTGGGGAACAATCACACAGACTCTTCTATAATGGGGCATTATATTCACTCTAAATGTGGGGAACAATCACACAGACTCTTCTATAATGGGGCATTATATTCACTCTAAATGTGGGGAACAATCACACAGAGACTCTACTGTAATGGGGCATTATATTCACTCTAAATGTGGGGAACAATCACACAGAGTCTACTGTAATGGGGCATTATATTCACTCTAAATGTGGGGAACAATCACACAGACTCTTCTATAATGGGGCATTATATTCACTCTAAATGTGGGGAACAATCACACAGAGTCTACTGTAATGGGGCATTATATTCACTCTAAATGTGGGGAACAATCACACAAAGACTCTACTGTAATGGGGCATTATATTCACTCTAAATGTGGGGAACAATCACACAGACTCTTCTATAATGGGGCATTATATTCACTCATTTAGATGCACTCTGTAAAGGAGATACATAGTGAAACCTTGTCTCTGTAAAGGAGGTAAATAGTGAAACCTTGTCTCTGTAAAATAGATAAATAGTGAAACCTTGTCTCTGTAAAGGAGGTAAATAGTGAAACATTGTCTCTGTAAAGGAGGTAAATAGTGAAACCTTGTCTCTGTAAAGGAGATAAATAGTGAAACCTTGTCTCTGTAAAGGAGATACATAGTGAAACCTTGTCTCTGTAAAGGAGATACATAGTGAAACCTTGTCTCTGTAAAGGAGATACATAGTGAAACCTTGTCTCTGTAAAGGAGGTAAATAGTGAAACATTGTCTCTGTAAACAAAGTAAATAATGAAACCTTGTTTCTGTAAAGGAGGTAAATAGTGAAACATTGTCTCTGTAAAATAGATAAATAGTGAAACCTTGTCTCTGTAAAGGAGGTAAATAGTGAAACATTGTCTCTGTAAAATAGATAAATAGTGAAACCTTGTCTCTGTAAAGGAGATACATAGTGAAACATTGTCTCTGTAAAGGAGGTAAATAGTGAAACATTGTCTCTGTAAACAAAGTAAATAATGAAACCTTGTTTCTGTAAAGGAGGTAAATAGTAAAACCTTGTCTCTGTAAACAAAGTAAATAGTGAAATTTTGTCTCTGTAAACAAAGTAAATAATGAAACCTTGTCTCTGTAAAGGAGGTAAATAGTGAAACCTTGTCTCTGTGAAGGAGGTAAATAGTGAAACCTTGTCTCTGTGAAGGAGGTAAATAGTGAAACCTTGTCTCTGTAAAGGAACTAAATAGTGAAACCTTGTCTCTGTAAAGGAGGTAAATAGTGAAACCTTGTCTATGTAAAGGAAGTAAATAGTGAAACCTTGTCTCTGTGAAGGAGGTAAATAGTGAAACCTTGTCTCTGTAAAGGAGGTAAATAGTGAAACTTTCTCTGCCCGCTGTAAGACTGACCTGTAAGACTCTCCCGGAGCGGGGCTCGATGACACGCAGCTTCTTGTCCTTACAGCTGGTGGCCAGCAGGCTGCCGTCTGTGTTGAAGGACATACACACGATGACGTCAGAGTGACAGTCGATCATCTTCACCGGCTCACCTATCTCCAGGTTCCAGATCAGGATCTGGATGGGACGGGCAGGGAATCATATCAACTGTCAGATCTGATCTTATCTTAGATCAGATCTGATCTTTGAAGAAAAGGGAGTGAAATGAGGAAAGACTACCCCTGAACTCCAATAAAAACACATTTTATTTTTGTTTGTACTATTACAAACAGTTTTGTTACGTTGTGCTACGGTGTGCGCCAATGAATATGACCCTGTTGTGTATACCTTACAGTCATAGCCAGTGATCTGTGATGATACCTTACAGTCATAGCCAGTGATCTGTGATGATACCTTACAGTCATAGCCAGTGATCTGTGATGATACCTTATAGTCATAGCCAGTGATCTGTGATGATACCTTACAGTCATAGCCAGTGATCTGTGATGATACCTTATAGTCATAGCCAGTGATCTGTGATGATACCTTATAGTCATAGCCAGTGATCAGTGATGATACCTTACAGTCATAGCCAGTGATCTGTGATGATACCTTACAGTCATAGCCAGTGATCTGTGATGATACCTTACAGTCATAGCCAGTGATTTGTGATGATACCTTACAGTCGTAGCCAGTGATCTGTGATGATACCTTACAGTCATAGCTAGTGATCTGTGATGATACCTTACAGTCATAGCCAGTGATCTGTGATGATACCTTACAGTCATAGCCAGTGATCTGTGATGATACCTTACAGTCATAGCCAGTGATTTGTGATGATACCTTACAGTCATAGCCAGTGATCTGTGATGATACCTTACAGCCATAGCTAGTGATCTGTGATGATACCTTACAGTCGTAGCCAGTGATCTGTGATGATACCTTACAGTCATAGCCAGTGATCTGTGATGATACCTTACAGTCATAGCCAGTGATCTGTGATGATACCTTACAGTCATAGCCAGTGATCTGTGATGATACCTTACAGTCATAGCCAGTGATTTGTGATGATACCTTACAGTCATTGCCAGTCATTTGTGATGATACCTTACAGTCGTAGCCAGTGATCTGTGATGATACCTTACAGTCATAGCCAGTGATTTGTGATGATACCTTACAGTCATAGCCAGTGATCTGTGATGATACCTTAAAGCCATAGCCAGTGATCTGTGATGATAGCTTACAGTCATAGCCAGTGATCTGTGATGATACCTTACAGTCGTAGCCAGTGATCTGTGATGATACCTTACAGTCATAGCTAGTGATCTGTGATGATACCTTACAGTCATAGCCAGTGATTTGTGATGATACCTTACAGTCGTAGCCAGTGATCTGTGATGATACCTTAAAGCCGTAGCCAGTGATCTGTGATGATACCTTACAGCCATAGCTAGTGATCTGTGATGATGCCTTAAAGCCATAGCCAGTGATCTGTGATGATACCTTACAGTCATAGCCAGTGATCTGTGATGATACCTTACAGTCATAGCCAGTGATCTGTGATGATACCTTACAGTCATAGCCAGTGATCTGTGATGATACCTTACAGCCATAGCTAGTGATCTGTGATGATGCCTTAAAGCCATAGCCAGTGATCTGTGATGATACCTTACAGTCATAGCCAGTGATCTGTGATGATACCTTACAGTCATAGCCAGTGAACTATGATGATACCTTATAGTCATAGCCAGCGCTGAAGAGGATTCCACTGCTGGTGGGGTGCCACTCGATGAGGCCCACGCGCCTGCTGTGTCCATACAGCTCCATCATGGCCTCTGTCATATTTCGCCTCAGCCCTCCCTCTGGGATCTCCCATACTCGTACCTGGCACACACACAAGTGCACACACACAAGTGCACACACACACACACACACACACACACACACACACACACACACACACACACGCACACACACACACACATGCACGTACACATGAACACACAAACACAATTAGCATAATCTTTAGTAAGCAAATTCACAAAATTCATTTGAATTACTGTTTCATTCTTTGTTAGAGTACCTTTGATACTTCAATGTCAACCTAACGTTTAGACCTTTGATACTTTAGCCAGTCATACACTCGTCTCTCCAATGTAATCATGATCCTATTTGTGATCAGATTGACAGTTTGTATGTGTGTATTGAAGATGTCAGCATAGGGAGCTGCTGTATACTTGATGGGAAATAGACCATATAATCTGTGATGGAGCTCTGTGAGGGAGCTCTGTTATGTAGCTCTGTGATGTAGCTCTGTGAGGGAGCTTTGTGAGGGAGCTCTGTGATGGAGCTCTGTGATGGAGCTCTGTGAGGGAGCTCTGTGAGGTAGCTCTGTGAGGGAGCTCTGTGAGGGAGCTCTGTTGGGGAGCTCTGTTGGGGAGCTCTGTTAGGGAGCTCTGTGAGGGAGCTTTGTTGGGGAGCTCTGTTAGGGAGCTCTGTGAGGTAGCTCTGTGACGGAGCTCTGTGAGGGAGCTCTGTGAGGGAGCTCTGTTGGGGAGCTCTGTTAGGGAGCTCTGTGAGGTAGCTCTGTGACGGAGCTCTGTGATGGAGCTCTGTGAGGGAGCTCTGTTGGGGAGCTCTGTTAGGGAGCTCTGTGAGGTAGCTCTGTGACGGAGCTCTGTGAGGGAGCTCAGTGGTGGAGCTCTGTGATGTACTGAGGAGATTATCCTATAATAAGTGAAAGTACTACGGGACGCAGAACTAACATACAATTGTAGTCGGGGTTACATACACTTAGGTTAGAGTCATTAAAACTAATTTTTCAACCACTCCACATATTTCTTGTTAACAAACTATAGTTTTGGCAAGTCAGTTAGGACATCTACTTTGTGCATGACACAAGTCATTTTTCCAACAATTGTTTATAGACAGATTATTTCATTTATAATTCACTGTATCACAATTCCAGTGGGTCAGAAGTTTACATACACTAAGTTGACTCTGCCTTTAAACAGCTTGGAAAATTCCAGAAAATGATGTTATGGCTTTAGAAGCTTCTGATAGGCTAATTGACCTAATTCGAGTTAATTGGAGGTGTACCTGCGGATGTATTTCAAGGCCTACCTTCAAACTCAGTGCCTCTTTGCTTGACATCATGGGAAAATCAAAAGAAATCAGCCAAGACCTCAGGAAAAAATTGTAGACCTCCACAAGTCTGGTTCATCCTTTGGAGCAATTTCCAAATGCCTGAAGGTACCATGTTCATCTGTACAAACAATAGTACGTAAGTATAAACACCATGGGACCACGCAGCTGTCATACCGCTCTGCGAAAAGTGCAAATTAATCCCAGAACAACAGCAAAGGACCTTGTGAAGATGCTGGAGGAAAAAAGGTACAAAAGTATCTATTTCCACAGTAAAACGAGTCCTATATCGACATAACCTGAAAGGCCGCTCAGCAAGGAAGAAGCCACTGCTCCAAAACCGCCATACAAAAGCCAGACTACAGTTTGCAACTGCACATGGGGACAAAGATCGTACTTTTTGTAGAAATGTCCTCTGGTCTGATGAAACAAAAATATAACTGTTTGGCCATCGTTATGTTTGGAGGAAAAAGGGGGAGGCTTGCGAGTCAAAGAACAGCATCCCAACCGTGAAGCACGGGGGTGGCAGCATCATGTTGTGGGGGTGTTTTGCTGCAGGAGGGACTGGTGCACTTCCCAAAATAGATGGCATCATGAGAAAGGAAAAGTATGTCGATATATTGAAGCAACAGCTCAAGACATCAGTCAGGAAGTTAAAGCTTTGTCACAAATAGGTCTTCTAAATGGACAATGACCCCAAGCATACTAACAAAGTTGTGGCAAAATGGCTTAAGGACAAGAAAGTCAAGGTATTGGAGTGGCCATCACAAAGCCCTGACCTCAATCCTATAGCAAATTTGTGGGCAGAACTGAAAAAGCGTGTGAGAGCAAGGAGGCCTACAAACCTGACTCAGTTACACCAGCTCTGTCAGGAGGAATGGGCCAAAATTCACCCAACTTATTGTGGAAGCTTGTGGAAGGCTACCCAAAACGTTTGACCCAAGTTAAACAATTTAAAGGCAGTGCTACCAAATACTAATTGAGTGTATGTAAACTTCTGACCCACTGGAAATGTGATGAAAGAAATAAAAGCTGAAATAAATCATTCTCTCTACTATTATTCTGACATTTAACATTCTTAAAATAAAGTGGTGATCCTGACTGACCTCAGACAGGGAATTTTTACTAGGATTGAAAGTCAGGTATTGTGAAAAACTGAGTTTAAATGTATTTGGATAAGGTGTATGTTAACTTCCAACTTCAACTGTAGCTGCACAGTCAATGAGTCAGCAGAAACAGCAGTTTACTGTGTGTGTGTGTGTGTGTGTGTGTGTGTGTGTGTGTGTGTGTGTGTGTGTGTGTGTGCACTTACAGAGGAATCTTCAGAGCAGGAAGCTATGATGTTTTCAAAGAAGGGATTCCATTTGATGTCCAGGACATTGCCTTGGTGGCCACACACTTTGGGGTGGTGGGGGTCGATGCGGCCGGCCTGAAATGAAAGAACAAACATACTGATCATATATTGAGGAGAACAGACTTCAATGGCTCTCTATCACCATAATTGATATGTACATGACTATGTATTTTCCAAATGATGACATCACACATATATATATACAGGCCATATGTCAAGGTACATTTTTTTATACCTTTATTTAACTAGGCAAGTTAGTTAAGAAAAAAATCTTATTTACAATGACGGCCTACCCTGGCCAAACCAAGACAACACTGGGCCAATTGTGCACCACCCTATGGGACTCCCAATCACAGCCAGTTGTGATACAGCCTGGAATTGACCCAGGGTCTGTAGTGACACCTCTTGCACTGAGATGCAGTGCCTTAGACCGCTGCGCCACTCGGGAGCCCTCAGAGGGCACCATTGAGTAACACCAGCCATGTAAACAGTTAACACTGCCCTACATATGTCAAGGTCAGAGGGCACCATTGAGTAACACCAGCCATGTAAACAGTTAACACAACCCTACATATGTCAAGGTCAGAGGACACCACTGAGTAACACCAGCCATGTAAACAGTTAACACAACCCTACATATGTCAAGGTCTGAGGACACCACTGAGTAACACTAGCCATGTAAACAGTTAACACAACCCTACATATGTCAAGGTCTGAGGACACCACTGAGTAACACTAGCCATGTAAACAGTTAACACAACCCTACATATGTCAAGGTCAGAGGACACCACTGAGTAACACTAGCCATGTAAACAGTTAACACAACCCTACATATGTCAAGGTCAGAGGACACCACTGAGTAACACTAGCCATGTAAACAGTTAACACAACCCTACATATGTCAAGGTCTGAGGACACCACTGAGTAACACTAGCCATGTAAACAGTTAACACAACCCTACAAAATTGATTGGATAATTTGATGACCCCAGTCAAATAACGTCTCTTTTAAACATTCACCCTTACAGATAAATGTTGACTTAGTGTAACTGAAGATTTGGGGTGCTAAGAAACCATGATGAAAGTGTACTGATTCTGTAACAATGTTATCCCCGCTGATCCTTCAATTACCAAACAAACTCAACACTTGGCTGTTAAAGTCCACAATCAACATAAACACAATGCAGCGGAGAAATACACATTGAAGAACTAACATAATTTCCTTTGTTTAAGAACCAGGGCCAACCAAAGGATTGCTATTGCAATGTGCCTCTACGTCCACAGTGAGGCGCTGGATTAACAGACTTGGATGGATCATGGCTGAGACCTCTCAATGTTGGTCATGATGTCATGAATGTTTGATGTCACTTCAATCCACTGACCTCCTTCTTATTTCCTCAGAGACATATGGCTGAGAGCTTCAGGCCATGCCTGAGTGGAACTGGCTGTGTGTGTGTGTGTGTGTGTGTGTGTGTGTGTGTGTGTGTGTGTGTGTGTGTGTGTGTGTGTGTGTGTGTGTGTGTGTGTGTGTGCGTGTGCGTGCGTGCGTGCATGCATTTTTATATTTATATATACAGTGCATTCGGAAAGTATTCAGACCACTTGACTTTTTCCATATTTTCTTACATTACTGCCTTATTGATTCAATTATTTTTTCCCTCATCAATCTACACACAGTACCCCATAATGGCATTGCAAATGTATTAAAAAACGAAATCTTAAATATGACATTTACATAAGTATTCAGACCCTTTACACAGTACCTTGTTGAAGCACCTTTGGCAGTGATTACAGCTTTGAGTCTTCTTGGGTATGATGCTACAAGCTTGGCACACCTGTATTTGGGGAGTTTCTCCCATTCTTCTCTGCAGATCCTCTCAAGCTCTGTCAGGTTGGATGGGGAGCGTCGCTGCACAGCTATTTTCAGGTCTCTCCAGAGATGTTCGATCGGGTTCAAGTCCGTGGCTGGGCCACTCAAGGACATTCAGAGTCTTGTCTCGAAACCACTCCTGTGTTGTCTTGGCTGTGTGCTTAGGGTCGTTGTCCTGTTGGAAGGTGAACCTTCACCACAGTCTGAGGTCCTGAGCGCTTTGGAGCAGGTTTTCATCAAGGATCTCTCTGTACGTTGCTCCATTCATCTTTCCCTCAATGCCGACTAGTCTCCCAGTCCCTGCCACCGATCGCTGCCAAAGGTGCTTCAACAAAGTACTGAATAAAGGGTCTGAATACGTATGTAAATGTTATATCTCCGTTTTTTATTTGTAATACATTTGCAAACATTTTTAAAAAGCATTTTTTTCTTCGGCATTATGGGGCATTGTGTGTAGATTGCTAAGTTATTTCTGTATTTTTTTTATCAATTTAAAATAAGGCTGTAACGTAACAAAATGGGTCTGAATACTTTCCGAATGCACTGTATATACTGTATTTGTGTGTGTGTGTGTATGTGTGTGACAAACCAAGGCCAGCATTCATAACTTGGAGTATCCTTTTCATGGCAGAACAGATTTACAGCTAAAGTTCCTACCCAGGCTTTTCAGAAAAAGAGTCCAATCTCAACAGCTTCCCACAGTAAAACTTTACCAACTTTAGTCAATTAGTGTGTCATTTTCTAATGTAGACTTTCTTCCAGAGATTTCTTCTATTGGCTAAACTCATCATCTCCTGTTTGATTTCCCATAGGTCCTCAATACTCAACAGACATGACAGATGTCACCGTTTTAATCAGAAATATTCATTCCTCATTAGCTGAGGGAAAGTGGGGAACACATCTGATAAAATATTAAAACAAAGCTTGATATCATTTTGTAGAAGCATATTGGGCCTCAGTGTAAGTCTTACAGGATTATGCCATTATTAAATTGGTTATGGAAATCGAAGTCTTTGAATATGAATAAATAGAGGAGAACAGGAGGGCATCAGGCAGAAGCCAGGGTGAATCTGGATCACAATTCTGAGATGGTGTGAATGAGACCTTGGGTTGAACCAGGTCCTCTGGGCATTCAGTACACTGGTTGGCTCCCTTTAAGGGTTAAAGACAAAAGACTTCCAATCAAAGACATTCTCATGATGTCATCTGGCAACAGCCACACAACACATTATCACCAGAGACTCTCTAACACAGGGCTGTTATACCCTGCTGTGTTCACCAGAGACTCTCTAACACAGGGCTGTTATACCCTGCTGTGTTCACCAGAGACTCTCTAACACAGGGCTGTTATACCCTGCTGTATTCACCAGAGACTCTCTAACACAGGGCTGTTATACCCTGCTGTGTTCACCAGAGACTCTCTAACACAGGGCTGTTATACCCTGCTGTGTTCACCAGAGACTCTCTAACACAGGGCTGTTATACCCTGCTGTGTTCACCAGAGACTCTCTAACACAGGGCTGTTATACCCTGCTGTGTTCACCAGAGACTCTCTAACACAGGGCTGTTATACTCTGCTGTGTTCACCAGAGACTCTCTAACACAGGGCTGTTATACCCTGCTGTGTTCACCAGAGACTCTAACACAGGGCTGTTATACCCTGCTGCGTTCACACTTAGACACACAGCAGCTCTACACACTGATAGGGAAACACATGCACGCACACACACACACACACACACACACACACACACACACACACACACACACACACACACACACACACACACACACACACACACACACACACACACACACACACACACACACACACACACTCACACATTCACACACACACTGATTGGTGAGAAACACACACACACTATTACTTGATAAGTACATTCTCCTTATACAGGTCTACATCATATCTGTAGGACCAATACCTCAGATTCACCTGAAGGTTACATCATATCTGTAGGACCAATACCTCAGATTCACCTGAAGGTTACATCATATCTGTAGAACCATAATACATAATATCTGTAGGTTTAATATCTCAGTTTCACCTGAAGGTTCCATAATATCTGTAGGTTTAATATCTCAGTTTCACCTGAAGGTTACATAATATCTGTAGGTTTAATATCTCAATTTCACCTGAAGGTTACATAATATCTGTAGGTTTAATATCTCAGTTTCACCTGAAGGTTCCATAATATCTGTAGGTTTAATATCTCAGTTTCACCTGAAGGTTACATAACATCTGTAGGTTTAATATCTCAGTTTCACCCGAAGGTTCCATAATATCTGTAGGTTTAATATCTCAGTTTCACCTGAAGGTTACATAATAGTTCACAACTCAACCAAATGTAAATCAAAAGTAGACGTTGAAATGACATCTGTGCTCAGTGGGATATCTCTCTCCACAACGACTGCATCTACCCAGCATGGCAGTGGGATATCTCTCTCCACAACGACTGCATCTACCCAGCATGGCAGTGGGATATCTCTCTCCACAACGACTGCATCTACCCAGCATGGCAGTGGGATATCTCTCTCCACAACGACTGCATCTACCCAGCATGGCAGTGGGATATCTCTCTCCACAACGACTGCATCTACCCAGCATGGCAGTGGGATATCTCTCTCCACAACGACTGCATCTACCCAGCATGGCAGTGGGATATCTCTCTCCACAACGACTGCATCTACCCAGCATGGCAGTGGGGTATCTCTCTCCACAACGACTGCATCTACCCAGCATGGCAGTGGGATATCTCTCTCCACAACGACTGCATCTACCCAGCATAGCAGTGGGATATCTCTCTCCACAACGACTGCATCTACCCAGCATGGCAGTGGGGGTGGATTTTCCGATGGTTAAACTGTGACTGGTGACATCATTTTGCATACCATACTTCTTCTACTCATGTTTTTTCCCTTCTTCACTGAACGAGAGTCATAGCCTCTGTATGCTATTTCCATTCCACTACTCCAGCCCTACTGTCATATAACGTATAGTATTTCCTAAAACAGGGCAAAGTTCAGGTGATGCACACAATATTGTTCCTGTGTGTCTGTGTGTAATGCTGTGAACATATTCATAGACTCAAAATCAACACCAGATTTTTAAGCCAATGAATAACAGCCAACAAAAGTTATTCCAACCATAACACAGAATTTTCAGACAGGTGTGAAGGGATTGTGTATCAAACAGGTGGTTGTTTAGTTTTTCTTTATAGCTAGCTTAACCGTTAGATGACTATACCGTAGTCAATAACCAGAATGAATGTTGACTGAATTATTTGTCTTTTGCTTTTTAACGAAAGACAGGACCTGTTCTGACAGAAGAAGACTATTTTAATTCTACATTTCTTAACTAACTCATCAAAATGCTTCTTTGAAAAGATATAGTAGCTTTTTGTAAATTCAGATGCCCAGATATTTATAAGCGTGGACACGATCAATGAGGGCACTGTCCAAAGTAGGTATGCATAAATCATCAGATACATTTTTACATGATTTGGAAAATAATAATAATAATAATAACTTGGTTTTACCTGCATTAAGTAACCATTTCAGTTCAACAAAAGCTTTCTGCAGGGCAATAAAGACAGATTAAAGCTCTGATAGAGTCTGGTCAGCTGTGGGGGCAATAGCATGCACCACAGTGTCATCTGCATACAGGTGACATTTTCTTTTCTTCTTCTCCAGATAAACAAATATTGTTAATGTAAATAGTGAAAAGAACAGGACCAAGAATCAATCCCTGTGGGACACTCTATGTTAAATCCAGAAAACCTGATTTAACACCATCAGTATATACACACTGTATTCTGTCCTTTAATATAGTTTCAAACCAGCCTGGTCATGATCAATTGATGAAAGCCTTTGAATAAGTAATGCGAAATCCACAGTGTTGAAGGCTTTAGACAGGTCAATAAAAAGGTCTGCATAATGTTTTTTCTCATCCAAACAATTAAGAACATAATTTAAAACCAAAGAAGTATCAGAGATGGTGCTATGACCTGGTCTGGAACCTGACTCCTGTACATTTTGAATACATTTCATAGTTATAAAATAATCTTTGCTAGGCATTGGAGTTTGGAAATGAGGCTATAATTATTTAGGTCATACGGGTCAACACATTTGTGAAGGGGGAGTATATGAGCCGCCTTCCAGACCCTGTGGATGGTACTAGAAATAAATGTAGGGTTAAAAATATGTGTTGAAGATTCTGCAATCAGACGAGCAGAAAGCTGCTTTGAGGAGGGCTGTGAAAGTAGCCCAAGTCTTACACCGAAACACATGAGCCAATTATGAGGCAATCGAACAGATAAAAGCCATGAGCTCAGCCAGATGAATTACAACACAGTAAGCTGAATGACTCTGGATACCCATGACAAAAGAGCCATTGATGCCTGATCCAAGTGAAAGCTGTAGAATGCTTTGGGATCATGACAGGGACAGGGTGGGGCATGCTAGGTAGTGTAGTATAACTTGGCATGAGGTGGAAAAAGAGGGATCATGGCAATAAAGAATGGAAGATCTTGGAGGAGAGCGGTATTGTTCATAGCTTGTCCCCTCAAAGACCATCGTTCATGGAAGTGCCAAGTCAACTAACGGCAATGAGAAATCCCTCAAAACTTTGAATATGGTATTAATACGATATATCTGCAACATTTTAATTGAGTGGCTTTCATATTTCACCATATTTCACGTGGTGAAAATGCAGAAACTGATGAAACTCTGAGAAACTCTCCCATTCAATAAATAGCTGTAAAATACTAGAGCAGAAAATTCCCCACAGTGGTTTTCTATTATAGTGTGTGTCCTACCCATTTCATTCCTATAACTGCTTTTCCTAATTAGAATATTGGTTCCGCAGAGATGTATATTTACACCCTGTAGCAGCTGCAGATCTTCTTGTACCCTGGATTGGACTCTATTCCACTACTTCAAATGAAACATCAATGGGGGAAATGTAAAATGTAACTGCTTTAGTTGATTAGAGCATAGTGCTGCCACACCAAAGCTGGGCTTTAAGTCACTCATGGAACATATACTGTATGTTTACAGAGAGTTGCTTTGGATAACAGCATCTTGCTGAATTACCATATCAAGGCTTGAACTCAGATGTGCACTGCCCTCTGGTAACAGTTTGATTTGGCCTGCACACAGGATAAAAGGCTTTGCAGCCAGAAGCAGTGGAAATATCTTGGCAAAGTCTGTCTTGAAGAGACAGGACTCAGTAAATAGTAGTTGGTCTTTTATATCCCAGGGTGCAGATGGGTTTCATACTATTTACAGCCATTCGGGCTAATAACCATTTTGATAAGTCTCAAAGAGAGGATGTGATTGAGTACAAACATCTACTTAAACGATGATGCCAGAGAAGCCAGTGTTTGGAGGATATATTGGCACAGGTGTTATTAGGCCAGAGATGAAGTCGAGGGCCGGCAAACCGTGTCAATATCCTCCAAACTCCTGCTTCAAGGGCATTATCACATTTATACAACATTCAAATAATGATTGACATATTTTCATACAAATATATATTTTTTATTAATTTATTCATACTGTTTCATCCTTCCACGAGATATATCCCCAACACAAATCTAGGGTTGCTACCCAAACCGGCTGGTCCTTCGTTCTATCGGTTCGGTTGCCAGAGACGCGACCCAGTAGTTAAGTCTTTTTGTTCTAAATCTATGGACGCGACTCAGTCGTTTGTTGTAAATGTTCTGTTGCCATGATGGCTGGCAACGTTCTTATCCCTTGCTTGCTAACTAGCCAACTTTTGCTACCACAGTCACATCAAACAGTGTAGCCAGAATAACAACAAAGTAGCCGCATTTGCATTTGTTTAAGCTGTTTTCTCGTGATTGTTTTTGGGATACATCCATAACAATGAGCTAATGATGTGAGATTTCACCTGGCATAGAACATTTTCTCTCTTGAAAACTAGCTGCATTTTGTGTTTTTCTATTGACATTTGTTCCAATATATCCCTAAAAATTGGTCTGATTCATTATTTCGACTGGCTGAGGAAAGCTGCCAGCTTGTCTGTCTCGTCCCGACTCCCGACACGTTCAGTACCATAGGACACCTGGAGGTCAAATTTCTATATTGAAACAATGTTACAAATGTCGGCAAGACAGACAGCAAGGTTATTACAGATCTCTGCTGTTGAACACCAAATGTTAGTCTAAAAGAAATGTGAGATAACGTCTAGATGCTTTTTATATTGGAGATCAAGTTTATAACTTCCCTGCCTGGGCTGATGAGACATACTGGTGTGCAAAAGAGCAAAAACAGTCAATAAAAACAATATGGTGATGAGGTAGTTAGTTGGATGGGCTATTTACAGATGGGGTATGTACAGCTGCAGCGATCGGTAAGCTGCTCAGACAGCTGATGCTTAAAGTTAGTGAGGGAGATATAAGTCTCCAACTTCAGCGATGTTTGCAATTCATTCCAGTCATTGGCAACAGAGAATTGGAAGGAAAGGCGGCCAACGAGGTGTTGGCTTTGGGGATGATCAGTGAGATATACCTGCTAGAGCGCGTGCTACGGGTGGGTGTTGTTATCGTGACCAGTGAACTGAGATAAGGTGGAGCTTTACCTAGCAAATACTTATAGATGACCTGGAGCCAGTGGGACTGGCGTCGAATATGTAGTGAGGGCCAGCCAATGAGAGCATACAGGTCACAGTGGTGGGTGGTATATGGGGTTTTGGTGACAAAACGGATGGCACTGATAGACTGCAACCAATTGATTGAGTAGGGTATTGGAGGCTATTTTGTAAATGACATCGCCGAAGTCGAGGATCGGTAGGATGGTCAGTTTTACGAGGGTATGTTTGGCAGCGTGAGTGAAGGAGGCTTTGTTGCGAAATAGGAAGCCGATTCTAGATTTAATTTTGGATTGGAGATGCTTAATATATACAATCACACAACACAGTATTATCATAACTCCACGTTAAACCTAAAGGTGAGTGTTTAAAGATCTCCAGAAAAGGTATGCTTTGTAGAACAGTAAAACATAAATATCATATGTCATCCAAATGTATTTCCAGTAATCACTGGAATCATTAATGAAAACCAGACTCCTCTTCAGGTAAAATCAACATTTTCCCACCACAGTCCATACTGTTAAGGTCTTTGAAAGCTACACATTTTCCATTACAACAATGTCCTTCAGGATATTTAAGTGCAAGTCTTGCGTACCATTGTTAGCTACATTGTTGGATTTGGTATCTGGTTGAGGAGTATGAGGTTGGCACTGGTCTTTACAGGGTTAGGGTTGGAACTGGTCTTTACAGGGTTAGGGTTGGAACTGGTCTTTACAGGGTTAGGGTTGGCACTGGTCTTTACAGGGTTAGGGTTGGAACTGGTCGTTACAGGCTTAGGGTTGGCACTGGTCTTTACAGGGTTAGGGTTGGAACTGGTCTTTACAGGGTTAGGGTTGGCACTGGTCTTTACGGGGTTAGGGTTGGAACTGGTCTTTACAGGGTTAGGGTTGGAACTGGTCGTTACAGGGTTAGGGTTGGAACTGGTCGTTACAGGGTTAGGGTTGGAACTGGTCTTTACAGGGTTAGGGTTGGAACTGGTCGTTACGGGGTTAGGGTTGGAACTGGTCGTTACAGGGTTAGGGTTGGAACTGGTCGTTACAGGCTTAGGGTTGGCACTGGTCTTTACAGGGTTAGGCTTGGCACTGGTCTTTACAGGGTTAGGGTTGGAACTGGTCTTTACAGGGTTAGGGTTGGCACTGGTCTTTACGGGGTTAGGGTTGGAACTGGTCTTTACAGGGTTAGGGTTGGAATTGGTCGTTACAGGGTTAGGGTTGGAACTGGTCGTTACAGGGTTAGGGTTGGAACTGGTCTTTACAGGGTTAGGGTTGGAACTGGTCTTTACAGGGTTAGGGTTGGAACTGGTCTTTACAGGGTTAGGGTTGGAACTGGTCGTTACAGGGTTAGGGTTGGAACTGGTCTTTACAGGGTTAGGGTTGGAACTGGTCTTTACAGGGTTAGGGTTGGAGCTGGTCTTTACAGGGTTAGGGTTGGAACTGGTCTTTACAGGGTTAGGGTTGGCACTGGTCTTTACAGGGTTAGGGTTGGAACTGGTCTTTACAGGGTTAGGGTTGGAACTGGTCTTTACAGGGTTAGGGTTGGAACTGGTCGTTACAGGCTTAGGGTTGGCACTGGTCTTTACAGGGTTAGGGTTGGAACTGGTCTTTACAGGGTTAGGGTTGGAACTGGTCTTTACAGGGTTAGGGTTGGAACTGGTCTTTACAGGGTTAGGGTTGGAACTGGTCGTTATAGGGTTAGGGTTGGCACTGGTCTTTACAGGGTTAGGGTTGGCACTGGTCTTTACAGTGTTAGGGTTGGCACTGGTCTTTACAGGGTTAGGGTTGGCACTGGTCTTTACGGGGTTAGGGTTGGCACTGGTCGTTACAGGGTTATATTAGAAGTCAATCACACCTCACCACATGTGTGGTGATCGTTATTACGTAAAATGGCTGCCGTGGCACCACCCAAATGGGTGCTATACATTGGTGGTGGAAGGAGTGAAAGAATGTCATGTGCTTTGACTTTGAGAAAAGGACAACCTAATGTGAAAACATACAAATCATTCTCAGAGTAGATGTTTCAGAGAGATATGCAGCCCAGAGAACGTAATGCCTCACTGTTGGCCTGCTGCCATGGTTACCTGGGAGACAGGGATAACGATAAAGGACCCTCCACCGGCACTCTCCGTGACGATGGCCAGGAACTTGGCATTGACGGCACAGAAGTGGTTGTCATGGACGTTCTTGGTGATGGGAATGCCGTCAAAGCAGTGCTCTCGGTTGGCCACTTTGCCGTAGACGTTTCGAAACTTGGAGCTTCGGTATGTCGGACGCCATGACATCTGATGGAGAAGAAATAGAGAGATTTTAAAGAGGGAGGTTCAGAAAGGAGTTTCTGCAATACCAGCACTGGGCTATATTGAAGGCACCAGTTAGTTGCTGTTTTATCATGTTCAATGTGCTGACATGGTGGTTTTCTGGTTAATGTATATGCTGGTCAATGTCAGCTGTTTAGTTGACAGGTTAGTGGGCATTCATGGTTAATAGCTTAGATCAACCGGCTTGTTGAACATAATTGGATTATTTTAGATTTAGGGAAAAAAACACAAAATGATCATACCACATTAGAGAATTAAAGGAAAACGCCACCAAAAAACAATATTTTGGTATTTTGGTCCATTGTTGAAATAGTCCCAAAATGTTTTGATTGTCAGCAATCAACTTTCAAAATATAGAAATCATCTCTTTGTGATGCATTTTGTATCACATGACGCAAAAAACATCATCATATGGTGAAGATTTCTGTATTTTGAAAGTTATATATCTTGAAAAATTGATTGCTGACAGGTAAAACATTTTGGGACTACATCAACAATGGACTAATGAAACAAATACCAAAATATCGTTTTTGGGTGGATTTCTCATTTAACTTTGAGATTGCTGATCTAAAATCCCTAGAGAATCCCCCATTAGTAAAGATATTAAAGAGGAGTGTTGCTTTCTTCAAAATCCCTTCTGTCCGCCCCTGTAGTTCAGAGGAATTTTGTCAGTACTGTCATGGCAATTCAAATCCCATGTTAGTCAGAGTGTGAAATGTTTGCAGTGTGGCAAACGTTCAATGCCACAAGAAACTATTTCACATAAAATAGCGAGTAAGTAAATAATGATAGACAAGAGCAGTCCCTCACAAGTGATTTGAGTCTGAAATCACCAACTACTAACAAGGAGGCGGCTCCATGAAATGATTCCTCTCTGACACGTATGTCCTGGGCTTGGACCCACCAAGTGGTTGACTCCATCATAAAAACACTCAAACCACTTATTTTGTTTGTCGTTACCCACAAGCATGTACTGACCGAATTCCTGCCTTGCAGCGTGAGATACATCTATCTTCTGGGTCACACTAGACCTAATCACAGGTGTAGAGCTGGATGGCCCTTAGACACTAATCCAAGGCCAGTTTGGAGGTTTGTCCCACTAACGATTGATGATACATCAGGGATGGTGAATAGATCCTAGGTTTGTGGTAAAGGGGAACTTCTGCTAGCAGACAGCGGCAGGTAGCCTAGTGGTTAGAGCATTGGGCCAGTAACTGAAAGATTGCTGGATCGAATCCCCAAGCTGACAAGATAACAATCTATCGTTCTGCCCCTGAACAAGGCAGTTAACCCACTGTTAGGCTGTCATTGTAAATACGAATTTGTTCTTAACTGACTTGCCTGGTTAAATACATATATTAAAAAAAAACAGACAGGAAATCCTTCTGGAAAGGAGATTTATGACACTGTCAGATCAGTGACAAGATGACATCACCACACCCACAATTCAGCATTGTTCGAGGATGGGAACAGTCACAGTGCTGTGTGCAAATAGAGACGTCCCTGTTGCCATGCTGCTATGGTCTCTTCCTGTCCTACAGACTACAGTACATCTGGTCTTCAGCCGGTGGAGACCAAGCGATGCACACAATCCAGTTAGCACACCCATCCCACCCACAGGCAGGCCAGTAATCACTCTCACCCATCCCACCCACAGGCAGACCAGTAATCACTCTCACCCATCCCACCCACAGGCAGACCAGTAATCACTCTCACCCATCCCACCCACAGGCAGACCAGTAATCACTCTCACCCATCCCAACCACAGGCAGACCAGTAATCACTCTCACCCATCCCACCCACAGGCAGACCAGTAATCACTCTCACCCATCCCACCCACAGGCAGACCAGTAATCACTCTCACCCATCCCACCCACAGGCAGGCCAGTAATCACTCTCACCCATCCCACCCACAGGCAGACCAGTAATCACTCTCACCCATCCCACCCACAGGCAGACCAGTAATCACTCTCACCCATCCCACCCACAGGCAGACCAGTAATCACTCTCACCTATCCCACCCACAGGCAGGCCAGTAATCACTCTCACCCATCCCACCCACAGGCAGACCAGTAATCACTCTCACCCATCCCACCCACAGGCAGACCAGTAATCACTCTCACCCATCCCACCCACAGGCAGACCAGTAATCACTCTCACCCATCCCACCCACAGGCAGACCAGTAATCACTCTCACCCATCCCACCCACAGGCAGACCAGTAATCACTCTCACCCATCCCACCCACAGGCAGACCAGTAATCACTCTCACCCATCCCACCCACAGGCAGACCAGTAATCACACACACAGCCAGCCATAGTATATCTGAATTACTCTGCGAAAACAGTCTCCTCAGTGAAACCAATATCTTACCTTAGTGCTGAGTAGAGTAGTGACACTATAACCACGATCTGTCAGGCCCTCTCAAATTACAACCCCCCCCCTTTCCTGCTTTTTATAGACCGGCTGCAGTCTGCCAGTTTCTCCTAGCTTCTCCACGATACATCCAGTCAACCGGCCTACTATGCTCCGCTCACTCTCATCTGTTTCTCTCCTCCCCTCTTCTTACCCCGTCTCTCCTCTTTCTCCCTTCAAGTCCTCTCCTCCTCCTATGAGCTACCCCTCCCTCTCTCCTGCTCCCTCTCAGCCCCAGACCAGACAGCTGCATGCAGCCCTGGAGCAGCAGTTAATGCTCCCTCTATCTCTCTCACTGCTCTGTACTCCTCTAGATGTGGGCTGCACCACTCACTCTCTCTTCCCCTCTCTCTCTCTCTCTCTCTCTCTCTCTCTCTCTCTCTCTCTCTATCCTCTTGCTCTCTCTCCTTCCCTCTCTATATACATCCATATATCTCTCTTTCTCGATGTGTCTCACTGTGGCAGACCTATCACTAGCTGGGACTGTTGATAGCTGTTGATAACTATTGAAATACGTTCTTGGTATTGGATACTTCATACTCTCTTGTTTGCAAATAGAGAGGTCTACGACTATACAGAGTATAAATGTTTCCCTACTCATGTTTCCCTACTCATGTTTCCCTATTCATGTTTCCCTACACATGTTTCTTTATACATGTTTCCCTATGCACGTTTCCTATGCACGTTTCCCTTTGCATGTTTCCCTACGCATTTTTCCCTACGCATGTTTCCCTACGCATGTTTCCCTATGTCTGTTTCCCTACGCATGTTTTTCTGCCTTTGTTCCCTGGCTTTCTTCTCGAAGTTGAATTGTATGTATTTTCACTTGAATGTCCAGTGGGAACTTGGGTCAGTATTTGGTCTGTGATAACACCATGAGGAGAAGTAGGGGACATATTCCAACCATATTGTGTTTTCATCCATTTACATTTCCTGCAAATGGGTGTTGTGAGTCATTCAAGGTCCTACCAAGCAAAAAGGCAGTAACTGCTCATTTGGTCGAAAATGAGTTAATGTAGTTTTTGCAACATTAAATACATGCTTAATCATGTGGAAAAGTATCCTGCCTATATTGTATTGTGTTTTGGAGAAAATGGGGGTCATGTTAGCAGTAACTGGATAAAGTTACTGTGAAACCAAGGTAAATAAAAGCCATTTTTCTCAGTTCCACGCTATGAGCAGTTACTGCCTTTTTGCCTGGTAAGGCAGCGTAGTGCTATTGAACAATGGGGATAGAAGAGGTGAGGGGTGCTATTTCTGCTGTGAAAAGTGAGCAAACTTTTCCGTGCTAAGCTGTTTGGGTGTCATAATCATAATCCAGTAGGAATACAATCAATCTTTTGTGTGAAACATCTGTGATAAGTACTGTCGTTCCAAACATCTCAACCGTAGCAGCTTTCACAAAAGCCCATGTTTTCCTTCCAGGAGATTGCTCTGATTGGGATTTAGTGAAACTAGTCAGGAGGTAAGTTTGGGTCTGTACGCAGGAAAAGGTCATTGCTGGGCAGAGAGAGAGAGCGAGAGAGCGTGAGAGAGAGTGAGTGAGAGAGAGAGAGACAGAGAGAGAGAAAGAGAGAGAGAGAGAGTGAGATAGAGAGTGTGTTTCGTGTGTTTTTGTTGCATTTGTGCGTCTTTTCTCTTCTGCCCTAACGCCTGAGTGGAGCTCAAAGACAGCTTGGACTCAGCAGCCCCTGGTCTCCCACCTCCCGCCTCCTTGGGATCATAAGACCCTCCTGGCTATTACCCAGAACCCCCTGTGGCTCCATCCCTCTCTCTGCCCCTCCCCTCACTCCCTTCCTCCCCCTTTCTTCTCCTCCCTCCTTCTTCATCCCTGCTCTCCTCACAGGCCTTACAACCCTCTTTCCCATACTGAAGTTCCCCCATTTGATAATGTGCATTCTTCCCAGTCTGACATCAAATCAAATCAAATTCTATTGGTCACATACACATATTTAGCAGATGTTATTGGTCAACAAAGTACTGTAATAAAGAGTACCTAGTCATTAAATACAACAGATTACTGTAATAAAGAGTATCTAGCCATTAAATATAACAGAGTACTGTAATACAGAGTACCTAGTGATTAAATATAACAGATTACTCTAGTACAGAGTACCTAGTCATTAATACAACAGATTACTGTAATAAAGAGTATCTAGCCATTAAATATAATGGAGTACTGTAATAAAGAGTGCCTAGTCATTAAATACAACAGATTACTGTAATACAGAGTACCTAGTCATTAAATACAACAGATTACTCTAATGTTGAGTACCTAGCAATTTGTAAGTCGCTCTGGATAAGAGCGTCTGCTAAATGACTTAAATGTAAATGTAAATGTAGTCATTAAATACAACAGATTACTCTAATGCAGAGTACCTAGTCATTAAATACATACAGATTACTCTAATACAGAGTACCTAGTCATTAAATACAACAGATTACTCTAATACAGAGTACCTAGTCATTAAATACAACAGATTACTCTAATACAGAGTACATAGTCATTAAATACAACAGATTACTCTAATACAGAGTACCTAGTGATTAAATACAACAGATGACTGTAATACAGAGTACCTAGTCATTAAATACAACAGATTACTCTAATGTTGAGTACCTAGCAATTTGTAAGTCGCTCTGGATAAGAGCGTCTGCTAAATGACTTAAATGTAAATGTAAATGTAGTCATTAAATACAACAGATTACTCTAATGCAGAGTACCTAGTCATTAAATACATACAGATTACTCTAATACAGAGTACCTAGTCATTAAATACAACAGATTACTCTAATACAGAGTACCTAGTCATTAAATACAACAGATTACTCTAATACAGAGTACATAGTCATTAAATACAACAGATTACTCTAATACAGAGTACCTAGTGATTAAATACAACAGATGACTGTAATACAGAGTACCTAATCATTAAATATAACATATCCAAATGGAGATTTCGATTATATCTCTGACAAGATGGATGACTTATCTTTCCACTAGCATGCCTGTGTGATTTTGTCGCTATTCCTCAACTGGTTGCCATGTACTCTGGACTCAAGACTATCAGAATCCTATTGGTCCTGAATCATCCCAGTAAAACCTCAAGACTATCAGAATCCTATTGGTCCATGTACAATACAATCCATGCTTGTGGTTGATTTACATTTTGAATACTATATTTATACTACTATATTTACTCATAAACCCTATCTGTCCCAGACTGTATTCTCTTGGTATGTTGGCCTCCAGTCAAAAGGCTTTGATTGTCTGAGATCTTTGATCCTGGGTGTATTGAATGTATGCCTACAGGTCCAACACCTCGTGACACCTGGCCTCTCAGGACCATTTTGTGGACGTGACACCTGGCCTCTCAGGACCATTTTGTGGACGTGGCACCTGGCCTCTCAGGACCATTTTGTGGACGTGGCACCTGGCCTCTCAGGACCATTTTGTGGACGTGGCACCTGGCCTCTCAGGACCATTTTGTGGATCTTGGTCTGTTTGAGGGGAGGTGTGTGCGTAGGGGAGCGGCTTTCACCATAGCTACAGGTCATGATGCTGGGGAAGGCGTAGGGCTCACACCGTCTGCAACCTTACATTGTCTGGTATTTGAATGTGTGATTCCTCTGTGCTATTATAGGCAGGTAGTGTAGAGACAGCTCTCTCTCCCTGGGTCTGTAGGGAAGATGGGTATTGGGAGACCTCCAGTATAGGATACCCACAGCTTCACAGTGGGTTTTTCTCTTGGCTTTGTTCTGTTGTGTTTATGTGTGTGTGTGTGTGTGTGTGTGTGTGTGTGTGTAGGGGGGGGGGGGGGGGGCTCCAGAGAGCACTCTGTGTTAATAGAGTTTTTGCCTGCAGTCACTGTTTCTCTTTTACTGTACTCTCTGTTCCTTCCTGAAAAACCTCAAGACTATCAGAATCCTATTGGTCCTGAATCATCCCAGTAAAACCTCAAGACTGTTAGAATCCTATTGGTCCTGAATCATCCCAGTAAAACCTCAAGACTGTTAGAATCCTATTGGTCCTGAATCATCCCAGTAAAACCTCAAGACTGTTAGAATCCTATTGGTCCTGAATCATCCCAGTAAAACCTCAAGACTATCAGAATCCTATTGGTCCTGAATCATCCCAGTAAAACCTCAAGACTGTTAGAATCCTATTGGTCCTGAATCATCCCAGTAAAACCTCAAGACTGTTAGAATCCTATTGGTCCTGAATCATCCCAGTAAAACCTCAAGACTGTTAGAATCCTATTGGTCCTGAATCATCCCAGTAAAACCTCAAGACTGTTAGAATCCTATTGGTCCTGAATCATCGCAGCAAAACCTCAAGACTGTTAGAATCCTATTGGTCCTGAATCATCCCAGTAAAACCTCAAGACTATCAGAATCCTATTGTTCCTGAATCATCCCAGTGTTACTCCAATGGCTGACAGTTTCCTGCTATGACATCCTGGCGAAGGAGGTACATTTCTCCATGAATTTCCAATCCAATATTACTCAGCTGCAGTCAACGTGATATTGGCAGCTCTACTCGCCAGGTCCAAAGACTGTATGACAGTTTCCAGAGGCTGTCGCTTCACAATTCATCGGGAAAATTGCCACAATTCAACTGAATGGCTAAGGATATGCTGATCAATCCTCTCTATGCTGTTGCCAATAGAGGAAGTGGGTCTGTCGGAAACCAACAAGCTGAGTGTAAAAAGAGAGACAGAGATCCCCCCAGGGCTGCTGTCGCTCTCCTCACCCTGCCCGTCGAGCCGTCTTTGTGAAGCTCGCTAAGGGCTATTAACTATTCCTCCCTTCCCCGGGCCACATGGGTGTTTAGTTGGTTCCGATGACATTCACTCCTCGTCACATGGACTAAATATCACAGAACAGTGACATCCCCGCTGGTTCTTTTGGCTGCCACCTCAGTCAGTGACTACATAGGGCCATTCACTGGAACTACAGGTGCAGGATCATACTTTGAGCCAGTTTGCTACAGCAGGAAAATAATCCTGCAGCAACAGGAAATGTGAATTATGATGTGGATTATAATTAATGGACATTTTTGTAGGGGTTGATACATTTTTCCGAGTGAAAATTACAAACTTCAGAAGCCTTTTTTAACCTAAAAAACACTACAAGTTGTATATTTCCTGCACTGCAGGAAAGTTCTCTTGCGACAGGGTGATCAAATTAAGATTGTACATCTGTAGTATCTGGTATGAATGCTGTAAATGGTGCAATTCTTTGATATGGTGAGCATGACAGAGCATGACAAGGCCACAATGGGTTTATGTAAAGGCCATTTGAGCCAATGCTGACAGTAGGGCTTTGTTGTGAGGTCCATGGACTTATTCTACTTAGTAGGCATACTCTGTTCATACTCATCTTTGTCTGGGTCGGGGAAATACACGTGTCCATGCCCGCGTGTGTTTATCCACGGATGGATTCTAATCAACCTCTTTGAAACACATCCATCTATCCCAAAATCCCAACACTTCATAGCACGAGCTGTTATGACCAATGATGAAATTGCCATATAAATCCCCATGACAGTGTCAAGAAGCCCTCTGAACATAGCGCTACCTTGACCCATACACATGAAATATACCCCAACTGTCCTGCATATCTCCATATGACTGCTATCTTTATATAGTCACCCCACACTTGAGTATGTTATAGTTGACCCTGGGCCTGGGGGTAGACAGGACAGGAGCCAGGTCTGTAGTGTGTTATAGTTGACCCTGGGCCTGGGGGTAGACAGGACAGGAGCCAGGTCTGTAGTGTGTTATAGTTGACCCTGGCCCTGGGGGTAGACAGGGCAGGAGCCAGGTCTGTAGTGTGTTATAGTTGACCCTGGGCCTGGGGGTAGACAGGACAGGAGCCAGGTCTGTAGTGTGTTATAGTTGACCCTGGGCCTGGGGGTAGACAGGACAGGAGCCAGGTCTGTAGTGTGTTATAGTTGACCCTGGGCCTGGGGGTAGACAGGACAGGAGCCAGGTCTGTAGTGTGTTATAGTTGACCCTGGGCCTGGGGGTAGACAGGACAGGAGCCAGGTCTGTAGTGTGTTATAGTTGACCCTGGGCCTGGGGGTAGACAGGACAGGAGCCAGGTCTGTAGTGTGTTATAGTTGACCCTGGGCCTGGGGGTAGACAGGACAGGAGCCAGGTCTGTAGTGTGTTATAGTTGACCCTGCGCCTGGGGGTAGACAGGACAGGAGCCAGGTTTGTAGTGTGTTATAGTTGACCCTGGGCCTGGGGGTAGACAGGACAGGAGCCAGGTCTGTAGTGTGTTATAGTTGACCCTGCGCCTGGGGGTAGACAGGACAGGAGCCAGGTCTGTAGTGTGTTATAGTTGACCCTGGGCCTGGGGGTAGACAGGACAGGAGCCAGGTCTGTAGTGTGTTATAGTTGACCCTGGGCCTGGGAGTAGACAGGACAGGAGCCAGGTCTGTAGTGTGTTATAGTTGACCCTGGGCCTGGGAGTAGACAGGACAGGAGCCAGGTCTGTAGTGTGTTATAGTTGACCCTGGGCCTGGGGGTAGACAGGACAGGAGCCAGGTCTGTAGTGTGTTATAGTTGACCCTGGGCCTGGGGGTAGACAGGACAGGAGCCAGGTCTGTAGTGTGTTATAGTTGACCCTGGGCCTGGGGGTAGACAGGACAGGAGCCAGGTCTGTAGTGTGTTATAGTTGACCCTGGGCCTGGGGGTAGACAGGACAGGAGCCAGGTCTGTAGTGTGTTATAGTTGACCCTGGGCCTGGGGGTAGACAGGACAGGAGCCAGGTCTGTAGTGTGTTATAGTTGACCCTGGGCCTGGGGGTAGACAGGACAGGAGCCAGGTCTGTAGTGTGTTATAGTTGACCCTGGGCCTGGGGGTAGACAGGACAGGAGCCAGCTCTGTGGGTGTTTCTGCAGCCATGTGCTGTAACTGTATGTTGAGAAGACAGAGCCACTCCTGCTGTTATGTGATATGGCAGGCAGGAAGTGACTCATCAATAATGACAGCAGATGGAGCTGCTCTGGCTAATGCTAATGGCTGCTCTCAACAGGAGAGGAGAGGAAAGCCCCCACCTCCCACACAGCCTCCCAGAAACGGGTGTTAATGGAGATCAAAGTACCCACAGCCACATGTACAGGACACAGGAAGGAGCCACGGAGACACCCGATTGCACTTCACAGTGCAGTTGTGCAGTGAGGAGTGGGCTGAACAGGCATCCACTACCCACTGCCTCCAGGGACAGTCCTGGCTGGTTATCCTACAAACAGTCCTGGCTGGTTATCCTACAAACAGTCCTGGCTGGTTATCCTGCAAACAGTCCTGGCTGGTTATCCTACAAACAGTCCTGGCTGGTTATCCTACAAACAGTCCTGGCTGGTTATCCTACAAACAGTCCTGGCTGGTTATCCTACAAACAGTCCTGGCTGATTACCCTACAAACAGTCCTGGCTGGTTATCCTACAAACAGTCCTGGCTGGTTATCCTACAAATGCATCATACACCATACCTTTGGGGAATGTTAATTTAATATATAGGTGGGTTTATTTCATGTCATAGTATAGCTGTGTAATGCCAGTACTATGCTAAGTAAGACAGAAATGTGTACACACACACACACACACACACACACACACACACACACACACAAGGTATTTTATCAGTCCACACATCAGTTCTGCCATCCAAAAACCACAGGAGGAGTGGTCTCAATTAATAATGATCTTTGTGCATGTCTCTCTCCCAGAGGATTTCCAGCCTCCTGCTTTTTGGAGCATACAGAGATTGGCTGGCTGGCTGTAAGGGGGAGAGAGAGAGGGAGAGGGAAAGAAAGAGAGTGAGATTGTGTGTGAGAGAGAGAGAGAGAGAGAGAGAGAGAAGGATAAAGACAGCGTGACTCAGACACAGAACAGTTCTCTTCTCTGACCAATCAGAGTGGCTCAGACAAAGAACAGTTCTCTTCTCTGACCAATCAGAGTGACTCAGACACAGAACAGTTCTCTTCTCTGACCACTGACAGACACAGAACAGTTCTCTTCTCTGACCACTGACAGTGACTCAGACACAGAACAGTTCTCTTCTCTGACCACTGACAGAGTAACTCAGACACAGAACAGTTCTCTTCTCTGACCACTGACAGACACAGAACAGTTCTCTTCTCTGACCACTGACAGTGACTCAGACACAGAACAGTTCTCTTCTCTGACCACTGACAGAGTAACTCAGACACAGAACAGTTCTCTTCTCTGACCACTGACAGAGTGACTCAGACACAGAACAGTTCTCTTCTCTGATCAATCAGAGTGACTCAGACACAGAACAGTTCTCTTCTCTGACCACTGACAGAGTAACTCAGACACAGAACAGTTCTCTTCTCTGACCACTGACAGTGACTCAGACACAGAACAGTTCTCTTCTCTGACCACTGACAGTGACTCAGACACAGAACAGTTCTCTGCTCTGATCAATCAGAGTGACTCAGACACAGAACAGTTCTCTGCTCTGATCAATCAGAGTGACTCAGACACAGAACAGTTCTCTTCTCTGACCACTGACAGTGACTCAGACACAGAACAGTTCTCTTCTCTGACCACTGACAGTGACTCAGACACAGAACAGTTCTCTGCTCTGATCAATCAGAGTGACTCAGACACAGAACAGTTCTCTTCTCTGACCGCTGACAGAGTGACTCAGACACAGAACAGTTCTCTTCTCTGATCAATCAGAGTGACTCAGACACAGAACAGTTCTCTTCTCTGACCACTGACAGAGTGACTCAGACACAGAACAGTTCTCTTCTCTGACCACTGACAGAGTGACTCAGACACAGAACAGTTCTCTTCTCTGACCACTGACAGAGTGACTCAGACACAGAACAGTTCTCTTCTCTGATCAATCAGAGTGACTCAGACACAGAACAGTTCTCTTCTCTGACCACTGACAGAGTGACTCAGACACAGAACAGTTCTCTTCTCTGAACACTGACAGAGTGACTCAGACACAGAACAGTTCTCTTCTCTGATCAATCAGAGTGACTCAGACACAGAACAGTTCTCTTCTCTGACCACTGACAGAGTGACTCAGACACAGAACAGTTCTCTTCTCTGATCAATCAGAGTGACTCAGACACAGAACAGTTCTCTTCTCTGACCACTGACAGAGTGACTCAGACACAGAACAGTTCTCTTCTCTGATCAATCAGAGTGACTCAGACACAGAACAGTTCTCTTCTCTGAACACTGACAGAGTGACTCAGACACAGAACAGTTCTCCACAGGCTTCAGCAGAGAGAGAACAGAATCCATGCCCTCTGTCTAACTACCAGCCTGTTGTCCAGGAGACAGACTCCTTTCACCCAGACACACAACACAGTCTTTAGACCCAGATTACCTCTCAACTGGCTGTCATCTCTAGATCAGTCTAACCACCCTACCTCCCACTATCCTAAAGGTACAATCTCACCTCCACTACCAGCAGGGATGTCAATGAAAAACAAGCAGAATTCGCTATACTTGCCGTATTGTGCTGGATGAACTATGTGGTAGACAGGGTATGGCTGTTTGATGTTTGCAGCTCGGAATGTAGCTTATTCACAGACTCCTCTGTGTGGATAGTACACCTTGTCTCACAAAGCGTCAAAGTGAACACAAGAGAAAATATTATAGTACAGAGTCTTCATTAGAGGATTATAGTACAGTCTTCTTTAGAGTATTAGAGTTCAGAGTCTTCATTAGAGAATTGGAGTACAGTCTTCATTAGAGGATTAGAGTAGAGAGTCTTCGTTAGAGGATTAGAGTACAGAGTCTTCATTAGAGGATTAGAGTACAGAGTCTTCATTAGAGGATTATAGTACAGTCTTCTTTAGAGAATTAGAGTTCAGAGTCTTCATTAGAGAATTGGAGTACAGTCTTCATTAGAGGATTAGAGTAGAGAGTCTTCGTTAGAGGATTAGAGTACAGAGTCTTCATTAGAGGATTAGAGTACAGAGTCTTCATTAGAGGATTAGAGTACAGTCTTCATTAGAGGATTATAGTACAGTCTTCATTAGAGAATGCGAGTACAGTCTTCATTAGAGGATTAGAGTACAGCCTTCATTAGAGGATTAGAGTACAGCGTCTTCATTAGAGGATTAGAGTACAGAGTCTTCATTAGAGAATTAGAGTACAGTCTTCATTAGAGAATTAGAGTACAGTCTTCATTAGAGGATTAGAGTACAGTCTTCATTAGAGGATTAGAGTACAGCGTCTTCATTAGAGGATTAGAGTACAGAGTCTTCATTAGAGGATTAGAGTACAGAGTCTTCATTAGAGGATTATAGTACAGTCTTCTTAAGAGTATTAGAGTTCAGAGTCTTCATTCGAGAATTAGAGTACAGTCTTCATTAGAGGATTAGAGTACAGAGTCTTCATTAGAGGATTAGAGTACAGTCTTCTTTAGAGGATTATAGTACAGAGTCTTCATTAGAGGATTAGAGTACAGAGTCTTCATTAGAGGATTGGAGTACATAGTCTTCATTAGAGGATTAGAGTAGAGAGTCTTCATTAGAGGATTAGAGTACAGCGTCTTCATTAGAGGATTAGAGTACAGAGTCTTCATTAGAGGATTAGAGTACAGTCTTCATTAGAGGATTATAGTACAGAGTCTTCATTAGAGAATTAGAGTACAGAGTCTTCATTAGAGGATTAGAGTACAGAGTCTTCATTAGAGGATTAGAGTACAGTCTTCATTAGAGGATTAAAGTACAGTCTTCATTAGAGGATTAGAGTACAGACTCTTCATTAGAGGATTAGAGTACAGTCTTCATTAGAGGATTAGAGTAGAGAGTCTTCATTAGAGGATTAGAGTAGAGAGTCTTCATTAGAGGATTAGAGTACAGCGTCTTCATTAGAGGATTAGAGTACAGTCTTCATTAGAGGATTATAGTACAGTCTTCATTAGAGGATTAGAGTACAGAGTCTTCATTAGAGGATTAGAGTACAGTCTTCATTAGAGGATTATAGTACAGAGTCTTCATTAGAGAATTAGAGTACAGAGTCTTCATTAGAGGATTAGAGTACAGAGTCTTCATTAGAGGATTAGAGTACAGAGTCTTCATTAGAGGGTTAGAGTACAGTCTTCTTTAGAGGATTAAAGTACAGTCTTCATTAGAGGATTAGAGTACAGACTCTTCATTAGAGGATTAGAGTACAGTCTTCATTAGAGGATTAGAGTACAGAGTCTTCATTAGAGGATTAGAGTAGAGAGTCTTCATTAGAGGATTAGAGTACAGCGTCTTCATTAGAGGATTAGAGTACAGCGTCTTCCTTAGAGGATTAGAGTAGAGAGTCTTCATTAGAGGATTATAGTACAGAGTCTTCATTAGAGGATTATAGTGCAGTCTTCATTAGAGGATTAGAGTAGAGAGTCTTCATTAGAGGATTAGAGTACAGCGTCTTCATTAGAGGATTAGAGTAGAGAGTCTTCATTAGAGGATTAGAGTACAGAGTCTTCATTAGAGGATTATAGTACAGCGTCTTCATTAGAGGATTAGAGTACAGAGTCTTCATTAGAGGATTAGAGTACAGAGTCTTCATTAGAGGATTAGAGTACAGCGTCTTCATTAGAGGATTAGAGTAGAGAGTCTTCATTAGAGGATTAGAGTACAGAGTCTTCATTAGAGGATTATAGTACAGCGTCTTCATTAGAGGATTAGAGTACAGAGTCTTCATTAGAGGATTAGAGTACAGAGTCTTCATTAGAGGATTAGAGTACAGCGTCTTCATTAGAGGATTAGAGTAGAGAGTCTTCATTAGAGGATTAGAGTACAGTGTCTTCATTAGAGGATTAGAGTACAGAGTCTTCATTAGAGGATTACAGTACAGCGTCTTCATTAGAGGATTAGAGTAGAGAGTCTTCATTAGAGGATTAGAGTACAGAGTCTTCAGTAGAGGATTAGAGTACAGCGTCTTCATTAGAGGATTAGAGTACAGAGTCTTCATTAGAGTGGAACTGTGTGTGAATTGGTGAAGGACAGAGCTATCTTCAGGCTATAGTTTTCACTCCCATCCCCATTCACTCCCATCCCCATCATTAGAGGATTAGAGTACAGCGTCTTCATTAGAGGATTGGAGTAGAGAGTCTTCATTAGAGGATTATAGTACAGTCTCATTAGAGGATTAGAGTAGAGAGTCTTCATTAGAGGATTAGAGTACAGAGTCTTCATTAGAGGATTATAGTACAGTCTTCATTAGAGGATTATAGTACAGTCTTCATTAGAGGATTACAGTACAGCGTCTTCATTAGAGGATTAGAGTAGAGAGTCTTCATTAGAGGATTAGAGTACAGAGTCTTCATTAGAGGATTATAGTACAGTCTTCATTAGAGGATTAGAGTACAGATTCTTCATTAGAGTGGAACTGTGTGTGAACCGGTGAAGGACAGAGCTATCTTCAGGCTATAGTTTTCACTCCCATCCCCATCCCCCCACTCACACACAACCCCCACATCCCCTCCACACACACAACCCCCACACCCCCTCCACACACACAACCACCCCACACACACAACCCCTGCACCTCCCTCCACACACACAACCCCCCACCATATCGCCCCCTCCAATACACACAAACACACTGATGTGTACTAACATCCTCTTCCTCCCTGCCTTGCCCTGACCACTTTAGTGTCCTTGTTTATCTAATTGACAGAGATGTGACCCGGGGGAGCTGTTTGTCTTTGTGTGGCTCTTCTCCTCTCCTCCCTGGTTGGCCAGGGTCATTAGTGTGCTCAGGGTAATGAGCATAGAGAGTTCAACAGATGGAAGGATAGAAGGATGGATGGATTAAAGGTAGGGAGGCTCTTAGAGGATGGACAGAGCAGGTGTGGAGAGGAGGCCTGGATGGATTTATTAATGGAATATTGTACTTGCATTGAGTAATTGTTTTTGAAAACAAATCTAAAAAAATTGCAGAAGTAAGGAAAAGTGTGTTTATACTTTATTAAAACATATAGGTTTCAGTGACCCATCCCAATAGATTGTTAGTGGTTGTTTTTCATACTCATAGTGGATGAGTTTAGGTGGGTTAACACTAGACTTAACATAGTGCCAACTATACCGCAGTGCCACACCACCAGGTCCAACCAAGGATAATCTGGTGTGAAATGAAAACCTTCTGGGCAGCCGTTCAAACTGAGAAAGCCCTGTTGGTGGCACAGTGCCCAAGACGCAAATAGAGGAAGCAGCTTTTTCATCAGCTATAATATCTTGACATCCATCATTGCTATTGGAGTACCGGGACAACTGTTAAGTACCATGAGCTATAACATCAACAAAGAACCTGGATCCTAGATCATGGATCAACCTTGACGCATATGTTCTTCAAATTGGTACATGGGTGTTTGCCACCACAAGGGTGGTATTCCCATATCGCCATCACCTATTCTAGTGAAGCCAGCTGTCACAACTATAATGGACACGCACAACATTGACTAAGACTAATATTGATGATTCATACTGATTTGACGTACATCATCCTCCTCTCCTCTCCTCTCCTCTCCTCTCCTCTCCTCTCCTCTCCTCTCCTCTCCTCTCCTCTCCTCCACTCCAATAGCCCTCAGCTCTCTCTTCAGCAGTTCAGCCCATCTTTTCTAACGTTATGAAAAGCTCCTCAGCAGGCTAATTCACATCCACATCTCTAACAGCGCCTTTCCACAAGCCTGGAAAAATAAGGAGCCATTTCCAAACGGGACGAGACAATCTGCTTTGAAGTGTAGTGTAGTGGGGACTTTGTATGCCAGGCATTCCTGCCTGTCTGTGTCAATGGACAGCCTGAGCCTGACTCTACATGCTGGAGTGGATTGGTATAGGAGGAGGAAGAGGGGGGAGTAGGAGGAAGAGGAGTGGAGGGAGGAGGAAGAGGAAGAGGGGTGGAGGAAGCGAAAGAGGAGTGGAGTAGGAGGAAGAGGAGTAGGAGGAAGAGGAGTGGAGTAGGAGGAAGAGAGGGGGAGTAGGAGGAAGAGGAAGAGGAAGAAGAGGAAGAGGGGTGGAGTAGGAGGAAGAGGGGTGGAGTATGAGGAAGAGGGGTGGAGTAGGACGAAGAGGAGTAGGAGGAAGAGGGGTAGAGTAGGAGGAAGAGGGGTGGAGTCGGAGGAATAGGGGTGGAGTCGAAGGAAGAGCAGTGGAGTAGGACGAAGAGGGGTGGAGTAGGATGAAGAGGGGTGGAGTATGAGGAAGAGGGGTGGAGTCGGAGGAATAGGGGTGGAGTCGGAGGAAGAGCAGTGGAGTAGGGAGGAAGGGAAGAAGGAAGGAAGGATTAAGGGGGTCCAGACGTGGACAGACTCTAGCCCAGCTTCGGACCATCTGCCTGGGCACAACCGCCAATGACCACACCGTACCGTACCCTCACACCCTTACCCATGGCTTCCAGGGTTTGTCCTGAAAAACAACTCTAGCTAGTACATCTACTGTGCTGTTTGGTCTTAGAACAGAGAGGGGCAGAGAAAGAGGGAGAGACAATTTAATTACACTGAACAAAAATATAAACGCAACATGTTTCATGAGCTGAAAGAAAACATCCCAGAAATGTTCCACACGCACAAAAAGCTTATTTCTCTCAAATTTTGTGCACAAATTTGGTTACATCCCTGTTAGTGAGCATTTGTACTTTGCCAAGATAATCCATCCACCTGACAGGTGTGGCATATCAAGAAGCTGATTAAACAGCATGATCATTACACAGGTGCACCTTGTGCTGGGACAGTGAAAGGCCACTCTAAAATATGCAGTTTTGTCACACAACACAATGCCACAGATGTCTCATGTTTTGAGGGAGACCAACCACCCAGACAGCTGATGAAACTGTGGGTTTGCACAACTGAAGAATTTCTGCGCTGATGTCAATGTTGTAAACAAAGTGTCCCATGGTGGAGGTGGGGTTATAGTATTGGCAGTCATAAGCTACGGACAATGAACACAATACTGTGACGAGATCCTGAGGCCCTTTGTCGTGCCATTCATCTGCTTCCATCACCTCATGTTTCAGCATGATAATGCACAGCCCCATGTCGCAAAGATCTGTACACAATTCCTGTAAGCTGAAAATGACCCAGTTCTTCCATGCCCTGCATACTCACCAGACATGTCACCCATTGAGCATGTATGGGATGCTCTGAATCAACGTGTACGACAGCGTGATCCAGTTCCCGCCAATATCAAGCAACTTTGAACAGCCATTGAAGAGGAGTGGGACACCATTCCACAGGCCACAATCAACAGCCTGATCAACTCTATGTGAAGGAGATGTGTCGTTCTGCATGAGGCAAATGGTGGTCACACCAGATACTGACTGGTTTTTTGATCCCCGCCCCTACTTTTTTTTTAAGGTATCTGTGACCAACAGATGCATATCTGTATTCCCAGTCATGTGAAATCCATAGATTAGGGCCTAATGAATTTATTTCAATTGACTGATTTCCTTAAATGAAGTGTAACTCAGTAAAGTCTGAAATTGTTGCATGTTGCACCTATATTTTTGTATCGTTTATATTTTGACAGTGTATGAAATCAATACATTTTTCTGCACTCTGGTACAAATCACCTAAAACATGTTTCTAATTCTAAACTCTCTATAACCAATCCTGTTACTACACCATTCTAAACTCTCTATAACCAATCCTGTTACTATACCATTCTAAACTCTCTATAACCAATCCTGTTACTACACCATTCTAAGTTCTCTATAACCAATCCTGTTACTATACCATTCTAAACTCTCTATAACCAATCCTGTTACTATACCATTCTAAGTTCTCTATAACCAATCCTGTTACTATACCATTCTAAACTCTCTATAACCAATCCTGTTACTATACCATTCTAAGTTCTCTATAACCAATCCTGTTACTATACCATTCTAAACTCTCTATAACCAATCCTGTTACTATACCATTCTAAACTCTCTATAACCAATCCTGTTACTATACCATTGTCTATAACCAATCCTCTTACTATACCATTCTCTATAACCAATCCTGTTACTATACCATTCTAAACTCTCTATAACCAATCCTCTTACTATACCATTCTCTATAACCAATCCTGTTACTACACCATTCTAAACTCTCTATAACCAATCCTGTTACTATACCATTCTAAACTCTCTATAACCAATCCTGTTACTGTACCATTCTAAACTCTCTATAACCAATCCTGTTACTATAGCATTCTAAACTCTATATAACCAATCCTGTTACTATACCATTCTCTATAACCAATCCTGTTACTATACCATTCTCTATAACCAATCCTGTTACTATACCATTCTAAACTCTCTATAACCAATCCTGTTACTATACCATTCTCTATAACCAATCCTGTTACTACACCATTCTAAACTCTCTATAACCAATCCTGCTACTATACCATTCTCTATAACCAATCCTGTTACTATACCATTCTCTATAACCAATCCTGTTACTATACCATTCTATATAACCAATCCTGTTACTATACCATTCTAAACTCTCTATAACCAATCCTGTTACTATACCATTCTAAACTCTCTATAACCAATCCTGTTACTATACCATTCTAAACTCTCTACAACCAATCCTGTTACTATACCATTCTAAACTCTCTATAACCAATCCTGTTACTATACCATTCTAAGTTCTCTATAACCAATCCTGTTACTACACCATTCTAAACTCTCTATAACCAATCCTGCTACTATACCATTCTCTATAACCAATCCTGTTACTATACCATTCTAAACTCTCTATAACCAATCCTGCTACTATACCATTCTAAACTCTCTATAACCAATCCTGTTACTATACCATTCTAAACTCTCTATAACCAATCCTGTTACTATACCATTCTAAACTCTCTATAACCAATCCTGCTACTATACCATTCTAAACTCTCTATAACCAATCCTGTTACTATACCATTCTAAACTCTCTAGAACCAATCCTGTTACTATACCATTCTAAACTCTCTATAACCAATCCTGTTACTATACCATTCTATACTCTCTATAACCAATCCTGTTACTATACCATTCTAAACTCTCTATAACCAATCCTGTTACTATACCATTCTAAACTCTCTATAACCAATCCTGTTACTATACCATTCTAAACTCTCTATAACCAATCCTGTTACTATACCATTCTAAACTCTCTATAACCAATCCTGCTACTATACCATTCTAAACTCTCTATAACCAATCCTGTTACTATACCATTATATACTCTCTATAACCAATCCTGTTACTATACCATTCTCTATAACCAATCCTGTTACTATACCATTCTAAACTCTCTATAACCAATCCTGTTACTATACCATTCTAAACTCTCTAGAACCAATCCTGTTACTATACCATTCTAAACTCTCTATAACCAATCCTGTTACTATACCATTCTAAACTCTCTAGAACCAATCCTGTTACTATACCATTCTAAACTCTCTATAACCAATCCTGCTACTATACCATTCTATACTCTCTATAACCAATCCTGTTACTATACCATTCTAAACTCTCTATAACCAATCCTGTTACTATACCATTCTAAACTCTCTATAACCAATCCTGTTACTATACCATTCTAAACTCTCTATAACCAATCCTGTTACTATACCATTCTATACTCTCTAGAACCAATCCTGTTACTATACCATTCTATACTCTCTATAACCAACCCTGTTACTATACCATTCTAAACTCTCTATAACCAATCCTGTTACTATACCATTATATACTCTCTATAACCAATCCTGTTACTATACCATTCTAAACTCTCTATAACCAATCCTGCTACTATACCATTCTAAACTCTCTATAACCAATCCTGTTACTATACCATTCTAAACTCTCTATAACCAATCCTGCTACTATACCATTCTAAACTCTCTATAACCAATCCTGTTACTATACCATTCTAACCAATCCTGTTACTATACCATTCTAAACTCTCTATAACCAATCCTGTTACTATACCATTCTAAACTCTCTATAACCAATCCTGTTACTATACCATTCTAAACTCTCTATAACCAATCCTGCTACTATACCATTCTAAACTCTCTATAACCAATCCTGTTACTATACCATTCTAAACTCTCTATAACCAATCCTGCTACTATACCATTCTAAACTCTCTATAACCAATCCTGTTACTATACCATTCTAACCAATCCTGTTACTATACCATTCTAAACTCTCTATAACCAATCCTGCTACTATACCATTCTAAACTCTCTATAACCAATCCTGTTACTATACCATTCTAAACTCTCTATAACCAATCCTGTTACTATACCATTCTAAACTCTCTATAACCAATCCTGCTACTATACCATTCTATACTCTCTATAACCAATCCTGTTACTATACCATTCTAAACTCTCTATAACCAATCCTGTTACTATACCATTCTATACTCTCTATAACCAATCCTGTTACTATACCATTCTAAACTCTCTATAACCAATCCTGTTACTATACCATTCTAAACTCTCTATAACCAATCCTGTTACTATACCATTCTATACTCTCTATAACCAATCCTGTTACTATACCATTCTATACTCTCTATAACCAATCCTGTTACTATACCATTCTAAACTCTCTATAACCAATCCTGTTACTATACCATTCTAAACTCTCTATAACCAATCCTGTTACTATACCATTCTAAACTCTCTATAACCAATCCTGTTACTATACCATTCTCTATAACCAATCCTGTTACTACACCATTCTAAACTCTCTATAACCAATCCTGTTACTATACCATTCTAAACTCTCTATAACCAATCCTGTTACTATACCATTCTAAACTCTCTATAACCAATCCTGTTACTATACCATTCTAAACTCTCTATAACCAATCCTGCTACTATACCATTCATCATCCACACACACTCTTTTCCAGGATGGAACAGAGGCAGTGCATCAACCGTAGCCTCCAACAACAGGTCAGAACCAATCAGAGTTGATGAAAACAGCAGGCTTCAGTGTGGCCAGCTACTTCCTATAACGTAGTTACCCGGAGCATTGATGTGATTTCTGTCCTTCCACAGTGACATCACAGACGTCAATGTCATATTAGGTTGCAGTGTCTGTGTTCTGTAATCCCTTTAGGCCCACTCCTTACGTACCCAAAGTCCTGCTTCAGTCTGGAGGAGAACTACAGACACAACCACCATGGAGACCCGTTTTGACAATGTAAAAAAGCTGCCGTTACCGTCTTGCACCGAAAAGTGCAGTAGCATTCATCTGAATACCTGGTCATACTATTTCAACAACAGCGCCATCAAAATATCCTCCAAGGTGGCTCACTCCATTTTGTCTCGAGCAGACAGCTATGATCTCATACTTATTGTCAATCCTGCCCAACAACAGGGGGCTGGCTGCGCCCAAGTGTTTTATGAGAGCCTGAATGTACAGTAAATAAAGCCAAATAGAAGCTGACAAGCTGTGAAAAGGGAAACAGATTGTGGAAATTCTAACACCTTTCGACTTAACAGCTACCGACTGGTAGGTGGAGAATCTCTTGTCTGTTAACAGCACATGCAGGGAGCCTTTGATCCCCAGATGGCACTGTTTATTCAATGAAAGTGGATGGAGGAGAAGCAGAGAGACTTCATGGGTTTTTCTACTAAGGTAAGCATGTTCCACTAAAACCACTAAAACACTAATGGCCCAAGGTTGTTTTCATATGCTGGAGAGACGTGGAGGGGAAATGGAGCTGGGCTTAAGTCATATGTGTAGTCAGCCAGTGTCTGGGTTAAATCCGTGGCTGCCCGGTCAGCAGAAAGCTGTTTTATGGAGGGACTTTGCTTTTTCCCCTTCATTTCACAACAGAGTCAGGGAAGAGACAGCAACATCTGCCGTTGCTTCCATGTGTGTCTGTTATGGTTCATTTCAAATGACACTATTCCCACAGGGAGGTGAAGGTTATTGCACTGTGAATTTGACCTATTTTAAATGGCCCCAGTCAATGAGATGAGCTTATCCCAAGGGAAAACAAACCACATGGCTAATATGCTAATACTAGCTCTTTGTTTCTTCATATTAACGATCGCCTTGTGTTTATTGTAATTTCCTCCACGTTAAATGTCACATTTTAACATGGAGGAAAGGGACGTATGAATGCACCACTTTAACTTTAAGCGCCAAATGCTAACTCTGTCTCCACTCATGTGTGGCGGTGCTAGCCAGCTACATGTAATTGTCTGTCTGGTGTGGGTCGTTCATGCATGTTCCCAGTCAGTTGCATTGATCGCCTCACTGACGACATGTCAATTCTACTTGTGCAGCGTGTGTCCTAGTTTCGCTGCCAGTCATGCGGCACAGTCCTCTTTTTAGTACTCTCCAGGGTGAGAAATGTGTAATCTTGGCACTGATTCCTTGAATAGGGATTCTTACACAACTCCACTGGCACCTGCCCCGCTCTGCCTCTGCTACTCTGTAAGCCTAGCCCAGCATAGTCAAGCTGCATCACCTCATTGGTCTGTTCGTTAACTTGTCTCATTGAAGAACAGAGTTTAGGCTATACAGTAACTATTTACAGGTCAAGGATACAGCAACTGCAGAGTAATGGGGATATACAGAAATGAAGAGACAGAAATGTCTGCATGCTGGCATTTTTGCCAATACATCTCAATGTCTGTTCCGATGAGCAGAATATCTATTTGAAATGCTAATAGAAGCTAGCGCTGACATGCTGAGTGTTTTACAAGAACCTGAAATGTTTGCTCTTCAAAACAGGCTTAGCCATTGGGTTAACTTCTCCAGCTCTTCCACAGGAGGGCTACCGTTGAAGCTGCAAATGCTACGCCGGTACGAGAAAATGCTTTTTGTACTTTAGTGCTACCCTCAGAACTCCACTGCTACCCTCAACACTCCCCTGCTACCCTCAGCACTCCCCTGCTACCCTCAACACTCCCCTGCTACCCTCAGCACTCCCCTGCTACCATCAGTACTCCCCTGCTACCCTCAACACTCCCCTGCTGCCCTCAGCACTCCCCTGCTACCATCAGCACTCCCCTGCTACCCTCAACACTCCCCTGCTGCCCTCAACACTCCCCCCACCTTAGTGCTACCCTCAGCATTCCCCCCATCTTTAAAACTTCTCTTCCCCCTGACAATGTAGAATTGGCCCTTATTTGCCGAGCTCAGGATTGAAAATAAATCAAATCAGGTTTGAAGCTATTTCCTATTGTCAGGAGGATTACCAGTATATTACACAATGGATTCTAGTTCTATGATATTAGCCAATAGATTATATTTCTATGGTATTACACTATGGCATTACCCTCGCTCAACATGGGGGTTGGAGGATGCAGACACACGGAGAGAGATAAAATCTGTGTTAGCATAGTAGCACCTGGCTAGCAGTCTGGTCAGAACTCAGGGCTTGCTTATGCAGGTCTGGCATGCAGACAAACCAATCATCTGTGAATTTCTCAAAGTGGTAAATTAACATGGGGTGAGAGAGACAGAGCAAGACAGAGCGAGACAGAGCGAGAGAGAGCGAGACAGAGCGAGACAGAGCGAGACAGAGCGAGACAGAGAGAGCGAGACAGAGCGAGACAGAGCGAGAGAGAGCGAGACAGAGCGAGACAGAGCGAGAGAGAGCGAGACAGAGCGAGACAGAGCGAGAGAGAGCGAGACAGAGCGAGACAGAGCGAGACAGAGCGAGAGAGAGCGAGACAGAGAGAGACAGAGCGAGACAGAGCGAGACAGAGCGAGAGAGAGCGAGACAGAGCGAGACAGAGAGAGACAGAGCGAGACAGAGAGAGACAGAGCGAGACAGAGCGAGACAGAGCGAGACAGAGCGAGAGAGAGCGAGACAGAGCGAGACAGAGCGAGAGAGAGCGAGACAGAGCGAGACAGAGCGAGACAGAGCGAGACAGAGCGAGACAGAGCAAAAGAAAGAAAGAAGGGGGTTGTGATGGCTGAAGGTCCTGGTTTTGACATGTCAACATGGATGGATCAGGTATCACATTCTCTTAAGAGTCTATTCACTGTCCACTGGTCATAAACTGTTTGAATCAACGTTGTTTCCATGTAATTTCAACAAAAGCATTGAACGTGATGATGTTGAATCAACCTGTAAACTGATTGGATTAGCAAAAAGTTATCAACGTAAGGGAACTTCATCTTTTTTTAACCTAATTCCAATGACATGGCCACATGTTTTGTTTATTTTACATTTAATTCACAGTTGACAACTCAATCAAATGTAAATCAAAACTAGACGTTGAAATGACGTCTGTGCCCAGTGGGTGATGTTGTAACATATAGCTTCCTCTTCTTCCTGCCACAATCTCCTGTTCTGACGAGAAGGGAGGCTGAGGGCTTGATGCTCTTGAAATCAGTATCAACCCCCCACTACCTCCAACCTCTGTCAGTCCTCTCTGACCGCAAACAACTCTCTTCCCTCTGGGGAACAGAACATTACAAATGGAAAGTGACACTTATGGTGCAGCCACTGTCGCAAGAGTAGACCTTCCAAAAAATCATCAACTCAAATAAAATAATATTGCAATGCCTCCCAGTGTGACTGTCTGAGCACGATGTATACCCCAGTGATCGCTTATGGGGGGTTGGTTTCATAACTTGTGAATGCTCTCTCTCTCCCTTTCAATCTCTCCTCTTTCCTGCAGTCGCCGTTGTTCTAATACAGTCCACTCACTTACTTTCTCATACAGTACACAGCTTAGTATTCTTAGAACTGTACATAGCCTATTGTCTCTTCATCTGTCTATCTGACATTTATTTTATTTCCCTTTCTCTAATGCCTCTCTCTCTCTCTGAACATTCCCTCTCCTTCTCTCTCTCCTCTTCTCCCTCCTTTTCTGCCTTCTCTATTCTCTTCTCCCTCCTTCTCTAAGCAAATAAGGGACCTGGCACAGCTATCACCTCATGTGAACCCTCTCCCTTGCTGGACCCGGGGCCAAGAAGCACTGGGCTGGAATGTGAGGCCCAGCTGCCTCTCAGCTGGCTCATCCCTGGTCGCCTCGGCACTGATGTTGTCTCTATTTCGCTTTGGATAAACAATAACACGGAGGGAAACCGCTCAGGTCCTTTTGCAACCGAGGGGTGTCTGAAGTGTTTGCCCGAGTGGCAGGGATTGTTTTTCCCCATGTGAAGTGTCTGAGTCTACATATCAAACTGTTGGTGGGATTAGAAGAGGGCCAGAGTTGTTTCCCACACTATTTTGGATCCTTTCGCGAATAAGAAAAAGGGTCAGAAATGTGTTTCTAGTAAAAGTCCAGGAAGGAATGTATCAGTTACTACACAAACTGGCCCTGGTCACATGGAAAAGAGGACAAAACAGGGCTTTCTTTTCAGTTGAGAAATTCTGGGAATGCGTGGATGGGGCGTTGATTCCAAGTAACGCTTCAGTCGGAGGGAGGAATTAGAAAAACTAAAAACATTCAATAAAAATCATGTTCAATAGCGTCAGTCTCAGCAATATTAGTGGACGTATTTATGCTTTTGAAAACTGTAGTGGCATACATTTTAATGTCCAATAATCTCAAAATATATTTTGCAGGATTCTAATGTCTCTGTGCTGTTGGCTTTGTGACAGTCCGACATCCTTTCTGTGACATCATAGGGACGTTGATTGGAATCCAGATGACTGCAATCAGTGGCAAGTACTCAGCTCCCATTTGAACAGTCACAGCAAGGGAAGTTGTCTCAAACATCTGTGCAAGTCTCAGACAATCCTGCCCAATAAAAACTCTCTCCAGTTTGTTGACATACGGTAATCATTTCATAATAATACAATCTGCTGCTGTGTTGTCTATCAACATGAAGTATCATGAGACTGGACCATTCTGTGTTGATCTGAGAGAGGTGTCAAAGGGGTGTGGGAGAAAGGTAGACTTGCTGAGGGAAAGAAAAATAGAAATACATTAGCTAGCGAAAGAGGAGACTAGCAGCAGGCCCTGAGTGGAAATAACAGATGGCTATACATCCCCAAGCAGGAACCACGCAAAGGCCAGGCAAGCTGTATGTATGGCCATGACTAAATATATGCCAAGCGTAAGCATGCAATGCATGCATTATTTTCATATCCATATGAGGAGAGACTAGCCCCTACTATGTTAGAGCTAAAAGCAGATATGGGCGTTATCCATTGGGTTGAAAGAAAAAGGTGGCAGAACGCATAGGGGGTTTTACTTCATTTACATAAAGGATGGATTTATGTATTGTATATGCATAAAAGCAGAGCCGGGGCCTAAGGAAGGCAGTTGTTGTCCGCGGACCGGCTCGGCTTTATTACTCTGTATTAAAGTCTATATTGAATTTACAAGTTCTTGTAAGAAGTGTTATTCTTAAGACAATTTTCCACGACAGGGGACACATGGCTCGAACATCTAACTTGTTGTTTACAGTGTATTGTTTTGCTGGCCTTGCAAGATTGACAGCACAAGAATGAGTCACAAGTCTTGATGGCTATTTCTATAAATCAGTCTATTATGAGGCTTACTGACGATGTAGAAAACACGTCACTTTGTTGTTCTTCCTGTGCTGTTCACTGCAAGTGCTTAACTGCTCCCAATTTTACATTCTAATGAAAACCAGGGGGCTGTTTGGCATCCTATCACTGTCCCACACCCAGTGAAAATTCTTTCTTGGGAATTACAATTCTCTAGAGCTGGCACTTTCACAATGTATGATTTACTACAAGGAGCTTATGTGTTTATGTGCAACAGAGTAGGCTATGAATTGAGTCAGGCAATGTCTGGGTTACCCTGACTGACTCTCCTCTCCCTGACTGACTCTCCCTGACTGACTCTCCCTGACTGACTCTCCCTGACTGGCTTTCCCTGACTGACTCTCCCTGACTGGCTCTCCCTGACTGGCTCTCCCTGACTGGCTCTCCCTGACTGGCTTTCCCTGACTGACTCTCCCTGACTGACTCTCCCTGACTGGCTCTCCCTGACTGGCTCTCCCTGACTGGCTCTCCCTGACTGACTCTCCCTGACTGACTCTCCCTGACTGACTCTCCTTGACTGACTCTCCCTGACTGGCTCTACCTGACTGACTCTCCCTGACTGACTCTCCCTGACTGACTCTCCCTGACTGACTCTCCCTGACTGACTCTCTCTGACTGGCTCTCCCTGACTGACTCTCCCTGACTGACTCTCCCTGACTGGCTCTCCCTGACTGACTCTCCCTGACTGACTCTCCCTGACTGACTCTCCCTGACTGGCTCTCCCTGACTGGCTCTCCCTGACTGAGCAGGCATATACTACACTTGAATTAGGATTATTCCGTCTGAGAGGCCGTCTATTTCAGTTTGGTCCACTAGATGATTAGCAATTTCACTATTATCAGCGAGAGTTAGAGGGAGGGATGGAGAGAGAGAGAGATAGACAGATGGAGAGATAGAAAGAGAGAAGTAGAGAGAGAGAGAGCTAGAAAAACAGAAATAGAGAGAGCTAGAAAAAGAAAGAGAGAGAGAGAGAGAGAGAGAGAGAGAGAGAGAGAGAGAGAGAGAGAGGTCTTCCTCCTCCTTAACTAGCCTACATGGTATGTGATGGGTTGGCATTGACTCTTTATCAGTGCATCTGTCTGCCCTGCAAGACAACCTCTATGGTGTAGACACACTGAGATCACTGTTTCATACAGACAGCAGACCAAGACAACCTCTATGGTGTGGACACACTGAGATCACTGTTTCATACAGACAGCAGACCAAGACAACCTCTATGGTGTGGACACACTGAGATCACTGTTTCATACAGACAGCAGACCAAGACAACCTCTATGGTGTGGACACACTGAGATCACTGTTTCATACAGACAGCAGACCAAGACAACCTCTATGGTGTGGACACACTGAGATCACTGTTTCATACAGACAGCAGACCAAGACAACCTCTATGGTGTGGACACACTGAGATCACTGTTTCATACAGACAGCAGACCAAGACACCTCTATGGTGTAGACACACTGAGATCACTGTTTCATACAGACAACAGACCAAGACACCTCTATGGTGTGGACACACTGAGATCACTGTTTCATTCAGACAACAGACCAAGACACCTCTATGGTGTGGACACACTGAGATCACTGTTTCATACAGACAGCAGACCAAGACAACCTCTATGGTGTGGACACACTGAGATCACTGTTTCATACAGACAGCAGACCAAGACACCTCTATGGTGTGGACACACTGAGATCACTGTTTCATTCAGACAGCAGACCAAGACACAGATGTTCATAGATGCAACATGATAGAATAGATTAAAGTGAAATAAAGGTTAAATCAAAAAAATAAAGATGTAATGTCTGGAAACAAAAAGTCTACAAAGCAAAAATGTTCTTATTGAGGTTTTCTATTCAGGTTAATCTCAAGTGAATGTACAATATGTACCTCCATTGGTTTTAAAAGCCCAGTATGTTCACTGTACCACAGAGCAGAGCAAACAGACTGTTGAATAAAGTGCTATTGATATTGTGTAGCAGCAGAGACAGTCTACTGCTATATTTACCCTGTAGTGAAGAAGAATCCCGAGCTGAGGCAGACCCCTAGTGCTTCTCTGGATGGATGGGAGGTGTGGGCGGAGGCATTGCCCTCCCTGGGTGTGCTCGGTACAGTCCACCCACTCCCCACACAGTGCTCTGAAGCACACACTCATCTCCATCCCATTCACTGAGGACTCTCTTACTGTAGAAGCCCTCCAGTTACACAATGCAACACTATTATACACACAGCCAGACATTTTATAGGCTATACCTTCAAAACTGTAAATAATATGTAACACAATCTAAAACCAGCAAACCTCAGAGTAGTACAACACAACACAACCCTACAATTCACCCAGCAACCTGGCATAACGCTATTCCATTCACAACTCACAGCTTCACCCAACACAACCCCAGGAGAACACAGTGCTGTCAGCCCGCTGCATCACAACACGCTGAGGCATAACACTGCTTAACTAAATTCCATGTTGCTTAGCACCAGCTGCTGTTCCAGTGAGAAACCCAACCAATCCAATGCATGCTGCCTGACATGGTTCTCACGTACGACACACGGCTGTACGAGGCATGACTCTGAACTGGCTACAAGGCTACATTATGATTTACAAACAGATTACTAACTGTTAACTAGGGGATTGAGTCTTTTATAAGCTCTCAATTAAATTAAGTGTTATTAAATTCATGCTACTAAACATGGCACTTACTCAACCCTAAACCCCTCCCTCCTCACACACACACTAACACACACACACACACACATACACGCACACACACACATACACACACACACACACTCACGGCACGCAAACACACACGCTGCATGCACACTCACACACAGACACACACACGCAACATTTACACTCTATATGAGACACCAATGATTTCAACAGGTCAGGATAATGTAAGGCCCACATCCGTCTTCCTCCATCATGTCTCTGTGTTTCATCCTCAACAACTGTTTCTAATGACATTGTGTATAAAGCCCCCAGGTGACTAAGCCTTGCTTCCTCTCTCTATAGGACCATGGGTCTGTCAACCTACTCAGTCAGTAATACATGACTGTCTTCCTACTCTGTCAGTAATATATGACTGTCTTCCTGCTCTGTCAGTAATACATGACTGTCTATTTACTCTGTCAGTAATATATGACTGTCAACCTACTCTGTCAGTAATACATGTCCGTCTTCCTACTCTGTCAGTAATATATAACTGTCTTCCTACTCTATCAGTAATACATGACTGTCTTCCTACTTTGTCAGTAATACATGACTGTCTATATACTCTGTCAGTAATACATGACTGTCTATATACTCTGTCAGTAATACATGACTGTCTTCCTACTCAGTCAGTAATACATGTCCGTCTTCCTACTCTGTCAGTAATATATAACTGTCTTCCTACTCTATCAGTAATACATGTCTGTCTTCCTACTCTGTCAGTAACATTTGTCTGTCTTCCTACTCTGTCAGTAATATATGACTGTCTTTATACTCTGTCAGTAATATATGACTGTCTTTATACTCTGTCAGTAATATATAACTGTCTTCCTACTCTGTCAGTAATACATGACTGTCTTTATACTCTGTCAGTAATATATGACTGTCTTCCTACTCCGTCAGTAATATATGACTGTCTTCCTACTCTGTCAGTAATACATGACTGTCTTCCTACTCTATCAGTAATATATGACTGTCTTTCTACTTTGTCAGTAATAAATGTCTGTCTTCCTACTCTGTCAGTAATATATCACTGTCTTCCTACTCTGTCAGTAACATATGTCTGTCTTCCTACTCTGTCAGTAATATATGACTGTCTTCCTACTCTGTCAGTAATATATGACTGTCTTCCTACTCTGTCAGTAATACATGACTGTCTTCCTACTTTGTCAGTAATATATGACTGTCTTCCTACTCTGTCAGTAATATATGACTGTCTTCCTACTCTGTCAGTAATACATGACTGTCTATTTAGTCTGTCAGTAATATATGACTGTCTTTCTACTTTGTCAGTAATAAATGTCTGTCTTCACACTCTGTCAGTAATATATGACTTTTTTCCTACTCTGTCAGTAACATATGTCTGTCTTCCTACTCTGTCAGTAATATATGACTGTCTTCCTACTCTGTCAGTAATATATGACTGTCTTCCTACTCTGTCAGTAATACATGACTGTCTTCCTACTTTGTCAGTAATATATGACTGTCTTCCTACTCTGTCAGTAATATATGACTGTCTTCCTACTCTGTCAGTAATACATGACTGTCTATTTACTCTGTCAGTAATATATCACTGTCTTCCTACTCTGTCAGTATTACATGGCTGTCTTCCTACTCCGTCAGTAATATATGACTGTCTTCCTACTCTGTCAGTAATACATGACTGTCTTCCTACTCTATCAGTAATAAATTACTGTCTTCCTACTCTGTCAGTAATACATGACTGTCTATATACTCTGTCAGTAATACATGACTGTCTATATACTCTGTCAGTAATACATGACTGTCTTCCTACTCTGTTAGTAATATATAACTGTCTTCCTACTCTGTCAGTAATATATAACTGTCTTCCTACTCTGTCAGTAATATATAACTGTCTTCCTACTCTGTCAGTAATATATAACTGTCTTCCTACTCTGTCAGTAATATATAACTGTCTTCCTACTCTGTCAGTAATATATGACTGTCTTCCTACTCTGTCAGTAATAAATGTCTGTCTTCCTACTCTATCAGTAATATATAACTGTCTTCCTACTCTGTCAGTAATAAATGTCTGTCTTCCTACTCTGTCAGTAATATATGTCTGTCTTCCTACTCAGTCAGTAGTATATAACTGTCTTCCTACTCTGTCAGTAATAAATGTCTGTCTTCCTACTCAGTCAGTAATATATAACTGTCTTCCTACTCTGTCAGTAATAAATGTCTGTCTTCCTACTCTGTCAGTAATAAATGTCTGTCTTCCTACTCTGTCAGTAATATATGACTTTCTTCCTACTCTGTCAGTAATATATGACTGTCTTCCTACTCTGTCAGTAATACATGACTGTCTTCCTACTCTGTCAGTAATACATGACTGTCTTCCTACTTTGTCAGTAATATATGACTGTCTTCCTTCTCTGTCAGTAATAAATGTCTGTCTTCCTACTCTGTCAGTAATATATGACTTTCTTCACACTCTGTCAGTAATATATGATTTTTTCCTACTCTGTCAGTAACATATGTCTGTCTTCCTACTTTGTCAGTAATATATGACTGTCTTCCTACTCTGTCAGTAATATATGACTGTCTTCCTACTCTGTCAGTAATACATGACTGTCTATATACTCTGTCAGTAATATATGACTGTCTTCCTACTCTGTCAGTAATACATGACTGTCTTCCTACTTTGTCAGTAATATATGACTGTCTTCCTACTCTGTCAGTAATAAATGTCTGTCTTCCTACTCTGTCAGTAATATATGACTTTCTTTATACTCTGTCAGTAATACATGACTGTCTTCCTACTCTGTCAGTAATATATGACTGTCTTCCTACTCTGTCAGTAATACATGACTGTCTTCCTACTCTGTCAGTAATATATGACTGTCTTCCTACTCTGTCAGTAATACATGACTGTCTTCTACTCTGTCAGTAATATATGACTGTCTTCCTACTCTGTTAGTAATACGTGACTGTCTTCCTACTCTGTCAGTATTACATGACTGTCTTCCTACTCTGTCAGTGATATATGACTGTCTTCCTACTCTGTCAGTAATACATGACTGTCTATATAATCTGTCAGTAATATATCACTGTCTTCCTACTCTGTCAGTAATATATGACTGTCTTCCTACTCTGTCAGTAATACATGACTGTCTATATAATCTGTCAGTAATATATCACTGTCTTCCTACTCTGTCAGTAATATATGACTGTCTTCCTACTCTGTTAGTAATAAATGTCTGTCTTCCTACTCTGTCAGTAATACATGACTGTCTTCCTTCTCTGTCAGTAATACATGACTCTCTTTATACTCTGTCAGTAATATATGACTGTCTTCCTACTCTGTCAGTAATATATGACTGTCTTCCTACTCTGTCAGTAATAAATGACTATCTATACATGACTGTCTATATACTATGTCAGTAATACATGACTGTCTTCCTACTCTGTCAGTAATATATGACTGTCTTCCTACTCTGTCAGTAATACATGACTGACTTCCTACTCTGTTAGTAATATATAACTGTCTTCCTACTCTGTCAGTAAGATATGACTGTCTTCCTACTCTGTCAGTAATATATGACTGTCTTCCTACTCTGTCAGTAATACATGACTGTCTTCCTACTCTGTCAGTAATACATGACTGTCTATATACTCTGTCAGTAATATATCACTGTCTTCCTACTCTGTCAGTAAGATATGACTGTCTTCCTACTCTGTCAGTAATATATGACTGTCTTCCTACTCTGTCAGTAATACATGACTAACTTCCTACTCTGTTAGTAATACATGACTGTCTTTATACTCTGTCAGTAATATATGACTGTCTTCCTACTCTTTCAGTAATACATGACTGTCTTCCTACTCTGTCAGTAATATATGACTGTCTTCCTACTCTGTCAGTAATACATGACTGTCTTCCTACTCTATCAGTAATACATGACTGTCTTCCTACTCTGTCAGTAATACATGACTGTCTTCCTACTCTGTCAGTAATATATGACTGTCTTCCTACTCTGTCAGTAATATATCACTGTCTTCCTACTCTGTCAGTAATATATCACTGTCTTCCTACTCTATCAGTAATACATGACTGTCTTCCTACTCTGTCAGTAATATATCACTGTCTTCCTACTCTGTCAGTAATATATGACTGTCTTCCTACTCTGTCAGTAATACATGACTGTCTTCCTACTCTATCAGTAATACATGACTGTCTTCCTACTCTGTCAGTAATATATCACTGTCTTCCTACTCTGTCAGTAATATATGACTTTCTTCCTACTCTGTCAGTAATACATGACTGTCTTCCTACTCTATCAGTAATAAATGTCTGTCTTCTTACTCTGTCAGTCACATATGACTCTCTTCCTACTCTGTTAGTAATACATGACTGTCTTCATTCTTCTGCTGTAAACCAAGGAACTTTCATGATGCATTGCTCAAAACAATTGGGAATAGCGTTTTCCCAGCAGGTTCTGATCAGGTGGAAACAGATGACGTATGCTTCCTGGTCTACCTCTATGATCTACGCACATAAAGAAAGCCGGATCAATCATGGGAGATGTGTTTAACAGAACTGGTCCTCTCTGGTGGTGACACATTCCCATTGATGCCTCAAAACCAATGCTATTGTTAAATACTGTACATGTCTTACACACTCTAACTCTGAGTCAGTCATAAGGCTCTGTTCATATTTACCTCACAGTCAGGAGTCAGATACAGCTAATGTTCTCCAGATTTATGATAAAAACATCCTAAAGATTGATTCGATACATCGTTTGACATGTTTCTACAAACTGTAATGCAACTTCTTTGACTTTTCGTCTGGACTTAGTGCCTGCGCCTTGTGCATTTGGAATAGTGAACTGAACGCGCAAACAAAAAGGAGGTATTTGGACATAAAGATTAACTTTATCGAACAAAACAAACATTTATTGTGGAACTGGGATTCCTGGGAGTGCATTCCGATGAAGATCATCAAAGGTAAGTGAATATTTATAACACTATTTCTGACTTTTGTTGACTCCACAACATGGCGGGTATCTGTATGGCTTGTTTTGGTGGCTGAGCGCTGTACTCAGATTATCGCAAGGTGTGCTTTCGCCATGAAGCTTTTTTGAAATCTGAGACAGCGGTTGCATTAAGGAGAAGTGTATCTATAATCCTATGCATAACACTTGCATCTTTCATCAAAGTTTATGATGAGTATTTATATAAATTGATGTGGCTCTCTGCAAAATCACCGGGTGTTTTGTTGGCAAAACATTACTGAACCTAACGCGCCAATGTCAACTGAGATTTTTGGATATAAATATGAACTTTATCGAACAAAACATACATGTATTGTGTAACATGAAGTCCTATGAGTGCCATCTGATGAAAATCATCAAAGGTTAGTGATTACATTTATCTCAATTTCTGCTTTTTGTGACTCCTCTCTTTGGCTGGAAAATGGCTGTATGTTTTTTTGTGACTAGGTGCTGACCTAACCTAATCGTATGGTGTGCTTTCACCGTAAAGCTTTTTTGAAATCAGACACTGTGGCTCGATTAACAAGAAGTGTATCTTTAAAATGGTGTATAATACTTGTATCTTTGAGGAATTTTAATCATGAGATTTCTGTTTTTGGCGCCCTGCAATTTCACTGGCTGTTGTCGTGGTGGGACGGTAGCGTCCCACATATCCCAGAGAGGTTAAATGCAGTTTTTGTTATAATATGTCATGATATTTCGACCATTGAAGTATTACATTCTAATTCACCAAGTAAATTGGAAGAAGTAAATATAATGTTTGATTAATTTAGCGTAAAGCACACAACTATGTTTGGCCCCAAAACCAACCCCCTAATTATGTCCCAATGCAATGACCTGATTATGATCAATAGGTCTATGAGGGTAATCGTATGATATTATGCAATCACAATAAAGCCCAGCCTGTTCCATTGTGGCAGGAGCTTCTCACACAAAGTTATAGATTACTGCCCCAGTCATGATGACCATTAGAGCTTTAAGGCTCCCCTGGGGACAGGGTCAAAGAGAGGGATCAAGAAGAAGAAGTGTGTGTGTGTGTGTGTGTGTGTGTGTGTGTGTGTGTGTGTGTGTGTGAGCAGGTGTGTGGAACAGTAAATTAAGTAACACATGGGAGGGGTGAGAGAGAAAAGGAAAACACAAGAGAATGACAGGAGCAGACAGAGACAGAGAACAGTGATAGAGATAGACAAAGTGGAGGAAGAGAGAGAGAGAGAGAGAGAGAGAGAGGCAGAGACAGAGACAGATAGGGGGTCTTTGGAGAGAGTGTGTAGGAAAGAGTCCCCCCAGCTGCTGTTTATCCCCGTTGTCTCAATGCTCTCATCCACCAGAGCCCTAGTGATACAAACAGGAAGTACATCCTGTGACCTGATAGCTGGAAGACACAGGAACACACACGCACACATGGACAGATGGACACACAGACAGACACATGGACAGACTGACAGACAGAGACACACACCACCACAGGAACATGGAGTCTGGAATCTCAGCTGGAGGGGAAATGGCACAATCATAAAACAGCTGCTTTCTCCTCCGTCCCTTTTCCACATGAGGGTATTTATAAATGACATGGTCCCCTGATCTTTCTTCCTGTAGGGTCCCCATGGGCACTCCGAAAAGGACTACAGTCTTTTAGAAGAGGGAGTGGAATGGTTTCCCTTGTGTTACCAGAATGCACTTTGTCCATCCTTCTGTAGAAGTCATACTTTAGGACGATGAATTATATGTAAACAAAGTTCTTAGAGGAATGGAGAATCACACACTCACACAAACACTCCCTGACTTTTTACACAGACACAATACTGTATCTCTGTCTTCCTCTGTCTCACGCACATAAACACACACACACACTCACACACATACACACATTCACATACATATTCACACTCACGCACATACACACAGAGAGTGCTGTGAGGCAACGCTCAGACAGGCAATGAGCTCATCAGATCTGAATGTCTTCTCAGAATTAATGCACTTCTCGTGACCTCTATTCCTCTCTCTCTTTATCCATCCTCCTCCGTCTCTCTATCTCTCTCTCTCTCTCTCTCTCTCTCTCTCTATATATATATATATATATTTTTTTTTTCTCTATCAATTCAATTCAATTGACTTTATTGACATGGCAAGTTAAATGACTTACATTGTCAAAGTATACATACTTGGTGGGACCAACAGCAATAACAAGTAGTAGTGGACATGTGATTACCATTAACAGCAACTACAACAACAATATTAATGAGAATAATAATACATTAATGCAATAGTAGTAGACCAGTCTCAACATGACTGAGAAGACACATGACATGGTATGAATGCCAAAACAAAACTAAATGGGGAATATTATTGACATTACATTGCACTTTTCACTGGCTGTCCATCAGGTTGTGGCAGGAGGACACATATTTTGCTGCCAAAACTGCACATTTTGGCTTTTCACCCAATAAATATTAGATTTTGGATTGATCTTTTACAGTTTAGAATTCTTTGTATTGAATTATAATTTTGTGAAAGAAATATTCTCTTAGGTCTGAGTATTTGTCAGTGGTGTAATAGGAAATGCAGCTCTGTCTCTACCTCTCCCCTGGAGCAGAGTGAGCACAGCCTGTCCTCTCTGGGCAGCCAGGTTGCCTGTGACGACCGGTCTCTATTTGTATTTGTATTTTTGTATTTATTAGTGATCCCCATTAGTTCCTGCCAAAGCAGCAGCTACTCTTCCTGGGGTTTATTATGAATCCCCATTAGTTCCTGCCAAAGCAGCAGCTACTCTTCCTGTGGTCCAGCAACATTAAGGCAGTTTATACAATTTCAAAACATTACAATACATTCACAGATTTCACAACACACTGTGTGCCCTCAGACCCCTACTCCACCACTACCACATATCTACAGTACTAAATCCATGTGTATGTATAGTGCGTATGTTATCGTATGTGTGTGTGTGTGTGTGTGTGTGTGTGTGTGTGTGTGTGTGTGTGTGTGTGTGTGTGTGTGTGTGTGTGTGTGTGTGTGTGTGTGTGTGTGTCAATGTTTGTGTTGCTTCACAGTCCCTGCTGTTCCATAAGGTGTTTTTTTTATCTGTTTTTTAAATCTAATTTTACTGCTTGCGTCAGTTACTTGATGTGGAATAGAGTTCCATGTAGTCATGGCTCTATGTAATACTGTGCGCCTCCCATAGTCTGTTCTGGACTTGGGGACTGTGAAGAGACCTCTCGTGGCATGTCTTGTGGGGTATGCATGGGTGTCCGTGCTGTGGGCCAGTAGTTTAGACAGACAGCTTGGTGCATTCAACATGTCAATACCTCTCATAAATAAAAGTAGTGATGAAGTCAATCTCTCCTCCACTTTCAGCCAGGAGAGATTGACATGCATATTATTAATATAAGCTCTCTGTGTACATCCAAGGGCCAGCCGTGCTGCCCTGTTCTGAGCCAATTGCAATTTTCCTAAGTCCTTTTTTGTGGCACCTGACCACACGACTAAACAGTAGTCAAGGTGCGACAAAACTAGGGCTTGTAGGACCTGCCTTGTTGATAGTGTGGTTAAGAAGGCAGAGCATCACTTTATTATAGACAGACTACTCCCCATCTTAGCTACTACTGCATCAATATGTGTTGACCATGACAGTTTACAATCTAGTGTTACTCCAAGCAGTTTAGTCATCTCAACTTGCTCAATTTCCACATTATTTATTACAAGATTTAGTTGAGGTTTAGGGTTTAGTGAGTATTTTGTTCCAAATACAATGCTTTTAGTTTTAGAAATATTTAGGGCTAACTCTGAAACTAACTGCAACTCTTTGTTGACTGTTGCCGTCATTTCAGTCGCTGTAGTAGCTGACGTGTATAGTGTTGAGTCATCCGCATACATAGAAACTGTGGCTTTACTCAAAGTCACTGGCATGTCAGTAAAAATTGAAAAAAGCAAGGGGCCTAAACAGCTACCCTGGGGAATTCCTGATTCTAACTGGATTATATTTGATAGGCTTCCCTTAAAGAACACCCTCTGTGTTCTGTTAGACAAGTAACTCTTTATCTACATTATAGCAGGGGATGTAAAGCCATAACACATACGTTTTTCCTGCATTAGACTATGAGCTATAATGTCAAAAGCTGCACTGAAGTCTAACAAGACAGCCCCCACAATCATTTTATCATCAATTTCTCTCAGACAGTCAACAGTAATTTGTGTAAGTGCTGTGCTTGTTGAGTGTCCTTCCCTATAAGCATGCTGAAGTTCTGTTGTCAATTTGTTTATTGTAAAAGAGCATTGTATCTGGTCAAACACAATTTTTTCCAGAAGTTTACTAAGGGTTGGTAACAGGCTGATTGGTCGGCTATTTGTGGCAGTAAAGGGGGCTTTACTATTCTTGGGTAGCGGAATGACTTTAGCTTCCCTCCAGGCCTGAGGGCACATGCTCTCTAGTAGGCTTAAATTTAAGATGTGGCAAATAGGAGTGGCAATATCGTCTGCTATTATCCCCAGTAATTTTCCATCTAGATTGTCAGACCCTGGTGGCTTGTCATTGTTGATAGACAACAATAATTGTATATAGCCAGACTGTGCTCACTGAGTCTGTACCCAGTCAGTGTTTTCCTCAGTTGTCTATCAGTCACAGTGGTCAGATAGTCTGCCACCATGTACTGTCTGTTTAGAGCCAAATATCATTGAAGTTTACTTAGATTTTTAGTGGTTTCTTTCCAATAGGCGATATATTTTACTTTTTGCTTTGTGATGATTTGGTTTGGCCAGATTTTCTGAGTTCTGTCCTGATGTCACGACACCGACGGATGGTGGCGCCCCTCCTCGGCCGGGCGGAGCTCGGCGGTCGTCGTCGCCGGCCTACTAGCTGCCATCGTTCCTTTTTTGTTTCACTTTCTGTTGGTTAGGTCTAGGTAGGCACGCACCTGTTTTGGGTTAGTTATTAGTAGGGGGGGTTATTTAGTTTAGCGTAGGATGTCTGTGTTTGTGCGTGATTATGTTTCTTGTCTGTTTTGTGTACTCGAGGAACGTGTGCTGGTTTTCCTCTGCCTGTGGTTGGTTTCTTTGTGTTCACCACCGCAGAAGTATTTAAGGGCTGCGTCCCTATTTTTTGGCGACCACATCTATTTTCTGGAATAATGAAGTGTGGTCAAGAATTCTCTGTCTCCTGCGCCTGACTCTACCTCTCCTGCTTTCTTGAGCCAGCTCGTGACAGAAATCACGCACCAAACTTGATGGAGTCAGCAGGAGCTTCAGCGCCAACCCTGTCCATGGAGGAAAGAGTTGACCAACACTCCACCCTTCTCCACCGTCTGGGGAACGCCATGGATCAGGTGTTGGCGCGCATGGAGAGCTGGGACCGAAGCGCTCTCGGCCCCCTGAACGCGGCAGGTCAACAGCCTGCGCCCCCACCAGCACCCACAGCACCCAGTACCAGTGGGGTGAAACTCGCTCCCCCCAGGGAGTACGATGGGACGGCCGCTGGGTGTAAGGGCTTCTTACTCCAGTTGGAGTTATACCTGGTGACCGTTTGTCCCTCTCCCTCGGGGGAGGAGAGCGTCAGCGTCCTCGTCTCCTGTCTCACGGGTAAGGCCCTGGAATGGGCAAACGCCGTGTGGGACAGTCCGAACTCAGCCAGGGACAACTACCCAGAGTTCACCCGCCGCTTTCGGGCAGTATTCGATCATCCCCCGGAGGGGAGAGCAGCGGGTGAGTGGCTGTTTCACCTGAGGCAGGAGACGAGGAGCGCGCAGGATTTTGCTCTCGAGTTCCGGACCCTGGCCGCGGGAGCAGGGTGGAATGAGAGGGCCCTTATAGATCACTACCGTTGTAGTTTGAGGGAGGACGTCCGCCGGGAATTAGCCTGTCGGGACACGACCATCACCCTGGACCAAGTGGTGGATCTGTCCATCCGACTGGACAATCTGCTGGCCGCCCGCGGACGTCCGACCCGGGCCCTGCTCATTCCACCCTCCAGCCCTCCTGCTCCCACGCTTATGGAGATAGGGGGGGCAGCAGCCAGGAAGACTGGAGGGGGAGTTCGCTGTGGCACACTGTGGACCGGTGCTGGAGAGACTCACCTGGGAGTCCAGAAGGCAGGCAGAGCGCTCCTTTGACACCTCAGGTGAGTCAGCACCAGCCTCACCCAGAGCCCCCTGTCCGTCACATGTATGTGTCAGTGTCTTTTCCTTGTTTCTCCCCTAACTCCCGGTTTAAGGCGCTAGTCGATTCAGGTGCGGCGGGGAGTTTTATGGATCGTGGGGTCGCGGCTAAGTTAGGGATTCCCCTGGTCCAGTTGGACCAACCCTTCCCCGTGCACGCCCTAGACAGTCGACCACTAGGGTCAAGGCTGGTCAGGGAGGTCACTGTGCCACTGGTCATGGTAATGCGGGGGGGTCATGAGGAGCGGATTAGTCTTTTCCTCATTGATTCCCCAGCGTTTCCAGTGGTTCTAGGGATTCCCTGGCTAGCCACTCACAACCCTAAGATTTCGTGGGGACAGAGGGCTCTTAAGGGGTGGTCAAATGAATGCTCGGGCAGGTGCATAGGAGTTTCCATCGGTGCGACTACGGTGGAGAGTCCAGACCAAGTCTCCCCCGTGCACATTCCCTCAGAGTATGCCGATTTGGCTATCGCCTTCAGTAAAACGAAGGCGACCCAAATACCACCTCATCGACGAGGAGACAAATCTCCAGGTGGGCGCTGCACTTCCTCGTGGTCACGTTTATCCCCTGTCTCAGGAGGAAACAGCGGCTATGGAAACATACGTCACTGAGTCTTTGAGGCAGGGATACATTCGGCCATCTAACTCACCCGTCTCCTCAAGCTTCTTTTTTGTGAAGAAGAAGGAGGGAGGTCTGCGCCCGTGCATTGACTATAGAGGTCTAAATGCCATCACAGTGGGTTTCAGTTACCCACTACCTCTCATCGCCTCGGCGATAGAGTCATTTCACGGTGCGCGCTTCTTCACGAAATTGGATCTCAGGAGTGCATATAATCTGGTGCGTATCCGAGGAGGGGACAAGTGGAAAATGGCATTTAGTACCACATCTGGCCATTATGAGTACCTCGTCATGCCGTATGGGTTAAAGAATGCTCCCGCAGTCTTCCAATCCTTTGTGGACGAGATTCGGTCAGGGTGTAGTGGTGTACATCGATGACATTCTGGTCTACTCCGCTACACGCGCCGAGCATGTGTCTCTGGTGCGTAAAGTGCTTGGGCGACTGATGGAGCATGACCTATACGTCAAGGCTGAGAAATGTGAGTTTTCCAAACCAGCCGTCTCTTTCTTGGGGTATCGCATTTCCACATCAGGGGTAGTGATGCAATGTGACCGCATATCAGCCGTGCGTAATTGGCCGACTCCCACCACGGTGAAGGAGGTGCAGCGGTTTTTGGGATTTGCCAATTACTACCGGAGGTTTATCCGGGGCTTTGGGCAGGTGGCGGCTCCCATTACCTCACTGATGAAGGGGGGCCCGGTGCGGTTGCGGTGGTCTGCGGAGGCGGACAGGGCCTTTAGTCATCTGAAGGTTTTGTTCACCGACGCTCCGGTGCTGGCGCACCCGGACCCCTCTTTGCCCTTCATAGTGGAGGTGGATGCGTCAGAGGCTGGGGTAGGAGCCGTGCTGTCCCAGCACTCGGGCGCACCCCCCAAGCTCCGCCCCTGCGCCTTCTTCTCTAGGAAGTTGAGTCCGGCGGAGCGTAACTATGATGTGGGGGACAGGGAGTTGTTGGCTGTGGTCAGAGCCCTGAAGGTGTGGAGACATTGGCTTGAGGGGGCGCGTCACCCTTTTCTCATCTGGACTGACCACCGCAATCTGGAGTACATCCGGGCGGCGAGGAGACTGAACCCGCGCCAAGCCAGGTGGGCGATGTTCTTTACTAGATTTCAGTTTAACATCTCATATATCCCAGGTTCCCGGAACACTAAGGCCGACGCACTGTCTCGTCTCCATGACGCCGAGGAACGGTCCACCGATCCCACTCCCATACTTCCAGCCTCCTGCCTGGTGGCACCGGTGGTCTGGGAGGTGGACGCGGACATCGAGCGGGCGTTACGGACGGAGCCTACTCCTCCGCAGTGTCCAGTGGGTCGTAAGTACGTTCCGCTCGGTGTTCGCGATCGTCTGATTCGGTGGGCTCACACGCTTCCCTCCTCGGGTCACCCAGGGGTTGAGCGGACAGTGTGTGGTCTTAGTGGGAGATACTGGTGGCCCACCTTGGTGAGGGACGTGAGGCACTATGTCTCCTCCTGTTCGGTGTGCGCTCAGAGTAAGGCTCCCAGGCACCTGCCTAGAGGGAAATTACAGCCCCTCCCGGTTCCACAACGACCATGGTCCCACCTGGCGGTGGATTTCCTGACCGATCTCCCGCCGTCTCAGGGCAACACTACGATCCTGGTCATTGTGGACCGGTTCTCTAAGTCCTGCCGTCTGCTTCCGTTACCCGGTCTTCCTACGGCCCTGCAGACCGCGGAAGCCTTATTCACCCACGTCTTCCGGCACTACGGGGTGCCCGAGGAAATCGTCTCAGATCGAGGCCCCCAGTTCACGTCCCGACTGTGGCAGGCGTTTATGGAGCGACTGGGGGTTTCGGTCAGTTTGACCTCGGGGTTTCACCCCGAAAGTAATGGGCAGGTAGAAAGGGTAAACCAGGAGGTGGGCAGGTTTCTGCGGTCCTACTGCCAGGACCGGCCAGGGGAGTGGGCAAGGTTCGTGCCATGGGCCGAAATGGCTCAGAACTCTTTGCGCCACTCCTCTACCAACATGTCGCCATTCCAATGTGTGTTGGGTTATCAGCCGGTCCTGGGGCCATGGCATCAGAGCCAGATGGAGGCCCCTGCGGTGGAGGAATGGGTTCAGCGCTCAAGGGAGACCTGGGACGCTGTGCAGGAATCCCTGGAACGAGCCAAGGAGCGACAAAAGGCGAGCGCTGACCGGCACCGCAGCGAGGCCCCCGTGTTCACCCCAGGGGAGAGAGTCTGGCTCTTGACCCTCCGCCTGCCCCTCCGCCTGCCCTGCCGGAAGCTGGGTCCGCGGTTTGTGCGGCCATTTAAAGTCCTGAGGAGAATAAACGAGGTGTCTTACAGATTACAACTTCCTTCTTATTATCGTATTAACCCCTCGTTTCATGTGTCTCTCCTCAGGCCGGTGGTAGCTGGTCCGCTGCAGGAAAATTAGGTACGGGAGGTCCCTCCACCCCCCCTGGACATCGGGGGGCCCCCGGCGTACACAGTCCGGTCCATCTTGGACTCCAGACGCCGGGCGAGGGGCCTGCAGTACCTCGTGGACTGGGAGGGGTACGGCCCGGAGGAGAGGTGCTGGGTACCGGTGGAGGACATATTGGACCCAGCGCCCATCCGGGAGTTCCACAGCCTCCATCCGGATCGCCCTGCGCCTCGCCCTCCGGGGCGTCCTCGAGGCCGGCGTCAGCACGCTGCGGGAGCCGCGCGTCAGGGGGGGAGTACTGTCACGACACCGACGGATGGTGGCGCCCCTCCTCGGCCAGGCGGAGCTTGGCGGTCGTCGTCGCCGGCCTACTAGCTGCCATCGATCCTTTTTTGTTTCACTTTCTGTTGGTTAGGTCTAGGTAGGTGTAACAGATGTATATCGTACTCTCCTTGCGTTGTGTTTTCTCCTAATAAATCACATCAGCCAGTGGTCCCAGTTGAGCATCATTTATTCCTGTTGTTAAATGAGAAACAGCACGGTAGTTGTGCAGGGCTTAATGATACTGATGGCTGTCGATGGCAAAAGCCCTTGCATCACATTTTCATACTGGGCTCACAAAATACAAAAATACAATACAAAATATAAAATGTGTAAATACCTGTTGTTAAATGAGAAACAGCACGGTAGTTGTGCAGGGCTTAATGATACTGATGGCTGTCGATGGCAAAGCTGTAGCATGAAGACAACTGTGTTAGCAGTGGGCTTATGTGACCATTACAACGGTGTATGCTAGCTAACACTTATCTACAGCAATCATATGCCAAAGCACATTCCAGAAAGCCCCTCAATCCCTAACAGGTACCATATACCCACACATGTATAAATCAGTAACGTACAGCAAACTTGTACACATTGTAAAATATAAAATATAAAACAGTATTCAGAACGTGACCTACCCCTTGCATCACATTTTCATACTGGGAAGACCTGACGTTCGCGATCTCCCCCTATCTGCAAGCGGGGCCAATCACAACACACCTTATTGTCATCAGTTGAACCAACCAATACGAATGCTTGAACATTAACCTGTTAGGGTATAGGGGGCAGTATTGAGAATTTTTTGAAAAAAGATGTGCCCATTTTTAAATGCCTCCTACACCTACCCAGTAACTACAATATGCATATACTTATTATATATGGATAGAAAACACCCTAAAGTTTCAAAAACTGTTTGAATGGTGTCTGTGAGTATAACAGAACTCATTTGGCAGGCAAAACCCTGAGACAGATTCTGACAGGAAGTGGATACCTGATGTGTTGAATTGACTTTGAGCCTATGCCATTGAAAAACAAAGGGGGTGAATTATATTCTGGCACTTCCTATTGCTTCCACAAGATGTCCCCAGCCTTTACAAAGTGTTTTGAGTGTTCTACAGTGAGATCTGACCGAATAAGAGCCATGGAACGTGATGGTCCATCATTCACCCTGGCGCGCGATTTGATGGTGGGTACTCTCATTCCGAAACGTTTTAAAAGAAAACCCAATGGTCCGCCTTGAATTTTATTCATGTTCTGGTTAAAAAAGGCCCTAATGATTTATGCGATACAACGTTTGACATGTTTGAACGAACGGAAATATATTTTTTCCGTTCTTGAAGTGAAGTGAAGTCCGGCTGGCTTAGATCATGCGCTACAACACGGAGGTTTTTCGACATAAATGATGAGCTTTTTTGAACAAAAATACATTCGTTATGGACCTGGGACTCTTTGGAAGTGACATCTGATGAAGAGAATCAAAGGTAATGGATTATTTATATAGTATTTTCGATTTTAGATTCCTCCAACATGGCGGTTAGTCTGTATCGCGATGCGTATTTGTCTGGCGCAGTGCTCAGATTATTGCAAAGTGTGATCTCCCAGTAAGGTTAATTTAAAATCTGACAAGTCCATTGCGTTCAAGAGATGTAAATCTATAATTCTTTGAATGACAATATAATATTTTAGCAATGTTTTCTAATATTAATTAATTATTTTGTCGTCATGACTTGACTGCCGGTATTGGAGGGAAACGATTTCCTGAACATCAACGCCATAGTAAAACACTGTTTTTAGATATAAATATGAACTTGATAGAACTAAAAATGCATGCATTGTCTAACAAAATGTCCTAGGAGTGTCATCTGATGGAGATTGTAAAAGGTTAGTGCATAATTTTAGCTGATTGTATGGTTTTGGTGAGGCATGTCTTTGAATCGACAATGCATTGCACACAGCTATTGTCAATGTACTCTCCTAACATAACCTAACTTTATGCTTTCCCCGTAAAACCTTTTTGAAATCGGTAAACGTGGTTAGATTAAGAAGATGTTTATCTTTCAAAGGCTGTAAGTTAGTTGTATGTTTGAGAAATTTGAATTTGTACATTTATTTGGTTTCAAATTTGCCGCTCTTGAAATGCACCTGCTGTTGATAGGGTGCGCCACAGGTGGCACGCTAACGTCCCAGGTAGCCTCAAGAAGTTAAGTACACATTTCTTTAGAGGCAAGTGGAAACATAACCAACCCTGTTACATTCTCCCCTGCTGAATTACACTTGCACACTATAAAGAAACAAAATGAGGTATGCAATACCTTGCAATACATATGTCACCAAATATTCCAGTGCAAAGACTCTTCTCCAAAGAGAATTAGGGGAATTCAAAGACCCCGTAGGAAAACATGCCTGTTACATGTTCAGCACACTCAGTGACAATAAGAACCTCACAGAAAAACCTTGGTCTACTTGACCTCTGACCCATGACCTCCATGGGGTCTCTTGAATGAGAAAAAAAAGAAAAAAAAGAAAAAAGAAATGGGCTACAGACTTGGATTCTAATCCTACACCCACACAGGTATTCTAATGAATTCTGTATGAAAAACCCTCTGTGTCTGCATAGTCTCTATGAGTCTCACTGGGCGTTTCTTAACCCGACCAGCCTCTGACCTGACAGGCCTAACAGAGTTATTACGTTTAACCTGTTCACCTACAACCACCACTGGTGGGTCACTTTCCACAGTCGGTGGATAGTCAAGGTCAAGGGTTCTGTGACTGTTGCTGGAGCTTGTGCTACCAGCGGCATCTTCAGAATGCCTTTCTTCTTCAGAGGGTTCGGACATTTCTGACACGCTTGTGCCACCAGCGGCACCCTCAGAATGTGGTGAGTTCTGAGGGTCCCTCGCCAGTGGCCCATCTTCCAGCACATCTGGGGTTTCTTTTTCAGAGTGCTCCGGCTGTGCTTCCCCCGAGGTCTGTTCTGATACCCACACACTAGTCCTCTCACCAATGTCCATTTCTGGTATATCGTTCACGGATGAGTCCTCCATCTCCTCACTCAGATCCTCACGGTCTCCCATATTAGGTGTCTCCAAGGCAGTGTCAGGTAGAGGCAAGAAGTTTACAGGCATTATCAGATTACGGTGGACCGTTTTCTCCTGGCCAGTCGACATGTTCTGTATATTGAAGATGTGGATGTCGCTATTCTTTTCCGTAACAATATAGAGGTTGTTCTCCCAACGATCCGCCAGCTTCCTCTTTCCAAGTTCACCCTTATTCGCCAGCAGCACCCGATCACCGACCTCCACTGGAGCCCCTCTGATCTTCCTGTTGTAGAGGCCCGCATGCCTCTTCAGCTGTTTGGTTGCCGACACCTGTACCATCTCCATGGCCTCCCTCAGGTCTCTCGTCAGGGACTTTATGTACTCGTCATAGTCTACAACCTCTGAGTCTTGCAGCACCGTACCAAACATCATGTCGACAGGCAGACGTGGGATTCTCCCAAACATCAACTGGAAAGGGGCGTAGCCCGTGGTTTCATGGACCGTACAGTTGTAGGCGAAGGTCAACGACTTCAGCTTCTGGGGCCACCTGTGCTTCGCTCTTGTAGGTAAAGCCCTGATCATGTTTCCCAGCGTTCTATTGAACCTTTCGACTCCCCCGTTCCCCATCGGATGGTAGGGAGTTGTGTGTGACTTCTGGACTCATGCAGCACTCAACAACTCAGCAATCAATTTACTTTCAAAGTTGGCCCCTTGGTCAGAGTGGATACGACGAGGAAAACCATACACACAGAAGATGTTGTTCCATAGCTGAAGGGTCACTGCTTTAGCTGATTGGTTCGGACACAAGAAGGCATGGGCCATCTTAGTAAAATGATCAGTGACGACCAGGACATCCAAGGATTTGTTGTTGGAGTCTTCAGCAGACCAGAAGTCCACGCACACCAACTCGAGGGGCTCAGTCGTGATGATGTTCTCCAGTGGAGCTCTGGCCTCTGGCTCGGGGGCCTTACTGAACACACACCTCTTGCAGGTCTTGACATACTCTCTGACATCCGACTCCAGACCATGCCAGAAGAACCTCTGTTTCGTCAAGTACAACGTCCGCTGTTGCCCCTGATGACCGGCTTCATCGTGGACACCCTTCAAAACTGTCGCCCTCATTGAGGTGGGTACTACATACTGGTACGTCTTCTTCTTTGACAGCAAACTTTTGGTAACGCGATACAGTACACCCATTTTCAGAGTGAGCTTCTCCCAGGTCTTCAGAATCCGCAGAGCCTCGAGTGGTTCATGGCTACGTTCCCTCCTAGAAGGTCTACGGCCCCTGTCCACGTAGAAGACAACTCTGGCGAGAGTGTCATCCTGGCGCTGCTTTGATATCAGGTCGTCACGGGATAGCACTCTCACATCTGACATCTCAGACGGCACCCGTGACTGAGTGAGCTGAGGCAGTAGCAACGCACAGTTCTGTAGACCAGCCTCCCCTTGCGACCTCAGGACTGCTGACACCGCTTCCTTTGACAGAGAACCAGGAGAAGGATAGGAGGAGGTTTGGCAGTCCATGACAATTTCACAGGCATCTGCCTCAATTGACGGTGAGCAGCTTTCGAGGTCGAATGGGTGGGTCGACCAGCGGAACACATCTTGCACCTTCTCAGCACGTACTCCCGCAGCTTCTTCCAGCAAGGCCTTGTATGGAACCCTTGTGATGCGGTGGAGAGCGCTCGGCTGCACAAATGGCTGTCTACTGAGTGCATCAGCAATGACATTTTTGGGACCGGGAATGTACTTGATGTCAAACTCGAATGGAGCAAGTTTAGCAACACATCTCTGTTCACAGGCGTCCAATTTGGGCTTGGACAGGATGTACGTTAATGGGTTGTTGTCTGTCCATACAGTAAAAGGCTTGCCCCTTAGCCAAAGACTAAATTTCTCACAGACAGCCCACCGTAAAGCAAAAAACTCTAACCTATGGGCAGGATACTTTGACTGTGCATAAGTAAGTGATTTGCTAGCGAATGCTACCGGTCTGTCTGCAGACCCATCCTCTGGCACCTGGGAAAGGACAGCACCTAATCCATTACTAGATGCGTCTACAGACAGCAAGAAAGGTCTACTAAAATCAGGGTGGGCTAGCATGACCTGATCGAGGAGAGCTTGTTTCAACTGACTAAAGGCCTGTTTGCACTCACCAGTCCAGTCTGCTGCTGTGAGTTTCCTATGTATTCCTCTTTTCCTCTTGCCTTTCCCGTGGCGTGGTGCCTTCGTCCCCGTTGTCAGCCCATGCAGCGGCTTAGCGATGGTGAAGCACCCCTCAATGAACTGCTGGTAATAGACTATCATTCCGAGAAAGGACCGAATCTTCCCCTGGGAAGGCACGTCCGTGTTATCCTCCATGAGATCCTTCTCTGTCATCCCTGTAATAGCTGTCACTTTTTCTGGGTCTGTGGCCACACCTCCTTCACTGATGACATGCCCCAAGAACCGCACTGACCTCTTCATGAAATGGCATTTCTTTGGAGACAATTTCAGATTATGGGCTTTGAGACGCTCAAAAACTGACTCCAAGCGTTGCAATCCAAGTTCTTCAGTCGGGGCAAAAACCAGCACATCGTCCAGGTAGCATAGGAGGCTAGAAAAATTTTGATCCCCAAAAATGCTCAACATCATCCTCATGAATGTAGCTGGGCTGTTGCATAGTCCTTGTGGAAGACGGTTATATTCATATAACCCAAAAGGAGAAGTGAAGGCTGTAAACTTCTTGTCGTCTTCATGCACCTCCACATTGTAGTAGCCGGAGGTCAAATCCATTGTAGAGAAGAAAGCATTGCCACCCAGGGCCGCCAGAGCATCAGCTTGGTGAGGTAGAGGGTGGGCATCCTTTACGGTGCGAGCATTGAGCCATCGGAAGTCTGTACACAGTCTCAGATCACCAGACTTCTTCCAGACCAGGACGAGTGGGGAGGCATACTCACTGCTGGATTTCCTGATTATCTCTCGCTCTTCCATCTCATCCAAGGCCTGCCTGAGCTTGTCATAATGGTTAGGGGAGAGCCTACGGTAAGGTAGCCTAAAAGGCTTAGTGTCACTGAGTCTGATGCGATGGACATATCCCGTAGCCTTCCCGCAATCTAGTTTGTGCCGGGAGAAGATAGACTCGTAGCGGGCTATAAGCTGAACTAGCCTGGCCTTACACTGTTGCGACAACTGAGTGGACTCAATGTCAATGTCACCTAACCCTAACTCGTGCAACACCTCACTTGTCACTCTGTGCGGGTTGACGGTACTGTCAACGGTCAAGCTATCTCCACTACCATTGTCAAAGTCTGGATTGTCATCCATTTTGTGTACCTGCTGCACCAGGGGGACCGGTTTGACAGTGGGCCCATCCATATAGTCAGTGTCAAAGTCCTCTAATGCCATGCAAGGAAAAACATCCGCTATCTTGACATTCCGTCTCACCGTTACTGGCTTTGGTGAGGGATTGATAACTTTGACAGGGACCCAGCCATCGCTCCACAATGTCGCTACTGTTCTCCCCACTAGAATGTTTTTTGGTCTTGAGCTCAATAACAACAGCACTGCCCGCGGATACATTTTGCGGCGTACACAGCCTGCCCCAGACTAAATGTTCCTGCATAGGCTCCAATGTGACCGCCCGCTTCAGCCTTACTGTGCCCACTCTTTCTGGCACTTCAGTCCCTTTCCATCTCTCTACATTAGCCAGCAGACGGAACAGTTTGTCATCTCCATTGTGTTCAGATGATGACATCTTCTCCCAGAAGTCACCAGTCGTCTTCAGCTCCCTGATGAGGTGTTTAATCACGTTGCTGCCTAGGATAAGCTCATCACGTTGGCCATCCACTACCTGAACAGGGACAGAGACACTGCTGCCATACACAGACAGATTCAATTCACACACACCTACAGGCTTGGTCTTCAACCCCCCGCAGCCAACCAACACCACTTCAGTTGGACTGAGGGAGCCACTCTTGAGCACACCTGCTTTCTCAAGGCGTGGCACCACTGTTGAGCTCAATGTGCATGCCATAGAACCGCTGTCAATCATAGCGCTCACCTCTATAACATCCCCCAGTAACACACTAGTATAGAAGAGTTCATCGTTGTGGAGCACTCTCTGTGTATTTTGCATAACGACTTTTTCGTTCGACTTGACTTCATCACAAACATTTGAATATACTGACTCTAGATCTACACCACTAACTGATTGGGGCACCTCACAAGGCCCAGCACTTCCCCCCATCCCGTGCGGGCCAGCTAGTTTTCCTGCCGCTGTGTCGTGTTGCTGTTTGATGGAGCGACGGGAGTTACCGATGAAGTGCGAGGGCATTCTTGATGTGTGTGCCCAGCTGCATAACAGAGGAAGCATAGGTGGTTAGAATAACAATGATCCATTGTGCTGTGATTCGCATCACCACACACTTTGCATTGCAAAGACGGGTTCACCCTTTTCCTGGGCCTCCCCTGGAAACGGTTATCATAGCCGCCTACAGGTTGCTGTGGCCTCTGCTCCAAGACCCGTTCAAGCATGCCAATCACCCGATCCAATTCCTCGGATGAGCCAGTTGTGGGCTGTTGCAAGGGGTCCGGACAGTCCGGACAGCTCTGGGTTCGGACAGTGCTTGATGAACATGACAGTCAGAACACGTGATGGATTGTCTAGCTCCTTGTTCTGCCTCTTCAAACAGTCCTCTGCCACCTCTATAGCCCTGTTCAGTCTGATCCAGTAGTCAAATGGAGTCTCCCCTTCCATTGGCAATGTAGAATAAACATCAGCTAGGGGCATGTCGGAGTTGACTGTGTCGCTAAAGTGACGCTTCAGAATGTCAAAAACTGGTCTAGGGCCCTGGCTTAAGTCAACTGGGTTACTGCGTAGGCTTACTCTTACCACGTCACGTGCCCGTCCTGACAGTTTACCCAAAACTTCATCTGACCTCTCCTGCCCATCATAGCCCTTCCTCTGCATGTACGCTAACATGGTCTCCTCCCACTCATGCACTGTGCATTTCTCTGAACCATCCCCCCTGAAACACACTGGTTCCCTGACATCATTTTTCACCACTACATTTAGACTAGAGCTGGCCCCAGCCATGGTACCACCAACATAATCGACCTTCTGTCCTACCCCATCTCCCATAGCCTTTGATTCCAAACAAGAGGCAATATTTTCACCTATGGAGTGACCTATCTGCTTAACAATGTCTGCCAGGAAATCCATAGACACATCCTCCTTCCTAGGACTAGGTGAAACTGGCTCGAATGCACTGAGTTGAGGTAGCTCTAAATCACGTGGAAAGCGCACACTTGCCTGTGCAGTTGGCCTGGCCAGAGGTGTGGAAGCAACTGGAGAAATAGCTGCCCCCCTACCCACTGGCGGTGAAGGGTTAAACATGAAAACTCCCCTACCTCTCCCAAAACCTTCCATTTTTAAAATAAAATAAAAATAAAATATATTGTTTTTTTTAATGTAAATATTTAGACAAAAAAAAAAATTCACAATCAATATGAACAATTCTATCAAATCAAAATGAACATAATCCACTCAAAACAAACGTTCAGTAGTAGATGTCTAACAAGACCAAGAATCAACACAGAAAAGTAACAAGAAACGCCATCATAAATAGCTGTCGCCACCGTGTGGTAGAAAATGGCGTTGCCCTCACGTTAATTGGCTTCGGAAGGTTACTAGCATAACAGCACAATTACATCACTAAATAATCATAGCATGACCACATACAAGTAATAACCAGTACATTATATTTCCCCCACTCACTCATGCTACCAGGAGCTCCCTGAGAATTCCACATGTGCAGACTGCGAAACCTAGGCCTCTGGCGTGCATCAGCAACCACAGTACTTCTTCGTAGCCGGGTCTCGGATCCCTCCACGTGACGTCCGGCGAAGACAAGAAGACGAGTCACGGCACCAGTGTAACAGATGTATATCGTACTCTCCTTGCGTTGTGTTTTCTCCTAATAAATCACATCAGCCAGTGGTCCCAGTTGAGCATCATTTATTCCTGTTGTTAAATGAGAAACAGCACGGTAGTTGTGCAGGGCTTAATGATACTGATGGCTGTCGATGGCAAAAGCCCTTGCATCACATTTTCATACTGGGCTCACAAAATACAAAAATACAATACAAAATATAACATGTGTAAATACCTGTTGTTAAATGAGAAACAGCACGGTAGTTGTGCAGGGCTTAATGATACTGATGGCTGTCGATGGCAAAGCTGTTGCATGAAGACAACTGTGTTAGCAGTGGGCTTATGTGACCATTACAACGGTGTATGCTAGCTAACACTTATCTACAGCAATCATATGCCAAAGCACATTCCAGAAAGCCCCTCAATCCCTAACAGGTACCATATACCCACACATGTATAAATCAGTAACGTACAGCAAACTTGTACACATTGTAAAATATAAAATATAAAACAGTATTCAGAACGTGACCTACCCCTTGCATCACATTTTCATACTGGGAAGACCTGACGTTCGCGATCTCCCCCTATCTGCAAGCGGGGCCAATCACAACACACCTTATTGTCATCAGTTGAACCAACCAATACGAATGCTTGAACATTAAGTACACATTTCTTTAGAGACAAGTGGAAACATAACCAACCCTGTTACATAGGCATGGAATTTCAATTTTAATGTTCCTTTTAATGGCATAGAATGCTCTTCTTGCTTTGTCTCTCAGTTCATTCACAGCGTGAAAGCTATCTGTGTTGCTAATATTTAGTCCTAGATACATGCCAAATTGAATTAAATGCTTTCTTGAAATCTACAAAACACGGGTAGATTGTGCCCTTGTTTTGGTTTACTTGTTTGTCAATTAGAGTGTGGAGGGTGTAACCGTGGTCTGTTGTACGATTTTTTTTTAAAATCCAATCTGTTGTGTTCATCAAGGAAATGATGTAGTCTACTATTTATGATACCGCAGAGAATTTTCCCCAATTTGCTGTTAACAAAAATTCCTCTGTATTTACTTGGGTCAAATTTGTCTCCATTTTTATAGATTGGTGTGATCAATCCCTGGTTCCAAATATCAGGGAGAATACCTGCAGTGAGGATAATGTTGAAGAGTTTGAGTATAGCCAATTTGAATTTGTGGTGTGTATATTGATCATTTCATTTAAAATACCATCAGCACCACAGGCCTTTTTGGGTTGGAGTGTGCACAGTTTTTCCAATAATTCTTCTTCTGTATTTGGGGTATCAACAGGATTCTGATAGTATTTGACTGCTGATTCAAGGATTTGTAATTTTTCTTGAATATCTTCTTGTTCTGGGCTTTTTGTTATATTGCTGTAGAGGTTTGCAAAGTGATTTCTCCACATATCCCCATTTTGGAAAGCCAATTCCTCATGATGAGGAATTCCTCCCTCTCTCTCTCTCTCTCTCTCTCTCTCTCTCTCTCTCTATCATAATCTTGGCTCTATCATTGTCTTGGCTCTATCATCATCTTGGCTCTATCATTGTCTTGGCTCTATCATCGTCTTGGCTCTATCATTGTCTTGACTCTATCATTGTCTTGGCTCTATCATCGTCTTGGCTCTATCATCGTCTTGGCTCTACCATTATCTTGGCTCTACCATTGTCTTGGCTCTATCATTGTCTTGGCTCTATCACTCAGCAGGTTATCAGAGAACGGTGGCCTACAGTTGCTAGGCTGGCCCATCGAAGCTCCAGTATAGTGTGTCTGCCTTGCTACCAGTGGGTGTATCAGACATTAAACTTGACAAATGGCCCATCGTCTGAATCAGACTCAATTAAGATTTATTATGTGGCTGACGAGCCCTTAGCAAAGGGTGGGAATATATTCTGCTTCATTTATTTGGACAAATTTGCCCAGTAAATCCTGCTACTGGCATGAGAATATATCATTCTGTCAGATTATTGGGATGTCCAGATGAGCACATATTTGATTATGCCATAAGATTCCATTGGATATACAAAACACAACTTCCAGTTGAAGCTATGTCATAAACAGCCTGCAGCTGTCAGACTCTACGTCAGGTGTGCTCCCTCTCTGGCCTCTAGGTCACCAGGCTGCTCGTTATGGCGCACACCTGTCACCATTGTTACGTGCAACAGTGCATTATGACACTCACCTGGACTCCATGACCTCCTTGACTACCTGCTCTATTTATGTCACTCCCTTTGGTTCCTTCCCCAGTCGTCATTGTTTCTGTTTCTGTTTCTTGTCTGTGTGCTGTTTGTGTTTCTTGTTATGTTTCGTTTATTCATTAAATGTATTCACTCCCTGAACTTGCTTCCCGACTCTCAGCGTTACACAGGTTACACTCTAACCACATGGGTGCTTTAGACCAGATTATCATGTGACAATCCCATAATTGGGATGTTTGCAGACGCTGAATTGTAAACACAAGCTAAGTAAAGATGAGAATTGAACGCCACTCAGGGTTAAATGTTGACTGTAACGGCTGTTTTCTTCATTAGAAAAGGCACAAGTATGTGTGTGAATTTTTCCTGAATCTTTTCTGTATTTCTGTACTTCGGTGTGTGTGTGTGTGTGTGTGTGTGTGTGTGTGTGTGTGTGTGTGTGTGTGTGTGTGTGTGTCCAGAAGTTGTTAGGGACACTTAGAATCAGTGATCACTATGCTGACTCCCTTGAGTGTTGGTTTGGTGGGTTGTATTGATGTCTAACTAAACAATAGAGCTCTCCAAATCTGTGACCGACCCCCCAGCTAGCTTTCCCTCCCTCCCTCCCTCCCTCCCTCCCTCCCTCCCTCCCTCCCTCCCTCCCTCCCTCCCTCCTCCACCCTCCCTCCTTCCAAATCCTGGCACACAGCTGTGTCTGTTGTATCCAACCAAAAACAAGTATAGTGTTTTAGCTTTCTCTGAGAATCGCAGCAGTTGGAGGAACAGGGTATTCAATATCAACACACAAGAGGTCCATATCACTTCTAGCGCTTGCCTTTTGGGTTGCCTAGTGTGCCACTGCACATTTGAACACTTTGTTTATTTGAATAAATCTCTCCAGCTTGGATTCTGCTTTGAATTTCAAACAGCACTCAAGCCCCCCAAGCCACGGTCTCCGCAAGTTGGCAGTGGGACTGAACGACCTCAACCTTCTGGAAGGGTCAGTTTCCTGTGCTGAGCGGTCTCATGGCGGCCATTACGTGTGTTCCCCAGAGCCCTCAGAGATTCCAAGCCAAGCAGGAACTCACGCAGGGTAACGCTGGGCAACGATTGATGGAGAAGCTAGCATCTATCCCCGTGGTTGGAGGGCATCTCAGTGGGTGATTGAGAAGCAGAACACTACAGATACTATAGAGCTGATTCTTCTTTCAACTTTCAACTGTGAGACGGGAGCAGCTGCCAGCTGCAGTGTTTTCCTTGAGAACTAACATCAAGTTGAATGTGCTCATTAGTGAAAATGTTGAGGATTCACTCACACAGACATGAACACACAGACATGAACACACAGAAACGAACACACAGACATGAACATACAGACATGAAAACACAGATATGAACACACAGCAAGTAGCCTAGTAGTTAGAGCGTTGGACTAGTAACCAAAAGGTTGCAAGATCGAATCCCCGAGCAGACAAGGTAAAAATCTGTTGTTCTGCACCTGAACAAGGCAGTTAACCAACAGTTCCTAGGCTGTCATTGAAAATAAGAATTTGTTCTGAACTGACTTGCCTAGTTAAATAAAGGTAAAAAAAACAGACATGAACATTTAGACATGAAAATACAATGTTTGCACAGACGAACAAACACACACACATTTGCTTACGTTCAAAGGCCATCCGCATTACCCCCCACACACACCTGTACCTACATACATTTACTGATATACGGTCATCCTCATCTTTCATCCTTGACTTAGCTACCGATCTACACACACACACACACACACACACACACAGCAGGTTAGAACACAGTCCCCCATCATAAAAGTGTTTTATCACCCTGAGTCATTGATGACAAATGTTATACGGAACCAAAAAAGAATACATGAAATTCTTTTTTAAATGTTTAAGGATTTTTTTTGCCATTTCTCGAAAAATATACACTGATACTGTTAAGTACACCAGAATATGTTAGAGGCTTATTTCAACTGTCACGTCCTGGCCAGTATAAGGGTTAATTGGTATTTTAGTTTGGTCAGGACGTGGCAGAGGGTATTTGTTTTATGTGGTTAGGGGTGGTGTTTTTCTAAAAAGGGCATTTGATTTAAGTTTTCTGGGGGTTTTGGGCACTGTTTCTTGTTTAGCGTGAGTGAGCCTAACAGGACTGTCTGTAAATCGCGAGTTCGTTTTTCGTTATTTTTGTATGTTCGTTTTTGAGTTTATTAAATGTTCAAAATGAACTATCACAACTCTGCTGCATATTGGTCATCTTTTTCCGACGATGATTTCGCTATATCGTCAAACGACGAAGAAATCCCTGACAGAATCTCCCACCAAACCAGGACCAAGCAGCAGAGGAAGGAGCAGAGGAATTTTGATTTGGACAAACGGGAGAGATGGACATGGGAGCAGGTTATGGCCGGAGAGAACCCATGGAGTATGGCTGGTAAGGACCGGGAACGTTTCCGAGGATCACGACTGGCGTTGAAGCACGAGAGGCACCCCCAAGAATTCTTTTGGGGGGGGCACACGGGTAGTTTGGCTAGGCCTAGGAAGAGCCGGAAGCCAGCTACCCGTGGTTATATGGAGGAGCGTATGAGGTGGAGAGCGCCATGTTTCGCTGAGGAGCGCACTATCTCACCCATACGCACGCACAGACCGGTGCGCGTTATTCCAGCCCCTCGCAGGTGCCGTGCTAGAGCGGGCATCCAGCCTGGTAGGAGGATGCCTGCTCAGCGCATCTGGTCGCCGGTACGCCTCCGAGGACCAGGCTACCCAACTCCCGCTCTACGCACGGCTACCATCAGGCCCCTGCACAGCCCAGTCTGTCCTGTACATGCACCCCGCTCGTGCAGGGCTACTAGTTCCATCCAGCCAGGACGGGTTGTGCAGGAGGTAAGATCAAGACCGCCTGTGCGCCTCCATAGCCCTGGGTTTCCAGCTCCTGTCTCTCGTGCGGACCCGGAAGTGCGTCAGCCCAGTCCGACTCGTCCTGTTCCCGCACTAGCCTGGAGGTGCGTGTTCCCAATCTGGTACGTCCAGTACCAGCACCACGCACCAGGCTTCAAGTGCGTCATCCCAGTCCGACGTCGCTAGAGCTGCCCGTCAGTCAAGAGTCGCCAGAACTGCCCGTCAGTCAAGAGTCGCCAGAACTGCTCGTCAGTCAAGAGTCGCCAGAACTGCCCGTCAGTCAAGAGTCGCCAGAACTGCCCGTCAGTCAAGAGTCGCCAGAACTGCCCGTCAGTCAAGAGTCGCCAGAACTGCCCGTCAGTCAAGAGTAGCCAGAACTGCCCGTCAGTCAAGAGTCGCCAGAACTGCCCGTCAGTCAAGAATCGCCAGAACTGCCCGTCAGTCAAGAGTCGCCAGAGCCGCCCGTCAGTGAGGAATCGCCAGAGCCGCCCGTCAGTGAAGAGTCGCCAGAGCCACCCACTAGTCAGAAGCTGCCAGAGTGGCCAGACTGCCCGGAGATGTCAGAGTGGCCAGACTGCCCGGAGATGTCAGAGTGGCCAGACTGCCCGGAGATGTCAGAGTGGCCAGACTGCCCCGAGCTGCCAGAGTGGCCAGACTGCCCCGAGCTGCCAGAGTGGCCAGACTGCCCCGAGCTGCCAGACTGCCCCGAGCTGCCAGAGTGGCCAGACTGCCCCGAGCTGCCAGAGTGCCCAGACTGCCCCGAGCTGCCAGAGTGGCTCGACTGCCTGGAACGGCCAGAACCGGAGCCACCTCCAGATATAGGTGGGTTGGGGAGGGGGGGTGTAGCACAGTGCCGTCGTTGACGGCAGCCACCCTCCCTTCCCTCCCTTTAGTAGGGGGGAATTTTTGTTTTGTTGTTGTTGTTTGGGGTTGTTGTTTTTTTTAGTTTTTTTTTTAAAGGTGCTTCCAGGGTTAGCACCTTTAAGGGGGGGTACTGTCACGTCCTGGCCAGTATAAGGGTTAATTGGTATTGTAGTTTGGTCAGGACGTGGCAGAGGGTATTTGTTTTATGTGGTTAGGGGTGGTGTTTTTCTAAAAAGGGCGTTTGATTTAAGTATTCCGGGGTTTTTGGGCACTGTTTCTTGTTTAGCGTGAGTGAGCCTAACAGGACTGTCTGTAAATCGTGAGTTCGTTTTTCGTTATTTTTGTATGTTCGTTTTTGAGTTTATTAAATGTTCAAAATGAACTATCACAACTCTGCTGCATATTGGTCATCTTTTTCCGACGATGATTTCGCTATATCGTCAAACGACGAAGAAATCCCTGACATCAACGTTACACATATAATGTGTAATGCCCAACATCTGTAACCAGTGTGGCTGTTTAACCATGTTCTTTGTGCCAGTGTGTCCATCTAGACTGTCCCCAGGTGTGAGTGTTTATAACACCAGTGTTGTTCAGGTTTGGCCGGTGTAGGCCGTCATTGTAAATAAGAATTTGTTCTTAACTGACTTGCCTTGTTAAATAAAGGTTAAATAAAGGTTAAATGAAGGTTAAATAAACAAACAAAAAAAGAAAAGAAAAGAAAAAGTGATTACTGTCCCGGTCAAAGCAATGCAGCAGGATATCCTGTCCTCTCTATCCTGAGTGGCCACCTGACACAACAACTCTAAGGGATGTCTATGGTAAGACTTGAAGGTCTGCTTATAAACTCTCTATAGACATGATCACATGGTTTGTTAAAGAGAACTAAACACCTGTAGTAAACCTGATGGTCTGGATTGATAAACTGTATTACAGGTCTGGACGATAAACTGTATTACAGGTCTGGATTGATAAACTGTATTACAGGTCTGGATTGATAAACTGTATTACAGGTCTGGATTGATAAACTGTATTACAGGTCTGGATTGATAAACTGTATTACAGGTCTGGATGATAAACTGTATTACAGGTCTGGATTGATAAACTGTATTACAGGTCTGGATTAATAAACTGTATTACAGGTCTGGATTAATAAACTGTATTACAGGTCTGGATTGATAAACTGTATTACAGGTCTGGATTGATAAACTGTATTACAGGTCTGGATTGATAAACTGTATTACAGGTCTGGATGATAAACTGTATTACAGGTCTGGATTGATAAACTGAATTACAGGTCTGGATGATAAACTGTATTACAGGTCTGGATTGATAAACTGTATTACAGGTCTGGATTGATAAACTGTATTACAGGTCTGGATTGATAAACTGTATTACAGGTCTGGATGATAAACTGTATTACAGGTCTGGATTGATAAACTGTATTACAGGTCTGGATGATAAACTGTATTACAGGTCTGGATTGATAAACTGTATTACAGGTCTGGATTAATAAACTGTATTACAGGTCTGGATGATAAACTGTATTACAGGTCTGGATTGATAAACTGTATTACAGGTCTGGATGATAAACTGTATTACAGGTCTGGATTGATAAACTGTATTACAGGTCTGGATGATAAACTGTATTACAGGTCTGGATTAATAAACTGTATTACAGGTCTGGATTGATAAACTGTATTACAGGTCTGGATTGATAAACTGTATTACAGGTCTGGATGATAAACTATATTACAGGTCTGGATGATAAACTGTATTACAGGTCTGGATTAATAAACTGTATTACATGTCTGGATTAATAAACTGTATTACAGGTCTGGATGATAAACTATATTACAGGTCTGGATGATAAACTGTATTACAGGTCTGGATTAATAAACTGTATTCCAGGTCTGGATTAATAAACTGTATTACAGGTCTGGATGATAAACTGTATTACAGGTCTGGATTAATAAACTGTATTACAGGTCTGGATGATAAACTGTATTACAGGTCTGGATGATAAACTGTATTACAGGTCTGGATTAATAAACTGTATTACAGGTCTGGATGATAAACTGTATTACAGGTCTGGATTAATAAACTGTATTACAGGTCTGGATGATAAACTGTATTACAGGTCTGGATTGATAAACTGTATTACAAGTCTGGATTAATAAACTGTATTACAGGTCTGGATGATAAACTGTATTACAGGTCTGGATTGATAAACTGTATTACAGGTCTGGATGATAAACTGTATTACAGGTCTGGATTGATAAACTGTATTACAGGTCTGGATTAATAAACTGTATTCCAGGTCTGGATGATAAACTGTATTACAGGTCTGGATGATAAACTGTATTACAGGTCTGGATTAATAAACTGTATTACAGGTCTGGATTAATAAACTGTATTACAGGTCTGGATGATAAACTATATTACAGGTCTGGATTAATAAACTGTATTACAGGTCTGGATTAATAAACTATATTACAGGTCTGGATTGATAAACTGTATTACAGGTCTGGATTAATAAACTGTATTCCAGGTCTGGATGATAAACTGTATTACAGGTCTGGATGATAAACTGTATTACAGGTCTGGATTGATAAACTATATTACAGGTCTGGATTAATAAACTGTATTACAGGTCTGGATGATGAACTGTATTACAGATCTGGATTAATAAACTGTATTACAGGTCTGGATGATAAACTATATTACAGGTCTGGATTAAGTAACTGTATTACAGGTCTGGATTAATAAACTGTATTACAGGTCTGGATGATAAACTATATTACAGGTCTGGATTAATAAACTGTATTACAGGTCTGGATTGATAAACTGTATTACAGGTCTGGATAATAAACTGTATTACTGGTCTGGATTGATAAACTATATTACAGGTCTGGATTAATAAACTATATTACAGGTCTGGATTGATAAACTGTATTACAGGTCTGGATGATAAACTGTATTACAGGTCTGGATTGATAAACTGTATTACAGGTCTGGATGATAAACTGTATTACAGGTCTGAATTGATAAACTGTATTACAGGTCTGGATTGATAAACTATATTACAGGTCTGGATTGATAAACTATATTACAGGTCTGGATTAATAAACTGTATTACAGGTCTGGATTGATAAACTGTATTACAGGTCTGGATTGATAAACTGTATTACAGGTCTGGATGATAAACTGTATTACAGGTCTGGATTGATAAACTGTATTACAGGTCTGGATTGATAAACTGTATTACAGGTCTGGATTGATAAACTATATTACAGGTCTGGATGATAAACTGTATTACAGGTCTGGATCAATAAACTGTATTACAGGTCTGGATTGATAAACTATATTACAGGTCTGGATTAATAAACTGTATTACAGGTCTGGATGATAAACTGTATTACAGGTCTGGATTAATAAACTGTATTCCAGGTCTGGATTAATAAACTGTATTCCAGGTCTGGATTAATAAACTGTATTACAGGTCTGGATTAATAAACTGTATTACAGGTCTGGATTAATAAACTGTATTCCAGGTCTGGATTAATAAACTGTATTACAGGTCTGGATTGATAAACTATATTACAGGTCTGGATTAATAAACTATATTACAGGTCTGGATTGATAAACTGTATTACAGGTCTGGATGATAAACTGTATTACAGGTCTGGATTGATAAACTGTATTACAGGTCTGGATGATAAACTGTATTACAGGTCTGAATTGATAAACTGTATTACAGGTCTGGATTGATAAACTATATTACAGGTCTGGATTGATAAACTATATTACAGGTCTGGATTAATAAACTGTATTACAGGTCTGGATTGATAAACTGTATTACAGGTCTGGATTGATAAACTGTATTACAGGTCTGGATGATAAACTGTATTACAGGTCTGGATTGATAAACTGTATTACAGGTCTGGATTGATAAACTGTATTACAGGTCTGGATTGATAAACTATATTACAGGTCTGGATGATAAACTGTATTACAGGTCTGGATTAATAAACTGTATTACAGGTCTGGATTGATAAACTATATTACAGGTCTGGATTAATAAACTGTATTACAGGTCTGGATGATAAACTGTATTACAGGTCTGGATTAATAAACTGTATTCCAGGTCTGGATTAATAAACTGTATTCCAGGTCTGGATTAATAAACTGTATTACAGGTCTGGATTAATAAACTGTATTACAGGTCTGGATTAATAAACTGTATTCCAGGTCTGGATTAATAAACTGTATTACAGGTCTGGATTAATAAACTGTATTCCAGGTCTGGATGATAAACTGTATTACAGGTCTGGATTGATAAACTGTATTACAGGTCTGGATTAATAAACTGTATTACAGGTCTGGATTGATAAACTGTATTACAGGTCTGGATGATAAACTATATTACAGGTCTGGATGATAAACTGTATTACAGGTCTGGATTGATAAACTGTATTACAGGTCTGGATTAATAAACTGTATTCCAGGTCTGGATGATAAACTGTATTACAGGTCGGGATTAATAAACTGTATTACAGGTCTGGATTGATAAACTATATTACAGGTCTGGATTAATAAACTGTATTACAGGTCTGGATTGATAAACTGTATTGCAGGTCTGGATTGATAAACTGTATTACAGGTCTGGATTGATAAACTGTATTACAGGTCTGGATGATAAACTGTATTACAGGTCTGGATTGATAAACTGTATTACAGGTCTGGATGATAAACTGTATTACAGGTCTGGATTGATAAACTGTATTACAGGTCTGGATGATAAACTGTATTACAGGTCTGGATTGATAAACTGTATTACAGGTCTGGATTAATAAACTGTATTCCAGGTCTGGATGATAAACTATATTACAGGTCTGGATTAATAAACTGTATTACAGGTCTGGATTGATAAACTATATTACAGGTCTGGATGATAAACTATATTACAGGTCTGGATTGATAAACTATATTACAGGTCTGGATTGATAAACTGTATTACAGGTCTGGATTAATAAACTGTATTACAGGTCTGGATTGATAAACTGTATTACAGGTCTGGATTAATAAACTGTATTACAGGTCTGGATGATAAACTGTATTACAGGTCTGGATTAATAAACTGTATTCCAGGTCTGGATTAATAAACTGTATTCCAGGTCTGGATTAATAAACTGTATTACAGGTCTGGATTGATAAACTGTATTACAGGTCTGGATGATAAACTGTATTACAGGTCTGGATGATAAACTGTATTACAGGTCTGGATTGATAAACTGTATTACAGGTCTGGATTGATAAACTGTATTACAGGTGTGGATGATAAACTGTATTCCAGGTCTGGATTAATAAACTGTATTACAGGTCTGGATGATAAACTGTATTACAGGTCTGGATTGATAAACTGTATTACAGGTGTGGATTGATAAACTGTATTACAGGTCTGGATGATAAACTGTATTACAGGTGTGGATGATAAACTGTATTACAGGTCTGGATGATAAACTATATTACAGGTCTGGATTGATAAACTGTATTACAGGTCTGGATTGATAAACTGTATTACAGGTCTGGATGATAAACTGTATTACAGGTCTGGATTAATAAACTGTATTACAGGTCTGGATTGATAAACTGTATTACAGGTCTGGATTGATAAACTGTATTACAGGTCTGGATTGATAAACTGTATTACAAGTCTGGATTAATAAACTGTATTACAGGTCTGGATGATAAACTGTATTACAGGTCTGGATTGATAAACTGTATTACAGGTCTGGATTGATAAACTGTATTACAGGTCTGGATTAATAAAATGTATTCCAGGTCTGGATGATAAACTGTATTACAGGTCTGGATGATAAACTGTATTACAGGTCTGGATTGATAAACTATATTACAGGTCTGGATTAATAAACTGTATTCCAGGTCTGGATGATAAACTGTATTACAGGTCTGGATGATAAACTGTATTACAGGTCTGGATTAATAAACTGTATTACAGGTCTGGATTAATAAACTGTATTACAGGTCTGGATTAATAACTGTATTACAGGTCTGGATGATAAACTATATTACAGGTCTGGATTAATAAACTGTATTACAGGTCTGGATTGATAAACTGTATTACAGGTCTGGATAATAAACTGTATTACAGGTCTGGATTGATAAACTATATTACAGGTCTGGATTAATAAACTATATTACAGGTCTGGATTGATAAACTGTATTACAGGTCTGGATGATAAACTGTATTACAGGTCTGGATTGATAAACTGTATTACAGGTCTGGATGATAAACTGTATTACAGGTCTGAATTGATAAACTGTATTACAGGTCTGGATTGATAAACTATATTACAGGTCTGGATTGATAAACTATATTACAGGTCTGGATTAATAAACTGTATTACAGGTCTGGATTGATAAACTGTATTACAGGTCTGGATTGATAAACTGTATTACAGGTCTGGATGATAAACTGTATTACAGGTCTGGATTGATAAACTGTATTACAGGTCTGGATTGATAAACTGTATTACAGGTCTGGATTGATAAACTATATTACAGGTCTGGATGATAAACTGTATTACAGGTCTGGATTAATAAACTGTATTACAGGTCTGGATTGATAAACTATATTACAGGTCTGGATTAATAAACTGTATTACAGGTCTGGATGATAAACTGTATTACAGGTCTGGATTAATAAACTGTATTCCAGGTCTGGATTAATAAACTGTATTCCAGGTCTGGATTAATAAACTGTATTACAGGTCTGGATTAATAAACTGTATTACAGGTCTGGATTAATAAACTGTATTCCAGGTCTGGATTAATAAACTGTATTACAGGTCTGGATTGATAAACTATATTACAGGTCTGGATTAATAAACTATATTACAGGTCTGGATTGATAAACTGTATTACAGGTCTGGATGATAAACTGTATTACAGGTCTGGATTGATAAACTGTATTACAGGTCTGGATGATAAACTGTATTACAGGTCTGAATTGATAAACTGTATTACAGGTCTGGATTGATAAACTATATTACAGGTCTGGATTGATAAACTATATTACAGGTCTGGAATAATAAACTGTATTACAGGTCTGGATTGATAAACTGTATTACAGGTCTGGATTGATAAACTGTATTACAGGTCTGGATGATAAACTGTATTACAGGTCTGGATTGATAAACTGTATTACAGGTCTGGATTGATAAACTGTATTACAGGTCTGGATTGATAAACTATATTACAGGTCTGGATGATAAACTGTATTACAGGTCTGGATTAATAAACTGTATTACAGGTCTGGATTGTTAAACTATATTACAGGTCTGGATTAATAAACTGTATTACAGGTCTGGATGATAAACTGTATTACAGGTCTGGATTAATAAACTGTATTCCAGGTCTGGATTAATAAACTGTATTCCAGGTCTGGATTAATAAACTGTATTACAGGTCTGGATTAATAAACTGTATTACAGGTCTGGATTAATAAACTGTATTCCAGGTCTGGATTAATAAACTGTATTACAGGTCTGGATTAATAAACTGTTTTCCAGGTCTGGATGATAAACTGTATTACAGGTCTGGATTGATAAACTGTATTACAGGTCTGGATTAATAAACTGTATTACAGGTCTGGATTGATAAACTGTATTACAGGTCTGGATGATAAACTGTATTACAGGTCTGGATTAATAAACTGTATTACAGGTCTGGATTGATAAACTGTATTACAGGTCTGGATGATAAACTATATTACAGGTCTGGATGATAAACTGTATTACAGGTCTGGATTGATAAACTGTATTACAGGTCTGGATTAATAAACTGTATTCCAGGTCTGGATGATAAACTGTATTACAGGTCGGGATTAATAAACTGTATTACAGGTCTGGATTGATAAACTATATTACAGGTCTGGATTAATAAACTGTATTACAGGTCTGGATTGATAAACTGTATTGCAGGTCTGGATTGATAAACTGTATTACAGGTCTGGATTGATAAACTGTATTACAGGTCTGGATGATAAACTGTATTACAGGTCTGGATTGATAAACTGTATTACAGGTCTGGATTAATAAACTGTATTCCAGGTCTGGATTATAAACTATATTACAGGTCTGGATTAATAAACTGTATTACAGGTCTGGATTGATAAACTATATTACAGGTCTGGATGATAAACTATATTACAGGTCTGGATTGATAAACTATATTACAGGTCTGGATTGATAAACTGTATTACAGGTCTGGATTAATAAACTGTATTACAGGTCTGGATTGATAAACTGTATTACAGGTCTGGATTAATAAACTGTATTACAGGTCTGGATGATAAACTGTATTACAGGTCTGGATTAATAAACTGTATTCCAGGTCTGGATTAATAAACTGTATTCCAGGTCTGGATTAATAAACTATATTACAGGTCTGGATTGATAAACTGTATTTCAGGTCTGGATGATAAACTGTATTACAGGTCTGGATGATAAACTGTATTACAGGTCTGGATTGATAAACTGTATTACAGGTCTGGATTGATAAACTGTATTACAGGTGTGGATGATAAACTGTATTCCAGGTCTGGATTAATAAACTGTATTACAGGTCTGGATGATAAACTGTATTACAGGTCTGGATTGATAAACTGTATTACAGGTCTGGATTAATAAACTGTATTCCAGGTCTGGATGATAAACTGTATTACAGGTCTGGATGATAAACTGTATTACAGGTCTGGATTGATAAACTATATTACAGGTCTGGATTAATAAACTGTATTCCAGGTCTGGATGATAAACTGTATTACAGGTCTGGATGATAAACTGTATTACAGGTCTGGATTAATAAACTGTATTACAGGTCTGGATTAAAAAACTGTATTACAGGTCTGGATGATAAACTATATTACAGGTCTGGATTAATAAACTGTATTACAGGTCTGGATTAATAAACTATATTACAGGTCTGGATTGATAAACTGTATTATAGGTCTGGATTAATAAACTGTATTCCAGGTCTGGATGATAAACTGTATTACAGGTCTGGATGATAAACTGTATTACAGGTCTGGATTGATAAACTATATTACAGGTCTGGATTAATAAACTGTATTACAGGTCTGGATGATGAACTGTATTACAGATCTGGATTAATAAACTGTATTACAGGTCTGGATGATAAACTATATTACAGGTCTGGATTAATAAACTGTATTACAGGTCTGGATTAATAACTGTATTACAGGTCTGGATGATAAACTATATTACAGGTCTGGATTAATAAACTGTATTACAGGTCTGGATTGATAAACTGTATTACAGGTCTGGATAATAAACTGTATTACAGGTCTGGATTGATAAACTATATTACAGGTCTGGATTAATAAACTATATTACAGGTCTGGATTGATAAACTGTATTACAGGTGTGGATGATAAACTGTATTCCAGGTCTGGATTAATAAACTGTATTACAGGTCTGGATGATAAACTGTATTACAGGTCTGGATTGATAAACTGTATTACAGGTGTGGATTGATAAACTGTATTACAGGTCTGGATGATAAACTGTATTACAGGTGTGGATGATAAACTGTATTACAGGTCTGGATGATAAACTATATTACAGGTCTGGATTGATAAACTGTATTACAGGTCTGGATTGATAAACTGTATTACAGGTCTGGATGATAAACTGTATTACAGGTCTGGATTAATAAACTGTATTACAGGTCTGGATTGATAAACTGTATTACAGGTCTGGATTGATAAACTGTATTACAGGTCTGGATTGATAAACTGTATTACAAGTCTGGATTAATAAACTGTATTACAGGTCTGGATGATAAACTGTATTACAGGTCTGGATTGATAAACTGTATTACAGGTCTGGATGATAAACTGTATTACAGGTCTGGATTGATAAACTGTATTACAGGTCTGGATTAATAAAATGTATTCCAGGTCTGGATGATAAACTGTATTACAGGTCTGGATGATAAACTGTATTACAGGTCTGGATTGATAAACTATATTACAGGTCTGGATTAATAAACTGTATTCCAGGTCTGGATGATAAACTGTATTACAGGTCTGGATTGATAAACTGTATTACAGGTCTGGATGATAAACTGTATTACAGGTCTGGATTGATAAACTGTATTACAGGTCTGGATGATAAACTGTATTACAGGTCTGGATTGATAAACTGTATTACAGGTCTGGATTAATAAACTGTATTCCAGGTCTGGATTATAAACTATATTACAGGTCTGGATTAATAAACTGTATTACAGGTCTGGATTGATAAACTATATTACAGGTCTGGATGATAAACTATATTACAGGTCTGGATTGATAAACTATATTACAGGTCTGGATTGATAAACTGTATTACAGGTCTGGATTAATAAACTGTATTACAGGTCTGGATTGATAAACTGTATTACAGGTCTGGATTAATAAACTGTATTACAGGTCTGGATGATAAACTGTATTACAGGTCTGGATTAATAAACTGTATTCCAGGTCTGGATTAATAAACTGTATTCCAGGTCTGGATTAATAAACTGTATTACAGGTCTGGATTGATAAACTGTATTACAGGTCTGGATGATAAACTGTATTACAGGTCTGGATGATAAACTGTATTACAGGTCTGGATTGATAAACTGTATTACAGGTCTGGATTGATAAACTGTATTACAGGTGTGGATGATAAACTGTATTCCAGGTCTGGATTAATAAACTGTATTACAGGTCTGGATGATAAACTGTATTACAGGTCTGGATTGATAAACTGTATTACAGGTGTGGATTGATAAACTGTATTACAGGTCTGGATGATAAACTGTATTACAGGTGTGGATGATAAACTGTATTACAGGTCTGGATGATAAACTATATTACAGGTCTGGATTGATAAACTGTATTACAGGTCTGGATTGATAAACTGTATTACAGGTCTGGATGATAAACTGTATTACAGGTCTGGATTAATAAACTGTATTACAGGTCTGGATTGATAAACTGTATTACAGGTCTGGATTGATAAACTGTATTACAGGTCTGGATTGATAAACTGTATTACAAGTCTGGATTAATAAACTGTATTACAGGTCTGGATGATAAACTGTATTACAGGTCTGGATTGATAAACTGTATTACAGGTCTGGATGATAAACTGTATTACAGGTCTGGATTGATAAACTGTATTACAGGTCTGGATTAATAAACTGTATTCCAGGTCTGGATGATAAACTGTATTACAGGTCTGGATGATAAACTGTATTACAGGTCTGGATTGATAAACTATATTACAGGTCTGGATTAATAAACTGTATTCCAGGTCTGGATGATAAACTGTATTACAGGTCTGGATGATAAACTGTATTACAGGTCTGGATTAATAAACTGTATTACAGGTCTGGATTAAAAAACTGTATTACAGGTCTGGATGATAAACTATATTACAGGTCTGGATTAATAAACTGTATTACAGGTCTGGATTAATAAACTATATTACAGGTCTGGATTGATAAACTGTATTATAGGTCTGGATTAATAAACTGTATTCCAGGTCTGGATGATAAACTGTATTACAGGTCTGGATGATAAACTGTATTACAGGTCTGGATTGATAAACTATATTACAGGTCTGGATTAATAAACTGTATTACAGGTCTGGATGATGAACTGTATTACAGATCTGGATTAATAAACTGTATTACAGGTCTGGATGATAAACTATATTACAGGTCTGGATTAATAAACTGTATTACAGGTCTGGATTAATAACTGTATTACAGGTCTGGATGATAAACTATATTACAGGTCTGGATTAATAAACTGTATTACAGGTCTGGATTGATAAACTGTATTACAGGTCTGGATAATAAACTGTATTACAGGTCTGGATTGATAAACTATATTACAGGTCTGGATTAATAAACTATATTACAGGTCTGGATTGATAAACTGTATTACAGGTCTGGATGATAAACTGTATTACAGGTCTGGATTGATAAACTGTATTACAGGTCTGGATGATAAACTGTATTACAGGTCTGAATTGATAAACTGTATTACAGGTCTGGATTGATAAACTATATTACAGGTCTGGATTGATAAACTATATTACAGGTCTGGATTAATAACCTGTATTACAGGTCTGGATTGATAAACTGTATTACAGGTCTGGATTGATAAACTGTATTACAGGTCTGGATGATAAACTGTATTACAGGTCTGGATTGATAAACTGTATTACAGGTCTGGATTGATAAACTGTATTACAGGTCTGGATTGATAAACTATATTACAGGTCTGGATGATAAACTGTATTACAGGTCTGGATTAATAAACTGTATTACAGGTCTGGATTGATAAACTATATTACAGGTCTGGATTAATAAACTGTATTACAGGTCTGGATGATAAACTGTATTACAGGTCTGGATTAATAAACTGTATTCCAGGTCTGGATTAATAAACTGTATTCCAGGTCTGGATTAATAAACTGTATTACAGGTCTGGATTAATAAACTGTATTACAGGTCTGGATTAATAAACTGTATTCCAGGTCTGGATTAATAATCTGTATTACAGGTCTGGATTGATAAACTATATTACAGGTCTGGATTAATAAACTATATTACAGGTCTGGATTGATAAACTGTATTACAGGTCTGGATGATAAACTGTATTACAGGTCTGGATTGATAAACTGTATTACAGGTCTGGATGATAAACTGTATTACAGGTCTGAATTGATAAACTGTATTACAGGTCTGGATTGATAAACTATATTACAGGTCTGGATTGATAAACTATATTACAGGTCTGGAATAATAAACTGTATTACAGGTCTGGATTGATAAACTGTATTACAGGTCTGGATTGATAAACTGTATTACAGGTCTGGATGATAAACTGTATTACAGGTCTGGATTGATAAACTGTATTACAGGTCTGGATTGATAAACTGTATTACAGGTCTGGATTGATAAACTATATTACAGGTCTGGATGATAAACTGTATTACAGGTCTGGATTAATAAACTGTATTACAGGTCTGGATTGTTAAACTATATTACAGGTCTGGATTAATTAACTGTATTACAGGTCTGGATGATAAACTGTATTACAGGTCTGGATTAATAAACTGTATTCCAGGTCTGGATTAATAAACTGTATTCCAGGTCTGGATTAATAAACTGGATTACAGGTCTGGATTAATAAACTGTATTACAGGTCTGGATTAATAAACTGTATTCCAGGTCTGGATTAATAAACTGTATTACAGGTCTGGATTAATAAACTGTTTTCCAGGTCTGGATGATAAACTGTATTACAGGTCTGGATTGATAAACTGTATTACAGGTCTGGATTAATAAACTGTATTACAGGTCTGGATTGATAAACTGTATTACAGGTCTGGATGATAAACTATATTACAGGTCTGGATGATAAACTGTATTACAGGTCTGGATTGATAAACTGTATTACAGGTCTGGATTAATAAACTGTATTCCAGGTCTGGATGATAAACTGTATTACAGGTCGGGATTAATAAACTGTATTACAGGTCTGGATTGATAAACTATATTACAGGTCTGGATTAATAAACTGTATTACAGGTCTGGATTGATAAACTGTATTACAGGTCTGGATTAATAAACTGTATTACAGGTCTGGATTGATAAACTGTATTACAGGTCTGGATGATAAACTGTATTACAGGTCTGGATTGATAAACTGTATTACAGGTCTGGATGATAAACTGTATTACAGGTCTGGATTGATAAACTGTATTACAGGTCTGGATGATAAACTGTATTACAGGTCTGGATTGATAAACTGTATTACAGGTCTGGATTAATAAACTGTATTCCAGGTCTGGATGATAAACTATATTACAGGTCTGGATTAATAAACTGTATTACAGGTCTGGATTGATAAACTATATTACAGGTCTGGATGATAAACTATATTACAGGTCTGGATTGATAAACTATATTACAGGTCTGGATTGATAAACTGTATTACAGGTCTGGATTAATAAACTGTATTACAGGTCTGGATTGATAAACTGTATTACAGGTCTGGATTAATAAACTGTATTACAGGTCTGGATGATAAACTGTATTACAGGTCTGGATTAATAAACTGTATTCCAGGTCTGGATTAATAAACTGTATTCCAGGTCTGGATTAATAAACTGTATTACAGGTCTGGATTGATAAACTGTATTACAGGTCTGGATGATAAACTGTATTACAGGTCTGGATGATAAACTGTATTACAGGTCTGGATTGATAAACTGTATTACAGGTCTGGATTGATAAACTGTATTACCGGTGTGGATGATAAACTGTATTCCAGGTCTGGATTAATAAACTGTATTACAGGTCTGGATGATAAACTGTATTACAGGTCTGGATTGATAAACTGTATTACAGGTGTGGATTGATAAACTGTATTACAGGTCTGGATGATAAACTGTATTACAGGTGTGGATGATAAACTGTATTACAGGTCTGGATTGATAAATTGTATTACAGGTCTGGATTGATAAACTGTATTACAGGTCTGGATGATAAACTGCATTACAGGTCTGGATGATAAACTGTATTACAGGTCTGGATTGATAAACTGTATTACAGGTGTGGATGATAAACTGTATTACAGGTCTGGATGATAAACTGTATTACAGGTCTGGATTAATAAACTGTATTACAGGTCTGAATTGATAAACTGTATTACAGGTCTGGATGATAAACTGTATTACAGGTCTGGATTAATAAACTGTATTACAGGTCTGGATTGATAAACTGTATTACAGGTCTGGATTGATAAACTGTATTACAGGTCTGGATGATAAACTGTATTACAGGTCTGGATTGATAAACTGTATTACAGGTGTGGATGATAAACTGTATTACAGGTCTGGATGATAAACTGTATTACAGGTCTGGATTGATAAACTGTATTACAGGTCTGGATTGATAAACTGTATTACAGGTCTGGATGATAAACTGTATTACAGGTCTGGATTGATAAACTGTATTACAGGTCTGGATTGATAAACTGTATTACAGGTCTGGATGATAAACTGTATTACAGGTCTGGATTAATAAACTATATTCCAGGTGTGGATGATAAACTGTATTACAGGTCTGGATTGATAAACTGTATTACAGGTCTGGATTAATAAACTTTATTACAGGTCTGGATGATAAACTGTATTACAGGTCTGGATTAATAAACTGTATGATTACAACTCCTCAGAGATTTTGTTTTATACAGATACATTGTATTTGCAGATGTTGATACAGTAACTAATGATATGTAATGACTAACCGGTTACCAATGGTTACCTAACTATGTAATCCTTTGACTTCAGGTGTAAACCTCACCCGGCTAAAGGAATGTCCTGTCTCCCAGAGCCCAGACTGCTGTGTGTCCTGACAGGGCTTTATAAGAACATGACCACAGCAAACGGCTGCTGATTTAACTGGTTTCATTTGAATGAGCAGCCTTTGGGTGAGATTTCAAAAACAACCACAATTATAATGTAACTCTTTCCATGCCTTGTCCCGCTCTTTTTAGTGAGCGTGTGTGTGTGTGTGTACATGATGATGTGTATGTGTGTGTGTGTGTGTGTGTGTGTGTGTGTGTATGTGTGTGTAAATGTCTGTGTGTGTATGTGTGAATGTCTGTGTGTGTAAATGTCTGTTTGTGTGTGTAAATGTGTGTGTGTGTGTGTGTGTGTGAATGTCTGTGTGTGTGTGTGTGTGTGTGTGTGTGTGTGTGTGTGTGTGTGTGTGTGTGTGTGTGTGTGTGTGTGTGTGTGTGTGTCTGAGCGCTTGCAGGACATTATGGCTACCGCCACCCTCCACACCCTCTCTCTGCCTGATGTGCACTTATCACTGTCTCTGGGCACCCAGGCTGTTTAGCCCAGTCAGGAGATAATACTCCCCTGGATCCTCAAGGTCACACACACACACACACACACACACACACACACACACACACACACACACACACACACACACACACACCCCTCCACAAAGTGACTGTCACTGGGCAGAACCACAGAGACACACCACATCCTCCCCATTCCTCCTCTCGGGCTTCCTCTCTCCCTCCTTTCTCCACTGTTTTCCTCTCAGACTTCCTCTCTCCCTTCTTTCTCCACTGTCTTCCTCTCAGACTTCCTCTCTCCCTCCTTTCTCCACTGTCTTCCTCCTCTCAGGCTTCCTCTCTCCCTCCTTTCTCCACTGTCTTCCTCTCAGATTTCCTCTCTCCCTCCTTTCTCCACTGTCTTCCTCCTCTCAGGCTTCCTCTCTCCCTCCTTTCTCCACTGTCTTCCTCTCAGACTTCCTCCCTCCCTCCTTTCTCCACTGTCTTCCTCCCTCAGACTTCCTCCCCCTCTCCCTTCTCCACTGTCTTCCTCTCCTCAGGCTTCCTCCCTCCCTCCTTTCTCCACTGTCTTCCACCTACTCTCCCTTTCTTCATCTCCCTCCTCCTCTCATTCTCTGACAGGGATTACCCACAATCCCTCCTGTAAGTGTGTGACTCTCACCAGAACCCTTCTCAGCCTCTAGGCTACACAAATGACTTTTCACATTTCACTGTGAACAACCACCCACACTGAATAAATTCACTGGAATATGGGATCATTATCTGGGTCTAGGGATGATGCTAGGGCTTCTCTACAATGGAATTCTGACACAAAACCTTCAAGTGGTGTGTGTGTGTGTTGTCCAGAGTTTAGGTGATCTATTTTGGCCCAGGTTTTAATTCCCTGCATGGGAGTTGGCCTGCTAATTTTACTGTAACGTCTCTCTCTCTCTCTCTCTCTCTCTCTCTCCCTCTCCCTAGCTCTGTGTCTCTCTCTCTCTCTCTTTCTCTCTCTCTCTCTCTGTATCTTTCTCTCTCTCTCTCTCTTTCTCTTTCTCTCTCTCTCTCTTTCTCTCTCTCTCTCTGTCTGTCTGTCTCTCTCTCTCTCTTTCCTTAATTGATTAAGACTCTAACCTGCTGATGACTCTAAGCCACCGACCAGCAACACACACATCCAACAAACAACTTGACTGTCAAACAAACACTCACCCACCCAGACACTAACGCATATGGATGCACACAGACACACAGACACACACACACACACACACACACACACACACACACACACACACACACACACACACACACACACACACACACACACACACACACACACACACACACACACACACACACACACACACACACACACGCACACACACACACAAACTCGATAATCAATACTAATCTCGCAAAACAATATTAATCTAATTAACAACTAATCAACATTGATGCTGCACACAGACAAACATTTCAGGAGTACACTGATGTTTACACACAGGGAAATACATTGATGTTAACACACAGGGAAACACATTGATGTTTACGCATAGGGAAATACACTGATGTTTACACACAGGGAAATACATTGATGTTAACACACAGGGAAACACATTGATGTTTACACATAGGGAAATACACTGACGTTTACACATATGGAAATACACTGACATTTACACATAGGGAAATACACTGATGTTTACACTGACGTTTACACATATGGAAATACACTGACATTTACACTGATGTTTACACTGACGTTTACACATATGGAAATACGCTAACGTTTACACTGACGTTTACACATAGGGAAATACACTGATGTTTACACTGACGTTTACACATATGGGAATACACTGATGTTTACACATATGGAAATACACTGACGTTTACACTGACGTTTACAGACAGGGAAATACACTGACGTTTACACACAGAGAAATACACTGATGTTTATACATATGGAAATACACTGACGTTTACACTGATGTTTACACTGACGTTTACACATAGGGAAATACACTGATGTTTACACACAGGGAAATACACTGATGTTTATACATATGGAAATACACTGACGTTTACACTGATGTTTACACTGACGTTTACACATAGGGAAATACACTGATGTTTACACACAGGGAAATACACTGATGTTTATACATATGGAAATACACTGACGTTTACACTGATGTTTACACTGACGTTTACACATAGGGAAATACACTGATGTTTACACTGACGTTTACACACAGGGAAATACACTGATGTTTACACACAGGGAAATACACTGATGTTTATACATATGGAAATACACTGACGTTTACACTGATGTTTACACTGACGTTTACACACAGGGAAATACACTGACGTTTACACACAGGGAAATACATTGAAGTTTACACACAGGGAAATACATTGAAGTTTACACACAGGGAAATACATTGAAGTTTACACACAGGGAAATACATTGAAGTTTACACACAGGGAAATACATTGAAGTTTTACACACAGGGAAATACATTGAAGTTTACACACAGGGAAATACATTGACTTTGAAACATAGGAAAATACATTGATGTTTACACACAGGGAAATTCATTGACGTTTAAGATGACAGTGTGTGCTTTCCGCAGACACATGCATGTGGGAGGCAGACTGAGTTTATCTCTGTCCCAAACGCTGAGAGACTGGCAAGTCACTGAAAGTTCACTCAGTTCACTTTTTGACACGTGATAAGATTTCCTACCAAGTGACCATTTGACAGGCAGATAAAAAGCACAGCCTCAGCACCAGCCTGGACAGTCCTTGATTAAGGCTTCTAATCACATGGTTGAACCTCTCTGATTCAGAGGGGTTGGGTTAAATGCGGAAGACACATTCAAGTTGAATGCATTCAGCTGTACAACTGACTAGGTATCCCCCTTTCCCTTTCTTTCAAGTTTTACACACAGAATCCTCCAGGCTCTGACCTACCTGGCAACTACCAGAGTTTCAGCATCCAGTACAAGCACAGCCTACAACAGGTCCTCTAACCTGCTCCTCTTTCTACAATACTGAACCTCACAGAACTAACTAGATCTACAATACTGAACCTCACAGAACTAACTAGATCTACAATACTGAACCTCACAGAACACCAACTAGATCTACAATACTGAACCTCACAGAACTAACTAGATCTACAATACTGAACCTCACAGAACTCTAACTAGATCTACAATACTGAACCTCACAGAACTCTAACTAGATCTACAATACTGAACCTCACAGAACTAACTAGATCTACAATACTGAACCTCACAGAACTAACTAGATCTACAATACTAAACCTCACAGAACTCTAACTAGATCTACAATACTGAACCTCACAGAACTCTAACTAGATCTACAATACTGAACCTCACAGAACTAACTAGATCTACAATACTGAACCTCACAGAACTAACTAGATCTACAATACTGAACCTCACAGAACTAACTAGATCTACAATACTGAACCTCACAGAACTAACTAGATCTACAATACTGAACCTCACAGAACTCCAACTAGATCTACAATACTGAACCTCACAGAACTAACTAGATCTACAATACTAAACCTCAAAGAACTCTAACTAGATCTACAATACTGAACCTCACAGAACTCTAACTAGATCTACAATACTGAACCTCACAGAACTAACTAGATCTACAATACTAAACCTCACAGAACTAACTAGATCTACAATACTGAACCTCACAGAACTAACTGGATCTACAATACTGAACCTCACAGAACTCTAACTAGATCTACAATACTGAACCTCACAGAACACTAACTGGATCTACAATACTGAACCTCACAGAACACTAACTAGATCTACAATACTGAACCTCACAGAACTCCAACTAGATCTACAATACTGAACCTCACAGAACTAACTAGATCTACAATACTGAACCTCACAGAACTCTAACTAGATCTACAATACTGAACCTCACAGAACTCTAACTAGATCTACAATACTGAACCTCATAGAACTAACTAGATCTACAATACTAAACCTCACAGAACTCTAACTAGATCTACAATACTGAACCTCACAGAACACTAACTGGATCTACAATACTGAACCTCACAGAACTAACTAGATCTACAATACTGAACCTCACAGAACTCTAACTAGGTCTACAATACTGAACCTCACAGAACTCTAACAGGATCTACAATACTGAACTTCACAGAACTAACTAGATCTACAATACTGAACTTCACAGAACACTAACTGGATCTAGAACAGTCAGCTAAATTCAAACCCTGCTGTATCTTGCTACAGCCCAAGTTTCAACCCTCTAGTCAACTCACACCAGATCCCCATCCCTCTCATGTGTCTGTAGTACAATACTGTATGATATAAACTGTCAGCTAAAGTCAAAGCACTGCTGTGTGTCCCTGTTCTGACCTGCAACTGTGGTACTGACTTTCACCCCCAGTAGACACACGCAAGCTCTTCCACCTGCTCCTCTAGCTGTACAGCAGTGCATATGTCCATAGTACAATACTACACCATAAGAAGCTATCCCAGGTAGAGCGAAACTGAAACCCTCTGTCCCAGTCCTGCCTGGTAACAGGACTGTTATTGTGAAGTACACGTATTTACATTTACATTTAAGTCATTTAGCAGACGCTCTTATCCAGAGCGACTTACAAAATGGTACAAGACAACAAAAACTGCTGCAACCCATGTAGTGCTGAGCCCCAAACCAGCGGTGTCCTGTCTCGATTGTCACCCCCCCACCCCACCCCCACCCACACATCTCTCCTCCTTCCCAGGTTTGTCCTCTTACCTTTGTGACAGTCATGCAGAGGCAGTGGGCGAGGAGCGAGCCGGTGTCCACTTAAACCAAAGCTGTAATACGCCGCAGGAGTGAGAGAGAGGAGAGCTCTGCTGAGTACGCACACAGAGAGAGAGGGAGAAAGAGAGCTCTGCTGAGCACGCACAGAGACAGAGAGAGAGAGAGAGAGAGGAGAGCTCTGCTGAGCACGCACAGAGAGAGAGAGAGAGAGAGAGAGAGAGAGAGAGAGAGAGAGAGAGAGAGGAGAGAGAGAGAGAGCGAGAGAGAGAGAGAGAGAGAGAGAGAGAGAGAGAGAGAGAGGAGAGAGAGAGAGAGAGCGCGAGAGAGAGCGAGAGGAGGGGAAAAGCCGGGTTACTGTGTGTCTCCCGCTAAGTGGTGCTGCTGTTGCCCAGTGCTGCTGTTGCCCAATGCTGCTGTTGCCGAGTGCTGCAGTGAAGTAACAGGAGGGAGGCAGCGTGTGGTTACTACAACAGGAAAACGCTCTGCTCTGCTCCGTTCAGTTTCCCTCCCTCTCCCCCTCCTGTCCCCCCTCTCAGCCCTCCTACACACCCACACTGGCTGCACTCCTCTCTCTCTCTCCCTCATCCTGTTCTTTTTCTGCCAATCTGATTACAGACTAGCTAATGAAGCTTATTAATGTGCAGAGGGATGGAGGGATTGGTGTTGCCTGGGACAGGAGAAGGCTGCAGTGGAAGAGAGAGAGAGGGAGGCAGAGCCCAAAGAGCTGTGTGCTGTGTCGCAGTCTACTGCCCGGGGTGTGAGTGCCAAAAGGCTGCACGTCAGCTAGTGCGTGTGTGGGGAAGAGAGTGTGAGAGAGGGAGTGATGGAGAGAGGAGTGATGAGAGAGAGGAGTGATGGAGGGAGAAGAGAGAAGAGTGATGGAGAGAGAGGAGTGATGGAGGGAAAAGAGAGAGGAGTGATGCAGAGAGAAGAGAGAGGAGTGATGGAGGGAGAAGAGAGAGGAGTGATGGAGAGAGGTAGTGATGGAGAGAGGAGAGAGGAGTGATGGAGAGAAAGATGGAGGGCAGGATTCAGTTCACTTTTAACCTTGTTCTGGAAATGTATAGTGGGTAAGAAATATTTAGATAGAATCATTAAGTGGCACAACACACACACACATGTACTCAGACACGGTACTGAACTTCTTAATCTGAAATGCTGACATTATTGAGAGCCAGCAACATACACATCACTTCACTTAACTTCACTACCCATAGTTTAGAAAGGAAAGTGTGTTTCACCATTTATTCAAAAATATTATAATGCATAGTGTTGGAGTTAGGGCTCTGCTCCTTCAGGGCAGCTCACTGCCAGAGCCAAGAGTTAGGACTCCGCTCCTTCAGGGCAGCTCACTGCCAGAGCCAAGAGTTAGGACTCTGCTCCTTCAGGGCAGCTCACTGCCAGAGCCAAGAGTTAGGACTCTGCTCCTTCAGGGCAGCTCACTGCCAGAGCCAAGAGTTAGGACTCTGCTCCTTCAGGGCAGCTCACTGCCAGAGCCAAGAGTTAGGACTCCGCTCCTTCAGGGCAGCTCACTGCCTCAACCAAGAGTTAGGACTCTGCTCCTTCAGGGCAGCTCACTGCCGGAGCCAAGAGTTAGGACTCTGCTCCTTCAGGGCAGCTCACTGCCAGAGCCAAGAGTTAGGACTCCGCTCCTTCAGGGCAGCTCACTGCCAGAACCAAGAGTTAGGACTCTGCTCCTTCAGGGCAGCTCACTGCCAGAGCCAAGAGTTAGGACTCCGCTCCTTCAGGGCAGCTCACTGCCAGAGCCAAGAGTTAGGACTCCGCTCCTTCAGGGCAGCTCACTGCCAGAGCCAAGAGTTAGGACTCTGCTCCTTCAGGGCAGCTCACTGCCAGAACCAAGAGTTAGGACTCTGCTCCTTCAGGGCAGCTCACTGCCAGAACCAAGAGTTAGGACTCTGCTCCTTCAGGGCAGCTCACTGCCAGAACCAAGATTTAGGAATCTGCTCCTTCAGGGCAGCTCACTGCCGGAACCAAGAGTTAGGACTCTGCTCCTTCAGGGCAGCTCACTGCCAGAACCAAGAGTTAGGACTCCGCTCCTTCAGGGCAGCTCACTGCCAGAGCCAAGAGTTAGGACTCTGCTCCTTCAGGGCAGCTCACTGCCGGAGCCAAGAGTTAGGACTCCGCTCCTTCAGGGCAGCTCACTGCCAGAGCCAAGAGTTAGGACTCTGCTCCTTCAGGGCAGCTCACTGCCGGAGCCAAGAGTTAGGACTCCGCTCCTTCAGGGCAGCTCACTGCCAGAGCCAAGAGTTAGGACTCCGCTCCTTCAGGGCAGCTCACTGCCAGAGCCAAGAGTTAGGACTCTGCTCCTTCAGGGCAGCTCACTGCCGGAGCCAAGAGTTAGGACTCCGCTCCTTCAGGGCAGCTCACTGCCAGAGCCAAGAGTTAGGACTCTGCTCCTTCAGGGCAGCTCACTGCCGGAGCCAAGAGTTAGGACTCTGCTCCTTCAGGGCAGCTCACTGCCAGAGCCAAGAGTTAGGACTCCGCTCCTTCAGGGCAGCTCACTGCCGGAGCCAAGAGTTAGGACTCTGCTCCTTCAGGGCAGCTCACTGCCGGAGCCAAGAGTTAGGACTCTGCTCCTTCAGGGCAGCTCACTGCCAGAGCCAAGAGTTAGGACTCTGCTCCTTCAGGGCAGCTCACTGCCAGAGCCAAGAGTTAGGACTCTGCTCCTTCAGGGCAGCTCACTGCCGGAGCCAAGAGTTAGGACTCCGCTCCTTCAGGGCAGCTCACTGCCAGAACCAAGCATCATATGATGATAATAGAACTACAGACAGTCAGTATGATATGCTACATCAGATCCCCTGAAGGATGAAACCCAGAACCCAGACAGGTGGAGGCGGGGCTGGGATATCAGAAAACAACAAGCATAGTGAGTAACAGCTAGTTACAGCAGCAACGGCAGCAAGACACACCAGCGAGTGTGTGAACGTAACATCCTGCATTGAGGAATCATGTGTAGAACTGGTCAACTTAAATAGACTGCATGTAAGTAGATGGTGTGATATCCGCTGATGAGATCAGCTGATGCCCCTACACTGGGGTTCCCCTTCTAAACTGGCTCCTCTTCATTTCCCTGAGACTTTGTTGAATGTGTGTGTGTGTGTGTGTGTGTTTGTTTGTGAGTGAGTACCAGTCTACGTCCATTCGTACAGGAAGTCTTACTTGAGGATGGGTGTCAAATCAATGGACACACTAGGACTACTTCCTGTTAAGAACAATGATCTTTCCTCAAAACACTGTAAGACACTTCACAGTCGCTTTTATTTAGATAAGGGGAAACATAACTGTAAAACTCACTGGACATTAAGAACCTCAACATTCAACTTCATATGTGAATCAATGCTGTAGCCTCAGATGTTTGCAGAGGAACTATTCACATTGGAATAAGGATGTTGTGCAGAATGCTACAGTGTCAAGGACATCTACGAAATACCTAAAAGAACGGCTTGCAGAATACCATTGGTGTTAACCATGTATTATTAACCATTTCATTCCCCTCTGCAATATCTCAAAACAAATCATAAATACACTGTCTGACCTCTATATGATCACACTGTACTGCCTGGACTGTCTGACCTCTATATGATCACACTGTACTTACTGCCTGGACGGTTTGACCTCTATATGATCACACTGTACTGCCTGGACTGTCTGACCTCTATATGATCACACTGTACTGCCTGGACTGTCTGACCTCTATATGATCACACTGTACTTACTGCCTGGACGGTTTGACCTCTATATGATCACACTGTACTTACTGCCTGGACGGTTTGACCTCTATATGATCACACTGTACTGCCTGGACGGTCTGACCTCTATATGATCACACTGTACTGCCTGGACTGTCTGACCTCTATATGATCACACTGTACTGCCTGGACTGTCTGACCTCTATATGATCACACTGTACTGCCTGGACGGTTTGACCTCTATATGATCACACTGTACTGCCTGGACGGTCTGACCTCTATATGATCACACTGTACTGCCTGGACGGTCTGACCTCTATATGATCACTGTGATAACAAACATACTCATATGTGATTGGTATTGGAGTCAATGCATCTTCACATAGCTGTACGAAAGTCCTCCATTCTATGTAATAGGGTCAACCCGATCTAGGTTGAGCTAATTAATAGATATCATTTCATTAAGACAGTTCAACTGGGGAATAAAAAACGTTTCCCTGTGTATTAATGTTATTTTTGTTCAGAAACCATCTGCCTATATTCATCCACATCTGGGGTACGACTGATTACACCAACAAACTACAATGTATTGAAGACATTCAATATGGGTGGCATAGGTCAACTTTACATTTTAGAATACATGGCACAGTGTTGTAAAATTACTTTGATTCTTTATTAAGATTCTGTACACTTTTACAAAAAAAGGATTCCAAAAGGGTTCTTTGACTGTTCCCATAGGAGAACCCTTTTTGGTTCCAGGTAGAACCCTTTTGAGTTCCATGCAGAACTCTCTGTGGAAAGGGTTCTACATGGAACCCAAAGGGTTCTACGTGGAACCAAAAAGTGCTCTTCAAAGGGTTCTCTGACGGGGACAGGCGAAGAACCCTTTCAGGTTCTGGATAGCACCTTTTTTCTCCAAGAGGTCTGAAATGAAATGAATATGAAATGAAATGAATCAAATCTGGAAAAGTCTGAAAGCAGAACAACTTATTTTTCACCCAACATTTTTCCAAGCACCAAAGAATCGCAGCATCTTTGTTTTTGTCACTGGTGACTTTGGTTTGTAACACTGATGTATCTGATTCTCTGACGGGATTATTCATGCTGTATGTTGGAAGCATTCTCACATTCCATTCCACACTGTTAAAAGGCAGGGGCAGACTGGGAGGACACAAGGGGGGTGGGGGGCGGAGTGGAATAGGATCAGGAATAGGAGCTGGGGGCTTGTGTGACTGGGTTGAGGACTGGAGAGGAGTAACTCAGGCCCAGAGGTTACAGAGCCCCGGGTCTGGCCGTTTCCAAGCTCATCTGTCCAAAGTAAAGAAACAGAATTCTTCCGCTGATCGTGTTCCTCGACCCTGGATTTTATAATGTGTGGTGAGTCATTTATTAAAGTGAGTTGACATGCTCAGACTTTGAGACCCTTGGTTGTGTACAGTGGTATCTAATTGAAATGTTCTATTTTTCTATGGGGAAACTGATGGAACCAAATGACTGGGTGTATTCTGTGTTTTTCAGATTGCTGGGTTTCCTGCTTTAACTCAGACTAAATAAAACATTCAAGATCCTCTATTTCTTTTCTTTTAGCTAGAATCCTTAGTTGATACATTACATTTTGGGATAATAAATTAATCATATATACTCATAGATTTTTGAAGAATATTACTTATTAATGAGCTTAGTTCAACTGCAGTAACAGTAACATCAGAACCCCAAATATAAGCTTGTTTTACTCCTATGTTTATAAACAATGTACATGTAACCAAACACTTTATAGCATCAAAACATTGTCTAAAACTATATTTCTGATATCATGGATAGTCAGTCCTTGCATTCATACCTCTGTCTGTGAATTTGAGAATGGTTACATTTCTCCAACCCCATCCTTCAGCTTTCTACCAAAACATAGGCATGGTGGTTGCTTTGTTATTGTTTCAATTAAGGATTCTACCTTTAAAGACCATTCAACACCACATAATTTCTCTGGTTTTCAGAACTACCAAACCAAAAAACTATTGTTCATCTTAAAACTCATCTGAATTTGCAGCATTTCCTCTGATGCATGCAAGCCACAGAAGGTTGTTATGAGCCGTCCTCCCCTCAGCAGCCTCCTGTGATGGAAGCCAGTCTTCCTGCAAAATTGAGACGTCACAGAAAGGCCAAAGCTACACTATCACAAAAATATCCGTTATGGGAGACCACCCTCTGGTGGCTGTAAGTAGAACTGCGGCAAAAAGTATTTTACATTTTTCACTGTAGTATTGCAACAATATTCCATACTTCCGTCTATGAGACGGTTCCAGTGTGTGTCTGGGTTAACCGTATTTATGCCACTGGATATCCTGGTTAAACCGATGTGGTTTAAATGCTTCTCTGTCTCAACTGGCCCTCAATGTCAAGTCTACCGTCATAGTAGGCCCGCCTAGACTAGGCCTACACTAGACTCTTGCACTACAATATATCTCAAATCCAATAACGACCTTTATATTCCACCATTCTATCAAGTGCACAGAGTTTGTAGCTGCCCTTATGATATGAAATCAGCCCCAGACTCTCTATGTGAAGGTAAGTCACTGGGTGGAGCAGGCTGTTAATAGTACTGATAACAAGCCCTTTGAAGTTCACAGGGGCCCTATTATCAAGTATTTCCCATATCAACAAAGTAGTCTGGAATTTTCCGCATATTTTCAGTGATAAATTCGGTACATTGTGTTTGGCTTGCTGGTCGGTGACATGGCATAAGTGCATAAGGAGAACTCTATGCCCAATCCAAGGTACGTTGCTCAGTTGTATGCATAATGGAAACTATCACAGTTGTAATGTGTATCTACATCAGAAGTACATTGCAGCTGTTTATGTAAATACATGGTTTTAGTGACACGTAATGGTTTAACAATAAAAAACATGTTCATCAAGTTTCAACATCGATTTTGCAAATGTATTTCCCCTGACACCACTTCTCTATCAACAGGAGGCAGTGTCTCCCTCTGTCCCATCTGGCTTTGCCAGCGCATCAACACAGGCACATGTCTCTCTCCCGGTAGAGTCCCCTCCATTCCAAACACCGGCCCACCGCAAAATCCTTCCATGCAGAAACTGTTACTCCAGTGGAACTTTTAATGCGCTAGGCTCGAGTTACAGCTTCCCATGCACACTGCATGGTGTTCTAGTCAGCCACAGTCTGCACACAAACCGCTTCCTTTAAGGGGGAGAGAGAGTCGGGGGACTAGGAGAGGACTGTGGAGAGAGAGAGAGAGAGAGAGAGAGAGAGAGAGAGAGAGAAAGAGAGAGAGAGAGAGAGAGAGAGAGAGAGAAAGAGAGAGAGAGAGAGAGTCAGGGGACTAAGAGAGGACTGTGGAGAGAGAGAGAGAGAGAGAGAGAGAGAGGACTATGAGAGGAATATGAGAGGACTTTGGAGAGAGAGAGAGAGAGAGAGGACTATGAGAGAACTGTGGAGAGAGAGAGAGAGAGAGAGAGAGAGAGAGAGGACTATGAGAGGACTGTGGAGAGAGAGAGAGAGAGAGAGAGAGAGAGAGAGAGAGAGAGAGAGAGAGAGAACTGTGGAGAGAGAGGGGACTAAGAGAGGACAGTGGAGAGAAAGGGGACTAAGAGAGGAGTGTGAAGAGAGAGGGAACTAAGAGAGGAGTGTGGAGAGAGAGGGAACTAAGAGAGGAGTGTGGAGAGAGAGGGAACTAAGAGAGGAGTGTGGAGAGAGAGGGAACTAAGAGAGGAGTGTGGAGAGAGAGGGGACTAAGAGAGGAGTGTGGAGAGAGAGGGAACTAAGAGAGGATTGTAGAGAGAGAGGGAACTAAGAGAGGACTGTGGAGAGAGAAGGAACTAAGAGAGGACTGTGGAGAGAGAGGGAACTAAGAGAGGAGTGTGGAGAGAGAGGGAACTAAGAGAGGAGTGTGGAGAGAGAGGGAACTAAGAGAGGAGTGTGGAGAGAGAGGGAACTAAGAGAGGACTGTGGAGAGAGAGGGGACTAAGAGAGGAGTGTGGAGAGAGAGGGAACTAAGAGAGGAGTGTGGAGAGGGTGGAACTAAGAGAGGATTGTGGAGAGAGAGGGAACTAAGAGAGGACTGTGGAGAGAGAGGGAACTAAGAGAGGATTGTGGAGAGAGAGAGAACTAAGAGAGGACTGTGGAGAGAGAAGGAACTAAGAGAGGACTGTGGAGAGAGAGGGAACTAAGAGAGGACTGTGGAGAGAGAGGGAACTAAGAGAGGACTGTGGAGAGATGGATGGAGGGTTAAACGGGGGATGAGGGGGAAAGAGTATAGAAAGAGGAAATAAGAGAGAGATTAGAGGATGAACGTATACTGACTTGTATTGTGAAGTACAATACGTGTGTTTGCCATTTGTTTGGCTTCCTTGTGGTCTAACAACTCGTTGTGGTGTTGTTTGATGCTGTCAAAGTGTGTGTGTGTGTGAGTCAGACAGAGTGTCAGCTGAGAATTCAACATTTGTTCTCATCACACAGGCATCGTTCCAGTCTAGCCTATCCTAGTCTAGTCGGATATTTTCCACTGGTTTCTCAGCCATTAGTGTCTATTCCAGTCCTCCCTGCCTTCCCTCCATCACCTGGAAGAACCCCAACCTTTCATTTGCAGGTTTTATTAGTTCACCTGCCGGTCATATAGAAGCTGTTTTAGGATGTCTTTCGTAGAACAAAGCCCAGTGTGACTTCTTCATGACACAGTCAGAAAGATGAGTGTCAGTATGAAACATTTACAGAAGCATTTCCCTTCTTAAAGTCATGACTTCCGTGACCTTGTCACAGTTACTCAAGTATGACAAAGCCTTTAGTGAGTTATTCAAGCTCTATTAGCTGATGCTATTAGTGGCTAGATGAGGTAAGGACAGGTGAGGAGATTTATGTTGAGCTCTGACCAACGCCAGTTCTTCTGGAAACCCACATATTCTGAGTTGGACAAAAAAACAATAACGTGACCCACACTGAGTCTGGCAAACAACACGCTCACATTCAGTAGACCGCAGTACGAAGGTCCACTAACGTGACCCACACTGAGTCTGGCAAACAACACGCTCACATTCAGTAGACCGCAGTACAAAGGCCCACTAACGTGACCCACACTGAGTCTGGCAAACAACACGCTCACATTCAGTAGACCGCAGTACAAAGGTCCACTAACGTGACCCACACTGAGTCTGGCAAACAACACGCTCACATTCAGTAGACCGCAGTACAAAGGCCCACTAACGTGACCCACACTGAGTCTGGCAAAAAACACGCTCACATTCAGTAGACCGCAGTACAAAGGTCCACTAACGTGACCCACACTGAGTCTGGCAAACAACACGCTCACATTCAGTAGACCGCAGTACAAAGGTCCACTAACGTGACCCACACTGAGTCTGGCAAACAACACGCTCACATTCAGTAGACCGCAGTACAAAGGCCCACTAACGTGACCCACACTGAGTCTGGCAAACAACACGCTCACATTCAGTAGACCGCAGTACAAAGGCCCACTAACGTGACCCACACTGTCTGGCAAACAACACACTCACATTCAGTAGACCGCAGTACAAAGGTCCACTAACGTGACCCACACTGAGTCTGGCAAACAACACGCTCACATTCAGTAGACCGCAGTACAAAGGTCCACTAACGTGACCCACACTGAGTCTGGCAAACAACACACTCACATTCAGTAGACCGCAGTACAAAGGCCCACTAACGTGACCCACACTGAGTCTGGCAAACAACACGCTCACATTCAGTAGACCGCAGTACAAAGGCCCACTAACGTGACCCACACTGAGTCTGGCAAACAACACACACATTCAGTAGACCGCAGTACAAAGGTCCACTAACGTGACCCACACTGAGTCTGGCAAACAACACGCTCACATTCAGTAGACCGCAGTACAAAGGCCCACTAACGTGACCCACACTGAGTCTTTGAAACAACACGCTCACATTCAGTAGACCGCAGTACAAAGGCCCACTAACGTGACCCACACTGAGTCTGGCAAACAACACGCTCACATTCAGTAGACCGCAGTACAAAGGTCCACTAACGTGACCCACACTGAGTCTGGCAAACAACACACTCACATTCAGTAGACCGCAGTACAAAGGTCCACTAACGTGACCCACACTGAGTCTTTCAAACAACATGCTCACATTCAGTAGACCACAGTACAACGGCCCACTAACGTGACCCACACTGAGTCTGGCAAACAACACGCTCACATTCAGTAGACCGCAGTACAAAGGCCCACTAACGTGACCCACACTGAGTCTGGCAAACAACACGCTCACATTCAGTAGACCGCAGTGCAAAGGCCCACTAACGTGACCCACACTGAGTCTTTCAAACAACACGCTCACATTCAGTAGACCGCAGTACAAAGGCCCACTAACGTGACCCACACTGAGTCTGGCAAACAACACGCTCACATTCAGTAGACCGCAGTACAAAGGCCCACTAACGTGACCCACACTGAGTCTGGCAAACAACACGCTCACATTCAGTAGACCGCAGTACAAAGGCCCACTAACGTGACCCACACTGAGTCTGGCAAACAACACGCTCACATTCAGTAGACCGCAGTACAAAGGCCCACTAACGTGACCCACACTGAGTCTGGCAAACAACACGCTCACATTCAGTAGACCGCAGTACAAAGGCCCACTAACGTGACCCACACTGAGTCTGGCAAACAACACGCTCACATTCAGTAGACCGCAGTACAAAGGTCCACTAACGTGACCCACACTGAGTCTGGCAAACAACACGCTCACATTCAGTAGACCGCAGTACAAAGGCCCACTAACGTGACCCACACTGAGTCTGGCAAACAACACGCTCACATTCAGTAGACCGCAGTACAAAGGCCCACTAACGTGACCCACACTGAGTCTGGCAAACAACACGCTCACATTCAGTAGACCGCAGTACAAAGGCCCACTAACGTGACCCACACTGAGTCTGGCAAACAACACGCTCACATTCAGTAGACCGCAGTACAAAGGCCCACTAACGTGACCCACACTGAGTCTGGCAAACAACACGCTCACATTCAGTAGACCGCAGTACAAAGGCCCACTAACGTGACCCACACTGAGTCTGGCAAACAACACGCTCACATTCAGTAGACCGCAGTACAAAGGCCCACTAACGTGACCCACACTGAGTCTGGCAAACAACACGCTCACATTCAGTAGACCGCAGTACAAAGGCACACGTGGAAGCAGTTTAGAAGTTTAGAACCCCTTTTTAATGCAGCAGACACTAACTAAAGAAAAACAGTGATATATAGATTGTGCTTTTGCTTTCAGTTCAGTCAGGATATTAACAAACAAATACTAGATAATGTTCCCCCTTAATCTTACGTGCCTCATTAAGTTAATGTAATGTTATTTCTTAAGAGTTTACCCCAGAGAGAGCAGGCAGCAAATAGACGACGTCTCCTGAAACTTAAAACATTTCTAAGCTTGTATGAACAAATAGACATAGCTAACACAAAGTCCCATTTGCTTATCTTCACAGTTCACTAGTCTACGCTAGCAAGGCTAGCAAGGCTCAGCTGTATTGGTGGCCGAAGTCTCCATCAGATTCAATGGCATTCTAGTGCTTTTATCGCAAAGCTAAGCCCGGAGTGAGACCCTCAGACAGACCAGTGAGCTTTGTAAACAGAGGCAGACCCAGACATAATTGAAGAAAGAGTGCCGGACTGAGCACAAGGCCTTGTTCTCCCTTTGAGGTGAACAGATAGACAGGCCACACAGACACAAATATAGTAGTTCTAAGGTAGATGCTAAGTGGGATCCTTGGGACCACCCAACCCTAAACCCTAACTCCTACCCTAACCTTAACCATAACCCTTTAACTCATCCTAACCTTAACCTATTCTACTGATCCATTTATTTTATGTTGGTATTTTGATATTTTATTGTTGCTGTATTGTCAAGAAGGAACCTGCAAGTAAGCATTTCATTGGATGGTGTATACCATGTGTATCCTGTACATACAACTAATACAATATAAAACCTTAACCGGATTATGGACTATGGTTAAGGGTATGAAACAAGGGATCATGGACTATGGTTAAGTGTATATATGAAACAAGTGTGAAATGGTCTTATTCACAACAATGAGGGCAACTGGATGAAACCAACCACCTGGATGAGTGACAATGCCCAGGGGTAGAAGCTGAACGCTTTATGTGGAGACGTAGAGTGTTGATGGACACACTGGAACAGAAGAGATATTGTCAATGTAATGCCTTTACTAGTCCGTCTTTACACTTATCAGGCATTGAAACGTCATGTTGGCCATCGATTATCAGACGCACAGGACAAAATCAAATCAGTGAAACAATGTCATTGGGTAGCAGAGTTTTTCACGACGTTCTGGACTTCAATGCAGAAGAAGTGGTTAGCAAGACAGAGACATCTATAATTGAAACATCGCAGTACAGAAGCAGTGTACCAGCCTAGCTCTGGATGTGGCTCTGTGTCACGTCCTGGCCAGTATATAAGGTTAATTGTTTTGTAGTTTGGTCAGGGCGTGACAGAGGGTATTTGTTTTATGTGGTTCAGGGTGGTGTGTTTGATTAAGGGTGTTTGATTTAGTATTTCCGGGGTTTTGGTTTATAGTCTATGTATTTCTATGTCTAGTCTGGTGAGTGTGTTTCTATGTTGGTTAATTGGGATTGGGACTCTCAGTTGAAGGCAGGTGTTGTCTATCTGCCTTTGATTGAGAGTCTCATATATAAGGGTGTGTTTGTGATTTGTGGGTGATTGTTCTGTGTTCAGCCCTAGGCTTTGCCAGACTGTTTTGTTGTTCGTTCGTTTTTTCGTGTTTTGTTGTTTTGGAGTGTTCGTTTGAAAGTTAATAAATCGAAAAATGAGCATACACGTACCTGCTGCATTTTGGTCCTCATTCAGCCGTGACACTCTGTGAAATGTATACACCATGGTTTGGACTTTGGAGTCTTTCACAGTGGCATAAAACCTAGATCTCCATCTTTGGGTGTCTCTTATCAGAAACAGCCAGACAGCAGCAGGGTTGAGGGATGGCAACTCAAGTCTTCCCATGTTTAAACTTGTGTGCTGAGTTCATGATGGCTTACATACACAGTCAGCATTCATTTTTTGGTACCCCAGGATGTCTCTGTGGTACACATGAAATAGTCAATGTCTAGTCTGATACATCCGTGAGGAGGGTATCAGGACATTAGAAAGCAGTGTTTTATACTCAGGAATCAGTGTTTTATACTCAGGTATATCAGTGAGGAATGAGTGTTTTATACTCAGGTATATCAGTGAGGAATCAGTGTTTTATACTCAGGTATATCAGTGAGGAATCAGTGTTTTATACTCAGGTATATCAGTGAGGAATGAGTGTTTTTATACTCAGGTATATCAGTGAGGAATAAATGTTTTTATTCTGAGGTATATCAGTGAGGAATGAGTGTTTTATACTCAGGTATATCAGTGAGGAATGAGTGTTTTATACTCAGGTATATCAGTGAGGAATGAGTGTTTTATACTCAGGTATATCAGTGAGGAATAAGTGTTTTATACTCAGGTATATCAGTGAGGAATAAGTGTTTTATACTCAGGTATATCAGTGAGGAATGAGTGTTTTATACTCAGGTATATCAGTGAGGAATGAGTGTTTTATACTCAGGTATATCAGTGAGGAATGAGTGTTTTATACTCAGGTATATCAGTGAGGAATGAGTGTTTTATACTCAGGTATATCAGTGAGGAATGAGTGTTTTATACTCAGGTATATCAGTGAGGAATGAGTGTTTTATACTCAGGTATATCAGTGAGGAATGAGTGTTTTATACTCAGGTATATCAGTGAGGAATGAGTGTTTTATACTCAGGTATATCAGTGAGGAATGAGTGTTTTATACTCAGGTATATCAGTGAGGAATGAGTGTTTTATACTCAGGTATATCAGTGAGGAATAAATGTTTTATACTGAGGTATATCAGTGTAGCAAGTTGTCTTCAGGAAAAGTGTCATAGTTATTTATTTGTTCTCATTTTAATCTGAATGGTCTGGGCCTCAAGACAGTGAAGTCTTGTAGGGATGTTGACTGACTGCATTCTCAGCAAAGTGCTAAATCTAGCTTTTGTGACGATGCACTGCTGTTGTCAACCTTGGTTACGCTTTGAACTTGGGAATGTATGTAACTGTACTGTTCTGATTTGCTAATGTAAGAATTGCACGAAGGCGGAATGATCCAGTGAAATCCATGACAGATCTCTTTTGTCAACGGTTGTCTTATTTTATTTTAGTGACTGAATGCTTCATGGTTGAGTTCTGCTTAGTATCTTAACAGGTGTTCAACATTAACATCCATCTCCTGCTGATCGTCAATCCATACTATATTTTCAGTCAGTCAGCAGGCCCCTTAGACTGAGAGTGACTCTCAGTGCTCATATTTTATTTATTTATTTTTTATTTCACCTTTATTTAACCAGGTAGGCAAGTTGAGAACAAGTTTTCATTTACAATTGCGACCTGGCCAAGATAAAGCAAAGCAGTTCGACAACATACAACAACACAGAGTTACACATGGAGTAAACAACATATAGTCAAAAATACAGTAGAAAAAAAATAAGACTATATACAATGTGAGCAAATGATGTGAGATAAGGGAGGTAAAGGCAAAAAAAATGCCATGGTGGCAAAGTAAATAAAGTATAGCAAGAAAAACACTGGAATGGTAGATTTGTAGTTTGAAGAAAGTTCAAAGTTCAAATCTAAATAATATGGTGCAAAGGAGCAAAATAAATAAAATAAATAAATACAGTAGGGGAAGAGGTAGTAGTTTGGGCTAAATTATAGATGGGCTATGTACAGGTGCAGTGATCTGTGAGCTGCTCTGACAGCTGGTGCTTAAAGCTAGTGAGGGAGATAAGTGTTTCCAGTTTGAGATTTTTGTAGTTCGTTCCAGTCATTGGCAGCAGAGAACTGGAAGGAGAGACGACCAAAGGAGGGGTTGGCTTTAGGGGTGACCAGAGAGATATACCTGCTGGAGCGCGTGCTACAGGTGGGTGCTGCTATGGTGACCAGTGAGCGGAGATAAGGGGGGACTTTACCTAGCAGGGTCTTGTAGATAACCTGGAGCCAATGTGTTTGGCGACGATTATGAAGTGAAGGCCAGCCAACGAGAGCATACAGGTCGCAGTGGTGGGTTGTATATGGGGCTTTGGTGACAAAACGGATGGCACTGTGATAGACTGCATCCAGCTTGTTGAGTAGGGTATTGGAGGCTATTTTGTAAATGACATCGCCGAAGTCGAGGATTGGTAGGATGGTCAGTTTTACGAGGGTATGTTTGGCAGCATGAGTGAAGGATGCTTTGTTGCGAAATAGGAAGCCAATTCTAGATTTCACTTTGGATTGTAGATGATTGATGTGAGTCTGGAAGGAGAGTTTACAGTCTAACCAGACACCTAGGTATTTGTAGTTGTCCACAAATTCTAAGTTTGAACCGTCCAGAGAAGTTATGCTGGATGGGCGGGCAGGTGCAGGCAGCGATCGGTTGAAGAGCATGCATTTAGTTTTACTTGTGTTTAGGAGCAGTTGGAGACCACGGAAGGAGAGTTGAATGGTATTGAAGCTCGTCTGGAGGGTTGTTAACACAGTGTCCAAAGAAGGGCCAGAAGTATACAGAATAGTGTCGTCTGCGTAGAGGTGTATCAGAGATTCACCAGCAGCAAGAGCGACATCATTTATGTATACAGAGAAAAGAGTTGGCCCAAGAATTGAACCCTGTGGTACCCCCATAGAGACTGCCAGAGGTCCAGACAGTAGGCCCTCCGATTTGACACACTGAACTCTGTCAGAGAAGTAGTTGGTGAACCAGGCGACGCAATCGTTTGAGAAACCAAGGCTACTAAGTCTGCCGATGAGGATGTGGTGATTAACAGAGTCAAAAGCTTTGGCCAGGTCAATGAATACGGCAGCACAGTATTGTTTCTTATCGATGGCGGTTACGATGTCGTTTAGGACCTTGAGCGTGGCTGAGGTGCACCCATGACCAGCTCTGAAACCAGATTGCATAGCGGAGAGGGTGCGGTGGGATTCGAAATAGTCGGTAATCTGTTTGTTGACTTGGCTTTCGAAGACTTTGGAAAGGCAGGGTAGGATGGATATAGGTCTGTAGCAATTTGGGTCAAGAGTGTCACCTCCTTTGAAGAGGGGGATGACAGCAGCTGCTTTCCAATCTATGGGAATCTCAGACGACACGAAAGAGAGGTTGAACAGGCTAGTAATAGGGGTTGCAATAATTTCGGCAGATAATTTTAGAAAGAAAGGGTCCAGATTGTCAAGCCCAGCTGATTTGTAGGGATCCAGATTTTGCAGCTCTTTCAGAACATCAGCTGAATGGATTTGGGAGAAGGAGAAATGGGGGAGGCTTGGGCGAGTAGCTGTGGGGGGTGTAGTGCTGTTGAATGCAGTAGGGGTAGTTAGGTGGAAAGCATGGCCAGCCGTAGAAAAACGCTTATTGAAATTCTCAATTATAGTGGGCTTATCGGTGGTGACAGAGTTTCCTATCCTCAGTGCAGTGGGCAGTTGGGAGGAGGTGTTCTTATTCTCCATGGACTTTACAATGTCCCAGAACTTTTTAGAGTTGGAGTTGCACGAAGCAAATTTCTGTTTGAAAAAGCTAGCCTTGGCGTTTCTAACTGCCTGTGTGTATTGGTTTCTAACTTCCCTAAAAAGTTGCATATCGCGGGGGCAGTTCGATGCTAATGCAGAACGCCACAGGATATTTTTGTGTTGGTTAAGGGCAGTCAGGTCTGGGGAGAACCAAGGGCTATATCTGTTCCTGGTTCTAAATTTCTTGAAAGGGGCATGCTTATTTAAGATGGAGAGGAAGGCATTTAAAAAAAATAACCAGGCATCCTCTACTGACGGGATGAGGTCAATATCCTTCCAGGATACCAGGGCCAGGTCGATTAGAAAGGCTTGCTCGTTGAAATGTTTCAGGGAGCGTTTGACAGTGATGAGTGGAGGTCGTTTGACCGCTGACCCATTACGGGTGCAGGCAATGAGGCAGTGATCGCTGAGATCTTGGTTGAAAACAGCAGAGGTGTAATTAGAGGGCACATTGGTTAGGATGATATCTATGAGGGTGCCAGTGTTTGCGGCTTTGGGGTTGTACCTGGTGGGTTCATTAATAATTTGTGTGAGATTGAGGGCATCAAGCTTGGATTGTAGAATGGCTGGGGTGTTAAGCATGTCCCAGTTTAGGTCGCCTAGTAGCACGAGCTCTGAAGATAGATGGGGGGCAATCAGTTCACATATGGTGTCCAGAGCACAGCTAGGGGCCGAGGGGGGTCTATAGCAGGCGGCAACGGTGAGAGACTTGTTTTTGGAGAGGTGGATTTTTAAAAGTAGAAGTTCAAATTGTTTGGGTACAGACCTGGATAGCAGGACAGAACATATAGAGTGAACTAGTACGAAGCTATGGCTGTCAGCATCAGTGGGGGGGTATTTACTTGGTTGTGACAGAGGAAAGACACTAGGCGTGCAGGGAGCCCATTACTTCCCAACTCGACTCCAGGAATGGCGCCCTGACCCTAAATCACAAGCAGTAGGAGCCATTGGGAATGTAGAAAGACAGAGTTGGTATTTCCAGCTAAACAATCTCATTCCTGGACACCAGCTGTTTGGCAGAGTGAGAGTGGGAAGCCAGCCAGCAATGCTCCAGGCCATTTTGTAAAGGTGCCTGTGAATTTTTTCCTAGTCCTCTTTTTTGGGATTCAGGAAACAAGTCATTGGTCTTTTTTCGGCATCTGTGACGTTCATTATGTGTTTATTTTTACTGTGTCTGGCATACTGGCCATGGTTGTGGTGTCTGTGATCGGAGTCCAGGAAACTGGTACTTTCGAGGTCTAACTCTGTGCTATCGTCTCTGATCTGCACCACTGAGAGATATTATTCCTAATCAATTCTTCCTCCAGATTTCGTCATTGTTTGAGAATGAGAAAGTCAATCTGTGAGAGAGGAAAAGTTACCTTTGCCTGTAAAGAATCAAGCTGAAAGACAGAAAATGAGGTAGGCCTAATCACTCTTAGAGGGCCATTGTGGATCAATATTCAAAAAGTATTTTTCTCTTTTCATACAGCAGGAAGCAGTGGATACGTATTTGTGGATTTCTTTGGAGCAATGATGTTCCATCCTGGTTCTGTAGACGTACAGGGTGTGTAAGATTTCATTTTAGTTCATCACCAACACACCTGATTAGACTAACCAATGTATCTTCATGCCCCTGATAAATGGAATCAGGTGAGTTAACTGGTCTGGAACAAAAGCTTGCACAGTTTGTTGTTCTCCAGAACCAGGATGGAAGAATACTGTTTTATGGTGTTTCTGCCATGTAGTTCACAACTATCCTGTCCTTTGTAATCCTAAAGGGCAAGACTTGGGCTTGTTTGAAATCTATATATATATATATATATATATATATACGTTTTTTATTTAACCTTTATTTAACAAGGCAAGTCAGTTAAGAACAAATTCTTATTTACAATGACAGCTGACACTGGCCAAACCCGGATGACGCTGGGCCAATTGTGCGCCGCCCTGTGGGACTCCCAATCACAGCCGGTTGTGATACAGCCTGGATAGAACAGAGTTTATGTAGACTAGGACATTTCTTTTTAGGTATTAAGATGCAACAATGTATTGTACAACATTCTAACAATGTCTTTTAAATGAGGTCCTGGCTAAAATAGTCTATTTTTATGTCGTAGCTTAGAACAAGAGCATTTTGTATGCCTTGTTTGATTAAATCAATACAATTGTGATGGAAGTGTATTGATCACTGGCTTTAAAGTAAACAAACATTGCAGTCAGTTCACTTGGCATGATATAAATCATAATGAAAGTAAACAAGTGGTTCTGATTACCTTCCTTCTTTTATACACTTTATATCCTTTTTAAGTTTTGCCTGTTCTTTCCACTACTGTAAGTACACATGCTCTTTGAAATGGCACAGCAATTTCAGCCCCAGTGCTTCCCCTCCCCTTCTTTAACAATGAAACCTTGGTTATTTTTCTGCCACACATACAGATGTAGGATCTTAATTTGAGCCAGTTTGCTACAGCAGGAAAATAATCATATAGGAAATGTGAATTATTATGTGGATTATAATTTGTGGACATTTCTGTAGGGGTTGATACATGTTTTGTGAGGGAAAATGAAGTCTGAATTTTCATAGTGGAAATTACAAACTTCAGAAGCCTTTTTAAAACCTTAAATGCACTTCAAGTTTTAAATGTCCTGCAACAGGGTCATCAAATTAAGATCCTACACCTGTACCATTTGGAGCGATGTTGTAATATGTAAGGGTGAAACGTATTCTTTTGTCATTATATGTAGTGTGCCTAATATGCTGCATAGCATGAACATATCTGGCTGATTCCCTGCAGTGGCTAGTGACTTGCTGCAACACAGTCAGTCAGTCAACAAATGAGAAGCTACTCAATACGCAGGTATGGTCTTTAAAAAGACCATACCAATCAGACAGAATATAACCAACTTCCCCAGAGCCAACTGCCAAGTCCGATAGAAGAAATACATAAAAAGTTAAACCCCAGCTCAAACAGTAGCTGCCACAGACTAGAGCAACACCAGAAAACAGGCAGCACAGACCTTTCTGGAGAAAAGACTTCACCACAACATGTTCCATTATCTGCTGATATGCCATCATATGGAGTGGATTTAGAAACACTGTGAGAGGGACTTAGCTTGGTGTTTCAGTGGTCAACCCACGATAGATGATTACCTATAAGCCTTTGGAAACCTAATAATTACATGCAGAAAATCACAGAGCTCTAGGGAAAGAAAAACTCAAAAAAATACATTTTCCCTCAAACATTTTTTTCCATCTGTCTCCAAATGAACGTAAACGCAAGCTCAATGAAACAGGAGTATGTGTTCCGCCATGACAAAGACATGTTGGAGGCAAAAGTTTACTTCAGACCGCAGGACTCCATGACCTAATGAGACAATACAGTTGAAGTCGGAAGTTTACATATACTTAGGTTGGAGTCATTAAAGCTCGTTTTTCAACCACTCCACAAATTTCTTGTTAACAAACTATAGTTTAGGCAAGTCGGTTAGGACTTGTGCGTGACACAAGTCATTTTTCCAACAATTGTTTACAGACAGATTATTTCACTTATAATTTCCCTGTATCACAATTTCAGTGGGTCAGAAGTTTACATACACAAAGATGACTGTGCCTTTAAACAGCTTAGAAAATTCCAGAAAATGATGTCATGGCGTTGAGTCAATTGGAGGTGTACCTGTGAATGTATTTCAAGGCCTACCTTCAAACTCAGTGCCTCTTTGCTTGACATCATGGGAAAATCAAAAGAAATCAGCCAAGACCTCCACAAGTCTGGTTCATCCTTGGGAGCAATTTCCAAATGCCTTAAGGTACCATGTTCATCTGTACAAATAATAGTACGCAAGTATAAACACCATGGGACCACGCAGCTGTCATACCGCTCAGGAAGGAGACGTTTTCTGTCTCCAAGAGATGAACGTACTTTGGTGTGAAAAGTGCATATCAATTCCAGAACAACAGCAAAGGACCTTGTGGAGATGCTGGAGGAAACAGGTACAAAAGTATCTATATCCACAGTAAAACGAGTCCTATATCGACATATCTGGAAAGGCCGCTCAGCAAGAAGAAGCCACTGCTCCAAAACCGCCATAAAAAAGCCAGGCTACGGATTGCAACTGCACATGGGGACAAAGATCGTACTTTTTGTAGAAATGTCCTTTGGTCTGATGAAACAAAAATAGAACTGTTTGGCCATAATGACCATTGTTATGTTTGGAGAAAAAAGAGGGATGCTTGCAAGCTGAAGAACACCCATCCCAACTGTGAAGCACGGGGGGTGGCAGCATCATGTTGTGGGGGTGCGTTGCTGCAGCAGGGACTGGTGCACTTCACAAAATAGATGGCATCATAAGGAGGGAAAATTATGTGGATATATTGAAGCAACATCTCAAGACATCAGTCAGGAAGTTAAAGCTTGGTCGCAAATAGGTCTTCCAAATGGACAATGACCCCAAGCATACTTCCAAAGTTGTGGCAAAATGGCTTAAGGACAACAAAGTCAAGGTATTGGAGTGGCCATCAGAAAGCCCTGACCTCAATCCTATAGAAAATTTGTGGGCAGAACTGAAAAAGCGTGTGCGTGCAAGGAGGCCTACAAACCTGACTCAGTTACACCAGCTCTGTCAGGAGGAATGACCCAAAACGTTTGACCCAAGTTAAACAATTTAAAGGCAATGCTACCATATACTAATTGAGTGTATGTAAACTTCTGACTCACTGGGAATGTGATCAAAGACAAAAAAGCTGAAATGAATCATTCTCTCTACTATTATTCTGACACTTCACATTCTTAAAATAAAGTGGTGATCCTAACTGACCTAAGACAGGGAATTTTTACTAGGATTAAATGTCAGGAATTGTGAAAAAATGAGTTTAAATGTATTTGGCTAAGTTGTATGTGAACTTCCGACTTCAACTGTATATGGGAACTGCTGCCTGTGCCCTCATGAGCTGTGAATCAGATGACTGGAGCGAGCAATGTGACAAGTGTAGCTCAATTCTGATTGATTGATGTGGCTTCTGGAAAGGAAGACAGCTTTCCAACTCAAAGGATGCACTTAATGTTTTCATTCACAGTCGGGTGGCCGTTTGTACCTGCTGTTATTTCTCCCACACTTCGCATTGTGTGATGATACTGAACGTAGACATATTGTACACTTTATGTGTGAAATCTGTGGAAGTCATTCAATCTGGGTGTCGAGAGAGCGATTGTACTGCTGTGAATCTGCATGCGTGAGCTGTGTGGTGTGAACTGGGTTCCGTCGTCCATCTTGTGGTGTGTGTCTTCAGTTTCCACATTAGTTCATCTCCTAGTACTGCTACTGGCACTCTGCGCCTGCAAGATCTACTGCCAGATATCTGGAAAAGTTAGAATGACTCACTGGCTGAGCCTGGACCATTTCTTCCCTTCTCTTTCTGATATTTGTATTTGCCCCTTCCCTTTACATTTTTCACTGTGCAGAGAGGTTTTCCACTGGCATTGAATCCCTAACATAACTGTATCAATTAGCCTAGCCGTTTCCCCTTATTTCTGTTTAGAATGTTTTTAGGGACCATATAAAACATACACACAAATGAAACAGAGCTGAACAGTGAGTTAGTGAGAGGAAGTAACTTGGCAACGCGTTCTTGCTGTGAAGTCCTTCCAGCAAAACATTGCCGTTGATATCCACTGCGTTCCCTGTTTTTATGGCACCTCTGACCACTTTCCTTGTCCTCTACTACATTGGACCTCCATGGAGGATCCAGGAGAGAATTGTTAGAAAATCGGTGTTTTACGACATGCCAAGTCTCCGAAACGCTGAGGAAGGTCCATAGAGGCTGATGAATTTCTATCCTCTGTCAAACTTTTCAGTAGCTCACATATGAGCAGGAACAGGGAGATGTGGAAGAAAGCTTTATTAATGACATAGAAATATGGAAGATATATATACTTTACATTTTTAATGAACTATATAGGTAGGAAAATAATGATTAATGACTCCCTGATTTACCAGTGTTTGGGTCTGTAAATCTACTCATACAGCGTCCTCCTCAGCTTGGAGGACAAACTCACATCAACATTGTTATGTGTAGCATATACTGACTACTTTAGTCATGTGACATTTTCTAATACAATTAAATGACAGTTCTATTGTTAAAATTAACCTTTGAACCGTATGATTGGACCAGAGGCCTCTTAACCCCAAACTAATGCCAATACATACTCTTAACACATAAATATGCATTTTCTGATTCGAGAGCATGCAAATAGTTCACACTGTATTTCCATTGCAACTTCTAGGCCATGGTGCTTGAATCTAGTTTACAACCAGTATGGGCTGTTGATTCCAAAATGTAATCTTTGGGTAACGCTGGTCAGAGTGGTTACATTTGTTTATACACACACTGTCAGCTTAAGCTTCACCATACTGTGTCACATGGTGTGTCCTTAAGAGGCCTCAACAACTTAGAGAGAGCTAGGAGAGAGAGAGAGAGAGAGAGAGAGAGAGAGAGAGAGAGAGAGAGAGAGAGAGAGAGAGAGAGAGAGAGAGAGAGAGCTAGAGAGAGAGCTAGAAGAGGGAGATTGTAGAGAGATAGAGAGATGAAGCTACATTAATGTATATCTGATAACAGCACAGAAAAAGTAAGGTAAGAGAGAGAACATTGTAGCTGTTAGTTTACTACTCTCAGCCTAACAATATCTAACGCAAACATAGTTGGACAACATTTAGACAGCCACTTTTGACTATCCTCAAAGTGTGAAAGCGGTGATTCAAGCCCAGAGAGCAACTGCACATGTGAGACTATGATCTCCATTAATTTAACACCATGAAGCTAAAGTTATAAAGTTATCCTCTACAGGATCGGTGTTCCTAAACCGGGACAGTTGTTGCTCAATAGGCGATAATGTTTATTTATTTATTTCACCTTTATTTAACCAGGTAGGCAAGCTGAGAACAAGTTCTCATTTACAATTGCGACCTGGCCAAAATAAAGCAAAGCAGTTCGACACATACAACAACACAGAGTTACACATGGAGTAAAACAAGCATACAGTCAATAATACAGTAGGAAAATAAGTCTATATACAATGTGAGCAAATGAGGTGAGATAAGGGAGGTAAAGGCAAAAAAGGCCATGGTGGCAAAGTAAATACAATACAGCAAGTAAAACACTGGAATAGTAGATTTGCAGTGGAAGAAAGTGCAAAGTAGAAATAGAAATAATGGGGTGCAAAGGAGCAAAATAAATAAATAAATAAATAAATACAGTAGGGGAAGAGGTAGTTGTATGGGCTAAATTATAGATGGGCTATGTACAGGTGCAGTGTGACTAGAATGACGTTGTATACAACAGCCAACTTTCCGGGACATATAACAGTGTCCAATTTACAGTAGCTATTACAGCAAAACAAGACCATGCTATTGTTTGAGGATAGTGCACAACAACAAAACACTTTTCAGTAATCTTGCTCTGATAAGCTATAATTTGTCATCCTGAGGGTCCCAAAGATAAAATGTAGCATCGTTTTGTTTGATAAAATCAATATTATATTCAAATGTAAGAACTGGGTTCTACAGTTTGACCCCACTGCTGTATCTGTCTCCATGCCTACCACACCCGGCCATCTAGATGTGTGAAGGTTAGTGTTTTTTCTGTAGGGAAGCTAATGATCCATCATGTATGACATTCCTGGGAGTGTGTAAACGTACATTTTCTATTACCAAATTTCAAACTTCTGAATCCTTTTTAAACCAAAAATACACAAAAAGTTATCCTGCAACAAGGTGATAAAATTACGATCCTACATTTGTAGATATTTGGCTTACAATGGGCACTGAAATGAATTTGGTGTTTGGGCAGTCAGACTTTTTTCAAACACTGAAATTAAAGGATGAGACAGGTGAGAGGGATGTACAGAATTTAAATGTTAGACTCTGAGATTGAACCCTGGCCTCCCATAGGAGAATGCAGAGTTCAGAATTGGCTGTGTTACCGCTAGATCAAACTCCAGCATAGCTAACACCTCTTAAAACTCAACCAGAAATACCCAAGGATGGAGATATCGTTGGGAGACAGACCTTGTTGGAATTGATACATAGAAATCCATCCTTTGACAGGAGGTGATATGTGAATGTTGGAACGGTCGATCATGTGTGTCAGTGTCACGGGGAGCTCTGCACGGACTTAGGCTACCAAAAATGTGAAATCCTATACACTTTCCAGGTTAATGGTGAATACAGCCTGTTAGGTGGTTGTGTGCTGAGACTTCTCCTTGACAGACTTTAAAACTATTGATTCCGGTCCAACATTAGCCGCTTGGGAAAAAGGTGTCCTGTTTCTAGGTCCTTGGGGGACTTTTTTGTATGTACTGTATTACATTCTACCCTATCTTAGTCTTGGCAGTTATCTATGGAAAATAAACATCCCAACATGCTACGGGTCTCAAAACGTACAGTTGAGATGTCTTAGGGATCACTTCCAAGATATTGTCCTTCAGTTGCTGTGTAGAGAGAACTCTGGATGAGGAACTTACCGAGCTTAATGCGTTTTGAAGTGGGGTTGGCAACATTGGTTTTCTATCAGATTCTGCGAAGAGCTCTACTTATGGCTTCCAGTATATATGGCTGTTTGAGGCTTCACACACGGCTCAGGGGTTTTAAATCCATTTTCTGCTCTCCGGTGACTCCACCTACCTCAACCACTAGCCGTCTGACACGAGAGGCAGCAGTCAATGACATGGCTTCCTTGCTCCAATGTCAATAATCCAAATATTTTGATTGTTCTGGAAAATGTGTGTTACCATGCTTTGGGAACCGTTCTTTAGGAGCCATGCTTTGGGAACCGTTCTTTAGGAGCCATGCTTTGGGAACCGTTCTTTAGGAGCCATGCTTTGGGAACCGTTCTTTAGGAGCCATGCTTTGGGAACCGTTCTTTAGGAGCCATGCTTTGGGAACCGTTCTTTAGGAGCCATGCTTTGGGACACAACCCACCAAAGTTTATTTGGGCTCAGCTTTTTTCAACTGAACAGGTGTTACTATAGAAGTGTGCAGACTCAGAGAAGAGCCTACAGGCCACTTGGGTTAGAGACTTTAGCTCGACAAGCAAATGCTGTTTCTAATGGTAGCTAGCTGTTTGTATTGGAGCCCCGTGTGCAGTTGGTTGCGTTTAAGGCTGTAATTCAGTTTACAACGTAACTATGGAAGAGCCACACATTACATTTACATTTTAGTCATTTAGCAGACGCTCTTATCCAGAGCGACTTACAGTAGTGAATGCATACATTTCATTTTCATTTCTTTTTTTTCTTAGTACTTGGCCCCCCGTGGGAATCGAACCCACAACCCTGGTGTTGTAAACACCATGCTCTACCAACTGAGCTACGGGGAAGGCCTAACAAGAGGTCCTGTACATGCGTCTGCCTTATTCCCAACCCTTACAAAACCAGTAGCTGAGTAAAGGAAACAGGAGGAGAGGCCAGTGCAGGGAGGGCCTTGAGGACGTTATGACCTGTGATAGATGGAGACCTCAACATGTGGCAGCAGTAAGCTCTGAGCTCCGATGGAGGTCAGCTATTTGTTGCTCTTGTACTGATCCCAGTGGGCCTGATCTGTGAGTGGCTCAAGCCCCTGTCCCTCCCCAAACGGACGGCCGTATATCATCACAAGGCAGACAATCCGGGGTGGTTGAGGTCATTTCTTGCAGTTACCAAATGGTGTTGGGAGGCCTCCTAGGAGGTGAAGAAAGCGTAGCTCCCATTCGTACGACAAGTATTGATTTCAGGGTACGCATCACAGCAGAATAGGATTTAGAAAAGCTGACTTCTCACACCCCTTAGAGTTCCCCACAGTTCCCCTTCTTTCCTGAAAGCCAGTTAAATATCCTCATGGCAATTTTGGTCAGCAGTACAGCATCGTGGGGAACATTTCCACCCAGTCTGGAAATATTGACGGAGGCAACCCAATTCCTGCACTGCGTTGTCGTTCTGCCTCCATTAAGAGCAAAAAATACCTCATTTTAATTCTAGGTTCCTCTCCGATTTATCATTTGCCTCTCGATGTTGTCCCAAACTGACAGTGGGGATGGTGGATTCTTGAGCTGTGAGCTCATACACCCACAATACTGGTAGATACCACTTTATGTTGTGTTGTAATGGTTACCACCCCCCCCCCCCTCTCTGCTTTCTTTGCAATTTGAGAATGTTGTGTTCCGAGGAAATTTAGGGTCGAGACATGCTGCTTTTTAAAATCCCTTTCCCAATGTAGGTTAGTTAGTTTGTGCTCTGGGAAGTCAGTGTCTTGAGACTCTCATGGGTTCTATCTGCTACAGTCATTAGTTTAACTCAGTCAGACAAAAGGCAATGTAGTGTCAATGTGGATGATGCATTAAGTCAACTAGTCTCTCTGTTGTTCTAACCAGAACATCAAATCAAATTTTATTTGTAAATACACATGGTTAGCAGATGTTAATGCGAGTGTAGCGAAATGATTCTGCTTCTAGTTCCGACCATGCAGTAATATCTAACAAGTAATCTAACAATTTCACAACAATTACCTTATACACACAAGTGTAAAGGAATGAATATGTACATAAAAATATATGGATGAGCGATGGCCAAACGGCATAGGCAAGATGCAGTAGATGGTATAGAGTACCGTTTATACATACGAGATGAGTAACGTAGGGTATGTAAACATTATATAAAGTGGCATTGTTTAAAGTGGCTAGTGATATATTTATTACATCCAATTTGTAATTATTAAAGTGGCTAGATATGAGTCAGTATGTTGGCAGCAGCCACTCAATGTTAGTGATGGCTGTTTAACGGTCTGATGGCCTTGAGATAGAAGCTGTTTGAGATAGAAGCTCTCGGTCCCAGCTATGATGCACCTGTACTGACCTTGCCTTCTGGATGATAGCGGGGTGAACAGGCAGTGGCTCGGGTGGTTGTTCTCCTTGATGATATCTTTTTGGCCTTCCTGTGACATCGGGTGGTGTAGGTGTCCTGGAGGGCAAGTAGTTTGCCCCCGGAGATGGGTTGTGCAGACCTCACTACCCTCTGGAGAGCCTTACGGTTGTGGGTGGAGCAGTTGCCGTACCAGGCGGTGATACAGCCCAACAGGATGCTCTCGATTGTGCATCTGTAAACGTTTGTGAGTGTTTTTGGTGACAAGCCGAATTTCTTCAGCCTCCTTCAAGTCACACTTAACCAGCATAGCAACCACAGCATTCTGCAGCGATACCCCATCCCATCTGGTTTGTGGTTAGTGGGACTATCATTTGTTTTTCAACAGGACAATGACCCAACACACCACCAGACTGTGTTAGGGTTATTTGACATAGAAGGAGAGTGATAGTGTGCGGCATCAGATGACCTGGACTCCACAATCACCTGACCTCGGCCTAATTGAGATGGTTTGGGATGAGTTGAACCGCAAAGTGAAGAAAAAGCAGCCAACAAGTGCTCAGCATATGTGGGAACTCCTTCAAGACTGTTGGAAAAGCATTCCAGTTGAAGCTGGTTAAGAGAATGCCTAAAGTGTACAAATTTGTCATCAAGGCAAAGGGTGTCTCCTTTGAAGAATCTCAAATATAAAATATATTTGATTTGTTTAACACTTTTTTGGTTACTACTTGATTCCATATGTGTTATTTCATAGTTGTGATGTCTTCACTGTTATTCTACAATGTAGAAATTAGTAACAATTAAGAAAAACCCTTTAATGACTGGTACTGAATCTTAGCCAATAACTCCGGCTGTAAATTTCAAAAAGCAGACCAAGTATCCTAACTCCTGCTTTATGATGCTCAGATGTATAGAATAGAGTATGATTATTCCCAGAGCTATCTCTGCAATAAGTATATTGCTGACTGGGGAATACAGCTGTTATTCACCCTCTCAAGGCAATGGGCTGCATTAATTCACTACAGGAAGACTAAGTAATCCTGGCCATTCATTCTAAGGTCAACATTGCTAAAGGGCATATCACAGGCACCAGTGGGAGGTAGCGGCTCAATATCCTGCCTTGATAGAAGGCCTAAAAAGGCTAGCAGTGTGGATTGAGGAGTGCTGATGAGAGAGCAGAGCCAATGAGATTTTAAGCACCACTAATGAAAGCAAGCCTTGATTTTGGTAGCTTTGGTCACCCTGAAAGTCTGAAACTTAAATCATGCCTTTGTATTTCTGGTTTCTGGTGCATTCTGTTCAGAAATGAGAAAGTGTTTGTGATTGCATGAGGAGGTGGAGACCTGCTCAAAAGAGTTGGTGATGTATGGTTTCCAGTCCTCAAATGTTCACACGCACACACAAACACACACTCATGCACACACACACACACACACACACACAAATACACACACACATACACACACACACACACACACACACGCACACACACACACACACACACATCCACAAATACACACACACATGCACGCACATAGAGACACACGCACAGACACACACAAACACACACACACACACACACAAACAGACGTACACACACAAATATACACACACACAAATACACACACGCACACACAAATACACATATACCTGCACGCACACACACACACACACACACACACACACACACACACACACACACACACACACACACACACACACACACACACACACACACACACACACACGCACACACACACACACGCACACAGACACACGCACAGACACACAAATACACACACACACACACACACGTACACACACACACACGCTCACAAACACACAGCCAGCCAGCAGCTTAGGGACCATGGTCTGGGTCAGATAACAGAACCTGACATTGGAGGTCTTTCACTCGTTCTTGATGAGTTTAACAGACATCTCAACTAGTGTGTGTGTTTGTATTTGTGAATGTATTTGGCTAAGGTGTATGTAAACTTCCGACTTCAACTGTACATGTAATCAACTGTATCTCATTGTTCCTATTATCGATCAATGAAAGTACTTCTATACACGGGATGTGAGATGTCACGGTGCGTGTATAGATGTCTTTATGTTGGGTTATGTGCTGACTCTTACGGTTCCCTCAGTCTTAGTATCCGTTGTTACATTACATGGGTCATTATGAAGCTCAGTCTGGGTGGTTTGACTGTGGGGGTATGAGGTAACAGTTCAGTCTGGATGATTTGACTGTGGGGGTATGAGGTAACAGTTCAGTCCGGATGGTTTGACTGTGGGGGTATGAGGTAACAGTTCAGTCTGGATGGTTTGACTGTGGGGGTATGAGGAAGCAGTTCAGTCTGGATGATTTGACTGTGGGGGTATGAGGAAGCAGTTCAGTCTGGATGATTTGACTGTGGGGGTATGAGGTAGCAGTTCAGTCTGGATGGTTTGACTGTGGGGGTATGAGGAAGCAGTTCAGTCTGGATGGCTTGACTGTGGGGGTATGAGGTAGCAGTTCAGTCTGGATGGTTTGACTGTGGGGGTATGAGGTAGCAGATCAGTCTGGATGGTTTGACTGTGGGGGTATGAGGTAACAGTTTAGTCTGGATGGTTTGACTGTGGGGGTATGAGGTAACAGTTCAGTCTGGAGGGTTTGACTGTGGGGGTATGAGGTAACATTCAGTCTGGATGGTTTGACTGTGGGGGTATGAGGTAACAGTTCAGTCTGGATGGTTTGACTGTGGGGGTATGTGGTAACAGTTCAGTCTGGATGGTTTGACTGTGGGGGTATGAGGTAACAGTTCAGTCTGGATGGTTTGACTGTGGGGGTATGAGGTGTTCCTCATTAATACATTGGGCGCCGTGTGGTCACAACATGATTGTCAAGCGTCAGTGCTATGAAAAGCACAACTTTTTGTCTTTTAAACACAGCTGTTCTGAAGATATATTCTCTGATTAGGGAAAGGGGGATACCTAGTCAGTTGTACAAGTGAATGCATTCAACTGAAACGTTTCTTCCGCATTTAACCCGAGTGCCGCAGCGGTCTAAGGCACTGCATCTCAGTGCAAGAGGCGTTACTACAGTCTCTTGTTCGAATCCAGGCAGTATCACATCCGGCCGTGATTTGGAGTCACATAGGGCGGTGCACAATTGGCCCAGCGTGGTCCGGGTTTGGCCGGGGTAGGCCGTCACTGTAAATAACAATTTGTTCTTAACTGACTTGCCTAGTTAAATAAAGGTTAAATCATTTTTTTCAATAAAAATAAAATAAATAACCCAACCCCTCTGATTACATTCCACTTCATTGTTAATCAAATCGTATTTGTGACATGCGCCGAATACAACATGTGTAGACTTTACAGTGAAATGCTGACTGACAAGCCCATAACCAACCATGCAGTTGAAGAAAGTCTACTTTATCATCAGTATATTTGGTAGCAGAAGAGAGAGGACACGTATTGCTTCAACTATACCATACCAAGACACACTGTAGTATTAAAAGTAATGGAATGACTGTATTCAAACTCCATCAACTTTGCCTCTGATTATCCAGAGGAACTGATCCAAGATCTGTGCTTGCGGAGGATAGCGTGTGTGTGTCTCCGCTCACTGCTCTGTCTGAGTAGCAGAGGGACTGAGAGGAGAGTCCTGTCTGCTGGTTCAACGTGGACCTCCTTTCAGTTCAGCAACAGTCCCCTCCTACCTCCTCAGATATAGTGAGCGTTTTGACTAGCCGTGGAGTCAACCAGAGCTGAATCTTTAACAGAGCACGCTGCTGGGTCTCTCTGCCTCAGCCCCCAGACACACACACACACACCATACACACACACACACCGACCAAACACATGGAGTACTGCCGCGCTGTGTTTCTCTGGATCTGCTGCAGCCTGTTGCCAGGTGAGCTAATGTGTGTGTGTGTGTGTGTGTGTGTGTGTGTGTGTGTGTGTGTGTGTGTGTGTGTGTGTGTGTGTGTAGTCCTATGCCTGTGTACAATAAGTAGTAGTTATTACATTTAATTTATTCCAGCTCTCTCTGGAAGGCACATAAAACGTTTGCGGCATAGCTTTTATAGGAGCTAAAGTTAGTCTAATGTTTGCATAAGAAGAGGCAGACAGTCTAGCTTTCAGTTCTCCAATATTTATATGGAAATGTAGACAGGAATATAATTCCACGGTGTCCTAAGTGAAGTGGCTTTCTGGAGAACTAGTAAATGAGTCTCTTCTCTCGTGCAGCGAAAATGTCAAACTACTATAATATCAGTCTCATATCTTGATCTACTCTAATATCTAAGTTTTATATCTTAGTCTCATATCTTAATCTCATATCTAGAAATACTCTGATACCTTAGTATCATATCTCGAACTACTCTCATATCTTAGTCTCATAATTTAGTCTCACATATCTTAGTATAATATCTTGAACTACTCTCATATCTTAGTGTCATATCTGCATCACATCCAGCCGTGATTGGGAGTCCCATAGGGCGGCGCACAGTCTTATGTCTTGAACTACTATAATATTTTAGTCTCATATCTTATATCATACTGTGTGAGAGAGATGGGTGCTGAGTTGGCTTATTGAAGGGATGTGCTGGTTCCCTCAGGTTTGACAGAGGTGCTCTGTCTCTCATTGGAAGCAGGTGTGTCCTTTGAATGAAAGGTGGTGCTATCTGTTTAGAAACTAAGCGCTCAGAGTTTCCAGCATCTGGAAATGTGTGGTGCACAGCCAGAACTGGGGTCAATTACCAGTGAAATTACAATAGCAGCAACATATTGAAGTGGAATAGAGAGAGAGAGAGAGAGAGAGAGAGAGAGAGAGAGAGAGAGAGAGAGAGAGAGAGAGAGAGAGAATGGGTTGTTTGAATTTCCTATGGCTATATGACCTGAATTGTATAACCTGATATGATATGGACTGCACCCCGCTGTCAATCTTCATCTATTTTAATTATATGGTAATATGAGATTGGACCAATGTCAAGAGAGATTGCTATGACAGGTGGCTTCCAAAGAGTGCACACGGCTCACAATACTGGTAGCCAGCCATACTGTATATATTAGTGTAATTGCTTCAGTCTATGGCAATGTACAGTATGTCACTGTTTAAGTCATTTGGAAATGGCTGACGTTTCTTGTCCTTACTGCTTTCCAGTAATGTACTACTGACCTTAATCTAACAAGCAGTTGGATAGCACTAGGTTCCCATGGTTTTTACACCCTCTTGTTGAAGTAGACTAGCTATTATTAATCTTTGATTAGACGTTGTTAGATGACATGAGGCCTGAGGGTGGAGCAGTAGAGGAAATGTCTACTGGAAATATTTGCTGAGGTATAGGAATTTGATGTTGGGTCCAAGTTTTGGACACATACAGTCTTGCCGAGGGGAGGAGAGGTCAACCTTGCGAACACAGAAACAGTCTGGAATGAGAGAGAGAAGCTGTTTGGCCGGACTGGGAAAGAAGCTCTGACAATAAGACGGGAAAGGGCTGCATTCAAGATTTGATTTATTTATTGTGGGAGTTTGCTTCACTAAATGTCCTGTTTGAACGAGGCTGCTTAACATGGTCAGAATGGTGGTAGCGGGGATAGTGACATAGCAAAATGTCATGGCATACATGCTGATGACAACTCATTGAGTGAAAAACTGAGGGAGCTGGGCCAGCAAAGTTAGTGGGCTTCAAGCCTTTAGTCAATAAGGACAAACTCAGTGGACACTCATCCAGACAGAGCCTCCGTCTGGGGCAAAACAATGTACCTTCTGAAGCAGACCAAAGGTCATTTGGTGCTGTCATTTCCACAGAGGATCAGGGTTTGCTGAAGGGTTGGCTGGATCGTTCTGACATATTCACAGCTGTCCACTGCTGCTGTCTATATGTGATCTTGCAGCTGTAACCAGTTGCAGCACTGTGGATGGGGCTTCCTTCATGTAGAATGTATTTAGAGATTGAAACAGTGAGCCACATGAAGAGTGCACAGTCTGTTTGAGGTATGAACAGCCTGCGGGCATTCAACGGTTTTCCAAAGCTGTCACACAAGCCTGGCCGTTAGGCCTGAGTGCGAGAGGGCAGGTTTAGAGGGCCAGGTTGGACTTGTTACACTGCTCATTGAGTTTTATGGGTTCATTAAGCAGCAGTGTCAAATCTCGCTCGGGCTGCACAAAAACACACAAAAACTGTTTAAAGTAAATAGTGGAGTTTGAAAATAGTGTTGCTTTTTAAAAAATCCGGTCGTTACCAATTTCTTCGCTCACATACAGTCTGTATTCTTCACCTGTTAGATGCCTAATGCAACATGTTTGTCCTCGTACAGCATGTTTGTCCCAACGCAACATGTTTGTCCTCGTACAGCAAGTTTATCCCAACGCAACATGTTTGTCCTCGTACAGCATGTTTGTCCCAACGCAACATGTTTGTCCTCGTACAGCATGTTTATCACAACGCAACATGTTTGTCCTCTCGTACAGCATGTTTGTCCCAACGCAACATGTTTGTCCTCGTACAGCATGTTTATCACAACGCAACATGTTTGTCCTCGTACAGCATGTTTGTCCCAACGCAACATGTTTGTCCTCGTACAGCATGTTTATCTCAACGCAACATGTTTGTCCTCGTACAGCATGTTTATCACAACGCAACATGTTTGTCCTCGTACAGCATGTTTATCACAACGCAACATGTTTGTCCTCGTACAGCATGTTTATCCCAACGCAACATGTTTGTCCTCGTACAGCATGTTTGTCCCAACGCAACATGTTTGTCCTCGTACAGCATGTTTATCCCAACGCAACATGTTTGTCCTCGTACAGCATGTTTATCCCAACGCAACATGTTTGTCCTCGTACAGCATGTTTATCACAACGCAACATGTTTGTCCTCGTATCAGCATGTTTATCCCAACGCAACATGTTTGTCCTCGTACAGCATGTTTATCCCAACGCAACATGTTTGTCCTCGTACAGCATGTTTATCACAACGCAACATGTTTGTCCTCGTACAGCATGTTTATCACAACGCAACATGTTTGTCCTCGTACAGCATGTTTGTCCCAACGCAACATGTTTGTCCTCGTACAGCATGTTTATCACAACGCAACATGTTTGTCCTCGTACAGCATGTTTATCACAACGCAACATGTTTGTCCTCGTACAGCATGTTTATCCCAACGCAACATGTTTGTCCTCGTACAGCATGTTTGTCCCAACGCAACATGTTTGTCCTCGTACAGCATGTTTATCACAACGCAACATGTTTGTCCTCGTACAGCATGTTTATCCCAACGCAACATGTTTGTCCTCGTACAGCATGTTTATCCCAACGCAACATGTTTGTCCTCGTACAGCATGTTTATCCCAACGCAACATGTTTGTCCTCGTACAGCATGTTTATCCCAACGCAACATGTTTGTCCTCGTACAGCATGTTTATCCCAACGCAACATGTTTGTCCTCGTACAGCATGTTTATCCCAACGCAACATGTTTGTCCTCGTACAGCATGTTTATCCCAACGCAACATGTTTGTCCTCGTACAGCATGTTTATCCCAACGCAACATGTTTGTCCTCGTACAGCATGTTTATCCCAACGCAACATGTTTGTCCTCGTACAGCATGTTATCCCAACGCAACATGTTTGTCCTCGTACAGCATGTTTATCCCAACGCAACATGTTTGTCCTCGTACAGCATGTTTATCCCAACGCAACATGTTTGTCCTCGTACAGCATGTTTATCCCAACGCAACATATTTGTCCTCGTACAGCATGTTTATCACAACGCAACATGTTTGTCCTCGTACAGCATGTTTATCACAACGCAACATGTTTGTCCTCGTACAGAGCCCTCAGTAATTATTGGGACAGTGCATCATTTTCTCTTCTTTGGGCTCTAAACTCCAAAACTGTGGATTTGAAACAATGACTATGCTGTTAAATTGCAGACTGTCATCTTTAATTTGAGGGTAAATTCATCCATGTTGGGTGAACTGTTTAGAAACATAGCACTTTTTGTACACAGTCAGACTGTGACAGTCCCTTCATTTTAAGGGACCAAAAAAATTGGGACAAATTCTCTTATATGTGTATAAAAGTAGTAAAAAGTTAAGAATTTGGTCCCATATTCATAGCACTCAATGACTACATCAAGCTTGTGACTCCACACATTTGATGGATGCATTTGCTGTTTGTTTTGGTTGTGTTTCAGATTATGTTGTGCCCAAAATAAATTAATGGTAAATAATGTATTGTGTCATTTTATTCTACATGAGAATATAATATGTTTCTGAACAATTATACAGTAATGTGGATGCTAACACGATTACGGTTAATCCTGAATGAATTGTGAATAATGATGAGTGAGAAAGTTACAGACAGACAAATATCGTAGCCCCAGGAAATGCTAACATCTCACCATTACAATAACAGGGAGGGGGGGTTATGATATTTGTGCATCTGTAACTTTCTCACTATGTAGAAAACGTGCTGTAATTTCTAAACGGTTCACCCGATATCGTGAAAATACCCTTAAATTAAAGCTGACAGACTGCATAGTCATTGTTTGATTTCAAATCTAAACTTTTGAAGTACTGTACAGGGTCAATGTCCCAATAATGAATCAGTATGTCATTCAGCCTGTCCTTAGACACTGACTGTTGCAGTTATGAATGTCCTGATGTCTCCACAGTGGCTTACAGCTGTGCATGACAACTCACCCCAGACCTGCTCTGCAGGCATGGCTTATACAGTACATGGCACTGCTTCAAGCTCTGCCACGGAGGATTTTGTTAACCCTGGGAGGGCTTAGAGCTGGCCGAGAAGGCAGACAGCTTGCTTAGCAGTGCCCAACTCCTGTGTGGGAGTGGCACATCTGGTGCCAGATACTCCATCATGACTCAGATCCCATCATGTCACCAGCACCATCCATTGTGAAGCATCTTTCAACAGGGCTCAGATGAGCTTTGCAGAGAAAAGCCATCCAGTGCAAGAAGATCCAGAACGGGCCAACTAAAAGATGCTGAGTTGCACCTTTTACCTCATGTGAGGTGTACACCTCCAATCGCAGGGCTGCTCTTTTGTGCGAGAGCTGCAATGTGAATTCCTTCATAAAGTACAGAGAACGTTTGACCGTTTCATATTAGAATCTGGAACGTTGACTTCTCCACCACTTATAGGTGAACCAATGAAGGTTGATTTTCAGAGAGGTGGTGGGGAGCTGCCGTCTCGCCATGCGGATTTGGTTAAAACTCAATCTGCTGGCCCAGAATCTTGGCCTGTGGGTAACAGTCATGCCCTGAAGCATTATGACTGTTACCCACACACAGACCAGCATGGCAGACGCTGTGAGGTGGCCATGTGTGTAGAGATGAAGTCTTTCACATCTTCCCTGAAAGCCCCCCGTGTCTATGTTTGACAAATTGTAGAAGGGTTATTTTGTTCAGCACTGTGTAGAGCTGTGTATGATGCATCCAAGTCCCAGGTCACATTATGGGCGTTGCATGCATCCTTTTAAAGGGCATCAGCATCCCCTCTCATGAACTGAAACCTGACCATAACGCTGATTGCCCTTTGAGTAGCATGAAGCTCCATCAAGTCCTGTGTGAGGATCCATTCTAGCAGGCGTTGCACCCCTGGCTGTTCATAGTGCACCCGTGAGTCGTCTCTCCATCAGTGGGGCTGCGGTGGAGCTCCTGCAGCTTGGTGCTGGGCCAAAAGCAGTGGCTGGCCGGTCGGGCCCGTGGTTTATTTATCTGGGCAGAAGAGCCGGTACACAGGAAACCCGGCAAGACTCTGGCCTAGCTTTAGGAGCTGCTGATATTACTGGGAATATTAAATTGCTCTGCCACGTTAGGGGTTTGAAATGGAAACTGGATCTCCTCCCCATCTCACGCTTTCACCTCCACTCTTTCCGTCTCTCGCTCATTTTCTCTCTATGTTGTTCTTTTTGCTCTCTCTTTTTCTTGGTAGGAAGTACAGCAAAGCTGCTCTGTGATGGTATCTGGGATAGTTTTCTTTCTATAACGAGCCTCGAAGACATCAAAGCGCCGGCTAGAGGAGTCATTTGTGTTTATGTGTATTTAAGACGGCACGCCTAGAAAAATTATGAAAACCCATATGGGAAAGAATTCAAATACACCACCTGCTGTGAAAAATTATAGCTGTTCAGCACCATTTCTTCCACCATTTAGCAGCATTTTTTATTTCAGCTTAATTAATATACTTGTTGACTCCCTCTGGATAATATTTTGGGGGGAGATCAAAGAACAGCTGACCATGTGAACCATTCATGCAACAGGAAATGAGCAATGTGGGGAATATGTCAATATTTAGATTGAACTGCATACTGTACATTGCAGTGATGGTAGCCATGAATGGATGTTTTCTCCAACCAGAACATATATTTTATGACCGTGTCATTTAATTTGGCAGGAAACAATGTGATGCCTTATCAACAACTGAACCATTTAGCAATAACATATGCTAGATATACAGTGCCTTCAGAAAGTATTCAGACCCCTTGTCTTTTTCCACATTTTGTTAGGTACAAGCCTTATTCGTAACGGCTGTCGTAGAGAGGGGACCAAGGCGTGTTGAGTGCTCATAGTGAATATTTATTTTAACTCAGAATACTAAAGACAAAATAACAAACAAACAGCCAACAGTTCTGTCAGGTACACAGACTAACTAAACAGAAAATAACTACCCACAAACACAGGTGGAAAAAGCCCCTACTTAAGTATGATCTCCAATTAGAGACAACGAGAACCAGCTGCCTCTAATTGGAGATCATCCCCCAAAAAAATCAACATAGAAATAGAAAACTAGAACTAAACATAGATATAGAAAACATAGAAAAACACAAAACACCCCCTGTCACACCCTGACCTACTCTACCATAGAAAATAACATCTTACTATGGTCAGGACGTGACATTCTAAAATTGATTACATTGTTTCTTTTCCTCATCAATATATACACAATACACCATAATGACAAAGCAAAAACTATTTTTTTGACATTTTTGCTAATATTATACAAAAATGTAAAACTAAAATATGACATTTACATAAGTTTTCAGACCTTTTACTCAGTACTTTGTTGAAGCACCTTTGACAGTGATTACAGCCTTGAGTCTTCATGGGTATGATGCTACAAACTTGGCACACCTGTAATTGGGGAGTTTCTCCCATTCTTCTTTGCAGATCCTCTCAAACTCTGTCAGATTGGATGTGGAGCGTTGCTGCACAGCAATCCAGAGATGTTTCATCGGGTTCAAGTCCGGGCTCTGGCTGGGCCACTCAAGGACATTCAGAGACTTGTCCCGAAGCCACTCCTGCATTGTCTTGGCTGTGTGCTTAGGGTTGTTCTCCTGTTTTAAGGTGAACCTTCGCCCCAGTCTGAGGTCCTGAGCGCTCCCAGCGTACATGTTCCCGACTCCCAGCGTACATGTTACAGTTCCAAACTTCTTCCATTTAAGAATGATGGAGACCACTGTGTTCTTGGGGACCTTCAATGCTGCAGAATTTTTTTGGGATCCTTCCCCAGATCTGTGCCTCGACACTTGGTATTTTATTAGGATCCCCATTAGCTGTTATAAAAGCAGAAGCTACTCTTCCTGGGATCCACACAAAATATGAAACATAATACAGAATGACATACTACAGAACAGTAATAGACAAGAACAGCTCAAGGACAGAACTACATGCATTTCTAAAAAGGCACACGTAGCCTACATATCAATGCATACACACAAACTATTTAGGTCAAAGAGCAGAGAGGCGTTGTGCCACGAGGCGTTGTGCCACAATCCTGTCTCGGAGCTCTACGGACAATTCCTTTGACCTCATGGCTTGGTTTTTGCTCTGACATGCACTGTCAACTTTGTATTCACCCCCTTGGCATTTTTCCTATTTTGTTGTATTACATCCTGTAATTGAAATGTATTTTTATTTGGATTTCATGTAATGGACATACACATAACAGTCCAAATTGGTGAAGTGAAATGAAAAAAATAAGTTGTTTCAAATCTTTCTTTTTTTTTACATTTAAACTGAAAAATGTTGAGTGCTTAAGTATTCACCCCCTTTGCTATGAAGCCCCTAAATAAGATCTGGTGCAACCAATTACCTTCAGAAGTCACATAACTAGTTCAAAAAGTCCACCTGTGTGCAATCTAAGTGTCACAGGATCTGTCACATGATCTCAGTATATATACACCTGTTCTGAAAGGCCCCAGAGTCTGCAACACCACTAAGCAAGGGGCACCACCAAGCAAGTGGCACCATGATGACCAAGGAGCTCTCCAACCAGGTCAGGGACAAAGTTGTGGAAAAGTACAGATCAGGATTGGGTTATAAAAAAATATCAGAAACTTTGAACATCCCACGGAGCACCATTAAATCCATTATTAAAAAATTGAAAGAATATGGCACCACAACAAACCTGCCAAGAGAGGGCCGCCCACCAAAACTCACAGACCAGGCAAGGAGGGCATTAATCAGAGAGGCAACAAAGAGACCAAGATAACCTTGAAGGAGCTGCAAAGCTCCACATCGGAGATTGGAGTATCTGTACATAGGACCACTTTAAGCCGTACACTCCACAGAGCTGGGCTTTATGGAAGAGTGGTCAGAAAAAAAGCCATTGCTTAAATAAAAAAATAAGCAAACACGTTTGGTGTTCGCCAAAAGGCATGTGGGAGACTCCCCAAACATATGGAAGAAGGTACTCTGGTTAAATGAGACTAAAACTGAGCTTTTTGGTCATCAAGGAAAACGCTATGTCCCTAAACCCAACACCTCTCATCACCCCGAGAATTCCATCCCCACAGTGAAGCATGGTGGTGGCAGCATCATGCTGTGGGTATGTTTTTCATCGGCAGAGTCTGGGAAACTGGTCAGAATTGAAGGATGGCGCTAAATACAGGGAAATTTGAGGGAAACCTAATTCAGTCTTCAAGAGATTTGAGACTGGGATGGAGGTTCACCTTCCAGCAGGACAATGACCCTAAGCATACTGCTAAAGCAACACTTGAGTGGTTTAAGGGGACACTTTTAAATGTCTTGGAATGGCCTAGTACACCAGCGGAACCCATCCAACTTGAAGGAGCTAGAGCAGTTTTGCCCTGAAGAATGGGCAAAAATCCCAGTGGCTAGATGTGCCAAGCTTATAGACACATACCCCAAGAGACTTGCAGCTGTAATTGCTGAAAAAGGTGGCTCTACAAAGTATTGACTTTGGGGGGGTGAATAGTTATGCACGCTCAAATGTTCAGTTTTTTGGTCTTATTTCTTGTTTGTTTTACAAGAAAAAATATTTAGCATCTTCAAAGTGGTAGGTATATTTTGTGTAAATGAAACGATACAAACCCCCCAAAAATTGATTTTAATTCCAGGTTGTAAGGCAACAAAATAGGAAAAATTCCAAGGGGTTGAATACTTTCGCAAGCCACTGAGGACCGCTGTGTGCCTTTCCAAATCATGTCCAATAAATTGATTTTACCACAGCTGGACTCCAATCAAGTTGTAGAAACATCTCAAGGATGATCAATGGAAACAGGATGCACCTGAGCTCAATTTCTAGTCTCATAGCAAAAGGTCTGAATACTTATGTAAATAAGGTTTTTCAGTTTTTTTGGTTTTAAAACATTTGCAAACATTTCTAAAAACCTATTTTTGCTTTGTCATTATGGGGTATTGTGTGTAGATTACTGAGGATATTGTTTTATTTAATATGTTTTAGAATAAGGCTGTAATGTAACAAAATGTGGGAAAAAATCAAGGGATCTGAATACTTCCCGAAGGCACTGTATGCTCACATATACTCTTGTATAATTTCTCTTGACAGAGCAGCAACATCTGTTGGCAGAATATACTAGTGAGACATATATATTTTGGAGGATTATAAAGATATTTTTTCTGCAGTTGCAGTGCTCTCATTAGATTTCAATTCTTCAGCTGCCTTGAAACAGAGGTAATCTCCTTTAAAACTGTCAATGTGAAAAAGCTAACTGTTCTAAAGAATGAACCATGACAGTACTATATTTCAAAGGAAATGGATATTGTCCTCACTTTGACACTCTTCTTTCATGGTATTGAATCCCAACTGTTAACTACATCTCGCAAGTGACTGATGTTTCTTTCAAATGTATAGCCTACTTTCTATGAAATAAATATATATAATAATTTTAACTACTAGGGCCAGGACGATACCAGTATCGCGAAACTTGTTAGTATTGTAACAAAGAAACAAAACACAAAGCAGATTTAAGTTCTTTACGAAAACTGCCCTAATGTTGGAAACAAACATCATTATGATGTCATCCAGAGTCACATGTATTTATTTTCCATCTGTAGCTCACAATATTTTACATACAACAGGTTTTTAAAGGACTGACTAGTTTGGTCTGCTTTGTGTTTACATTTGTGGCATGGAAAACATATTGTGATAATGGTATTGTCCTGGCCCTACTCACTATCAGTACCAGCAATTGAATAACGAGTTCCAATCCATTTCACACGTTTGTCCAATACACACTTTTCTCTGTCAAGTCCCTTTGTCCATCAAATGGAAATAAAAATGTATTTGGCAATTTTCTGCTTCTAACTATTTATTTAATATATCAGCTCTCCATACAGCTCTAATCTTGGTAAAAATGATTAGCAATACACAACAGAACCATGCCTGAACTGCCGCTTGTATAGTCTCTGAACTATTGGTTTGCCTCTCAGTGCTGAAGCTAACCCAACTTTGACCTTCTATGTCAGTTGTTATAAAACTATTTATTTGTTATGTCGCCTCATAAACTTTGTTGGTGCTTTTACGTTGTGATCACAGTAACAAAATACATTTCCCACGGAGAAAAAAGGATCACTTGACTTGACCCTCAGAGCCTAACAGATTGTAGAGCTGTATAGAGAGGACTGAGAGTGGGGTTTAGGGTATTCAAAATAGGCCCTACTGTGTTGATGTAAGAGAAGGGGGGGCTTGTCCTGGGGTCTGTTTTTGTGTGCTCTATGAAATCCATCTCTTCAGCTCACTGGGCTGGGTTCTGACTACTCACTGGGTTGGGTTCTGACTGCTCACTGGGCTGGGTTCTGACTGCTCACTGGGCTGGGTTCTGACTGTTCACTGGGCTGGGTTCTGACTGCTCACTGGGCTGGGTTCTGACTGCTCACTGGGCTGGGTTCTAACTGCTCACTGTGTTGGGTTCTGACTGCTCACTGTGTTGGGTTCTGACTGCTCACTGGGCTGGGTTCTGACTGCTCACTGGGATGGGTTCTGACTGCTCACTGGGCTCGGTTCTGACTGCTCACTGGGCTGGGTTCTGACTGCTCACTGGGATGGGTTCTGACTGCTCACTGGGCTGGGTTCTGACTGCTCACTGGGCTGGGTTCTGACTGCTCACTGGGTTGGGTTCTGACTGTTCACTGGGTTGGGTTCTGACTGCTCACTGGGCTGGGTTCTGACTGCTCACTGGGCTGGGTTCTGACTGCTCACTGGGATGGGTTCTGAGTGCTCACTGGGTTGGGTTCTGACCGCTCACTGGGATGGGTTCTGAGTGCTCACTGGGTTGGGTTCTGACCGCTCACTGGGTTGGGTTCTGAGTGCTCACTGGGTTGGGTTCTGACTGCTCACTGGGATGGGTTCTGACTGCTCACTGGGTTGGGTTCTGACTGCTCACTGGGTTGGGTTCTGACTGTTCACTGGGATGGGTTCTGACTGTTCACTGGGATGGGCTCTGACTGCTCACTGGGTTGGGTTCTGACTGCTCACTGGGTTGGGTTCTGACTGCTCACTGGGATGGGTTCTGACTGCTCACTGGGATGGGTTCTGACTGCTCACTGGGTTGGGTTCTGACTGCTCACTGGGTTGGGTTCTGACTGCTCACTGGGTTGGGTTCTAACTGCTCAAGGGGCTGGGTTCTGACTGCTCACTGGGCTGGGTTCTGACAGATTACTGGACTTGGTTCTGACCGCTCACTGGGATGGGTTCTGACTGCTCACTGGGTTGGGTTCTGACTGCTCACTGGGTTGGGTTCTGACTGCTCACTGGGTTGGGTTCTGACTGCTCACTGGGCTGGGTTCTGACTGCTCACTGGGTTGGGTTCTGACCGCTCACTGGGATGGGTTCTGACTGCTCACTGGGTTGGGTTCTAACTGCTCAAGGTGCTAGGTTCTGACTGCTCACTGGGCTGGGTTCTGACAGATTACTGGGCTTGGTTCTGACCGCTCACTGGGCTGGGTTCTGACTGATCACTGGGCTGGGTTCTGACTGCTCACAGGATTGGGTTCTGACTGCTCACAGGGTTGGGTTCTGACTGCTCAAGGTGCTGGGTTCTGACTGCTCACAGGGTTGGGTTCTGACTGCTCACAGGATTGTGTTCTGACTGCTCACAGGATTGGGTTCTGACTGCTCACAGGGTTGGGTTCTGACTGTGATTTTTTTTTCTTCAAGTAATAGTACTCTAACTGTATGTCATTAAGCGTGATGACTTTTAAAGCTGTCTCTTTCTTCCTCTTCGTCCTTCTCAATTTCTCTCTCTATTTCCAAGGAAGAGTGTTATATCACTGTCATCACAAGCTGGCTCATAGCCCTTTACCTCAGACAAGAAAAATTGCAATGAAATGTAAATCCCAACATGAACCCTGACCTTACAGTAGCCAAGACGTCTGTCTTCCACTGTATATAATATAGAGACAAAGTGGTTTGAGACCTGAGACCGGTGAAACGAAGACACTGTATACAGCTGGAGATGAAGGAGAAGATAGACGAATGAAGAGCCAGATTGAAAGGAAGTTATGTTGACGAAGATGATGTTTTCCGTCGTGCTCTCTCCTCTCTGTCAAGAAGATCTACTCATGTCTTCCATCTCCTCAACAAACGTTTGCTTGCTGCTTGCTTCCTCCGGTGGAAATAAAAAATCCACATGACGTTGTTTTCATTAATAAGCCATTTTGGGTAACTTGGTGAGAAAAGCTGAAAAGCTGAAAAAGTATCATCTCTGATACGCGTTTTAATTTAATTCAGAAGGGAATTGCGTTTTCCCATAATGCTCTTAATGTCCAGAGGAAGTGAGGAGAATTAATCTACACCATCACAAATCCGGTCTGTCTTTTGATCAGTTCCCATAGTTGTGTTTGCGGTCCTTTGATTTTGTTCATTGAGATGAATTTGTCTTGTCTGTGAATTATGGTTCCCACATGGTCTAATCAGGGTTTCACCACAGTGCTTAAAACGCTCTGCTCAACTTCTACCAGAAATTAACAGCTCGGAAGGCATGTGGGTTGCAATTATTGATCTTTCTCAGCTCAGTACCTGTGGTAGATTTCTAAATCTGATCTCACGTACAGAAAAAATATTAAGGGGGGCGAATTTGACTAGGAATGGAATTCCCTACCCTGATGTGAGCATCGTACAGTCAATGGTCAGTCATCATCTGATGAAGAGTGATCTGCCAATCAGAGGGCTGCTGCCTGGCATCAGTATTCTAGATGCCATCTCCAGCCTTTATGCCGTTAAGCAAGGCACTCAGTGTGTTTGTCTCGGGGTGTTGGTAGAAAACAAATAGATTAATTTACGTTTCCTCAGAATAGGACAATAAGGTATGCTTCTGTTCTTCTTGTTGTAAAGTCTTGCCTTAGCCAAGTACAATGGCAATAACCTTAAATAAGTGTTATTCAGCATAGATCAGTGCTATTGTGTAAATGGCCTGACTTTAGTGTTACATTCAGTGCTACATAATGTTGACATCTAATAAAAGGAAATCTATTTTGGTATTTGTTTCATTACTCCATTGTTGATATTGTTCCAAAATGTTTTGCAATGTCAGCAATCAAGTTTTCAAGACATACTGTACATCTCAAAATACAGAAATACAGTCGGTATGATGCATTTTGTATACCGGCCGTATTTCTGTATTTAAAGAAAATAAGTTACTATAGTTTTTCTGTGGAGTTTTCCTTTAATATACTTTGTATACAGTATGTCCATTTAAATGAGCAGGATGGAAATATCCATGTAACCTGCTACATGATTTCAACATCCAGTCTTCTGCACTGTAACGTGAATGATCAACTTCAATATAGCTACTACCACTTCTCCTCACACAAAACCTTCAGCCATCCATCCACCCCTTTCAATATGACTACTACCGCTTCTCCTCACACAAAACCTTCAGCCATCCATCCACCCCTTTCAATATGACTACTACCGCTTCTCCTCACACAAAACCTTCAGCCATCCATCCACCCCTTTCAATATGACTACTACCGCTTCTCCTCACACAAAACCTTCAGCCATCCATCCACCCCTTTCAATATGACTACTACCGCTTCTCCTCACACAAAACCTTCAGCCATCCATCCACCCCTTTCAATATGACTACTACCGCTTCTCCTCACACAAAACCTTCAGCCATCCATCCACCCCTTTCAATATGACTACTACCGCTTCTCCTCACACAAAACCTTCAGCCATCCATCCACCCCTTTCAATATGACTACTACCGCTTCTCCTCACACAAAACCTTCAGCCATCCATCCACCCCTTTCAATATGACTACTACCGCTTCTCCTCACACAAAACCTTCAGCCATCCATCCACCCCTTTCAATATGACTACTACCGCTTCTCCTCACACAAAACCTTCAGCCATCCATCCACCCCTTTCAATATGACTACTACCGCTTCTCCTCACACAAAACCTTCAGCCATCCATCCACCCCTTTCAATATGACTACTACCGCTTCTCCTCACACAAAACCTTCAGCCATCCATCCACCCCTTTCAATATGACTACTACCGCTTCTCCTCACACAAAACCTTCAGCCATCCATCCACCCCTTCCACCTACCCTTACGCAGACTGAGCAATGTCAATCAAACTCAGTGACAGACAGCTCTACTGTTTACCTACAGCCCCTACAGTGTAAAATATCTGCTTGCCTTTTGGGACAAGGCTCTGTTTACAGTGAGCAATTATCATTCTGACATGACATCACGAGACCTCCATGGCTATGTTTGTTTCTGTACGAGATACTTAAGGTGCTGGAGTCCAGGTGTCATGGCCTAGAAATATTCCAAGGGAAAATCCTATAGTTTTCTTGGATCAGAGGCATCAGCGGTAGCCTGTTTTCAATAGCACCTTAGAGGCTGCTGCCTATACACATATAGACTTGAAATCACTGACCACTTTAATAATGGAACACTAGTCACTTTAATAATAATTTTTTACATATTTTGCATTACTCATCTTATTTGTATATAATGTATTCTATTCTATTCTACTGTATTTTAGTCTATGCCGCTCCAACATTGCTAGTCCAAATATTTATATATTTTTAATTCCATTCCTTTACTTTAGATTTGTGTGTATTGTTGTGAAATTTTTAGATATTACTCACTAGATATTACTGCACTGTTGGAGCTAGAAACACAAGCATTTCGCTCCACCTGCAATAACATCTGCTAAACATGTGTATGTGACCAACACAATATGACTTGATTTGATTTGAATATCTAGACAAGACAAACACCCTCTCTGGCATGCTATCTCTGTATCCTTCTCGCACAAGGTGGCTACAAAGTCAGCATCAAAATGGCCGCCTTCCGGCTAATTACAGCTGTGATGCTCTTGGTACCGCTGGGTGAAAGTCTCAAACCCACACATGTCCTGTTTCTGATGAATCTCCCATCTATCGCTTCGAGTTTGTGTAACTTGGCTGATGTTAATGTTCTAACCAGCATGAAGTCTTTCTGCTGCACTTCAGGTCACAGGCAAAAAACAACTGGTTTTTCGGAAATGTCTGTTGTAGCCAGTAAATATAATGTGCTGTCCAAGCATGCTATTAATGGCATGTGTTTGCCTTGCTGTGTCTGTTTCCAGGGCTCCATGATGGTTTCAACATTGACACCAAGAACCACAGGATCATCAAGGGTCCCAAGCAGGCCCAATTTGGATACACTGTGCAGCAGCACGTTGCCGGGGGACAAAAGTGGTAAGACGCTTATTTACATTTTATACAACGGGTGGGTCAAATCCTGAATGCTGATTGGTTAAAACTGCATTCCAGCCGATGTCTATTCCACAAGTTGCCACCGGCTAAATACGTGATGTTAAAATGCCTATATACTCTGTTCCATCTGACTGCACAATCCACTGTCTCATCAGCCCAGCCACGCAATTTATAAACTTGATCTCCACCATAAAAAGCATCTAGAGCTCACATTTCTTTTAGACTGACATTTTGTATAAACCTTGCTGCCTGTCTCTCCAAAATTTGCAACATTGTTTCAATATTCAAATTGGATCTCCAGCTGTACCATAGTAATGAACATGTAGGGAGTCGGGACGAGACAGACAGACAGGCAACGTTTCTCAGCCAGTCGAAATGAATCAGCTGGCATCATTTTTATGGAATATATACAAAGGAATGTCAATTGAAAAAAGATCAAACAAACTGAAGTGCAACTAGTTTGCAGTCTTTCCAGCTTCAGTTTGAAGTGATTGTGTTAGCTGTGTTGTTAGCTTCTCCTCTACCACATTATCACTTAAATGTGTGTTTCTCATTTACTTGATGTACTTTGTCACTTCACTGACTTTCAACTGCTTTGAGGTGAGGTACTGTAAGCATGCTTTAAGGACTCTGCTAACAGGGGTCTTGCCACAGCTTTTAATTTACACTGTGATGTGAAATGCTAAGCCAAACACAGCTAAATAAACAAACACAACTCTTGGGTTGCTGACTCTCCAGGTCCATATAGTACTGTCTCAGAATCTAAAAGACGAGGTGAATTTCAAACAATCCCCAAAGTGACTACTGAGAGAATCTGTTTGGGTGCATTGTTTTAACTATTCCGTGGTAACAACCTCCTCACGTTGCAGAGGGTGATGGTTAAAGTCAGGTAAAAGATGAAGTACTTTTACTGTTCAACGTCTCCCAGTGCTGACACACACACACACACACACACACACACACACACACACACACACACACACACACACACACACACAGCAGTGTTACTGTCTGTCTCGGGTCTCTGGAGCCAGACAGGGAGATGTATCCGTTTCACTGCCAGGAAAGATAGCGAGCCATTTCTCCTGTAGTGTGGATTTGCCTGTCATGATTTGTGCCTTGCAACACAAATTTAGCTCCTGAGTCGGACTTTCACATTCATCATATTACCTCATAGCAGACACTGACTGGTTATAAACACTGTTATTAGTCCAACTGGCACTGCGGTGATTGGGATTCATCGCTGGCATACTTTGTACGTCTGCTGGCCAGGGCTACACTGGAGCGACGCCCAGTTCCAGCTGTGTGTGGTGCTGTGCGCGCGCACACACACACACACACACACCCACACACACACACACACACACACACACACACACACACACACACACACACACACACACTTTTATTGAATTTAGACTTGGGAAACCAGGTACATTCTCCTGTAAGTCATCATGTGGTTTATTACCAATGTGTAAATACATAGAGTCAGTGGGAAGGTGTACAACATAGCTAAATAAACAAACAAAAAGACTCAAATAAATAAATAAGAAAATAAAATATTGTCTACAAATAAGGCATAACTTAAGCTATTAGGTCTTCTAACAGTTCTAATTCAATAATCAATTTCAGGAGTCTTTTTGCCCCTTATACATTTCAATGTATCTAAGTAATTTAGTCATTCTTTTTGAAAAACAATAAGCAAAGGCTATGTTTTTATGCATTTACTTTTATGAATATAAAATGTACCAAAAATAAGTAGAACATTCAACAGAAAATTCTATGTTCTTATCTTCCATTATTATACCGAAAGTTACGTTATATCTATTAAACTGGGTTATTGGAAAGATTTTTTGTTTCTAACTAGACATACATGTTTTTTTTATACCGGCTGCATTTCTGTATTTTCTAAGTGATATATCTTCAACACTTGATTGCTGACATTCATTTTTTTTTGGGGGGGGGGGATGTGTTGCTGTTAACACAAATTAAAACCAAATGGTCTGTTATTTACATGTCTGAGTCACAAACACATTTCCCTTCTTTAAACACATTCCCCTTGTCTAACACATTCCCCTTGTTTAAATACATTCCCTTTGTCTAACACATTCCCCTTGTTTAAATACATTCCCCTTGTCTAACACATTCCCCTTGTCTAACACATTCCCCTTGTCTAACAAATTCCCCTTGTCTAACAAATTCCCTTTGTTTAAATAATTCCCCTTGTCTAACACATTCCCCTTGTCTAACACATTCCCCTTGTTTAAATACATTCCCCTTGTCTAACACATTCCCCTTGTCTAACACATTCCCCTTGTTTAAATACATTCCCCTTGTCTAACACGTCCCCCTTGTTTAAATACATTCCCCTTGTTTAAACACATTCCCCTTGTCTAACACATTCCCCTTGTCTAAGATGGCGTAGCAGTTCAGACGTCCATTACCCTCCTCTTGTCGTGTCCCGTGTATATATATATATATTTACATATTTTTTCTTCACTTATCTTTTTACATTTTTTTATTCTAAAAAACTCAACCTCAAAGCACTCTCCTGCAACCCGCCTCACCAAGTTAAAAAAAGAAAGAATTATTTACCTCATCTGAATTCCACAACAGAAGCTAGCCAGAGGTTAGCCATTCTCACTGGCTAACATTGAAGTTCAGCTAGCCACGGTTAGCTGTCCTCAGCTATCCATTAGCTCGAAAAGCTTTCGCCAGTTTTTGTACAGCGCGACTCAGACCAGAGCATACCGGAGCTATTCTCTCTCCTTTCCCCGATTTCTCCCGCAGGCTCTGGACATTTACACCTGGATCTTGCAGCTAGCTAGCTGCTATCTGAGTGACTATTGGCAACGTCGGTCACGGAATTAACACACATTATTACGGAGCTAGCCAGCTGAAGAGTTCCGTCAGCCACTCCTGGGCTATTCCTGAGCTAGCCAGCTGAAGTGTCTCCTGGGCTACAACTCACCTATCCTGACCCGTTTTACTGCCGATGCGGAGCCCCATCGGGTCTTCACGACTGGACCACCGACGTTATCTGCCCGAGGGAGTTATCCAACTGGCCCCTCCGTCGCGACGTAACCTGATCGCCCATCTGCGGCCAGCTAATCGTTAGCTGTCTTTTCGGCTGCGATCTGAATAGGTCTATCGGACACCTTTCTTGGGCTGCTATAACTAACTATTTTGCCAACTTGGACAGGTCCCCCCTTCCACACGGAACCCCACTAACCCACAGACGGAAACGCACGAGGTGGCTAAAAACAGACCTCCCTCCCATCTTCCACCAGCTTGCTACCTATGGCCCGGCTAGCTGTCTGAATCTCACTGGACCCTTTGATCACTCGGCTAAGCATGCCTCTCCTTAATGTCAATATGCATTGTCCATTGCTGTTCTGGTTAGTGTTTATTGGCTTATTTCACTGTAGAGCCCCTAGCCCTGCTCATTATACCTTATCCAACCTCTCAGTTCCTCCACCCACACATGCTATGACATCTTCTGGTTTCAATGATGTTTCTAGAGACAATATCTCTCTCATAATCACTAAATGCTTAGGTTTACCTCCTCTGTACTCACATCCCACCATACCTTTGTCTGTACATTATACCTTGAAGCTATTTTATCGCCCCCAGAAACCTGCTCCTTTTTCTCTCTATTCTGGACGTCACAGACGACCAATTCTTATGGCTTTTAGCCGTACCCTCATACTTATTCTTCTCTGCTCCTCTGGGGATGTAGAGGTGAATCCAGGCCCTGCAGTGCCTGGCTCCACTCCTACTCCCCAGGCGCTCTCTTTTGATGACTTCTGTAACCGTAATAACCTTGGTTTCATGCATGTTAACATTAGAAGCCTCCTCCCTAAGTTTGTTTTATTCACTGCTTTAGCACACTCTGCCAACCCGGATGTCCTAGCTGTGTCTGAATCTTGGCTTAGGAAGTCCACCAAAAACTCTGAAATCTTCATCCCTAACTACAACGTTTTCAGACAAGATAGAACGACCAAAGGGGGCGGTGTTGCAATCTACTGCAGAGATAGCCTGCAGAGTTCTGTCCTGCTATCCAGGTCTGTACCCAAACAATTTGAACTTCTACTTTTAAAAATCCACCTCTCCAAAAACAAGTCTCTCACCGTTGCCGCCTGCTATAGACCCCCCTCGGCCCCTAGCTGTGCTCTGGACACCATATGTGAACTGATTGCCCCCCATCTATCTTCAGAGCTCGTGCTACTAGGTGACCTAAACTGGGACATGCTTAACACCCCAGCCATCCTACAATCCAAGCTTGATGCCCTCAATCTCACACAAATTATTAATGAACCCACCAGGTACAACCCCAAAGCCGCAAACACTGGCACCCTCATTGATATCATCCTAACCAACGTGCCCTCTAAATACACCTCTGCTGTTTTCAACCAAGATCTCAGCGATCACTGCCTCATTGCCTGCACCCGTAATGGGTCAGCGGTCAAACGACCTCCACTCATCACTGTCAAACGCTCCCTGAAACATTTCAACGAGCAAGCCTTTCTAATCGACCTGGCCCTGGTATCCTGGAAGGATATTGACCTCATCCCGTCAGTAGAGGATGCCTGGTTATTTTTTTAAAATGCCTTCCTCTCCATCTTAAATAAGCATGCCCCTTTCAAGAAATTTAGAACCAGGAACAGATATAGCCCTTGGTTCTCCCCAGACCTCACTGCCCTTAACCAACACAAAAATATCCTGTGGCGTTCTGTATTAGCATCGAACTGCCCCCGCGATATGCAACTTTTAGGGAAGTTAGAAACCAATACACACAGGCAGTTAGAAACGCCAAGGCTAGCTTTTTCAAACAGAAATTTGCTTCGTGCAACTCCAACTCTAAAAAGTTCTGGGACATTGTAAAGTCCATGGAGAATAAGAACACCTCCTCCCAACTGCCCACTGCACTGAGGATAGGAAACTTTGTCACCACCGATAAGCCCACTATAATTGAGAATTTCAATAAGCATTTTTCTATGGCTGGCCATGCTTTCCACCTAACTACCCCTACTGCATTCAACAGCACTGCACCCCCCACAGCTACTCGCCCAAGCCTCCCCCATTTCTCCTTCTCCCAAATCCATTCAGCTGATGTTCTGAAAGAGCTGCAAAATCTGGACCCCTACAAATCAGCTGGGCTTGACAATCTGGACCCTTTCTTTCTAAAATTATCTGCCGAAATTATTGCAACCCCTATTACTAGCCTGTTCAACCTCTCTTTCGTGTCGTCTGAGATTCCCATAGATTGGAAAGCAGCTGCTGTCATCCCCCTCTTCAAAGGAGATGACACTCTTGACCCAAATTGCTACAGACCTATATCCATCCTACCCTGCCTTTCTAAGGTCTTCGAAAGCCAAGTCAACAAACAGATTACTGACCATTTCGAATCCCACCGCACCCTCTCCGCTATGCAATCTGGTTTCAGAGCTGGTCATGGGTGCACCTCAGCCACGCTCAAGGTCCTAAACGACATCGTAACCGCCATCGATAAGAAACAATACTGTGCTGCCGTATTCATTGACCTGGCCAAAGCTTTTGACTCTGTTAATCACCACATCCTCATCGGCAGACTCAGTAGCCTTGGTTTCTCAAACGATTGCGTCGCCTGGTTCACCAACTACTTCTCTGACAGAGTTCAGTGTGTCAAATCGGAGGGCCTACTGTCTGGACCTCTGGCAGTCTCTATGGGGGTACCACAGGGTTCAATTCTTGGGCCAACTCTTTTCTCTGTATACATAAATGATGTCGCTCTTGCTGCTGGTGAATCTCTGATCCACCTCTACGCAGACGACACCATTCTGTATACTTCTGGCCCTTCTTTGGACACTGTGTTAACAACCCTCCAGACGAGCTTCAATGCCATTCAACTCTCCTTCCGTGGTCTCCAACTGCTCCTAAACACAAGTAAAACTAAATGCATGCTCTTCAACCGATCGCTGCCTGCACCTGCCCGCCTGTCCAGCATCACTTCTCTGGACGGTTCTAACTTAGAATTTGTGGACAACTACAAATACCTAGGTGTCTGGTTAGACTGTAAACTCTCCTTCCAGACTCACATCAATCATCTCCAATCCAAAGTGAAATCTAGAATTGGCTTCCTTTTTCGCAACAAAGCATCCTTCACTCATGCTGCCAAACATACCCTCGTAAAACTGACCATCCTACCAATCCTCGACTTCGGCGACGTCATTTACAAAATAGCCGCCAATACCCTACTCAACAAGCTGGATGCAGTCTATCACAGTGCCATCCGTTTTGTCACCAAAGCCCCATATACTACCCACCACTGCGACCTGTACGCTCTCGTTGGCTGGCCTTCGCTTCATAATCGTCGCCAAACACATTGGCTCCAGGTCATCTACAAGACCCTGCTAGGTAAAGTCCCCCCTTATCTCCGCTCACTGGTCACCATAGCAGCACCCACCTGTAGCACGCGCTCCAGCAGGTATATCTCTCTGGTCACCCCTAAAGCCAACTCCTCCTTTGGTCGTCTCTCCTTCCAGTTCTCAGCTGCCAATGACTGGAACGAACTACAAAAATCTCTGAAACTGGAAACACTTATCTCCCTCACTAGCTTTAAGCACCAGCTGTCAGAGCAGCTCACAGATCTCTGCACCTGTACATAGCCCATCTTTAATTTAGCCCAAACTACTACCTCTTCCCCTACTGTATTTATTTATTTTATTTATTTTGCTCCTTTGCACCATATTATTTAGATTTGAACTTTGAACTTTCTTCAAACTACAAATCTACCATTCCAGTGTTTTTCTTGCCATACTTTATTTACTTTGCCACCATGGCATTTTTTGCCTTTACCTCCCTTATCTCACATCATTTGCTCACATTGTATATAGTCTTATTTTTTTCTACTGCATCATTGATTGTATGTTGTTTTACTCCATGTGTAACTCTGTGTTTTTGTATGTTGTCGAACTGCTTTGCTTTATCTTGGCCAGGTCGCAATTGTAAATGAGAACTTGTTCTCAACTTGCCTACCTGGTTAAATAAAGGTGAAATAAAAATAAATAAATAATACATTCCCCTTTTTTAAACACATCCCCCTTGTCTAACACATTCCCCTTGTTTAAATACATTCCCCTTGTTTAAATACATTCCCCTTGTCTAACACATTCCCCTTGTCTAATACATTCCCCTTGTCTAACACATCCCCCTTGTTTAAATACATTCCCCTTGTTTAAATACATTCCCCTTGTCTAACACATTCCCCTTGTCTAATACATTCCCCTTGTCTAACACATCCCCCTTGTTTAAATACATTCCCCTTGTCTAACACATTCCCCTTGTTTAAATACATTCCCCTTGTTTAACACATTCCCCTTGTTTAAATACATTCCCCTTGTCTAACACATTCCCCTTGTCTAATACATTCCCCTTGTCTAACACATCCCCCTTGTTTAAATACATTCCCCTTGTCTAATACATTCCCCTTGTCTAACACATTCCCCTTGTCTAACACATCCCCCTTGTCTAACACATCCCCCTTGTCTAACACATCCCCCTTATTTAAATACATCCCCGTTGTCTAACACCCCCCCCTTATTTAAATACATCCCCCTTGTCTAACACATCCCCCTTATTTAAATACATCCCCCTTGTCTAACACATCCCCCTTATTTAAATACATCCCCCTTGTCTAACACGTCCCCCTTGTTTAAATACATCCCCCTTGTCTAACACATTCCCCTTGTTTAAACACATTCCCCTTGTCTAATACATTCCCCTTGTTTAAATACAGAACATGTTAATTTCCAGTATTAATTTTACAGGACTGTTGTTGGTTAAATCTTTATTTATCTATATTTGTGTGTATATATTGTGTGCAGTTTACCTGCACACAATATTTGATACAGTATTATGTATGATTGTAGAATCCAAAAAGCTTTTTAAAAGCCTAACTTTGCAAAAGTGAAAAGGACAGACATTATTTGCAATAAGGATCACGTGACATCACTGAGTACAGATTTCTCAATACAGTGACACCAGTGTGTATACAGCCCCATGGTGAGATGGATATGGTATTTTATGTCTCTGCATGACAACTCACCCATGCTCTCTTGCCGTGTGTGTGTGTGTGTGTGTGTGTGTGTGTGTGTGTGTGTGTGTGTGTGTGTGTGTGTGTGTGTGTGTGTGTGCTGCAACGAGACAGGAGCGGGAGCAGTGCATGTTACCATGGTGCTAGTTGGAGCTACAAGATGAAGAAGAGCGATTGCAGTTGACAAGCTCAGTATAGTAGAGCGTATGTTTCACTGGATTGGACTTTAATCAGATGCTCTGATAGAGAATGAAATGGCAGGCCAACCATGTCAGACAAGCATCACAATATGAAGTACACATTCTTAGTCGACATGATCGACATGCTAACTTAGCCTTATGCTTGGGACACTGTCAGGCACAAAACCCACAGAAACACTGAAAATCCAGTGTATTTATGGCGTAGAACGCTGCTCAGTCTACCATGCCTACTTGTCCCATAGAAAAAGGTCTCGTGAGGTTGACATGTGAGGAATATGGCTCTCAAGAGAGGACTCACACGTCTGAGGTAACTGTGCGCTGAGACAGATAAACACAGACATTTTGGAATGAGGCACAACAACTTTGGCTGTGTTCTTCATAAACAACATGGCTCCAGGAGTAATACAGTTTGGAATGGGATTCATGGAAGTCCTTCCAGGGTTTACAGCATTTCATATTCCAATGCAAGTCCATTACAAGTATAATGCTGTGAAACTATATTCAAAATTACTTTTTGTTAAACTGAGGAAACTTTTGTTGGGATTATCTAGAAAAGACATGGTTTATCCTTCGCTCGGGGGCTACGCTAAAACATCAGTGATTGTTCCCCAGTAACTACACATTAGTTACACGTTAATAAAGGCTGAATAACACTGTAATAACACGTTAATAAAGGCTGGATTACAGTGTAATAACACGTTAAAAGGCTGGATTACAGTGTAATAACGTTAATAAAGGTTGGATAACACTAATAACACGTTAATTAAGGCTGGATAACACTAATAACACGTTAATAAAGGCTGGATTACAGTGTAATAACACGTTAATAAAGACTGGATTACAGTGTAATAACATGTTAATAAAGGCTGGATTACACTAATAACACGTTAATTAAGGCTGGATAACACTAATAACACATTAATAAAGGCTGGATTACAGTGTAATAACACGTTAATAAAGGCTGGATTACAGTGTAATAACATGTTAATAAAGGCTGGATAACACTGTAATAACACATTAATAAAGGCTGGATTACACTGTAATAACACGGTTAATAAAGGCTGGATAACACTAATAACACGTTAATTAAGGCTGGATAACATTGTAATAACACATTAATTAAGGCTGGATAACATTGTAATAACACATTAATTAAGGCTGGATAACATTGTAATAACACATTAATTAAGGCTGGATTACACTGTAATAACACGTTAATTAAGGCTGGATTACACTGTAATAACACGTTAATTAAGGCTGGATTACACTGTAATAACACGTTAATTAAGGCTGGATTACACTGTAATAACATGTTAATTAAGGCTGGATTACACTGTAATAACACATTAATAAAGGCTGGATTACACTGTAATAACACGTTAATAAAGGCTGGATAACACTAATAACACGGTTAATAAAGGCTGGATTACACTGTAATAACATGTTAATAAAGGCTGGATAACACTAATAACACGTTAATTAAGGCTGGATTACACTGTAATAACACGTTAATAAAGGCTGGATAACACTAATAACACGTTAATTAAGGCTGGATTACACTGTAATAACACGTTAATTAAGGCTGGATTACACTGTAATAACACGTTAATTAAGGCTGGATTACACTGTAACAACATGTTAATTAAGGCTGGATTACACTGTAATAACACATTAATAAAGGCTGGATTACACTGTAATAACACGTTAATAAAGGCTGGATAACACTAATAACACGTTAATAAAGGCTGGATAACACTAATAACACGGTTAATTAAGGCTGGATTACACTGTAATAACACGTTAATAAAGGCTGGATAACACTAATAACACGGTTAATAAAGGCTGGATTACACTGTAATAACATGTTAATAAAGGCTGAATTACACTGTAATAATGTTAATAAAGGCTGAATTACACTGTAATAACATGTTAATAAAGGCTGGATTACACTGTAATAACATGTTAATAAAGGCTGGATAACACTGTAATAACACGGTTAATAAAGGCTGGATTACACTGTAATAACACGGTTAATAAAGGCTGGATAACACTGTAATAACACATTAATAAAGGCTGGATTACACTGTAATAACACATTGACACATGCTGAATAACACTGTAATAACAAACTCTAACCACTATGACCCACTTCCCTACTGTAGAGACTCTCTTAAGGCTTGCACACATCACACCAAATGTGTCTCTAATGTTCGTCTGCCGATCGTTCAGCATGCTGTTTTAGGTACCACCTGCTGTAGACATCTAACTGCTAAATTTGTCACGGGATTCTACATGTAAAATCTTTGAGCACTCTGTTTACAAATTACCTTCAGAGGTGCTAAGAACTGTCGGCCAGCAAACGCTATTGGTGCGTCTGAGCCCTTAGGGCCCGGTAGCAGCTCCCAGGCCGGCCCACAGCCGACCCAGTCAGTTACTGATTTCAGGAGCATAGCGGGGGAGTGTTTTAATGGTGATGGTTGGAGGGAAGTTGGCAACACTAGCTAGTCAGCTGTGGTTTGTGTAGCAAAGGAGTCCAAGGATATGAAGGGAGTGTGTGAGCGTCTCCCTGCTTCATCGTGAGGCGAAAGACATAATTCTTCCATCTGTTCAGTCTTTAGGACCCTGAAGACTGCTTTCACGTCATCTTAGTGTGTCAGCCAGGGTGACGGACCAGAATTGAACCTCACAACTGTTGCCAGCATAGTTAATCAATAAAATGGTGGCAGCATTGCTTAGGTTTGATTTGAGTAATTTCACATGTATCTTGAGGAAACGTTTGCTCTCACTGTTCTTTGTATTTGCTAGCCCATGAGACACAAATATGACTAGCTAACACTGGATGTCTACAAACTTCTACAATGATTGTCCTACATAACTACATACCGTTAGAGACACAGCTGTTACCTTATGTGAGACACTGACCTCAGTGCAACATTTGCAATATACAGTGCTTGATGATTTAATATAGAGTCATCTTTTTAAAGGATTGTAACATTGTATCCAATTGTTTTTCTTCTTCTTCTTCTTCTTCTTCTTCATGGTGGTTGGCAATCACTCTTGGTTTCAGTAACGTCCACTAGATTATATAGTGTTGGGTTGACGTCCACTAGATTATATAGTGTTGGGTTGACGTCCACTAGACTATATAGTGTTGGGTTGACGTCCACTAGACTATATAGTGTTGGGTTGACGTCCACTAGATTATATAGTGTTGGGTTGACGTCCACTAGACTATATAGTGTTGGGTTGACGTCCACTAGACTATATAGTGTTGGGTTGACGTCCACTAGATTATATAGTGTTGGGTTGACGTCCACTAGACTATATAGTGTTGGGTTGACGTCCACTAGACTATATAGTGTTGGGTTGACGTCCACTAGACTATATAGTGTTGGGTTGACGTCCACTAGACTATATAGTGTTGGGTTGACGTCCACTAGACTATATAGTGTTGGGTTGACGTCCACTAGACTATATAGTGTTGGGTTGACGTCCACTAGATTATATAGTGTTGGGTTGACGTCCACTAGATTATATAGTGTTGGGTTGACTTCCACTAGACTATATAGTGTTGGGTTGACGTCCACTAGAATATATAGTGTTGGGTTGACGTCCACTAGACTATATAGTGTTGGGTTGACGTCCACTAGACTATATAGTGTTGGGTTGACGTCCACTAGACTATATAGTGTTGGGTTGACGTCCACTAGACTATATAGTGATGGGTTGACGTCCACTAGACTATATAGTGTTGGGTTGACGTCCACTAGACTATATAGTGTTGGGTTGACGTCCACTAGACTATATAGTGTTGGGTTGACGTCCACTAGACTATATAGTGTTGGGTTGACGTCCACTAGTGAACTATATAGTGTTGGGTTGCCGTCCACTAGACTATATAGTGTTGGGTTGACGTCCACTAGACTATATAGTGTTGGGTTGACGTCCACTAGACTATATAGTGTTGGGTTGACGTCCACTAGACTATATAGTGTTGGGTTGACGTCCACTAGACTATATAGTGTTGGGTTGACGTCCACTAGACTATATAGTGTTGGGTTGACGTCCACTAGACTATATAGTGTTGGGTTGACGTCCACTAGATTATATAGTGTTGGGTTGACGTCCACTAGACTATATAGTGTTGGGTTGACGTCCACTAGATTATATAGTGTTGGGTTGACGTCCACTAGACTATATAGTGTTGGGTTGACGTCCACTAGACTATATAGTGTTGGGTTGACGTCCACTAGACTATATAGTGTTGGGTTGACGTCCACTAGACTATATAGTGTTGGGTTGACGTCCACTAGATTATATAGTGTTGGGTTGACGTCCACTAGATTATATAGTGTTGGGTTGACGTCCACTAGACTATATAGTGTTGGGTTGACGTCCACTAGACTATATAGTGTTGGGTTGACGTCCACTAGATTATATAGTGTTGGGTTGACGTCCACTAGATTATATAGTGTTGGGTTGACATCCACTAGACTATATAGTGTTGGGTTGACGCCCACTAGACTATATAGTGTTGGGTTGACGTCCACTAGACTATATAGTGTTGGGTTGACATCCACTAGAGTACTTTTGGGTGTCAGGGAAAATGTATGGAGTAGAAAGTACATCATTTTCTTTATGAATGCAGTGAAGTAAAAGTAAAAGTTGCCAAAAATATAAATAGTAAAGTACAGATACTCCCAAAAACGACTTAAGTACTGCTTTAAAGTATTTTTACTTTAGTACTTCACACCACTGGGAAGACCTTCACTAGATGGATAATGATGACTAGACCTCCACTAGAAGAATAGTGTTGGGTAGACATCCACTAGATGGATAGTGTTGGGTAGACCTCCAGTAGATAGATAGTGTTGGGTAGACATCCACTAGATGGATAGTGTTGGGTAGACAGCCACTAGATGGATAGTGTTGGGTAGACATCCACTAGATGGATAGTGTTGGGTAGACATCCACTAGATGGATAGTGTTGGGTAGACATCCACTAGATGAATAGTGTTGGGTAGACGTCCACTAGAGGGATAGTGTTGGGTACACATCAACTGGATGGTTAGTGTTGGGTAGACTTATCAGAGATGCGTGCCACTCAGGAATCCACTCTCTGGTCACTAGGCAGTGGATAAGCTGGCCTGTGTTTAGTCCAAGACCCCCAGCACCCGGACCACTGCCCCAGATATCAATCAGCTGAAACCTGAACGCAGTAGCATGCCTGTGATGTGGGAAGCAGAACCCCAGCACCCGGACCACTGCCCTAGATATCAATCAGCTGAAACCTGAACGCAGTAGCATGCCTGTGATGTGGGAAGCAGAACCCCAGCACCCGGACCACTGCCCCAGATATCAATGAGCTGAAACCTGAACGCAGTAGCATGCCTGTGATGTGGGAAGCAGATCCCCAGCACCCGGACCACTGCCCCAGATATCAATGAGCTGAAACCTGAACGCAGTAGCATGCCTGTGATGTGGGAAGCAGACCCCCAGCACCCGGACCACTGCCCTAGATATCAATCAGCTGAAGCCTGAACGCAGTAGCATGCCTGTGATGTGGGAAGCAGACCCCCAGCACCCGGACCACTGCCCCAGATATCAATGAGCTGAAACCTGAACGCAGTAGCATGCCTGTGATGTGGGAAGCAGAACCCCAGCACCCGGACCACTGCCCCAGATATCAATGAGCTGAAACCTGAACGCAGTAGCATGCCTGTGATGTGGGAAGCAGACCCCCAGCACCCGGACCACTGCCCTAGATATCAATCAGCTGAAGCCTGAACGCAGTAGCATGCCTGTGATGTGGGAAGCAGAACCCCAGCACCCGGACCACTGCCCCAGATATCAATCAGCTGAAACCTGAACGCAGTAGCATGCCTGTGATGTGGGAAGCAGAACCCCAGCACCCGGACCACTGCCCCAGATATCAATCACCTGAAACCTGAACGCAGTAGCATGCCTGTGATGTGGGAAGCAGAACCCCAGCACCCGGACCACTGCCCCAGATATCAATCACCTGAAACCTGAACGCAGTAGCATGCCTGTGATGTGGGAAGCAGACCCCCAGCACCCGGACCACTGCCCTAGATATCAATCAGCTGAAGCCTGAACGCAGTAGCATGCCTGTGATGTGGGAAGCAGACCCCCAGCACCCGGACCACTGCCCTAGATATCAATCAGCTGAAGCCTGAATGCAGTAGCATGCCTGTGATGTGGGAAGCAGACCCCCAGCACCCGGACCACTGCCCTAGATATCAATCAGCTGAAGCCTGAACGCAGTAGCATGCCTGTGATGTGGGAAGCAGACCCCCAGCACCCGGACCACTGCCCTAGATATCAATCAGCTGAAGCCTGAACGCAGTAGCATGCCTGTGATGTGGGAAGCAGAACCCCAGCACCCGGACCACTGCCCCAGATATCAATCAGCTGAAACCTGAACGCAGTAGCATGCCTGTGATGTGGGAAGTAGACCCCCAGCACCCGGACCACTGCCCCAGATATCAATCAGCTGAAACCTGAACGCAGTAGCATGCCTGTGATGTGGGAAGCAGACCCCCAGCACCCGGACCACTGCCCTAGATATCAATCAGCTGAAACCTGAACGCAGTAGCATGCCTGTGATGTGGGAAGCAGGCCCTCAGTTAACACAGCTCGCATTGTGCAAATGTCACGGGTCGTAGTCTTGGCCTTTTTTCAAGGAGTGATGAATGAGTCTGTGATGCCAGGAATTCAGCGGGTACTGAAGTTTAGTTTTTTCAATGTTGACATGTGTCTTTGATGTAGCAGACAGCTCCCCGTTAGAGAACCGTGTGTGTTCACCAATGTCATGACACCTTTGTGGAACGCTGTGGCACCGTGGGTGACCTTAGAGGTGAGACTTTCACTGTTCTTATAGGTGTCACTGTGTACATTGTCTGGTATTTGTGTCTGTCTATGTGTCTGGCTGGCTGTCTGTCTATGTCTGTCTGTCTGTTTGGCAAACAAGAAAGTAAAAAATGTAATTGACATTTGAAGGATGCCTCAACACTTTAGTGTCCGTTCACTGTAAGGTTAAAAAAACTTGTGGAAAGAGACGGTCCCACTTTATGTGGATAGTCCCATATAGATACTCCACAGATGGTCACACTATCAACAAACTATCTGTTGATGATAAGCAACTGCTTGGACTTGGTTAGAAAGAGTTGATATTGTAAAATATCCTCCGTGTTATATCACCTTCTCAAGAAAGAATAGACTGAAGAAACCCTGAACTCAGCAGATGTGCTCTGAAGATTCCCAACATACTGTAAGAAGTAAAGCTTTTTTCCACAGAAACTCCACAGAAAACCCATTGTTCCACAGACACTTTATTACATTGTCCCAAGATGGGTTCTTGCTCAAGCCAGTCTACTGACATATACTGTAGAGGTCAGGTAGGGCTATTTTCTACTGTAAGTCCTCAGGAAGGCAATCTGAACTTTCTGGGTCATAAAACGCTCGTTTATAGTCATTTTCAAGCTGAGTGAGACTGTGATGTTGTTCCTATCCAAATACCAAGCTGAGCTTTCAAGAAAATCAGACAGCTCTTTGTAAGACGGGAAAAAGTCGACAGAGCTTTGGTATTTGGCACAGAGGCTTATGGGCAATGTCAGTAATTGTTACAATTTAAATTCCTTTGAATGCTCCCCCAAATTGAAAGTCCTCGAGGGGAAACCATCATGTTGCAAATCACATGATTTGGAAAACAATGTAGCTGAAAGCTTATAATGACTCTCCATAATTCAATATCTAGTTAAAATACACTGTTAACATGGGGTTGCCATTTCAAGAATGCCTGTTTGTCCCACGTGTCCGTCCAGGACTGTTTGAAGAGTAGCCCCACGTGAGAACGCTGTGGGGATAAATGGGCACACGTACCGGTTTCTCCTCCACACCTCCATACCTCCCACTGTCTCTTCTTTCTGTTTGTTTTCCTGCCATGGCACCGGGTCGCTCCAGCTGAGACTTGACATTTCACCTTGGCGTGGTCACGAGTCACGCAACACTTGGAGACACAGGGAGTCTAAGAAGTTCTTCAGCTTTTCCTCAGCCGTTCTTCAGCCAATTCACAGCCAATCCTCAGTGGTTCAGTTGAAATACTGTTGCCTGTTATCTGAACCTTCAGCTTTCATTGAAAGTTGAACCTGATGTTGTTGAAGCTGAAGGACAAAGCTAAAGACTTAACAAGCATGAGTATACTGTATAGTTTTTGACACCCGCATTGTTTGAACACTATGGACCTTCTGCAATATTCTACGTTGAGCAAGCTTTCAGTCCAGGACTATGCTTAATCTGGTTCCGGGAAACCTACAAATCTTATGTCCTCTTTGCTTAAAGTTGGTCTGGACGTCTTGGTTGAAAGATGTTAATCTTACCGCAGAGTTATTAGGTTATGTAATGACTTGACAGAGCTCTTATGAAACATAGAGTGCAAGTTGCTGAGTACTTTGGGGATTGGCAAATTTGGGCCAAAATGATCCTGTCTACATACACACATGGAATGTGATGAGAGAGCAATGTCATTGAAGTTGCACAGAGTCTCATGTTAAGGGCAGAGGTATGGTTTCACAGCATAAATACCTCTCCTTCCTCCACCAAATGTGAAAGACATTAGCTCATTCATGCTTCGGATTTGGTATGGCGCTTCCACAAACCCCAAATCCTGCATTCCTCAATTTATTTATTTCACCTTTATTTAACAAGTTAGGCTAGTTGAGAACAAGTTCTCATTTACAACTGCGGCCTGGCCAAGATAAAGCAAAGCAGTGTGACACAAACAACAGAGTTACACATGGAATAAACAAAAGTAGTCAATAACACAGTAGAAAAGTCTATAAACAGTGTGTGCAAATGAGGTGGGATTAGGGAGGTAAGGCAATAAATAGGCCATAGTGGCAAAATAATTACAATTTAGCAATTAAACACTAGAGTGATAGATGTGCAGAAGATGAATGTGCAAGTAAAGATACTAGGGTGCAAAGGAGCAAAAATAAATAAATAAATAACAGTATGGAGATGAGGTAGTTGGATGGGCTATTTACAGATGAGCTATGTACAGGTGCAGTGATCTGTGAGCTGCTCTGACAGCTGGTGCTTAAAGTTAGTGAGGGATATATGAGTCTCCATCTTCAGTGATTTTTGCAGTTTGTTCCAGTCATTGGAAGCAGAGAACTGAAAGGAAAGGCGGCCAAAGGAGGACTTGGCTTTGGGGGTGACCAGTGAAATATACCTGCTGGAGCACGTGCTACGGGTGGATGCTGTTATGGTAACCAGTGAGCTGAGATAAGGCGGGACTCAATAACTGAGAGAATACTTCCGGGCGTCCATTTAGGGACAGGTTATTTTGTTTATACCAGCATTACCTTATCCACAATGATGCTACATGGCTGACCTTAATGAATGTTCAGCGATGATTGTTTTAACAGCTCTTCATGAGACTGACTGGGAGTTAAAGGAGACCTTCAAGTCAAAAGGAAACAATGGGTCCCATTTCTCTGAAGGTAGCCATGTCCCAGCCTGAACTCTCCCAGTCTACAGTATCACACTGTGCCAGAGGACAGCAGTAACCTCAGCAATAATCATCATATTCATAGCTATGAAAATATGAGCACTGCTGGAGCTCCAGAGGTGAAAATCATTTCCAGAGTCTGTGAGACTTGGACAGTTGATCCCAGACACAGTCCCCTCGCCACTAGTGTATCTCTCAGCCTGGCTGCCATAGACTGCATGTGCAGCCCAGTTAACAGCTTCACTCTTTGGCTACGATCTGAATTGTTGCACATCTTTTATATATATATATATATATATATATCTCTCTCTCTTCAATATAAATAAATACACTTGGGAAATTTGATAGTTTTTGAAGGAAGCTGAGTAATCTTTAAGTTTTGAGTCATATTTCTCAACATTTCCTACATGCTACATTTTACATTAAGAGCATCTGCTAAATTACTTATCTAGAGCATCTTACAGTTAGTGCATTCATCATATGATAGCTAGGTGGGAAAACCACATACCTCAGTCAGAGTAAGTATACTGAACAAAAACAACATGCAACAACTTTACTGAGTTACAGTTCATATATGGAAATCTGTCAATTGAAATAAATTCATTAGTCCCTAATCTATGGATTTCACAGGACTGAGTAGGAGCGGTGCCATGGGTGGGGCAGGGAGGGTATAGGCCCACCCATTGGGGAGCCAGGCCCAGCCAATCAAAACAAGTTTTTCCACACAATAAAATGGCTATATTACAGATATACTCGTTTTCATCAGCTGTCCAGGTGGCTGGTCACAGACGATCCCACAGGTGAAGAAGCAGGATGTGGAGAGCCTGGGCTGGCATGGTTACACATGGCCTGCGGTTGTGAGGCCGGTTGGACGTACTGACAAATTGTCTAAAATGACACTGGAGGTGGCTTGTAGTAGAGAAATTAACATGCAATTCACTTGTAAACGCTCTGGTGGAGATTCCTGCAGTCAACATTCAAATTGCATGCTCCCTCAACTTGAGACATCTGTGGCGTTGTGTGACAAAACTGCACATTTTAGAGTGGCCTTTATTGTCCCCAGCACAAGGTGCACTTCAGTAATGATCATGCTGTTTAACTTCTTGATATGCCACACCTGTCAGGTGGATGGATTATCTTGGCAAAGGAAAAACACTCACTAAGAGGGATGTAAACAAATTTGTGCACAAAATTTGAGAGAAATGAACTTTGTGCGTATGAAACATTTCTGGGATCTTTTTTTTTCAGCTCATGAAACCTGAGACCAACACTTTACATGTAGTGTTTATATTTTTTGTTCAGTATACATTTTTCCTCAATAAAGTAGCTATCAGAAAGGTCAGTGCTCATAAGGTACCTTATTCAAAGACATACAAAGCTTCCATTTCAGTTGACATGACCTGCACTTATGATACCAGTGTTATGCACACCTCTTGGAGGAACGCAACACCCTGCTACACTCAACTCCCCGTGGAGTGTAAGAGGTATGTGATTGTAGGTGCAAGTAAGGATGAAAGGCAGAGCATATTACCGTTTACTAGGAATTTAGTTCTTTAACACGGGTGTATGTATGCCCGCAGGCCTCTTGCCTAAGCACTCCCAAGGTGAGGTGCCTTCCCCTCCCCCCTGGGAACACATGAAACAGAATAATACAAACTTAAAGTGAACAAGTTCAATAATCAAAAACACAGTCCTATTGGCACACACATACCTCAGAAGTAGCAGCTACAAAATACTTTCACCAATACTGTCTCTGCACAACAACCAACACAAAACATCCAAGAAGCTCTCACTTCCTGACAAAGGAACACTGGCTTTTCAAGCTACAGAAGGAGTCGCTAATTGCAGACAGCTGTGTCTCCTGACGAGAGGGCGGGGTCAGAACACCAATTTGAAATGGGGCCAACCAATCAGCTGCTTTGGACTTCAGAAAGCCATTTCCTGAAATACACACATTCAAACACAAACAACCCATAACAGAAACTGGGGAACGTAACACCAGTTTACTACTTGAATATTGTATGATGTCATAATCTCAAGAAACCTGTCGTAGTAGTTTTAGATGACCAAGGATGTTGATGTCAAGTGTCATGTTTTGTTTAGGTAACCATTATACCACCATTATGTATACCACACCACTAAAACGTTACCTCATTGGAACAATGTGATGGAGACATGTTTTAAAACTACAGAGGTTTATGTGGATGACCCATAACTCCAGGCAGTAAATAGATGGAGGTCTGGTTTTGCTATAAAGGGGTGTCAAGTGTTGGCAAGTAGCCTGTCGGGTCAAATCTACCGATGTGCCCCTTGAGCAAGGCTCTTAACCCTAATTGGATAAGAGCGCCTGCTAAATGACTAACATGTAAATGTTAAATGTAAATGTGGTCCCTTCCTTTTGGGACACCTCTGACCTGGTGAGTGAATTGCTCCTTTGCATGCCACTATCCTTTGTAGCCCAGGTGGTAAGGGTAGGTAACAACACATCCGCCATGCTGATCCTCAACACGGGGGCCCCTTAAGGATGCGTGCTCAGTCCCTTCCTGTCCTCCCTGTTCACTCATGACTGCACGGCCAGGCACGGCAGGCACAACTCCAACACCATCATTAAGTTTGCAGATGACACAACAGTGGTAGGCCTGATCACCGACAACGATGAGACAGCCTATAGGGAGGAGGTCAGAGATCTGACCGTGTGGTGCAAGGACAAAAACCTCTCCCTCAACGTGATCAAGACAAAGGAGATTATTGTGGACTACAGGAAAAGGAGGACCGAGCACGCCCCCATTCTCATCAACGGGGCTGTAGTAGAGCAGGTTGAGAGCTTCAAGTTCCTTGGCATCCTAAGATGGTCCAAGCACACCAAGACAATCATGAAAAGGGAACGACAAAACTTTGGCATGGGTCCTCAGATCCTCAAAAGGTTCTACAGCTGCACCATCGAGAGCATGCTCTATTGTTTGTTACTTTAATTTGTTACTTTTTTGTAGGTATTTTCTTAAAACTGCATTGTTGGTTAAGGGCTTGTAAATAAGCATTTCACTGTAAGGTCTACAACAGTTGTATTCGGCGCATGTGGCAAGCACAATTTGATTTGATTTGATTTTGATTTGATTTGTCTTGGGCTACATATGTTTCTTGTGTTGACAGCTTAGGTTACTTTTAGAAGCTCTTGTAAAACAATATAACAATATATTGCATGATGGTAATCATGTGTTGGTGTCTGATCTAAAGATATCATATGCTAAACTTTGAGGAGATCTGTGTTTATGTATGAGGAGTATCAGGTGAAGTTTGTCATCACCTATAAGAACTTCATGTACCAAGACAATGTGTTAAACGGTGAAACGTCAAGAGATAATCAAGAAAACCCATCTGCATTTTGTGTTTTCATCCTGTCACATAAACGTCTTGGCAACAGTCTCTTGTTCCTACCCAAGAATACAAAGAGCCCTTCTATCTCAGATACTTCAGGAAGCTTTTATCTGTCCACCCAGCCCTGACGTAAACACAGAGTGTTTTAAATGCTCCACCACATTAAGTCATCGAAAGCCTTCACTGACATCTACGACATTTACAAGATCATCCTGACCTGACACTGACGTCCAACCCCAAAGTCGAGTGACAAACTATCTTCCCCTGAGCTCTACGTCATGACCAAAGAACTCTGAGCCTGCTTGTGTTTCAGCCAAGGAGAACTCATGGTGACCCATGGTCAGAGAACATGTGGGTAGTATTTAGCCCCAAGGAAGTCATTCAGTCACACGTGTGTATCCGTCTAGCCGGTATGACCTCTTGCCTTCTCTCTCTTTTTCTGTGTGTGTGTGTGTGTGTGTGTGTGTGTGTGTGTGTGTGTGTGTGTGTGTGTGTGTGTGTGTGTGTGTGTGTGTGTGTGTGTGTGTGTGTGTGTGTGTGTGTGTGTGTGTGTGTGTGTGTGTGTGTGTGTGTGTGTGTGTGTGTGTGAGGGAGAGAGAGAGAGAGAGAGAAGGAGAGGTTGAGAGAGAGCAAAAGAGAGAGCACGAGAGAGAGTCTGCAGTCAGAGGAGAAGTTAACATGCTGAGAGAGAGAGCGAGAGCGAGAGAGAGAGAGAGAGAGAGAGAGAGAATCTTCCCAGGGTCAATGTGGAGTGGATCCAGTGTTTATAGGCCAGTGTGTTTATGTGCGTGTCAGTCTGGGGTCAGAGGAGAAGTCAACATGCTCCCACAGGAACACAGCCAGTCACAAACAAGGAAGATCACAAGTGTTTCAAATACCTGCTCTGATACTCACTGGGTGTGTGTTTGTTGAGTTAGCGAAGACATTCCAGTCAGATAAATCGGTGTAGCAGAGTTTAAATGCCATCTCTTTCACACCATTATTTCTTATCAGATGAAACGTCATTAGGAGAAGTGCCTTCAATGTTATCACTATGTTTTTACAACATCACAACTAATACTATTAATACAAAACAATTATAATATGCAATTCAGTTTTGGGGATTTCGACTGTCTTGTTTTGTGTTTCACAGGTTATTGGTGGGAGCTCCATATGAAACCAATGGTCACCACCAGACAGGGGATGTGTACAAATGCCCATTGGGCAAACGGTCCAATGGCAGCTGCTCCAAACTCAACCTAGGTACAGTATAACTATCAACTCTCACAGACTTGACGTGCCTACTGTGCCTCACGAGACGGATGTGTGTGTGTTGTAGCCGTTAGAGTGTGTGCATATGTACATGCCTTATATGTGTGTTCATAGGTTGTGTGAGAGTGGAATCTGGGGACCGTGCTGTTCATTTCAGCTTTAACAGTTTATGTACATTTCCACGTCTGTATCCTCCTAGGGATCACGCCACACGTCCACACGTTTCCTTAGATGAGACCTATCTGTACTGTGTTGTACAGAGAGATACAGCAAGATGTGTGAACTAGCTGGCAGATAGTGTATGGTGTAGACACTGCTGCGCCTGGCTTGACAACTTTAACGAACCTAGTTCCCAGAAGCTCCTTTCCTGCAGTCAAATTATCAAATCGCCCTCTAATGTTGTTAATATTTTTCCTAATTTCATAATTAATAAACATTATTTCAAAAAACCTGCTGAAAATCCAGTGTTTTATTATATTTCAGTCTTCTGTGATGTATATAAAGTGTCATATTGGGACGCAAAGACATTTCAGCTCTATATCTGACATGGTACAGATGTCTTCTTTTAAGCCCATAACCATGTGTGTGAGGTGTCTACTTTTGTTTCAGACTAGATTTGTTTAAGACTACCAATAATCACTCTGTTACCCTGATTTAGCCCACTGCAGTAAAATGCTCTGGACACTGCCTCAAAGGACAGGTGTTTCGTCCTTTAGTTGGGAGATCTAGTATCATCTAGTATCACCTTCTTACTGCCATGTATAGTCAGTGGGTTTGCAGAAGCTTGTGAAGCGACTTGCCCGCAGGTACATAGCATAAGTGAAAAATATACGCAAAAGTCTTCAAAAGCTATAGAAACATCAAGCTGTTAGAATAAACATTGTTATTTCTTTGACACTGTCTTTTCTTGTTCCTCAAGGAAGGATATCTCTGACCAATGTCGCCGAGCGAAAAGACAAGATGAGGCTGGGGATGACGCTGACAACCAACCCCAAAGACAATAGCTTTGTGGTTAGTGATGAACACACAGTCTATAAAAAGTATGGTGTCATTATGTGTGGTTTCCACAGAGACTAACTTGGTGGTCAATTTCAGGGGTATGTGAAGAACAGTGGAGGCTGCTGAGAGGAGCGGCTCATAATAATGGCTGGAACAGAGCAAATGGAATGGCATTAAACCATGGGTTTGATGTATGCGATACCATTCCACCTATTCCGCTCCAGCCATTACCATGAGCCCGTCCTCCCCAATTAAGATGCCACCAACCTCCTGTGGTGGCACAGGAACCACATTTCGTTTTTCTGATGACCTTTTCATCCAGCGTAGGCCCATGCTACACGGTACATGTCTCAAGGGTACTTGCTGTGCTGAATGTGTTTTCTTGTGTGTTGTACAGGTCTGTGGACCCCTATGGTCCTATGAGTGTGGCAGCTCATACTACAGCACTGGGATATGCTCTCGAGTCAACGCCAGCTTCAAATTCTCCAAAACCATAGCTCCAGCCTTCCAGAGTAAATACAGAGCACGCCCCTTTCCTGTTTGGCAGTGTTTTATGGATCTTCTTCCAGAAGTATAAGTCATTATTGATTGTAATGCATTAGACTGTTTCCCATTGCTCATCCGTAAAGGTTGCATTGATGGTGCAGTTCAGACATCATTGTGTTTTTCTCTGCTAGGGTGTGAGACCTACATGGATATAGTGATCGTTCTGGATGGTTCCAACTCCATCTACCCCTGGACGGAGGTACAAGCCTTTCTTATCAACATTCTACAGAAGTTCTACATTGGACCAGGCCAGATACAGGTGAGTTATGGGAAATGTGTCGCTCTGGCTAACCTGGTTGAATTGCCTGTTATGCCCCAGTTTCATGGTTCAACTCTAGGTCTGGAGTGCCAAAGGATGATGTTGTCTGAGTCTAAGTTGCTGATTAGTAGAATGAAAACCAGATGTGATTTGTCCCTCCAGACCTGGCGTTAAACAGCCCTGTTATAATGTATGTGATATTGTTCAGGTTGGAGTGGTGCAGTATGGGGAGAAGGTGGTGCATGAGTTCCATCTGAATGACTACAAGTCAGTGGAGGAGGTGGTGAAGAGAGCAAGCAACATCCACCAGAGAGGCGGAGAGGAAACCAACACGGCACTCGGCATCAACGTTGCTCGGTAAGACTCCCTAACTGATATGAAACTACATCAGCAATATCCCTAATATTGAATCAGTATAGTATTGAAAGTTGTCAATCTATTGTATCTCACAACAAATACAACTATAATGACATACAGTAAATTATTGTAAATGACACTAGGTAATAGTAATAGAAGACTATTAAAAAAACGTTAAATACTGTATTTGTTACCTTATTCTGGGTTATTACTCAAATCCCACTTTTTGGCTATAAACTTTGAACCTTTCAAATATGAATTTAATAAATCACATGCCACAGCTCAGAAGCATTCAAGCGAGGAGCCCGACGAGGCGCCAAGAAGGTGATGATTGTGATCACTGACGGGGAGTCACATGACAAGCCCTGACCTTCACAGGCCATCGAGGGACAGCGAGAAGGATGGCATCACACCGATATGCATCGATGTGAGTCACCGTCTCTGTCTCCTTCCTGTCACTCTCTCCTTCTACACAATCACTGTTGAGTCACACCGTCTCTGTCTCCTTCCTGTCCTCTCTCCTGCTACACCATCGCTGTGAGTCACCCTCTCTTGTCTCCTTCCTGGTCCTTCGTCTCCTGCTACAACCATCTGCTGTGAGTCACCGTCTCTGTCTCCTTCCTGTCCTCTCTCCTGCTACAACCCATCCTGTAGTCACCGGTCTCTGTCTCCTTCCTGTTCCTGCTCTCCTGCTACGCCATCGCCTGTGAGTCACCGTCTCTGTCTCCTTCCTGTCCTCTCTCCTGCTACCACTCAGCGCTGTGAGTCACCGTCTCTGTCTCCTTCCTGTCCTCTCATCCTGCTACACCATCGCTGTGAGTCACCGTCTCTTGTCTCCTTCCTGTCCTCTCTCTGCTGCGCCATCACTGTGAGTCCACCGTCTCTGTCTCCTTCCTGTCCTCTCTCCTGCTACACCATCGCTGTGAGTCACCGTCTCTGTCTCCTTCCTGTCCTCTCTCCTGCTACCCATCGCTGTGAGTCACCGTCTCTGTCTCCTTCCTGTCCTCTCTCCTGCTACACCATCGCTGTGAGTCACCGTCTCTGTCTCCTTTCCTGTCCTCTCTCCTGCTACACCATCGCTGTGAGTCACCGTCTCTGTTCCTCCTTCCTCGTCCTCTCTCCTGCTAACCATCGCTGTGAGTCACCGTCTCTGTCTCCTTCCTGTCCTCTCTCCTGCTACGCCATCGCTGTGAGTCACCGTCTCTGTCTCCTTCCTGTCCTCTCTCCTGCTACGCCATCGCTGTGAGTCACCGTCTCTGTTCTCCTCCTGTCCTCTCTCCTGCTACACCATCGCTGTGAGTCACCGTCTCTGTCTCCTTCCTGTCCTCTCTCCTGCTACACCATCGCTGTGAGTCACTCTCTGTCTCCTTCCTGTCCTCTCTCTGCCCATCGGTGAGTCACGTCTGTCTCTCTTCCTCTCTCCTGCTACACCATCGCTGTGAGTCACCGTCTCTGTCTCCTTCCTGTCCTCTCTCCTGCTACGCCATCGCTGTGAGTCACCGTCTCTGTCTCCTTCCTGTCCTCTCTCCTGCTACACCATCGCTGTGAGTCACCGTCTCTGTCTCCTTCCTGTCCTCTCTCCTGCTACACCATCGCTGTGAGTCACCGTCTCTGTCTCCCTTCCTGTCCTCTCTCCTGCTACACCATCGCTGTGAGTCACCATCTCTGTCTCCTTCCTGTCCTCTCTCCTGCTACACCATCGCTGTGAGTCACCGTCTCTGTCTCCTTCCTGTCCTCTCTCCTGCTACACCATCGCTGTGAGTCACCGTCTCTGTCTCCTTCCTGTCCTCTCTCCTGCTACACCATCACTGTGAGTCACCGTCTCTGTCTCCTTCCTGTCCTCTCTCCTGCTACACCATCGCTGTGAGTCACCGTCTCTGTCTCCTTCCTGTCCTCTCTCCTGCTACACCATCGCTGTGAGTCACCGTCTCTGTCTCCTTCCTGTCCTCTCTCCTGCTACACCATCACTGTGAGTCACCGTCTCTGTCTCCTTCCTGTCCTCTCTCCTGCTACACCATCGCTGTGAGTCACCGTCTCTGTCTCCTTCCTGTCCTCTCTCCTGCTACACCATCACTGTGAGTCACCGTCTCTGTCCTCCTTCCTGTCCTCTCTCCTGCTACACCATCGCTGTGAGTCACCGTCTCTGTCTCCTTCCTGTCCTCTCTCCTGCTACACCATCGCTGTGAGTCACCGTCTCTGTCTCCTTCCTGTCCTCTCTCCTGCTACACCATCACTGTGAGTCACCGTCTCTGTCTCCTTCCTGTCCTCTCTCCTGCTACACCATCGCTGTGGAGTCACCGTCTCTGTCTCCTTCCTGTCCTCTCTCCTGCTACACCATCGCTGTGAGTCACCGTCTCTGTCTCCTTCCTGTCCTCTCTCCTGCTACACCATCACTGTGAGTCACCGTCTCTGTCTCCTTCCTGTCCTCTCTCCCTTGTTTAAGTTTTTCCGCTGCCGTTGCTCTAATGTCCAAAAGTTATCAAAATGTCATAAACCACTAAATGTGAGCATAACTGGAAACAGCTGGTCATTTTTGGAGGCATGAAGCAATGTTACGGTAGCTAGTAAATAGAGAAGGACCTGTAACTAACTAGCTAACTGACAATAAGTGCATTTTTTCACCCCACATTTAACTAGCTAGCTAACATTTGTATTGTGTTATTTATTATGGATCCCCATTAGCTGCTGCCAAGGAAGCAGCTACTCTACCTGGGGTCAAGCAAAATGAAGGCAATTATACAATTTAAAAAACATTACAATACATTAACAACAGATTTCACAACACATTAAGTGTGTGTCCTCAGGCCCCTACTCTACTACCACATATATACAACACAAAATCTGTGTACCTGTGTGTACAGTGCGTATGTTATCGTGTGTGTGTATCCATGTGTCTGTGCCTGTGTTTGTGTTGCTTCACAGTCCCCGATGTTCCATAAGGTGTATTTTTAAATTCTATTATACTGCTTGTATGAGTTACTTGATGTGGAACAGAGTTCCATGTAGTCGTGGCTTTAAGTAGTACTGTTTAACTGACAGATAGAAAGTAGACTAGCTACAGTTATTACATGTATTTACAGTTAGTCAGCTGCTGCTTCTACTCTCTTTTGCTAACTACCATAATACTGCTTCATGCCTCCATAATGACAAGGTGGCTACAGTTACTGTAGTACAATGTTCATTTTTTCTGGTTTGGGACATGTACACTTTCAACGCACATTGGGATGTGATGTGAGGCTTCACCAGTGCTCCAAAGAGTACAGAGGTTTACACAGAACCCAAACCGGCTGTGCGCATGCGCCATCGTGCGCCATCGTGCGCCATCGTGCGCCATCGTGCATACATTTATTTTGTCCCCCCACACCAAGCGCGATCACGACACGCAGTTTAAAATATCAAAACAAACTCTGAGACAATTACATTAATTTGGGGACAGGTCGAAAAGCATTAAACCTATATGGCAATTTAGCTAGCTAGCTTGCTCTTGCTAGATAATTTGTCCTATTTAGCTAACTTGCTGTTGCTAAGCTAATTTGTCCTGGGATATAAACATTGAGTTGTTATTTTACCTGAAATGCACAAGGTCCTCTACTCCGACAATTAATCCACACATAAAACAGTCAACTGAATCGTTTCTAGTCATCTCTCCTCCTTCTAGGCTTTTTCTTCTCTGGACTTTATATTGCGATTGGCATTACCGCCACTGACCTTGTTCGTCTTTCAGTCACCCACGTGGGTATAACCAATGAGGAGATGGCACGTGGGTACCTGCTTCTATAAACCAATGAGGAGATGGGAGAGGCAGGACTTGCAGCGCGATCTGCGTCAGAAATAGAAAGGACTTCTATTTTAGCCCATGGCAACGCAGATGCTCGTTGGCGCACGTGAGCAGTGTGGGTGCAATAATTGAATAACATAGATTTATACATTTATTTTGCAACGCTTGTGCACCCGACGTGAGCGGTGTAGTCAGGGTATTAGACAGAGCCTAAACGGTTTAGTGCCCTCTCAAAACTTATATACACAGCCAGCCAAGTGGTTGAAGGTGTGAATGATCTTTCCAAGCCCACAGAACACTTTGGTTGACACCGCTTTGGCGTGGGGTTCTCCTGAGCTTATTCAACCCATAGATGATGAGGTGAGGGGCCCAGTCAAACCAGGCCATGGGCATCTAAGAAGAGAAGGGAGGTGCTGAGTTCATTTGGTTGCTGACAGCTGGAATTTGTGACAGCAGGCAACAGGGACACGGTCCACCAAAGGATTGGAAGTTGGAACCACCCTTCTCTGGTGATAGACTTCTAAGTCTATCTAAAGTGTGCCAGTTTCCCTTTTGGTGTGTGTGGGCAACATGATTGTTGAGTCACAGTTCATAAGTGAGATGGCTCTATAGTAGGGCACTCTACAGCAAAGTCTGGTGATTGATGTCTCTGCCTGATTGTCACCAGGTGCTTGGCTACTACAACCGGCGTGGAATCAACCCAGAGGCATTCCTGAATGAAATCAAGTACATCGCCAGTGACCCCGATGATAAGCACTTCTTCAAGGTGACTGATGAGTCTGCCTTGAAGGACATTGTGGACGCGCTTGGGGATAGGATCTTCAGTTTGGAAGGTATTCCATGTAACTCTGTAAAACAACCATCTGTTAACCACAAACTAGACCCAACTCATTTCCTTTTCCTGTACTCAAAGAAAATAATTCCTCCTGCTGAACTCACCTGGTCTTTGTCTACAGGGACCAGTAAAAACGGGACGGCCTTTGGGCTCCAGATGTCCCAGGCTGGCTTCTCTTCACACTTCGTGGAGGTGAGTCTCACCACTGCTGCCGGTATACCCCCCCCCCCCCCCACATACACACACAGCGCTTTCTCCTACTCCTGACAGGTTTCCACCCCCCCCATCCCATCCCTCCCATCCCTCACTCTCCAGGTTCCTGGGGGGCATGCTGTGATGCTGAGGTCATTCTGATTAAGGAGCCCCTTACTGACGATAGTCATTGTTCCACTTTGACCTTCCAGAGGTGGCAATAAGACACTCTGAAGTCCCCAGGGGGTCAAATTGTAGCAGGGAAGGCTGAAAGAACATCTCACCAGAGAGTTTTTATTTTACCTTTATGTAACTAGGGGCAGAACAACAGATTTTTACCTTGTCAACTCGGGATTCGATCTTGCAACATTTTGGTTACTTGTCCAACGCTCTAACCACTAGGCTACCTGCCGCCCCTTAAAAGATGTTGTGGTGTTTTTTCTGGAAGTTTTGGTTGCATTCAGACCTGATAGGGGCAGTGTGGTTGGCTTTGGGCTTGACACAGCTGGAGAGGTATCCACAAGTCTCTGTCCAACTCTTGTTGTCTACGGTAGCTTCATCACCATCCTCCCGCATGTACCAGTCGTCCTGTTCTCTACTGTCGCTGACATCACCATCCTCCCCCCATGTACCAGTCTTCCTGTTCTCATACTGTAGCTGACATCACCATCCTCCCCATGTTACCAGTCCTTCCTGTTCTCCTACTGTAGCTGACATCCCCATCCTCCCCATGTACCAGTCTTCCTGGTTCTCTACTGTAGCTGACATCACCATCCTCCCACATGTTACCAGTCTTCCTGTTCTCTAGCTGTAGCTGACAGCCCCATCCGCAACCCATGTACCAGTCTTCCTGTTCTTCTACTGTAGCTTGACATCACCATCCTCCCCCATGTACCAGTTCCTCCTGTTCTCTACTGTAGCTGACATCACCATCCTCCCCCATGTACCAGTCTTTCCTGTTCTCTACTGTGTAGCTGACAGCACCAATCCTCCCCATGTAACTAGTCTTCCTGTTTTCTACTGTAGCTGACATCACCATCCTCCCCCATGTACAGTCTTCTACTGTAGCTTCCTGTTCTCTACTGTAGCTGACATCACCATCCTCCCCCATGTAACCAGTCTTCCTGTTCTCTACTGTAGCTGACATCACCATCCTCCCCCATGTACCAGTCTTCCTGTTCTCTACTGTAGCTGACATCACCATCCTCCCCCATGTACCAGTCTTCCTGTTCTCTACTGTAGCTGACATCACCATCTCCCCCATGTAACCAGTCTCCCTGTTCCTCTACTGTAGCTGAATCACATCCTCCCCCATGTACAGTCTCCTGTTTCTCTACTGTAGCTGACATCCCATCCTCCCACCTGTACCAGTCTTCCTGTTTCTACTGTAGCTGACATCACCATCCTCCCCATGTACCAGTCTTCCTGTTCTCTACTGTAGCTGACATCACCATCCTCCCCCATGTACCAGTCTTCCTGTTCTCTACTGTAGCTGACATCACCATCCTCCCCATGTACCAGTCTTCATGTTTCTCTACTGTAGCTGACATCACCATCCTCCCCCATGTACCAGTCTTCCTGTTCTCTACTGTAGCTGACATCACCATCCTCCATGTACCAGTCTTCCTGTTTTCTACTGTAGCTGACATCCATCCTCCCCCATGTACCAGTCTTCCTGTTCTCTACTGTAGCTGACATCCCCATCCTCCCCCATGTACCAGTCTTCCTGTTTCTACTGTAGCTGACATCACCATCCTCCCCCATGTACCAGTCTTCCTGTTTCTACTGTAGCTGACATCCACCATCCTCCCCCATGTACCAGTCTTCCTGTTCTCTACTGTAGCTGACATCACCATCCTCCCCATGTACCAGTCTTCCTGTTTTCTACTGTAGCTGACATCACCATCCTCCCCCATGTACCAGTCTTCCTGTTCTCTACTGTAGCTGACATCACCATCCTCCCCCATGTACCAGTCTTCCTGTTTTCTACTGTAGCTGACATCACCATCCTCCCCCATGTACCAGTCTTCCTGTTCTCTACTGTAGCTGACATCACCATCCTCCCATGTACCAGTCTTCCTGTTCTCTACTGTAGCTGACATCACCATCCTCCCCCATGTACCAGTCTTCCTGTTTCTACTGTAGCTGACATCACCATCCTCCCCCATGTACCAGTCTTCCTGTTTTCTACTGTAGCTGACATCACCATCCTCCCCCATGTACCAGTCTTCCTGTTCTCTACTGTAGCTGACATCACCATCCCCCCCATGTACCAGTCTTCCTTTTCTCTACTGTAGCTGACATCACCATCCCCCATGTACCAGTCTTCCTGTTTCTACTGTAGCTGACATCACCATCCTCCCCATGTACCAGTCTTCCTGTTTTCTACTGTAGCTGACATCACCATCCTCCCCATGTACCAGTCTTCCTGTTCTCTACTGTAGCTGACATCACCATCCTCCCCATGTACCAGTCTTCCTGTTTTCTACTGTAGCTGACATCACCATCCCCCCCATGTACCAGTCTTCCTGTTTTCTACTGTAGCTGACATCACCATCCTCCCCCATGTACCAGTCTTCCTGTTCTCTACTGTAGCTGACATCACCATCCTCCCCCATGTACCAGTCTTCCTGTTCTCTACTGTAGCTGACATCACCATCCTCCCCATGTACCAGTCTTCCTGTTCTCTACTGTAGCTGACATCACCATCCTCCCCCATGTACCAGTCTCCTGTTCTCTACTGTAGCTGACATCACCCTCCTCCCCATGTACCAGTCTTCCTGTTTTCTACTGTAGCTGACATCCCATCCTCCCCCATGTACCAGTCTTCCTGTTTTCTACTGTAGACTGAAATCACCATCTCCCCATGTACCAGTCTTCCTGTTTTCTACTGTAGCTGACATCCCCATCCTCCCCCATGTACCAGTTTCCGTTCTCTACTGTAGCTGACATCACCATCCTCCCCCATGTACCAGTCTTCCTGTTCTCTACTGTAGCTGACATCACCATCCTCCCCATGTACCAGTCTTCCTGTTCTATACTGTAGCTGACATCACCATCTCCCCCATGTACCGTCTTCCTGTTTTCTACTGTAGACTGACATCACCATCCTCCCCCATGTACCAGTCTCTGTTCTCTACTGTAGCTGACATACCCATCCTCCCCCATGTACCAGTCTTCCTGTTTTCTACGTAGCTGACATCACCATCCTCCCCCATGTACCAGTCTTCCTGTTTTCTACTGTAGCTGACATCACCATCCTCCCCATGTACCAGTCTTCCTGTTCTCTACTGTAGCTGACATCACCATCCTCCCCATGTTACCAGTCTTCCTGTTCTCTACTGTAGCTGACATCACCATCCTCCCCATGTACCAGTCTTCCTTTTCTCTACTGTAGCTGACATCACCATCCCCCCCATGTACAGTCTTCCTGTTCTCTACTGTAGCTGACATCCCATCCTCCCCCATGTACCAGTCTTCCTGTTCTCTACTGTAGCTGACATCACCATCCTCCCCAACATGTACCAGTCTTCCATGTTTTCTACGTAGCTGACATCCCATCCTCCCCATGTACCAGTCTTCCTGTTTTCTACTGTAGCTGACATCACCATCTCCCCCATGTACCAGTCTTCCTGTTCTCTACTGTAGCTGACATCACCATCCTCCCCCATGTACCAGTCTTCCTGTTTCTACTGTAGCTGACATCACCATCCTCCCCCATGTACCAGTTTCCTGTTCTCTACGTAGCTGACATCACCATCTCCCCATGTACCAGTCTTCCTGTTTCTACTGTAGCTGACATCACCATCCTCCCCCATGTACCAGGCTTCCTGTTTTCTACTGTAGCTGACATCACCATCCTCCCCATGTACCAGTCTTCCTGTTTCTCTACTGTAGCTGACATCACCATCCTCCCCCATGTACCAGTCTTCCTGTTCTCTACTGTAGCTGACATCACCATCCTCCCCATGTACAGCTTCCTGTTTTCTACTGTAGCTGACATCACCATCCTCCCCCATGTACCAGTCTTCCTGTTCTCTATGTAGCTGACATCCCCATCCTCCCCATGTACAGTCTTCCTGTTCTCTACTGTAGCCTGACATCCACCATCTCCCCCATGTACCAGTCTTTCCTTTCTCTACTGTAGCTGCCATCCCCCATCCTCCCCATGTACCAGTCTTCCTGTTCTCTACTGTAGCTGACATCACCATCCTCCCCCATGTACCAGTCTTCCTGTTCTCTACTGTAGCTGACATCCCCATCCTCCCCCATGTACCAGTCTTCCTGTTCTCTACTGTAGCTGACATCACCATCCTCCCCATGTACCAGTCTTCTGTTTTCTACTGTAGCCTGACATCCCCATCCTCCCCCATGTACCAGTCTTCCTGTTCTCTACTGTAGCTGACATCACCATCCTCCCCCATGTACCAGTCTTCCTGTTCTCTACTGTAGCTGACATCACCATCCTCCCCCATGTACCAGTCTTCCTGTTCTCTACGTAGCTGACATCCCCATCCTCCCATGTACCAGTCTTCCTGTTCTCTACTGTAGCTGACATCACCATCCTCCCCCATGTACCAGTCTTCCTGTTCTCTACTGTAGCTGACATCCCATCCTCCCCCCATGTACCAGTCTTCCTGTTCTCTACTGTAGCTGACATCACCATCCTCCCCCCATGTACCAGTCTTCCTGTTCTATACTGTAGCTGACAATCCCCATCCTCCCCCATGTACCAGTCTTCCTGTTTTTCTACTGTAGCTGACATCACCATCCTCCCCCCATGTACCAGTCTTCTGTTTTCTACTGTAGCTGACATCCCCATCCTCCCCCATGTACCAGTCTTCCTGTTCTCTACTGTAGCTGACATCACCATCCTCCCCCCTTGTACCAGTCTTCCTGTTCATCTACTGTAGCTGACATCACCATCCTCCCCCATGTACCAGTCTTCCTGTTCTCTACTGTAGCTGACTCACCATCCTCCCCCATGTACAGTCTTCCTGTTCTCTACTGTAGCTGAACCTCACCATCCTCCCCATGTACCAGTCTTTCCTGTTCTCTACTGTAGCTGACAATCCACCATCCTCCCCCAATGTACCGTCTTCCTGTTTTTCTACTGTAGCTTTTTTTGAACATCACCATCCTCCCCCATGTACCCAGTCTTCTGTTTTTCTACTGTAGCTGACATCCCAATCCTCCCCCATGTACCAGTCTTCCTGTTCTCTATGTAGCTGACATCACCATCCTCCCCCCTGTACCAGTCTTCCTGTTCTCTCTGTAGCTGACATCACCATCCTCCCCCATGTACCAGTCTTCCTGTTCTCTACTGTAGCTGACATCACCATCCTCCCCCATGTTACCAGTCTTCCTGTTCTCTACTGTAGCTGACATCACCATCCTCCCCCATTGTACCAGTTCTCCTGTTCTCTACTGATAGCTGACATCCCCATCCTCCCCCATGTACCAGTCTTCCTGTTTTCTACTGTAGCTGACCTCCCATCTCTCCCCCATGTACCAGTCTTCCTGTTTTCTACTGTAGCTGACATCACCATCCTCCCCCATGTACCAGTCTTCCTGTTCTCTACTGTAGCTGACATCACCATCCTCCCCCATGTTACCAGTCTTCCTGTTTCTACTGTAGCTGACATCACCATCCTCCCCCATGTACCAGTCTTCCTGTTTCTACTGTAGCTGACATCACCATCCATCCCCCATGTACCAGTCTTCCCTGGTTTTCTACTGTAGCTGACATCAACCATCCTCCCCATGTACCAGTCTTCCTGTTTTCTACTGTAGCTGACATCACCATCCTCCCCCATGTACCAGTCTTCCTGTTCTCTACTGTAGCTGACATCACCATCCTCCCCCATGTACCAGTCTTCATTTTTTTCTTTCTTTTTACTCTCTCCATCTGCGTCCCAGATTCAGGTTTGCTGATGCAATAGCTTTGATTTTCCAGTTCCACGCCACAGTTGAAGCACAACCTGACTAGGGAACAATAAATATATCCCTTTTCTTAAAACAATAAATAGGGAAACTGCAGCTGGGTGACAGGGATGGCTGGAAATTCCGTACTCCAGAAGGCTGGATTCCAGGGATAGCACTTTCTCAACAAACGCAACCCGAGTGTTGAGAGTAGGATAACTTATTGGAAAGACTTCGAGAGCTTAATGAAGGAGGAAAACTGTCCCAAAAGACCAGATGGTTTTGTTGAATGTGGAGTGTGCCAGCTTGATTCTGCTCAAGTCCTACATACCCAGACATCCTATTCTCCAATGCAGTCCAGCTAGCCAGAGCTCTATATGTTTGTTTATTGCTATGGCTTCCTCCAACTCAGAGTAATAATGTTGAAAAGGGATTCCCAGATATAAGGCATTGTTTCACACCCAGTTGTGTGTAAATGGCCGCAGGTTGGACGATGAGAATGGACATGTTCCAGGTAGTCTATATTGTAGATATTCAGATCTCAACAAGCCTGAAGAGGTGTATAGTGGGGATTATTTGGAGCTACATCACCATGGAAACAGTGTGCACCACCACCAAAACAGATACCCACAGAGTCTAGCACCCCACAGCTGTCAGAAACTGACGTAGGGTCAGTCTGTGAATCAGTCACTCAGTGAGCTAGACGATTCCATGTCCCAGGAAGTGGGCGCGAGAGTAGTCCAAGGAGTTGTTCCCGTCAGTTTTGTATGCTAACTGGTAGCTAACCGTTGGAAAGGTTCCGTCTGCATATTATGCGTGGCAGAGGAGGGACTAGATAGCCTCGGGGAACACTGTAATTATAAAACTGACATATATTCAAAGTAGGATGAACAAAGTCCACCGTCAGCCCATATGCTATCTTCTCTCTCCCGTTGTGGTTACTGGTTACTGGTTGGTTACTGGTTGGTTACTGGTTGGTTACTGTGTTGGTTACTGGTTGTTTACTAGTTGGTGACAGGTGACAGTGTTTTGTCCTTTTTTGATGACCCAGACCCAAAAATGCCCCTACTATAACGTATTATAATGATGAACCTGTAACGTTCTCATCAACATTCTTTCATATTACTTTGTGTGGTGCATACAGGTGATGGAACACGTGTTGTATGGTGCATACAGGTGATGGAACACGTGTTTGTATGGTGCATACAGGTTGATGGAACATGTGTATGTATGGTGCATACAGGTGATGGAACACGTGTTTGTGTGGGTGCATACAGGTGATGGAACACGTGTTTGTGTGGTGCATACAGGTGATGGACACGTGTTTGTGTGGTGCATACAGGTGATGGAACACGTGTTTGTATGGTGCATACAGGTGATGGAACACGTGTTTGTGTGGTGCATACAGGTGGATGGAACACGTGTTTTGTGTGGTGCATACAGGTGATGGAACACGTGTTTGTATGGTGCATAAAGGTGATGGAACACGTGTTTGTGTGGTGCATACAGGTGATGGAACACGTGTTGTGTGGTGCATACAGGTGATGGAACACGTGTTTGTGTGGTGCATACAGGTGATGGAACACGGTGTTTTGTGTGGTGCATACAGGTGAGGGAACACGTGTTTTGTGTGGTGCATACAGGTGATGGAACACGTGTTTGTGTGGTGCATACAGGTGATGGAACACGTGTTTGTGTGGTGCATACAGGTGATGGAACACGTGTTTGTGTGGTGCCTACAGGTGATGGAACACGTGTTTGTATGGTGCATACAGGTGATGGAACATGTGTTTGTGTGGTGCATACAGGTGATGGAACACGTGTTTGTATGGTGCATACAGGTGATGGAACACGTGTTTGTGTGGTGCATACAGGTGATGGAACACGTGTTTGTGTGGTGCATACAGGTGATGGAACACGTGTTTGTGTGGTGCATACAGGTGATGGAACACGTGTTTGTGTGGTGCATACAGGTGATGGAACACGTGTTTGTATGGTGCATACAGGTGATGGAACACGTGTTTGTGTGGTGCATACAGGTGATGGAACACGTGTTTGTGTGGTGCATACAGGTGATGGAACACGTGTTTGTGTGGTGCATACAGGTGATGGAACACGTGTTTGTGTGGTGCATACAGGTGATGGAACACGTGTTTGTGTGGTGCTAAGGTGATGAACACGGTTTGTATGGTGCATACAGGGTGATGGACCACGTGTTTGTATGGTGGCATACAGGTGATGGAACACGTGTTTGTGTGGTTGCATACAGGTGATGGCTACACGTGTTTGTATGGTGCATAAAGGTGATGGAACACGTGTTTTGTTGGTGGTGCATCAGGTGATGGAACACGTGTTTGTGTGGTGCATAACGGTGATGGAACACGTGTTTGTGTGGTGCATACAGGTGATGGAACACGTGTTTGTGTGGTGCATACAGGTGATGGAACACGTGTTTGTGTGGTGCCTACAGGTGATGGAACACATGTTTGTGTGGTGCATACAGGTGATGGAACACGTGTTTGTATGGTGCATACAGGTGATGGAACACGTGTTTGTGTGGTGCATACAGGTGATTGAACACGTGTTTGTGTGGTGCATACAGGTGATGGAACACGTGTTTGTGTGGTGCATACAGGTGATGGAACACGTGTTTATGTGGTGCATACAGGTGATGGAACACGTGTTTGTGTGGTGCATACAGGTGATGGAACACGTGTTTGTATGGTGCATACAGGTGATGGAACACGTGTTTGTGTGGTGCATACAGGTGATGGAACACGTGTTTGTGTGGTGCATACAGGTGATGGAACACGTGTTTGTATGGTGCATACAGGTGATGGAACACGTGTTGTGTGGGCATACAGGTGATGGAACACGTGTTTGTGTGGTGCATACAGGTGATGGAACACGTGTTTGTATGGTGCATACAGGTGATGGAACACGTGTTTGTATGGTGCATACAGGTGATGGAACACGTGTTTGTATGGTGCATACAGGTGATGGAACACGTGTTTGTGTGGTGCCTACAGGTGATGGAACACGTGTTTGTATGGTGCATACAGGTGATGGAACATGTGTTTGTGTGGTGCATACAGGTGATGGAACACGTGTTTGTATGGTGCATACAGGTGATGGAACACGTGTTTGTGTGGTGCATACAGGTGATGGAACATGTGTTTGTGTGGTGCATACAGGTGATGGACACCGTGTTTGTGTGGGCCTACAGGTGATGGACACTTGTTTGTGATGGTGCATACAGGTGATGGAACACGTGTTTGTATGGTGCATACAGGTGATGGAACACGTGTTTGTGTGGTGCATACAGGTGATGGAACACGATGTTTGTGTGGGCATACAGGTGATGGAACACGTGTTTAGTGTGGTGCATACAGGTGATGGAACACGTGTTTGTGTGGTGCATACAGGTGATGGAAACACGTGTTTGTATGGTGCATACAGGGTGATGGAACACGTGTTGTGTGGTGCATCCAGGTGATGGAACACGTGTTTGTATGGTGCATACAGGTGATGGAACACGTGTTTGTGTGGTGCATACAGGTGATGGAACACGTGTTTGTGTGGTGCATACAGGTGATGGAACACGTGTTTGTGTGGTGCATACAGGTGATGGAAACACGTGTTTGTATGGTGCATACAGGTGATGGAACACGTGTTTGTGTGGTGCATACAGGTGATGGAACACGTGTTTGTATGGTGCATACAGGTGGATGGAACACGTGTTTGTGTTGGGCATACAGGTGATGGAACACGGTGTTGTATGGTGCATACAGGTGATGGAACACGTGTTTGTGTTGTGCATACAGGTGATGGAACACGTGTTTGTATGGTGCATACAGGTGATGGAACACGTGTTTGTGTGGGTGCATACAGGTGCTGGAACACGTGTTTGTATGGTGCATACAGGTGATGGAACACGTGTTTGTGTGTGCATACAGGGTGATGGAACACTTGTGTTGTGTGGTGCATACAGGTGATGAAACACTGGTTTGTGTGGTGCATACAGGTGATGGAACACGTGTTTGTGTGGTGCATACAGTGATGGAACACGTGTTTGTATGGTGCATACAGGTGATGGAACACCGTGTTTGTGTGGTGCATACAGGTGAGGGAACACGTGTTGTTTGTGGTGCATACCAGGTGGATGGAACACGTGTTTTGTATGGGCATCCAGGTGATGGAACACGTGTTTGTTGGTGCATACAGGTGATGGAACACGGTTTGTGATGGTGCATACAGGTGATGGAACCAGTGGTTTGTATGGTGCATACTGGTGATGGACCACGTGTTTGTGTGGTGCATACAGGTGATGAAAACACTGTTTGTGGTGGTGCATACAGGTTGAATGAACACGGTGTTGTACTGGGCATACAGGTGATGGAACCACGTGTTTGTTGTGTGCATACAGGTGATGGAACACGTGTTTGTGTGGTTGCATCAGGGTGATGGAACACGTGTTTGTGTGGTGCATACAGGTGATGGACACGTGTTTGTGTGGTGCATATAGGTGATGGAAACACGTGTTGTGTGGTGCCACAGGTGATGGAACACGTGTTTGTGTGGTGCATCACCTGTATGCACCATACAGGTGACTGGAACACGTGTTTGTATGGTGCATACAGGTGATGGAACACGTGTTTGTGTGGTGCATACAGGTGATGGAACACGTGTTTGTGTGGGTTTTTGCATAACAGGTGATGGAACACGTGTTTGTAGGTGCATACAGGTGATGGAACACGTGTTTGTGTGGTGCATACAGGTGATGGAACACGTGTTTGTGTGGTGCATAAGGTGATGGAACACGTGTGTATGGTGCATACAGGTGATGGAACACGTGTTTGTGTGGTGCCTACAGGTGATGGAACACGCGTTTGTGTGGTGCATACAGGTGATGGAACACGTGTTTGTATGGTGCATACAGGTGATGGAACACGTGTTTGTGTGGTGCATACAGGTGATGGAACACGTGTTTGTGTGGTGCATACAGGTGATGGAACACATGTGTGTGTGAGAGAGAGAGAGCGTTTGGCTAACGCTGTAATCATTTGGAGGATCCATGCAGGCTTAACTTATGATCCTCTCAAATGTCTCCAATGGCTTTAAATCAGTTTGGGAGGAGAGTGAAGGAACATATAATGAATGTGGGTAGGCAGACTTCGTTTTGACTGATTTATTGTTATTAAGCTATTGTTGGCAGAACTCGTGAACGGTCATCAAACTCTTAAAGTTTCTGCAAAATAATCCTTGCTGGAGTCTGGGGACTAGAGGGAGGCTGGGTATTGAAGCCTGGGAGGAAGGATGATTTGATTTATAGAGAAAGGATTTATTTATCATCATCATCATCAACCTGTGTACTCATCACCTTCTCCATTTTACCATCATTGCCTGCTGAACCAATGGCAATACATGCACGCGCTAACACACACACACACACACACACACACACACACACACACCACACACACACACACACACACACACACACACACACACACACACACACACACACACACACACACACACACACACACACACACACAATGTCACAATATGTTTTTATGTTCACACTAAGTGCCTGTCTCCAAACTGTCCCTAAAGGATGGGATCCTGGTGGGGGCACCGGGGGCCTACGACTGGAATGGAGCCGTCCTGAAGGAGACACGACAGGGGAAGGTGGTTCCACCCAAGTCCTCCTACTCACAGGAATTCCCAGAGGAGCTGAAGAACCATGGCGCCTACCTAGGTGAGGGAGGAATTGACCATCTAAAGGATTGGTCACAGAGGTGATTGGTTTGGGTAGATCTATAGACTCCTCCCCCTGATCCTCTCTCTGCCCTTCATCCTCTCTCTGTCATTCATCCTCTCTTTGTCATTCATCCTCTCTGTCCTCTCTCTGTCCTTCATCCTCTCTCTGTCCTTCATCCTTTCTCTGTCATTCATCCTCTCTGTCCTCTCTCTGTCCTTCATCCTCTCTCTGTCCTTCATCCTCTCTCTGTCATTCATCCTCTCTGTCCTCTCTCTGTCCTTCATCCTCTCTCTGTCCTTCATCCTCTCTCTGTCCCTCATCCTCTCTCTGTCCCTCATCCTCTCTCTGTCCCTCATCCTCTCTCTGTCCCTCATCTCCTCTCTCTTCACCTTTACTGTCTCTACAGTCTACTGTTCACCCATCTCCTCTCTCTCTCTTCACCTTTACTGTCTCTACAGTCTACTGTTCACCCATCTCTCTCTCTCTTCACCTTACTGTCTCTACAGTCTACTGTTCACCCATCTCCTCTCTCTCTCTCTTCACCTTTACTGTCTCTACAGTCTACTGTTCACCCATCTCCTCTCTCTCTCTTCACCTTTACTGTCTCTACAGTCTACTGTTTACCCATCTCCTCTCCTCTTCACCTTTACTGTCTCTACAGTCTACTGTTCACCCATCTCCTCTCTCTCTTCACCTTTACTGTCTCTACAGTCTACTGTTCACCCATCTCCTCTCTCTCTCTCACCTTTACTGTCTCTACAGTCTACTGTTCACCCATCTCCCTCTCTCTCTCTTCACCTTTACTGTCTCTACAGTCTACTGTTCCCCCATCTACTCCTCTCTCTTCACCTTTACTGTCTCTACAGTCTACTGTTCACCCATCTCCTCTCTCTCTCTTCACCTTTACTGTCTCTACAGTCTACTGTTCACCCATCTCATCTCCTCTTCACCTTTACTGACTCTACAGTCTACTGTTCACCCATCTCCTCTCTCTCTCTTCACCTTTACTGTCTCTACAGTCTACTGTTCACCCATCTCCTCTCTCTCTCTTCACCTTACTGACTCTACAGTCTACTGTTCACCCATCTCTCTCCTCTTTACCTTTACTGTCCTCTACAGTCTACTGTTCACCCATCTCCCTCTCTCTCTTCACCTTACTGTCTCTACAGTCTACTGTTCACCCATCTCTCTCTATCTTCACCTTTATGTCTTACAGTCTACTGTTCACCCATCTCCTCTCTCTCTCTTCACCTTACTGTCTCTACAGTCTACTGTTCACCCATCTCCTCTCCTCTTCACATTTACTGTCTCTACAGTCTACTGTTCACCCATCTCCTCTCTCTCTCTTCACCTTTACTGTCTCTACAGTCTACTGTTCACCCATCTCCTCTCTCTCTCTTCACCTTTACTGTCTCTACAGTCTACTGTTCACCATCTCATCTCCTCTTCACCTTTACTGTCTCTACAGTCTACTGTTCACCATCTCATCTCCTCTCTCTTCACCTTTACTGTCTCTACAGTCTACTGTTCACCCATCTTCTCTCCTCTTTACCTTTACTGTCTCTACAGTCTACTGTTCACCCATCTCCTCTCTCTCTTCACCTTTACTGTCTCTACAGTCTACTGTTCACCCATCTCCTCTCTCTCTCTTCACCTTTACTGACTCTACAGTCTACTGTTCACCCATCTCCTCTCTCTCTCTTCACCTTTACTGTCTCTACAGTCTACTGTTCACCCATCTCCTCTCCTCTTCACCTTTACTGTCTCTACAGTCTACTGTTCACCCATCTCCTCTCTCTCTCTTCACCTTTACTGTCTCTACAGTCTACTGTTCACCCATCTCCTCTCCTCTTCACCTTTACTGTCTCTACAGTCTACTGTTCACCCATCTCCTCTCTCTCTCTTCACCTTTACTGTCTCTACAGTCTACTGTTCACCCATCTCCTCTCTCTCTCTTCACCTTTACTGTCTCTACAGTCTACTGTTCACCCATCTCCTCTCTCTCTCTTCACCTTTACTGTCTCTACAGTCTACTGTTCACCCATCTTCTCTCCTCTTTACCTTTACTGTCTCTACAGTCTACTGTTCACCCATCTCCTCTCTCTCTCTTCACCTTTACTGTCTCTACAGTCTACTGTTCACCCATCTCCTCTCTCTCTCTTCACCTTTACTGTCTCTACAGTCTACTGTTCACCCATCTTCTCTCCTCTTTACCTTTACTGTCTCTACAGTCTACTGTTCACCCATCTCCTCTCTCTCTCTTCACCTTTACTGTCTCTACAGTCTACTGTTCATCCATCTCCTCTCCTCTTCACCTTTACTGTCTCTACAGTCTACTGTTCACCCATCTCCTCTCTCTCTCTTCACCTTTACTGTCTCTACAGTCTACTGTTCACCATCTCATCTCCTCTTCACCTTTACTGTCTCTACAGTCTACTGTTCACCATCTCATCTCCTCTCTCTTCACCTTTACTGGTCTCTACATCTACTGTTCACCCATCTTCTCTCCTCTTTACCTTTACTGTCTCTACAGTCTACTGTTCACCCATCTCCTCTCTCTCTTCACCTTTACTGTCTCTACAGTCTACTGTTCACCCATCTCCTCTCTCTCTCTTCACCTTTACTGACTCTACAGTCTACTGTTCCCCATCTCCTCTCTCTCTCTCTTCACCTTTACTGTCTCTACAGTCTACTGTTCACCCATCTCCTCTCTCTCTCTTCACCTTTACTGTCTCTACAGTCTACTGTTCACCCATCTCCTCTCTCTCTCTTCACCTTTACTGACTCTACAGTCTACTGTTCACCCATCTCCTCTCTCCTCCTCTTTCACCTTACTGTCTCTACAGTCTACTGTTCACCCATCTCCTCTCTCTTCACCTTTACTGTCTCTACAGTCTACTGTTCACCCATCTCCTCTCTCTTCACCTTTACTGTCTCTACAGTCTACTGTTCACCCATCTCCTCTCTCTCTCTCTTCACCTTTACTGTCTCTACAGTCTACTGTTCACCCATCTCCTCTCTCTCTCTTCACCTTTACTGTCTCTACAGTCTACTGTTCACCCATCTCCTCTCTCTCTCTTCACCTTTACTGTCTCTACAGTCTACTGTTCACCCATCTCCTCTCCTCTTCACATTTACTGTCTCTACAGTCTACTGTTCACCCATCTCCTCTCTCTCTCTTCACCTTTACTGTCTCTACAGTCTACTGTTCACCCATCTCATCTCCTCTTCACCTTTACTGTCTCTACAGTCTACTGTTCACCCATCTCCTCTCTCTCTCTTCACCTTTACTGTCTCTACAGTCTACTGTTCACCCATCTCCTCTCCTCTTCACCTTTACTGTCTCTACAGTCTACTGTTCACCCATCTCATCTCCTCCATCTCTTTTGCTTTCTCACCCATCTCTCTCTCTCACGCACTCTCGCTCTCTCTCGCTCTCTCTCGCTCTCTCTCGCTCTCTCGCTCTCTCTCTCACTCTCTCGCTCTCTCTCACTCTCTCGCTCTCTCTCACTCTCTCGCTCTTCCTCCTTCTCTCCCTTGCTTTCTCTTTCTCCCTATCCTCATCTTCCATCTATCCCGCTCCTTCTCTCTCTCTGGATAGACATGTGGCAGGCACAGTGGTTTAGCACCAGGCCTCGCTGCAGCCCTCTCTATAAACCACTCCACTGCTCCACCGCTTCCCACTGCACCCCATCACACTGCACCTCATCCCACCCTGTCCCACTCCACTCTACCACCACTCCTCCTGCCTGTAAGGCCCTCTGCTTTTCCCATCAGCTGCTGGCTGGCCTGCATGCCTGCCCACGGAAGCCATTCCAGCCTCATTAGGAATATAGGGCAGAGGCATGGGTCTGGACATGCTCACTGACAGAGGGGTGGGGAAATGGGGAGGAGGAAGACAGAGAGAAGAAGGAGATAGAGAGAAGAGGGAGAAGGGAGAGATGCAGACAGACACAGAAAGGATTACCGTCCTCATACGAGAGAGTGAGAGAGATAGACAGAGAGAGAGAGACAGAGAGAGACAGAGTGAGAGACAGAGAGAGAGAGACAGAGTGAGAGAGAGACAGAGTGAGAGAGACACAGTGAGAGAGACACAGAGTGAGAGAGACAGAGTGAGAGAGAAACAGAGTGAGAGAGAAACACAGTGAGAGAGACACACAGAGAGAGAGACAGAGAGAGAGAGACAGAGTGAGAGAGAAACAGAGTGAGAGAGAAACAGAGTGAGAGAGAAACACAGTGAGAGAGACACACAGAGAGACAGAGAGAGAGAGACAGAGTGAGAGAGAAACAGAGTGAGAGAGAAACACAGTGAGAGAGACACACAGAGAGAGAGACAGAGAGAGAGAGACAGAGTGAGAGAGAAACAGAGTGAGAGAGACACACAGAGAGAGACACACAGAGAGAGAGACAGAGAGAGAGAGACAGAGTGAGAGAGAAACAGAGTGAGAGAGAAACACAGTGAGAGAGACACACATAGAGAGAGACAGAGAGAGAGAGACAGAGAGAGAGAGAGACAGAGTGAGAGAGAAACAGAGTGAGAGAGAAACACAGTGAGAGAGACACACAGAGAGAGAGACAGAGAGAGAGAGAGACAGAGGGAGAGAGAAACAGAGTGAGAGAGAAACACAGTGAGAGAGACACACAGAGAGAGAGACAGAGAGACAGAGGGAGAGAGAAACAGAGTGAGAGAGAAACACAGTGAGAGAGACACACAGAGAGAGAGACAGAGAGAGAGACAGAGTGAGAGAGAAACAGAGTGAGAGAGAAACACAGTGAGAGAGACACACAGAGAGAGACACAGAGACACAGAGAGACAGAGAGAGACAAAGAGAGAGAGACAAAGAGAGACAGAGAGAGAGAAAGAGAGACAGAGAGAGACAGAGACAGAGCGAGAGACAGAGAGAGAGAGACACAGAGACACAGAGAGACAGAGAGAGACAAAGAGAGAGAGACAAAGAGAGACAGAGAGAGAGACAGAGAGACAGAGAGAGACAGAGACAGAGCGAGAGACAGAGACAGAGAGAGAGCAAGAGACAGAGAGAGAGAGAGAGAGACAGAGAGAGGAGAGAGAGAGGAGAGAGAGAGGAGAGAGAGAGGAGAGGGAGAGCGAGAGAGAGAGGAGAGAGGAGAGAGATGAGAGGAGAGAGAGAGAGAGAGAGCGAGAGAGAGAGAGAGAGACTTGGCTTCACCCTAGTTAGTCAATGTGGTTCAATGCAGGCCATTGAACTTTGTTTCTAAACGAAGCCGATAGGATAGTTGCTTTTTATAAATCAGGTCTGGCTCATGCAGTTCATACAACCCAACCAGAGGAATTACAGTGGCCTATGGTGAACACACAGACACACACACATTGGTATGCCTTTATTTGGCCCATTTGATGGTGATGTTGTGCAGAGAGAGAGTGGGTTTCACCACACACCGTAACAACTAGCTGACATTCCTCCCAGATATTATATAAGGAACAGGCTTTGTGCTCCAGGGAGAAAGAAGCTGTGGAAACAGTTCAAGACAACTGGGCAATCCAAGGTGAACATAGGAGGTCAACACAAAGTGAAGCTGTGACAGATAGGAGAACTTTAGGCTGATTTAGCAATTATGACAATCCTCTATCACTGGGTTTTGTGAATACTCTGGGTTTCAGTAATGATTGAATCATTTGGACTCAACAAGGAAGTGTGTGTGTGTGTGTGTGTGTGTGTGTGTGTGTGTGTGTGTGTGTGTGTGTGTGTGTGTGTGTGTGTGTGTGTCCAGGTTACACAGTAACATCGGTGGTGTCGGCCAGGAACGGTCGGCTGTATGTGGCAGGGGCACCGCGGTTCAACCATACTGGCAAGGTCATCATCTTCACCCTGAAGAACACTGGTAACCTCACCATCCTGCACTCCCTCAAAGGACAACAGGTAGACTCAACAACTGGGCTTCCCAAACTCTCTTTTTAACTGGGACCCTAAGACATGTCTACCACCTATTTGAATGACACAATCATGTGTTTTGTTTGCCACAACACTATCCTGAACCACAACCCAAGTCCTAAACTCCAACCATAAACTGAACAGTTACACAGTGGTGTAGCACACACTTCCACTGCCATTACTCTCTCTTTAAAAGACATATGAAGACCATCCAAGACCCTGATAGTCTCTTATGCTCATGGACCCCACATGGACCCTTCTCAATCTGGCTCGCCCATCACCATCTGAGTCCACCATGACAGTAGTCCTTCCAGTCCTTTTGTCAATCTGGCAACCCAGCCAGGACACAGCATCCATGATAGTCTGCACTACTGGTAGTTCCAAGACCTGGGACAAATGGAGTCTAGACAGCCTTCCCACGCCCCCATGTAGCCAACAACATTACACAGTTCCCATGTGTTTCCCATCCCGTCCCCCTTAATTCAAAACACATACATTCCAAATCTACATTGTGAATAAAAATAGAAAAACAAGCTTCCAGCTACAGTAAACAACACCAGCTAAGAGGATACTAAAGACAGAAGAGGCAGCGAGATCCATAAGAACACTCATTGAGAGGAACAGACCTGGGTTCAAATACGATTTGACATCATTTCAAAGACTATAGCTGGGCTAGACTGAGCTCGCCTGATGCAATGGAACCAATGGAATAGTTCCAAAAGTGTAAATCATTGGCAGCCCAGATAGGCTAAAGAAAATGTTAAACGTATTTGAAAAGTTCAAATGGCATCTGAACCCAGGTCTGGTTGTTGCATTGAGATAAAAGGCTGGGTTGTTTTGCGGAGCCAATTAGCCTCTATGGGGAAACATGACGTTTGCTGGGGGGTTTTAATGATGTGGTGAAAGACATGTGAAGGATGTGGTGAAGGACGTGTGAAGTACGTGTGAAGGATATGTGATGGACGTGTGAAGGACGTGTGAATCACATGTGAATGACGTGGTGAAGGATGTGTGAAAGACGTGTGAAGGTGTCACGATCACTGTCCTCGAACTCCCTGTCATAAATAAGCCAAGGCGCAGCGTGCCGGTAATTCCACATCCTTTATTTAGAAGTGAAAACCGAACAAAACAATAAACAGGATAAACAGAAAGAAACGTGACGTTCTGGGGCTGCTCAAAGGCAGCTGCACAAAAACAAGATCCCACAACTCAAGGAGGGAAAAAGGGCTGCCTAAGTATGGTTCCCAATCAGAGACAACGATAGACAGCTGCCTCTGATTGGAAACCATACCTGTCTAAAACATAGAAATAAAATACATAGAATGCCCACCCCATATCACACCCTGACCTAACTAAACAGAGAAAAACGGCTCTCTCAGGTCAGGGCGTGACAGAAGGACATGTGAAGGACGTGTGAGGGACGTGTGAAGGACTTGGTGATTGTGAGGATCGTAATGATCTCAGTTGGTTAGCATGGTGCTTTTAGAGCCTGATGTGCCAGCTGGAGTAATGGGTTCGATTCCCACATGGGCCACATCTACTGGGTATGAAATACACTATGTGTTTATTCTGGATAAAAGTGTCTGCTAAATAACCAGACGATTCTATTATTGTTGTTGATCCAGGGTGTTGATTGTGTGGTTATATTTCAGATTGGGTCGTACTATGGGAGTGAGATCTCCCCGGTGGATATAGATGGTGACGGAGTAACAGACAACCTACTGGTGGCAGCACCCATGTTCTTCAGTGGAGGCTGGGAGAAGGGCAAGGTGTACATCTACAGAGTGACTGAGCTGGTGGGTGGGCATGCACACACACACAGATGTACGAATGCTCACACACACACACGTCACACTCGTGTGCACACACATACACACTCACTTACACACACGCCCCAGATCGCGTTACCAAACACACTTAAAACCAGGTCAGCACAGAAACACCTCGACCAGGACACATAGAGCCAAACTATCCCTATGCCTTGTATTTACATTATAACACATCAGACCAGACCAGAGACCAGACCTTCCAGAGCCTTGATTAGGGGTAGTTAACCCACTGGTACAACATCAACAGTCTACCAGACCTTCCAGAGCCTTGATTAGGGGTAGTTAACCCACTGGTACAACATCAACAGTCTACCAGACCTTCCAGAGCCTTGATTAGGGGTAGTTAACCCACTGGTACAACATCAACAGTCTACCAGACCTTCCAGAGCCTTGATTAGGGGTAGTTAACCCACTGGTACAACATCAACAGTCTACGAGACCTTCCAGAGCCTTGATTAGGGGTAGTTAACCCACTGGTACAACATCAACAGTCTACGAGACCTTCCAGAGCCTTGATTAGGGTTAGTTAACCCACTGGTACAACATCAACAGTCTACCAGACCTTCCAGAGCCTTGATTAGGGGTAGTTAACCCACTGGTACAACATCAACAGTCTACCAAACCTTCCAGAGCCTTGATTAGGGTTAGTTAACCCACTGGTACAACATCAACAGTCTACCAGACCTTCCAGAGCCTTGATTAGGGTTAGTTAACCCACTGGTACAACATCAACAGTCTACCAGACCTTCCAGATCCTTGATTAGGGTTAGTTAACCCACTGGTACAACATCAACAGTCTACCAGACCTTCCAGAGCCTTGATTAGGGTTAGTTAACCCACTGGTACAACATCAACAGTCTACCAGACCTTCCAGAGCCTTGATTAGGGTTAGTTAACCCACTGGTACAACATCAACAGTCTACCAGACTTTGGGCACCTGCCGTCACACAGATGAAATGAACAGCCTCCCTCCCTGCGCCAGCACGCCGTCTTCATTAGAGTCTTCGTTGGTTAGTGTACAAGTGCACCGTGAACTCAGTAGGAAAGCATTCACTACTTCAAACTGAATTAACAGCCTGTTATTTGGAGAAGAAAGGGGGCTTCTTAATAGGTGGAAATGACTGCAGAGGAATCTCTCTCTCTCTCTCTCTCTCTCTCTCTCTCTCTCTCTCTCTCTCATTATGAGGGGGACCTGTGGACTGATAGGGGCTTGATCATTAGGGTTCCCCAAACAAGAAAAAAAGAGAAGGGATCCCCCAACTAAGGACACAAAAGGGGTGGTGTGTGTGACAGAGAGGTGGCCTTCCATTCTACCAATAAGCCCCCATGGGCCACTGTGGAATGACTGTGATGGTCTCACCACCTCACCACAAATCACCATATGTTTCAAATGTTCCCCACTGAGTATGATTCTCCCCCCTCTCTCGCTTGCTCTCACACACACACACACACACACACACATACACACACACACACACACACACACACACACACACACACACACACACACACAACCCTGGTGTGTAGCACGGCACCCTGTCCTCCTCTTTCCTTTAAAAAGACAACTGAAAAAAACAAGTGATCTGAGGTTCCAGCCGTCCATAGGCTGTAGATTAGGGAGAAAGATGAAACAGCCTGGAGAGTGATAACGTGCATGGCTGATGACGGCCTAAAATACTTGGCTCCTATACTTTCTTAATGCTGAGGGATTGTACCTTTTTCCAGACTGAGGGGAAACCTAATTCTATTCAAAGGTACAGATATTTTCCGACTGACTTTCCACCCACTGTGAATACTCAAAGTTCCCCAGAAACATCCCTAAAGAAACATCCAGAAGCCTTGTTTGCCTTTGATCATGTGACACTCGGATGAATCACCCATCCCTGATGTTGACAATGTTTTGGGGAAATCATATTTGGGATAGAAAACTGGTTAGACCCTTCCTCTAGTGTTTTCAGTTGATTTCAAATTCAAAACTCAAACTCCCCAGTTATTGTTTGTTAGTTACTTTTGTTTTGTTTTGTTTACTTTCCTAAATGAATTTGGAATAACAAATGAAAACTTCTGTAAAGATTGAAGGGGAAAGTTTAAGACAACAATGTCTCTATGTCTCATTGAGTTGTGTAAATAAATGGAGGGCTGTCCATTTGAGGGAGACCATCGATGGATGACTGAGATATCCCAGAAGCCTGGGGGGTGGGGCTACCCGGCCGCAGCACAGGAGATAACACATTTATAACTTAACTTCAGTTCCTTAGCCACTACGTCTGTTTTTGATGGATTCCTTTGTGCATATGTTTTTCAAGGTTTTTTTAACCAAGGACTCTTTAAGTACAGAGTAACAAAGAGAATTCCACCAACCAATAGGAGAAACATTGGCAAATACATAGTTGAATAGACATGCACATGACACAACTTTTACCTACAGCACCCTCTATCCCATGTAGCAGAAATATTCCATGATACAACCTTTACCTACAGTACCCTCTATCCCATGTAGCAGAAATATTCCATGATACAACCTTTACCTACAGTACCCTCTATCCCATGTAGCAGAAATATTCCATGATACAACCTTTACCTACAGTACCCTCTATCCCATGTAGCAGAAATATTCCATGACACAACCTTTACCTACAGTACCCTCTATCCCATGTAGCAGAAATATTCCATGATACAACCTTTACCTACAGTAACCTCTATCCCATGTAGCAGAAATATTCCATGACACAACCTTTACCTACAGTACCCTCTATCCCATGTAGCAGAAATATTCCATGATACAACCTTTACCTACAGTACCCACTATCCCATGTAGCAGAAATATTCCAAAATGACATCATCCTATCCTATTTCCTTCTCAGAATCGTTTCGTCCTGGAGGGAGCGTTGGAGATCCAGGACCGTGGTCAGAACGCTCGGTTCGGCTCCTCGCTGGCCCCGGTCCCTGACCTGAACGGGGACGGCTTCAACGACATGGTGGTGGGGGCCCCGCTGGAGGATGACCATAGAGGAGCTATCTACGTCTTCTTCAGCCAACGCAACAGGATTCTGCGTAAATACAAACAGAGGATAGCTGCGTTAGACATGGCCAGTGGCCTGCGCTACTTTGGCCGTAGTATCCATGGCAGTATGGACATGGACGAGGATGGCCTGGTGGACTTGGCCGTGGGCTCCCTGGGGGCAGCCGTGCTTCTATGGTAGGTCATTTAGACATTAACAAGTGTTCTACTGTTCCTCTGGTAGGTCACTTAGATATTAACAAGTGTTTTACTGTTTCTCTGCTAGGTCACTTAGATATAAACAAGTGTTCTACTGTTTCTCTGCTAGGTCATTTAGATATTAACAAGTGTTCTACTGTTTCTCTGCTAGGTCACTTAGATAGTAACAAGTGTTCTATTGTTTCTCTGCTAGGTCATTTAGATATTAACAAGTGTTCTACTGTTCCTCTGCTAGGTCACTTAGATATTAACAAGTGTTCTACTGTTTCTCTGCTAGGTCACTTAGATATTAACAAGTGTTCTACTGTTCCTCTGGTAGGTCATTTAGATATTAACAAGTGTTCTACTGTTTCTCTGCTAGGTCACTTAGATAGTAACAAGTGTTGTACTGTTTCTCTGGTAGGTCATTTAGATATTAACAAGTGTTCTACTGCTTCTCTGCTAGGTCATTTAGATATTAACAAGTGTTCTACTGTTTCTCTGCTAGGTCACTTAGATATTAACAAGTGTTCTACTGTTCCTCTGGTAGGTCATTTAGATATTAACAAGTGTTCTACTGTTTCTCTGCTAGGTCATTTAGATATTAACAAGTGTTCTACTGTTTCTCTGCTAGGTCACTTAGATATTAACAAGTGTTCTACTGTTTCTCTGGTAGGTCATTTAGATATTAACAAGTGTTCTACTGTTTCTCTGCTAGGTCACTTAGATATTAACAAGTGTTCTACTGTTTCTCTGCTAGGTCACTTAGATATTAACAAGTGTTCTACTGTTTCTCTGCTAGGTCACTTAGATATTAACAAGTGTTCTACTGTTTCTCTGCTAGGTCACTTAGATATTAACAAGTGTTCTACTGTTTCTATGGTACTGTATGTATGTGGAGCATATAATCAACCACATGTATGATCATAACACTGTGTATGGTTCATCTGCAGGTCTCGCAGTGTCGTCCGAATTCACGCCAACATCAGGTTTGAACCCAGCAAGATCAACATCTTTGTGAAGGACTGTGAGAGGGGAGGCAAGGACGTGACCTGCATGTCAGCCGTAGTGTGTCTAAACGTCACCGCCCGGACAGCCATACCTCCTACACAGGAAGTGGGTGAGTGTTCAAAAGTGACCAATTAAGTCACGTTATAGACTATAATGTAGCCTGCATCCTTCTACTGATTATAGCTTCAGTGCAAAATATGTCAGATTGACTCCAACTACCTTGAGATATTGCTGATGTTGCTGAACTCTTTCTCTGCACTTCTCATAAAATGGGTTCTGTTTAAGCCGCCCACTGCTTACAGATTTTATGGGGATGAGAACTAAACAAATAAAACTGGATTCATCTTAGTAGATGTAATAGCCCAGTGGAGCCACAAAGCCTTTTTTCTATTCAGGAAGAAGTGTATTCACTGTTGTTCCTTCACTGTACAGTCAACAAAGGACCTCATTGTCTTTCAGGCAAAACTGACATCTTGATTAACTCTACAGTTGATCTCCTACTGTTCTATGTTTAGAGCAAAGCTTAGCCTTTCCAAGCCTGTTCTATGTTTAGAGCAAAGCTTAGCCTTTCCAAGCCTGTTCTATGTTTAGAGCAAAGCTTAGCCTTTCCAAGCCTGCTACACATTGGCTAAGGATCAAGTAAGCACTAGAAGTAATGCAGTTCAGAGATTCATAGTTGAAATCATGATCCAAACGTGTATTGCTCAATGTCTCTGCTTGGTTGTTGTTGAGTCAGTCAGACCGCTCTTTTGTTGGCTCACTAAGTGAAAGGGTGATGGCTTCTTGCCCCAGAGCAGAGCCACAGGAAAATGTTTCCTCGCTATCAGTGACAGTTTAGGATATCATTCCATCTGCCAAACACATATGCTGCAGGCTACAGAGCGGTTACGGACATGCTATGCCAACTGCGACATCTGATGAGAACTGATCTGGATTATCCTAGCCTCTGACTGTTAATTAGCCAAGCATTCTGTATGTAAATTGCCCTCTGAATAGTATGCATTCTGTCCACTATACTCATTGAATTTTTATGGTGGCAATATAATCAGGCTGATCGTTGTCAGGCTGCGGATAGCCCGACATGGCTACCCCACACTTCTGCCGTGAGCCCGGAATCTCTCTGGAGACCGTTTCGGTTGCCGTGGCTCTGAGGTGTTGAATCACCAACAGTGGCCCACCCGTGCTCTGACACAAGGTATCCCTGGTCACAATTTGTTTTAAAGGCTGAGGCCTGTTGGCTCAGGTTTTCTCCCTTGTGTGGGACTATAGGAGGCAGGCTAAGGAGGCAGGCTAAGGAGGCAGGCTAAGGAGGCAGGCTAAGGAGGCAGGCTAAGGAGGCATTGAGGCGTGGATGTTTCTGGTTAACCTCCCAACCTCCCGCCATCTTTGTCAAATATGTTAGACAGGCCAAACCAATAGGAAGAAGCCTCAGAAAGTTATCTTGTCCTCCGCCGGGACGGTTAGACATCTAGGGGACACTGAACAGTGGGAACACAATTGATTTGATTTCCCCTCATTATCATGTTTGGTCTAGTAACATCTGTCAGATGTGCTGCTGCTGCTGCTGGTGTTGCAAGTCTGTTGTGTTCGACTGTAGGAAGAATACACTTTGAGAAAAGAGATATCTCCAAATGTGCTTAAGGTAGCACACCTTCAACTTTAAGCAGCATCTGATGGAAATGGAAAGAGCATGTGTTCAACATCCACTGAAGTAGCTAGCAACTTTAATAGATACAGTAGTTGCCGTGGTAACCAAACAAACAGACTTGTTAGTTTAGCTAACCAAACCATCAGTTCTAGCTTGCCATTATGGACATTGAATTCAACAATGCCAATAATGTTTTCAATTGAACTTTTGATTTTAAAAATCAGCTCAAATATAGAACATGTAAGAATGAACTATAGTCATTGAATTCTACCGTGCAAATATACCATACGTTATAGGGAAATAATGCACACTCTAGAATGGTCTTCAAGCCAATCAGAAAGAAATTTAACAATGTCATGGTATAATGGAGAAAGTAGGTATGAGGTATGGGAGACCAGTGTACTCTCCAGTTGGCATGCTCAGTAGGGTAATGTGTATTAGCTCTGGATTTGATGGTATTTTCCCCAAGCTATTAAAGCGCGGTGTAATAAATAACGTGCCTCTTAAACAGTGTGGGTTGGAAATGAATCACTTCCAAAGCCATATGGCTCAAGAGGTCTAGTCAACTCTCTCAACTCTGGAGTAGTCACTCACTCAAATGACCTCAACTGAGATGTTGTTTCAGTTCCTCGACGGTGGCTCTTGGATATTGTCCAAGTTTCTTTTTTGTAATGTAATCTGTGCTGCTTCTGGTCCTTACTTTATAGAAAATAAAGTACTGTAGTATAGAACATGTTTCCAACAGTTATGCTCCCTCTTTCTTCATCTCTCTAGCTATCACTTACAACACCACCATTGGGGAGCGCCGATTCAACCCCAGAGCCATAATGGATGACCCTGATAAACTGCTGTTTCAAAACCTGACCCTGCTTTCTGGAGAGGAGACCTGTCAACACATCTACTTCTATGTCATGGTGAGCACTGACTGAACTCTAGCTGAATTCCAAATCAACATCTAGACTAGACCTATCCGGTAGATCTGAGAATATTGGATAGGTGGAAGCAATATGACTACATTTACATACAGCCAATCAGAAGGTAAGACAGAGACTTGAGATGGTATTATCCAGAGCCATATATTTAGATAATTGGGACAACTTTCAGAATTGTAAATATTATAATTCTAGACATTCAGTTGCATAGCAATATTGAAATATTCCCCCATGTAATGTTAATGGGGGTAACATGGTCAATTCATAATGCAGAAACCTCAATGTCCTGACAATCTAAATACATGTCTCTGGTTTAATCCTGTCATTGTAATGTTTCCTATTCTATCCTATCATTATAACGTTTCCTACTCTATCCTATCATTATAACGTTTCCTACTCTATCCTAATATTATGTTTCCTATTCTATCCGATCATTATAACGTTTCCTATTCTATCCTATCATTATAACGTTTCCTACTCTATCCTATCATTATAACGTTTCCTACTCTATCCTATCATTATAACATTTCCTACTCTATCCTAATATTATGTTTCCTATTCTATCCGATCATTATAACGTTTCCTACTCTATCCTATCATTATAACGTTTCCTACTCTATCCTATCATTATAACGTTTCCTATTCTATCCTATCATTATAACGTTTCCTATTCTATCCTATCATTATAACGTTTCCTACTCTATCCTATCATTATAACGTTTCCTACTCTATCCTATCATTATAACGTTTCCTATTCTATCCTATCATTATAATGTTTCCTACTCTATCCTATCATTATAACGTTTCCTACTCTATCCTATCATTATAACGTTTCCTATTCTATCCTATCATTATAACGTTTCCTATTCTATCCGATCATTATAACGTTTCCTATTCTATCCGATCATTATAACGTTTCCTACTCTATCCTATCATTATAACGTTTCTGTAACGGCTGTCGTGAGAGAGAGTAGACCAAGGTGCAGCGGAGTTAGTGTTCATCATTGAATATTTAATAAACGAAAGAACACTATACAAAAATAAGAAAACCGACAGCCAAACAGTCCTGTCAGGTGCAAAACACGAACAGAAACAATTACCCACAAAACCCCAACGGAAAAACAGGCACTTATGTGTGACTCCCAATCAGCAACAACACTCTACAGCTGTGCCTGATTGGAAGCCACACGGCCAAAATCAACAAAACAAACCAACATAGAAAAATGCACATAGAACGCCCACCCAATGTAACACCCTGGCCTAACCAAAATAAAGAACAAAAACCCCTCTCTATGGCCAGGGCGTTACAGTTTCCTACTCTATCCTATCATTATAACGTTTCCTATTCTATCCTATCATTATAACGTTTCCTATTCTATAATATCATTATAACGTTTCCTACTCTATCCTATCATTATAACGTTTCCTATTCTATCCTATCATTATAACGTTTCCTACTCTATCCTATCATTATAACGTTTCCTACTCTATCCTATCATTATAACGTTTCCTACTCTATCCTATCATTATAACGTTTCCTATTCTATCCTATCATTATAACGTTTCCTACTCTATCCTATCATTATAACGTTTCCTACTCTATCCTATCATTATAACGTTTCCTATTCTATCCTATCATTATAACGTTTCCTATTCTATCCTATCATTATAACGTTTCCTACTCTATCCTAATATTATGTTTCCTATTCTATCCTATCATTATAACGTTTCCTATTCTATCCTATCATTATAACGTTTCCTACTCTATCCTATCATTATAACGTTTCCTATTCTATCCTATCATTATAACGTTTCCTATTCTATCCTATCATTATAACGTTTCCTATTCTATCCTATCATTATAACGTTTCCTATTCTATCCTATCATTATAACGTTTCCTATTCTATCCTATCATTATAACGTTTCCTACTCTATCCTATCATTATAACGTTTCCTATTCTATCCTATCATTATAACGTTTCCTACTCTATCCTAATATTATGTTTCCTATTCTATCCTATCATTATAACGTTTCCTACTCTATCCTATCATTATAACGTTTCCTACTCTATCCTATCATTATAACGTTTCCTATTCTATCCTATCATTATAATGTTTCCTACTCTATCCTATCATTATAACGTTTCCTATTCTATCCTATCATTATAACGTTTCCTACTCTATCCTATCATTATAACGTTTCCTATTCTATCCTATCATTATAACGTTTCCTACTCTATCCTAATATTATGTTTCCTATTCTATCCTATCATTATAACGTTTCCTACTCTATCCTATCATTATAACGTTTCCTATTCTATCCTATCATTATAACGTTTCCTATTCTATCCTATCATTATAACGTTTCCTATTCTATCCTATCATTATAACGTTTCCTACTCTATCCTATCATTATAACGTTTCCTATTCTATCCTATCATTATAACGTTTCCTATTCTATCCTATCATTATAACGTTTCCTATTCTATCCTATCATTATAACGTTTCCTACTCTATCCTAATATTATGTTTCCTATTCTATCCTATCATTATAACGTTTCCTACTCTATCCTATCATTATAACGTTTCCTACTCTATCCTATCATTATAACGTTTCCTATTCTATCCTATCATTATAATGTTTCCTACTCTATCCTATCATTATAACGTTTCCTACTCTATCCTATCATTATAACGTTTCCTATTCTATCCTATCATTATAACGTTTCCTATTCTATCCGATCATTATAACGTTTCCTATTCTATCCGATCATTATAACGTTTCCTACTCTATCCTATCATAATAACGTTTCTGTAACGGCTGTCGTGAGAGAGAGTAGACCAAGGTGCAGCGGAGTTAGTGTTCATCATTGAATATTTAATAAACGAAAGAACACTATACAAAAATAAGAAAACCGACAGCCAAACAGTCCTGTCAGGTGCAAAACACGAACAGAAACAATTACCCACAAAACCCCAACGGAAAAACAGGCACTTATGTGTGACTCCCAATCAGCAACAACACTCTACAGCTGTGCCTGATTGGAAGCCACACGGCGAAAATCAACAAAACAAACCAACATAGAAAAATGCACATAGAACGCCCACCCAATGTAACACCCTGGCCTAACCAAAATAAAGAACAAAAACCCCTCTCTATGGCCAGGGCGTTACAGTTTCCTACTCTATCCTATCATTATAACGTTTCCTATTCTATCCTATCATTATAACGTTTCCTATTCTATCTTATCATTATAACGTTTCCTACTCTATCCTATCATTATAACGTTTCCTATTCTATCCTATCATTATAACGTTTCCTACTCTATCCTATCATTATAACGTTTCCTACTCTATCCTATCATTATAACGTTTCCTACTCTATCCTATCATTATAACGTTTCCTATTCTATCCTATCATTATAACGTTTCCTACTCTATCCTATCATTATAACGCTTCCTACTCTATCCTAATATTATGTTTCCTATTCTATCCTATCATTATAACGTTTCCTATTCTATCCTATCATTATAACGTTTCCTACTCTATCCTATCATTATAACGTTTCCTATTCTATCCTATCATTATAACGTTTCCTATTCTATCCTATCATTATAACGTTTCCTATTCTATCCTATCATTATAACGTTTCCTATTCTATCCTATCATTATAACGTTTCCTACTCTATCCTATCATTATAACGTTTCCTATTCTATCCTATCATTATAACGTTTCCTACTCTATCCTAATATTATGTTTCCTATTCTATCCTATCATTATAACGTTTCCTACTCTATCCTATCATTATAACGTTTCCTATTCTATCCTATCATTATAACGTTTCCTATTCTATCCTATCATTATAACGTTTCCTATTCTATCCTATCATTATAACGTTTCCTATTCTATCCTATCATTATAACGTTTCCTATTCTATCCTATCATTATAACGTTTCCTACTCTATCCTATCATTATAACATTTCCTATTCTATCCTATCATTATAACGTTTCCTACTCTATCCTAATATTATGTTTCCTATTCTATCCTATCATTATAACGTTTCCTACTCTATCCTATCATTATAACGTTTCCTATTCTATCCTATCATTATAACGTTTCCTATTCTATCCTATCATTATAACGTTTCCTATTCTATCCTATCATTATAACGTTTCCTACTCTATCCTATCATTATAACGTTTCCTACTCTATCCTATCATTATAACGTATCCTATTCCTCAGTGTGTTGTGACGGTTATGGTTCATGATGTATGGTGTGATACAGTTGTAATAACATTGATCCTCCCCACGTGTTGTTGATCCAGGAGACCACGGACTACGTGAGGCCCATCGTGTTCACTGTGGCGGTGGCAATGCAGGATCCCGACCAGGGCCCTGCGCTGGACGACACCTGGCCCACCACCGTCAGGACTGAGGTGAGACACACACATCTGACCCTTGACCACTGACAATCAGCACTTCTTGTTTAGCTCTTATGTAATTACTGATTAGAAATGTCTGGACAGGTAAAAAACATTTGCTGGAACCCTTCCGTTCATCTGTCCAATCATATCTAATCAGTGATCCCTTCAAGGAAGCGATGAAGAAAGGAAGCGCTTTGAGCGGGTCACATGACTGCTTGACCTGACCACTAACCAGTCATCTCCTTGTTTAGCTCTTAGTCTACAGCCTTATGAGTGGTATTGTAGCGATTAAGGGGAACATACAGGGGCTTGAACCAGTGACACTATGGTTTGCAGGGCAAGCATAGTACTCGCTGTACCATAAAGGTAGACCTCTTGGCCTCTAAGACCTCTTGGCATAGCCGTACTATGATATGGATGTCATTGTAACTGAGTATCTCGCTCTCTACTAGCTTCCCTTCTGGAATGGCTGTGATGAGGACGACCGCTGTGTACCAGGCCTGTCCTTACAGAGTACAACTGACCTGCTGTCTTGGAGGTGAGCGCACACACACACACACACACACACCACACCACACACACAGATCAGAATATATTACTTTCTCCCTCTCCCCCCCACAGGCAGTTCTGTGGGAATGCAGTCCACTCCAGGGGTGTGATGTGTCGACGTCTGTCCGAAGGAGGGGCGGAGGGGTCAGAGCGAGTGATGGAGGGATCGAGGAGGAGGATGGTGGTGGACGTTCGTCTGGAGAACAGGGGAGAGAACGCCTATGGAGCCCGCCTCAACATCACCTACACTCCTAACCTACGATTCTCTAGTCTCATAGTCAAGGTGATGATTCACAGTACATTGGATTTATAGACCACTATTCCAGGACCAAAGACTATAATGCAACAATACAGTCCAATAAATGGCAGTACAGTAGACAACAGTACACCAGTACAGCAGACACCAGTACCGCAGTCAACAGTACACCAGTACTGCAGTCAACAGTACACCAGTACCACAGTCAACAGTACACCAGTACCGCAGACAACAGTACACCAGTACCGCAGTCAACAGTACACCAGTACCGCAGTCAACAGTACAGCAATACAGCAGACAACAGTACACCAGTACCGCAGACAACAGTACACCAGTACAGCAGACTATAGTACACCAGTACAGCAGACAACAGTACACCAGTACAGCAGACAACAGTACACCAGTACAGCAGACTATAGTACACCAGTACAGCAGACTATAGTACACCAGTACAGCAGACAACAGTACACCAGTACAGCAGACAACAGTACACCAGTACAGCAGACTATAGTATACCAGTACAGCAGACAACAGTACACCAGTACAGCAGACTATAGTACACCAGTACAGCAGACTATAGTACACCAGTACAGCAGACTACAGTACACCAGTACAGCAGACAACATTACACCAGTACAGCAGACTATAGTACACCAGTACAGCAGACAACAGTACACAAGTACAGCAGACTATAGTACACCAGTACAGCAGACTATAGTACACCAGTACAGCAGACTATAGTACACCAGTACAGCAGACAACAGTACACCAGTACAGCAGACTATAGTACACCAGTACAGCAGACTATAGTACACCAGTACAGCAGACAACAGTACACCAGTACAGCAGACAACAGTACACCAGTACAGCAGACTATAGTACACCAGTACAGCAGACTATAGTACACCAGTACAGCAGACTATAGTACACCAGTACAGCAGACTATAGTACACCAGTACAGCAGACAACAGTACACCAGTACAGCAGACTATAGTACACCAGTACAGCAGACTATAGTACACCAGTACAGCAGACTACAGTACACCAGTACAGCAGACAACATTACACCAGTACAGCAGACTATAGTACACCAGTACAGCAGACAACAGTACACAAGTACAGCAGACTATAGTACACCAGTACAGCAGACTATAGTACACCAGTACAGCAGACTATAGTACACCAGTACAGCAGACAACAGTACACCAGTACAGCAGACTATAGTACACCAGTACAGCAGACTATAGTACACCAGTACAGCAGACAACAGTACACCAGTACAGCAGACAACAGTACACCAGTACAGCAGACTATAGTACACCAGTACAGCAGACTATAGTACACCAGTACAGCAGACTATAGTACACCAGTACAGCAGACAACAGTACACCAGTACAGCAGACTATAGTACACCAGTACAGCAGACAATAGTACACCAGTACAGCAGACTATAGTACACCAGTACAGCAGACTACAGTACACCAGTACAGCAGACTATAGTACACCAGTACAGCAGACAACAGTACACCAGTACAGCAGACAACAGTACACCAGTACAGCAGACAACAGTACACCAGTACAGCAGACAACAGTACACCAGTACAGCAGACAACAGTACACCAGTACAGCAGACAACAGTACACCAGTACAGCAGACTATAGTACACCAGTACAGCAGACTATAGTACACCAGTACAGCAGACAACAGTACACCAGTACAGCAGACAACAGTACACCAGTACAGCAGACTATAGTACACCAGTACAGCAGACAACAGTACACCAGTACAGCAGACAACAGTACACCAGTACAGCAGACAACAGTACACCAGTACAGCAGACAACAGTACACCAGCAGCGCAGAGTCACAGAAACAGTGCTTGGTTGACTGCTCACAGAAGTCAGTGTAAAGATGATTTGGCCAGTCACCTTTAGACTAGTACAGTCTGTCTATTGAAGAACAAGTCTTCTTCAAATACAGTATGGAGTACTACTGCACCTGTTCTAGCCATATAGAATATAATTATTCCTGGGGGAAGTCAGGCTTGTCTGATGGAGAAGCTTGTCTCTCTCATTGTTCTCTCAGTCATTGTGTGTGTTTTATCTCTGTTTCCATCTCAGGACAACTCGGATATCAAGATAGAGTGTCGCAGTGAGGACAGACAGAGGCATGAGAAGACCTGCAACGTCAGCGCTCCCTTCATGAGAGCCAAGACTCAGGTGAGTGGGAGTCCCTTTAGTAACACGGCGTTCAAGGTAGACCACACTGAGACACAGTTCACCACAATGCACCATACCAGACCGTTCATGACCACAGGGTACCACAGCTGCTCTTAGTGGAGTACTGTAGCATATCATGGACCAGAATAGGTGACCATAGACCGCAACAGTGCTTACAAGAACAGTAAACCAAAACAGTGGACCATTAAAGACCATAGTAAAGTAGTACAAACCGTTTGCAACCACAGAGTTGATCAAGGTGCACCATGGTTAATCTATATGGGGTTGATCCTGGACATTTTACAATCAAGACACCCACCTATCCCACGTACCCAACCCAACCATCTAAGAGTTATGGTAGAGAGTCCTTCCTGCCCCAACTCCCACCAAGAGGGCTGTCAGCAGTGTGCCCTCTGCACACCAATCTGGCAACCATCACCCCCACTTTAATATTGTCAATATTATTGTGCAACAGTTCTCCTGGGCTTATCAAACACAGCCAAAACAGAATATCAGCTACCATTCTTTTAATAAGATCAGTGATTGTTTTCATAAATTACATCTCACAGTAGATAACCGTGAAACGATGTTATTGATGGTTGCATTATGTAACTTTGTGACTTTTGGCTGTCGCTTCTTGCGTGGAAACTTCAAACTCTTTGTACTGTTCCGTTTTTCTACTTTGCAGGCCACTAATGTCCCATTCGGCCCTTAAATCTGTGGACATTTTAAGTTCATATATGAATCCAATTGTCCTCTGGGGCCAAGGGTTTGTTGTTAAATTACTAAACTGAATCAGTCTATTACAGTTGCTGAGAAGAGCGTAGAGATTTCAGTCATTGGTCTTTTATAATCAGGCCGAGATGATGAAAATGATGCAGTACTCTTGTTCACTTTAAGTATGTTATAGGAGTACGGTATTACGCATCACTGAATGAGAGGTCTAGAAGGAAATGACTGTTTGTTCAGTGTACAGGGTAAAAGAGTTTAATGAATGTCTCTATCCAACACTGCATTTGGGCCATTGATGTATCGTAGACTCCAGAGGTTGCTTTCCTTTGCTTGGAGCATCAGACAGGATCAAATGAAGATAGATACAGTATGAAGAGATACTTTAATGATATGTTCTGCTATATATTCCCCTATCTGATTGTCTGTTTCAACTTCCTGCCTGTTGTTTAGCATCATTTTCCCCACTGACATCTTCCCTTCCCAGGCCTGTAACGACAACCACATTTATTAGTCTTTCCTGTCAGCTGTATGTTTTGTATTATATTGCATCGGGTTGTAGTTTTTTGAAAGAGCCATGTTTGAATCTACACTCTTCGGGAAAAAAAGGTGCTATCTAGAGCCTAAAGGAGTTCTTTAACTGTCCCAATAGAAGAACCACTTTAAGTTCCAGGTAGAAGCCTTTTGGGTTCCATGTAGAACCTTTTTTCCACAGGGTTCTCTCTCCATCTGGCCGCCTGTACCCCTCCTCTCTCCATCCTGCCTCCTGTACCCCTCCTCTCTCCATCCTGCCTCCTGTACCCCTCCTCTCTCCATCCTGCCTCCTGTACCCCTCCTCTCTCTCCATCCTGCCTCCTGTACCCCTCCTCTCTCTCCATCCGGCCTCCTGTACCCCTCCTCTCTCCATCCTGCCTCCTGTACCCCTCCTCTCTCTCCATCCGGCCTCCTGTACCCCTCCTCTCTCTCCATCCTGCCTCCTGTACCCCTCCTCTCTCTCCATCCGGCCTCCTGTACCCCTCCTCTCTCTCCATCCAGCCTCGTGCACTCCTCTTCTCTCTCCATCCTGCCTCCTGTACCCCTCCTCTCTCTCCATCTGGCCTCGTATAACCCTCTCTCCCTCCCTCCTGCCTTTCATGAGGTGCTGAATTTTCAGTTAAAAGTATTGTCTGCTCTAGCAGGCCTAGCTCCTCCTCAAAACACCAGTCTTCCTGATTGTCACTACTCTACAGTGAATGCTCTCTAGAAGAGATGTTCTCTTGAAGAATGTCATCTAGAAACTGAGTTTTTCGGTGTAAGCATTAAGTCTAGGCGTTGTGTTGTTAAAAGTTAAATCACACATTAAACTGAGAGATAATCCCCAAATTCTGTAAATTGTACTGGCTCCTAACCCATACAATGATCCAATCAGATTTAACCATGTGTAGCCTTCTTTAACCATAGCTCTGATGTCATCGTAATGTATCCATGAGAACCTGGTTTAATGCCACAATGACATCATGTAATGTAACCATGGCAACTTGGTTTGACTGGTTGAATCTGTGTTACAGTAAACACAATTTGCTTAAATGCATTATTGCCCTTTATACGATGTACTACATACACCAAAATCACATAGCTTCTAACTGCCTCACAAATATACTGCTCAAAAAAATAAAGGGAACACTTAAGCAACACATCCTAGATCTGAATGAAAGAAATAATCTTATTAAATACTTTTTTCTTTACATAGTTGAATGTGCTGACAACAAAATCACACAAAAATAATCAATGGAAATCCAATTTATCAACCCATGGAGGTCTGGATTTGGAGTCACACTCAAAATTAAAGTGGAAAACCACACTACAGGCTGATCCAACTTTGATGTAATATCCTTAAAACAAGTCAAAATGAGGCTCAGTAGTGTGTGTGTCCTCCACGTGCCTGTATGACCTCCCTACAACGCCTGGGCATGCTCCTGATGAGGTGGCAGATGGTCTCCTGAGGGATCTCCTCCCAGACCTGGACTAAAGCATCCGCTAACTCCTGGACAGTCTGTGGTTCAACGTGGCATTGGTGGGTGGAGCGAGACATGATGTCCCAGATGTGCTCAATTGGATTCAGGTCTGGGGAACGGGCGGGCCAGTCCATAGCATCAATGCCTTCCTCTTGCAGGAACTGCTGACACACTCCAGCCACATGAGGTCTAGCATTGTCTTGCATTAGGAGGAACCCAGGGCCAACAGCACCAGCAAATGTTCTCAAAAGGGGTCTGAGGATCTCATCTCGGTACCAAATGGCAGTCAGGCTACCTCTGGCGAGCACATGGAGGGCTGTGCGGCCCCCCAAAGAAATGCCACCCCACACCATGACTGACCCACCGCCAAACCGGTCATGCTGGAGGATGTTACAGGCAGCAGAACGTTCTCCACGGCGTCTCCAGACTCTGTCACGTCTGTCACATGTGCTCAGTATCAACCTGCTTTCATCTGTGAAGAGCACAGGGCGCCATTGGCGAATTTGCCAATCTTGGTGTTCTCTGGCAAATGCCAAACGTCTTGCACGGTGTTGGGCTGTAAGCACAACCCCCACCTGTGGACGTCGGGCCTTCATATCACCCTCATGGAGTCTGTTTCTGACCGTTTGAGCAGACACATGCACATTTGTGGCCTGCTGGAGGTCATTTTGCAGGGCTCTGGCAGTGCTCCCCTGCTCCTCCTTGCACAAAGGCGGAGGTAGCGGTCCTGCTGCTGGGTTGTTGCCCTCCTACGGCCTCCTCCACGTCTCCTGATGTACTGGCCTGTCTCCTGGTAGCGCCTCCATGCTCTGGACACTACACTGACAGACACAGCAAACCTTCTTGCCACAGCTCGCATTGATGTGCCATCCTGGATGAGCTGCACTACCTGAGCCACTTGTGTGGGTTGTAGACTCCGTCTCATGCTACCACTAGAGTGAAAGCACCGCCAGCATTCAAAAGTGACCAAAACATCAGCCAGGAAGCATAGGAACTGAGAAGTGGTCTGTGGTTCCCACCTGCAGAACCACTCCTTTATTGGGGGTGTCTTGCTAATTGCCTATAATTTCCACCTGTTGTCTATTCCATTTGCACAACAGTATGTGAAATTTATTGTCAATCAGTGTTGCTTCCTAAGTGGACAGTTTGATTTCACAGAAGTGTGATTGACTTGGAGTTACATTGTGTTGTTTTAGTGTTCCCTTTATTTTTTTGAGCAGTGTATATAGATATCTCATCCGAACAGCCCTGCACAAACAAGTATCCAGACTAAACATGTGTCTATGCCCCTAAGCACTGAACATAGGAGTTTGGTTAAGAAAAAACCCTTATCTGATCTTCTCTTTATAGCTTTTTATATTCTGGTAGCCAGAAATAGAACCCCATGGCATGCCAGAGAACATTAGAATACATTCAGGCATTAAGTAACCTGGAGTCATCAACAGTAACAGTAACTCAACAGTAACTGCCTGAAATGCTTTATTTCTAGTAGAACAGAAAGACACTTCAAATGGAGATGTATTCTGTTCCAATGAAATATCTGGATAATCAAATGCATATATAAATGAAGGTCACACACACAGCGAGCAAGTAGTGGTCTCAGTAAACCAAACGTTTCATCCGCTCCCCAATCCTCCCACCACATTACCCCACCAAGTCATTAGCGCAAATAATGGTCATCTCCTTGACAACAGAATTACCGCAGGATTATTAGCTTCATATTTTCTCCAACAAAAACCCTTCTGAGGGATCTGATCTGGAGCCATGTTGGGGGACCCTTCTGAGGGGTCTGATCTGGAGCCATGTTGGGGGACCCTTCTGAGGGGTCTGATCTGGGGCCATGTTGGGGGACCCTTCTGAGGGATCTGATCTGGAGCCATGTTGGGGGACCCTTCTGAGGGGTCTGATCTGGGGCCATGTTGGGGGACCCTTCTGAGGGATTTGATCTGGGGCCATGTTGGGGGACCCTTCTGAGAGATCTGATCTGGGGCCATGTTGGGGGACCCTTCTGAGGGATTTGATCTGGGGCCATGTTGGGGGACCCTTCTGAGAGATCTGATCTGAGCCATGTTGGGGGACCCTTCAAAAAACGAAATGAATTAATCACCCACAGTCATTGTGTTTGAATGGGAGCCAGACAGAGTCACAAGCCAGATGTTTTCTGTTCTGGTTGGGTCTCTTTAAAGTGTGGTACTGAATTAGTTAAGACTCCCAGTACACCACCCTAGCTGCAAAGCCAGCCCAGTGAAACCAGCAGTGTTCCCTATAGAGAGCAGAAGCCAGCCCAGTGAAACCAGCAGTGTTCCCTGTAGAGAGCAGAGGCCAGCCCAGAGAAACCAGCAGTGTTCCCTGTAGAGAGCAGAGGTCAGCCCAGTGAAACCAGCAGTGTTCTCTGTAGAGGGCAGAGGTCAGCCCAGTGAAACCAGCAGTGTTCCCTGTAGAGGGCAGAGGTCAGCCCAGTGAAACCAGCAGTGTTCCCTGTAGAGAGCAGAGGCCAGCCCAGTGAAACCAGCAGTGTTCGCTGTAGAGAGCAAAGGCCAGCCCAGTGAAACCAGCAGTGTTCCCTGTAGAGAGCAGAGGCCAGCTCAGTGAAACCAGCAGTGTTCCCTGTAGAGGCCAGCCCAGTGAAACCAGCAGTGTTCCCTGTAGAGCTCAGCCCAGTGAAACCAGCAGTGTTCCCTGTAGAGGGCAGAGGTCAGCCCAGTGAAACCAGCAGTGTTCCCTGTAGAGAGCAGAGGCCAGCCCAGTGAAACCAGCAGTGTTCCCTGTAGAGAGCAAAGGCCAGCCCAGTGAAACCAGCAGTGTTCCCTGTAGAGGCCAGCCCAGTGAAACCAGCAGTGTTCCCTGTAGAGAGCAAAAGCCAGCCCAGTGATACCAGCAGTGTTCCCTGTAGAGAGCAAAAGCCAGCCCAGTGAAACCAGCAGTGTTCCCTGTAGAGGCCAGCCCAGTGAAACCAGCAGTGTTCCCTGTAGAGAGCAGAGGTCAGCCCAGTGAAACCAGCAGTGTTCCCTGTAGAGGCCAGCCCAGTGAAACCAGCAGTGTTCCCTGTAGAGAGTGGGTACAGTACGGTATAGCACTACGGTGGCTGGAGTTGGCCCAGAACAGAGGAGAGTAGCATCGGATAGGTACAGTACGGTATAGCACTACGGTGGCTGGAGTTGGCCTAGAACAGAGGAGAGTAGCATCGGATAGGTACAGTACGGTATAGCACTACGGTGGCTGGAGTTGGCCCAGAACAGAGGAGAGTAGCATCGGATAGGTACAGTACGGTATAGCACTATTGCAGGGTTTCCCAAACTCGGTCTTGGGGACCCAAGGTGTTCCCATTTGTTTTTTCCCCCTAGCACCACACAGCTGATTCAAATAATCAAAGATGAATGATGAGTTGATTATTTTCATCAGCTGTGTAGTGCTAGGGGAAATAAACTAAACGTGCCCCCCTTGGGGTCCCCAGGACCGAGTTTGGGAAACACTTTGCTAAGGTGTCCTGAGTTGGCCCAGATCAGAGGAGAGTACCTAAGGCACTTTCTGGTTTTACATTCTCCACTGTGTCAGTCATTACCCACACCGCTCCACTGTGTCAGGGCTCTGATTGGCCCCAGTCATTACCCACACCGCTCCACTGTGTCAGGGCTCTGATTGGCCCCAGTCATTACCCACACCGCTCCACTGTGTCAGGGCTCTGATTGGCCCCAGTCATTACCCACACCGCTCCACTGTGTCAGGGCTCTGATTGGCCCCAGTCATTACCCACACTGCTCCACTGTGATGTCTTCCAAGCCCATATCACTAAGGCCAACCATTGGGGTTATTATTACAGTCAATATCCTCCCCCCATAGGACCTGGCATAAACTGACCCAGTCCTCAGCATTTTGATCAGGCAGACAAGATGAACATTCCTTTGACATATCTGACGCCTACAGAACAGTGTGTGTTTTTGGTTTTACTATCCTTGTGGGGACCAGAAGTCCTCACAAGGATATTAAAATAAGAACAATTCAGACAAGTGGGGTTATTTCGCCAGTCCCCACAAGGAAAGGGGCAATTTTAGGCTTAGAGGTTAGGTTTAGGAGTTAGCGAAAATAGGATTTTGAATGGCAATCAATTGTTTGGTCCCCACAAGGATAGTAAAACAAATATGTGTGTGTGTGTTATAATGTAGGGGTTCTTGTTTGTGTACATTCAGTATCATTTTTCTGTCAGAGTTGAGGGATTTTATATAGGCAGGAAGATAGCTGCCTCATTAGGCATTCCTTCCTGCCCAGCCGGAGTGAATCAGGGGTCCATCATGGGATGGAGGACAGTTGACAATGCTCCCCGCCTCTCCTCCTCTTCTCTCCTCCTCCTTGAATGGTGCCAAGGATAGCAGTTAGTGGGCTGACTATGCACTGCACACTAAGTACAGCTGGAAGTTAGGCTTGTTTGTGTCTGTTTTTTGGGCGAGAATGTCCTTACTGCTGAGTGTTGCAAGGATTGCTTTGCACTTCTGAACAGGTTAAGTGTCAACACAAATACAAAGCAAATTTTATTTGTCACATCAAATTTTATTAGTCACATGCGCCAAATACAACAGGTGTAGACCTTACAGTGAAATGCTTACTTACGAGCCCCTAACCAACAGTGCAGTTAAAAAAAATAAGGATAAGAATAAGAGATAAAAGTAACAAGTAATTAAAGAGCAGCAGTAAAAAAATAACAATATATACAGGGGGGTGCCGGTACAGAGTCAATGTGCAGGGACACCGGTTAGTTGGGGTAGTACGTACATGTACAGTCGTGGCCAAAAGTTTTGAGAATGACACAAATATTAATTTCCACAAAGTTTGCTGCTTCAGTGTCTTTAGATATTTTTGTCAGATGTTACTATGGAATACTGAAGTATAATTACAAGCATTTCATAAGTGTCAAAAGGTTTTTATTGACAATTACATGAAGTTGATGCAAAGTGTCAATATTTCCCGCACAATAGGGAGCGGGCCAGCTGAACTAAATGGCCCTCTTAATGACTAACTCAGGGCAGGTGAGAAAACATAAAAAAAGGGAAAAACAAAAAGGGAATCGGTGGCAGCTAATAGGCCGGTGACGACGACCGCCGAGCGCCACCCGAGCAGGAGGGGCGCCACCGTCGGTAGGAATCGTGACACCCTGGCATGCTGTCAATTAACTTCTGGGCCACATCCTGACTGATGGCAGCCCATTCTTGCATAAACAACGCTTGGAGTTTGTCAGAATTTGTGGGTTTTTGTTTGTTCACATGTCTCTTGAGGATTGACCACAAGTTCTCAATGGTTTCCTGGCCATGGACCCAAAATATCAATGTTTTGTTCCCCGAGCCACTTAGTTATCACTTTTGCCTTATGGCAAGGTGCTCCATCATGCTGGAAAAGGCATTGTTCGTCACCAAACTGTTCCTGGATGGTTGGGAGAAGTTGCTCTCGGAGGATGTGTTGGTACCATTCTTTATTCATGGCTGTGTTCTTAGGCAAAATTGTGAGTGAGCCCACTCCCTTGGCTGATAAGCAACCCCACACATGAATGGTCTCAGGATGCTTTACTGTTGGCAGGACGCAGAACTGATGGTAGAGCTCACCTTGTCTTCTCCAGACAAGCTTTTTTCCAGATGCCCCAAACAATCGGAATGGGGATTCATCAGAGAAAATAACTTTACCCCAGTCCTCAGCAGTTCAATCCCTGTACCTTTTGCAGAATATCAGTCTGTCCCTGATGTTTTTCCTGGAAAGAAGTGGCTTCTTTGCTGCCCTCACTGTGCGTGCAGATGCACTCACACCTGCCTGCTGCCATTCCTGAGCAAGCTCTGTACTGGTGGTGCCCCGAACCCGCAGCTGAATCAACTTTAGGAGACGGCGCTGCTGCTCGCTGGACTTTCTGGGTGCCCTGAAGCCTTCTTCACAACAATTGAACCGCTCTCATTGAAGTTCTTGATGATCTGATAAATGGTTGACTTAGGTGCAATCTTACTGGCAGCAATATCCTTGCCTGTTAAGCCCTTTTGTGCAAAGCAATGATGACGGCACGTGTTTCCTTGCAGGTAACCATGGTTGACAGAGGAAGAACAATGATTCCAAGCACCACCCTCCTTTTGAAGCTTCCAGTCTGTTATTCGAACTCAATCAGCATGACAGAGTGATCTCCAGCTTTGTCCTCGTCAACACTTTCACCTGTGTTAACGAGAGAATCACTGACATGATGTCAGCTGGTCCTTTTTGTGGCAGGGCTGAAATGCAGTGGAAATGTTTTTGGGGTATTCAGTTCCTTTCCATGGCAAAGAGGGACTTTGCAATTAATTGCAATTCATCTGATCACTTCATATACTCCAGAATGTTATGCAAATTGCCATCATACATACTGAAGCAGCAGACTTTGTGAAAATGAATACTTATGTCATTCTCAAAACTTTTGGCCACGACTGTAGGTAGAGTTAATTAAAGTGACTATGCATAGATGACAACAGCGAGTGGCAGTGGTGTGAAGAGGGGAGGGAGGGGGGGCAATGTGAATAGTCTGGGTAGCCATTTGACTAGATGTTCAGGAGTCTTATGGCTTGGGGGGAGAAGCTGTTTAGAAGCCTCTTGGACCTAGACTTGGTGCTCCGGTACCGCTTGCCGTGTGGTAGCAGGGAGAACAGTCTATGACTAGGGTGGCTGGAGTCTTTGACAATTTTTAGGGCCTTCCTCTGACACCGCCTCGTATAGAGGTCCTGGATGGCAGGAAGCTTGGCCCCAGTGATGTACTGGGCCGTTTGCACCACCCTCTGTAGTGCCTTGCGGTCGGAGGCCGAGCAGTTGCCATAACAGGCAGTGATGCAACCAGTCAGGATGCTCTCGATGGTGCAGCTGTAGAACCTTTTGAGGATCTGAGGACCCATGCCAAATATTTTCAGTCTCCTGAGGGGGAATAGGTTTTGTTGTGCCCGCTTCACGACGGTCATGGTGTGCTTGGACCATGTTCGTTTTTGGTGATATGGACACCAAGGAACTTGAAGCTCTCAACCTGCTCCACTGCAGCCCCGTTGATGAAAATGCGCCAAATACAATAGGTGCTTATTTAATGCTTATTTACAAGCACTTAACCAACAATGCAGTTCAAGAAATAGAGTTAAGAAAATATTTCCTAAATAAACTAAAGTAATTTTTTTAAATAAAAAGTAACAATAAAGAGGCTATATTCAGGCTATATACCGGTACCAAATCAATGTGCGGGGGTACAGGTTAGTCGAGGTAATTTGTACATGTAGGTAGGGGTAAAGTAACTATGCATAGACAATAAACAGCGAGTAGCAGCAGTGTAAAAACAAAAAGGGGGGGTGATGTAGTAGTGATGGCGCCGGAGGGGATGGCTGCCGTCTTATCGGCTCTTAACCAACCATGCTATTTATTTATTTTTTTTTCACATTGTTCGCAACTTGTTTTGTACATAATGTTGCTGCTAATATCTCTTATGACCGAAAAAAGCTTCTGGACATCAGAACTGCGATTTCGCTGGAGCAGGAAACATTTATACATTCTATTGGCAGGATAGAACAGCAGCCTCTGGTAAGACACGAGGCGGGGGCCTATGCATAGTATCTCTCTCTACCTAGAGAGTTTATCTGTTTTTATCGTAGCTGTCTACATACCACCACAGACCGATGCTGGCATGTAAACCGCACTCAGCGAGCTGTATACTGCCATAAGTAAACAGGAAAACGCTCATCCAGAGGCGGCGCTCCTAGTGGCCGGGAACTTTAATGCAGGTGAAACTTAAAACAGTTTTACCTAATTTATATGGGCATGTTAAATGTGCAACCAGAGGGAAAACAATTCTAGACCACCTATACTCCACACACAGAGACACGTACAAAGCTCTCCCTCGCCCTCCATTTGGCAAATCTGACCATAATTCTATCCTCCTGATTCCTGTTTACAAGCAAAAATTAAAGCAGGAAGCACCAGTGACTCGGTCAGACGAAGCAGATGCTTAACTACAGGACTGTTTTGCTACCACAGACTGGAATATATTCCGGGATTCTACCGATGGCATTGAGGAGTACACCACATCAGTCACTGGCTTTATCAATAAGTGCATCGAGGACGTCGTCCCCACATGACTGTACGTGCATACCCCAACCAGAAGCCATGAATTACAGACAACATTCACACTGAGCTAAAGGGTAGAGCTGCCGCTTTCAAGGAGCGGGACTCTAACCCGGAAGGTTATAAGAAATCCCGCTATGCCCTCCGACGAACCATCAAACTCACAAAGTGTCAATACAGGACTAAGATTGAATCATACTACACCGGCTCTGACGCTCATCAGATGTGGCAGGGCTTGCAAACTATTACAGGCTAAAAAGGGAAGCACAGCCAAGGGCTGCCCAGTGACACGAGCCTACCATACGAGCTAAATAACTTATATGCTCGCTTCGAGGCAAGTAACACTGAAACATGCATGAGAGCATCAGCTGTTCTGGACGACTGTGCGATCACGCTCTCCACAGGTCAACATTCACAAGGCCGCAGGGCCAGACAGATTACCAGGACGTGTACTCAAAGCATGCGCTGACCAACTGGCAAGTATCTTCACTGATAATTTCAACCTCTCCCTGACCGAGTCTTGTATACCTACATGTTTCAAGCAGACCACCATAGTCCCTGTGCCCAAGAACACTAAGGTAACCTGCCTAAATGACTACCGACCCGTAGCAAAATGACAACCGACCCTAATTATTATACATAACATCCTGATATATATGTAGATATTGTTATTTCCCTTGACGTAGTGATGCTGAATGTAAAACACTTCACTCTCACCTACTGTACATATCCAATCTGTTTACATCTACATGAAGGTACAAGGTTCCTAGGTTTTAAGGGTTGATTTAGAAATCAGGCATATGTAAACTCACGGTAGCTGCAGTGTGTCTCCATTGAACCCATCCATGTTGGCAGTACAGTAATTGTACATATGTTCAGTGCTTGGTCTTCAGAGGGGAAATGCCCTGGTTCTTTGTTTGGTACCAACAGGGCTGCAGGCTCCTTGAGTCCTGGGCCAAGGACTTAGTCCAGGTTATTGCAGGCTTCTCTCTTTAATCCCTAATGTGGGATGTATTATTGTCGGAGGCTGGGGACTGAGGGAACATACAGTTTGGAAATGGTTTATAGCCAGGAGAACCCTCCCCCAGTGCTACTGCTCTCAGCTCAGCTCTACTCTGTGTCCACACCTGTATGCATGTTTTGACCGTTCTGTTGTGGCAAAAGTCATGGGTAATGCGACTAGTACGAGCACTGTAACGACCAAATCAGCAATGTTGACAGAATTGAGTTAAGTCTGTCCAAGAATTACAGAAGGAAAAAAGCTTTGACCCACAAAGTTATTTACTATGATGCAAAGGCATGATATTTCCTGTGAGAGAAATGACTACAGTAGATTAATATCTGGAAACATTTTGTCATCGTGGTACTATAATACTCTCTCTTGTCGTCCCCCATGTAGGTATCTTTCCGCCTGGAGTTTGAGTTCAGCCGATCAGTGTTCCTGGACCACGTACGAGTCATTCTAGAAGCCAGCAGGTGAGGACGCACTAAACCACTTCAAATAATAAACCGTTTTTTAATCACTTTGTCTGATAAATATTATTTTTACAGTTATGATCAGGTGAGATAATGAGATAATGTTCTTAGCTCAGGAGTTTCTCCTCTCCTGACTTTCCTAGTGTCAAACAGTCACTAATCAACAGATGAGGGTGGTGTCAAACAGTCACTAATCAACAGATGAGGGTGGTGTCAAACAGTCACTAATCAACAGATGAGGGTGGTGTCAAACAGTCACTAATCAACAGATGAGGGTGGTGTCAAACAGTCACTAATCAACAGATGAGGGTGGTGTCAAACAGTCACTAATCAACAGATGAGGGTGGTGTCAAACAGTCACTAATCAACAGATGAGGGTGGTGTCAAACAGTCACTAATCAACAGATGAGGGTGGTGTCAAACAGTCACTAATCAACAGATGAGGGTGGTGTCAAACAGTCACTAATCAACAGATGAGGGTGGTGTCAAACAGTCGCTAATCAACAGATGAGGGTGGTGTCAAACAGTCGCTAATCAACAGATGAGGGTGGTGTCAAACAGTCACTAATCAGGGTGAGGGTGAAAAGTGGGTGAAAACCTGCAGATACTGCATCTCAATCAGCATTTCTCAACAATGAACTGATTCCTCACACTAACCACAGATCTACCCAGGTGAGAAGCAGGATATTAATAGAAACAGAGCCATAACATCTCTGAAATATGTCCACGTCATCCAAGGGTCACTTAGCATGTAGTCCCATTGAGATGTGAGTTTGGCATGTCAGAATAGTTGAAATGCATTTTTTTTCTCTCTACAGTGACGGAGAGGAGGTTACCTTAGCAGACAATTTCAACGACATCTTTCACCCGCTGAAATACGAGGCTGGCCTCTTATTTACAAGGTTTGTCTTTGTCACAATGTCCTCTCTAAAGTTCCTTCCCCTTTTGTCAGTCTCCTTAAATAAACTCATAAAACTCTTGTAAAATAAAAGTTAACTATCATAGCAATGCAATTCCCTGTCACTGGAACTTAACGATTCAATGTTGATTTAGTGTTGCACAGACACAATGGCAAACGTTAGATATACAGTATACAGATATACTGTACGTGATTGAGTGTATCACCTTCTTTTCTCCTTAAAGGGACTCCAACCCCTCTGGCTGTGAGATCAAAGCAGACCTCTCCCTGGAAATACCGGGAAATATTGGTCCTCCTTTCAACTTCACCTTCCAGGTGAGGATCAAAGGTCACAACACACAGGGTTGCGGCACAATCATACAGCAACCACGCAACAATCAATTGTCTTTACAGTGTAGAAATACTGTATATTGCAATTAGATTCACAAAATACCCCAACTATTTTTTATTGCTTGAGTTAAGACTGAATTAGTGCCCTATATTTCTCACAGATTCAGAATCTGGGCTTCTTTCCCGTGATGGACCTACAGTTGAATATAGAAATTCCAGAGATGACCAAAAACGGGAACCAGCTGTTGCAGATATCGGACCTTCATATTGACAAGGTGAGAGGACTTGAAAATCTGGCGAAGGACTGCTTCCTTTGAGAGACCACCAAGTGTGTTCTTATACTGTCTGGGTTCTAACGGAGATGTAATTCTGTCTCCTTAGACAGACGGTACCCACTGCATACCCCCTCAACATGTGGCACAGAGCAGGGCGTCTCCAGAAGACCTCTCTCGAGTCTCACGCCTGGTAAACCACCCACACCATATGATTGCAACAAGCTTACCTAAATAATGGAACATTCTTAACTAACAAGCTTGTGTTTGGCCTCTTCAGAACCAGTCCAATACTCTGCCTCTGCCGGTCCAATGCACTGTCAACCTGAACCCCTACAAGGAAGTCAGCGTCAGAATCAGGGGGGCATTACGGTTGGACGCCTTGCATGCTGTGAGTATATCACATTCCACTGCTAAATCCTAGACTCCTTGAGCATGTCTGTGAGACGTTAACTTCCTGTTGTGTTCATTCACCCTCTCTTACAACACCAGCTGAGGTTCAAAGTCCTGGAACTGGTGACGAGTGCAGCAGTAGAACTTCCACCTTCAAGCCCCATGTTTCTTCATGAAGAAAGGCCTGTCAGACATGTGAGTACAAAACACTCCCAAGTCAAGACACACTTCAGTACATAACCTTTTAACCTTTTCTATAGAGTCATTCATTCATTCGATTTAAAACTTTTTCAATAGCAGCCTGGCCAAGAGACTAGACTACTTTTCACTATAGTTGCAGTTCATGTTCTACAAATGAGCTCCTAATAGCTATGCAGAATCCTCACAGCCAAGGCTGTTATTCTAACACACATGATTGACTGCATGGTGCTTAAGGACCGAAAGGACCAGCAGCAACACGTGTGGTGGAGCCCTGTTCTCCCATAAACTGCTCATTGCTGCCACCTATAGGCCAATATTTAGAGTTAAGCAACAACCAGTCACACAAAGTTGTTATGCACTCAACTCAGCGCTCTTAGAAGCACAACCAGTTCCCTTCATCTCTGCTTTTGACGAGACTCCACAGGGAAAGAGAGCATGGAAACATTTTATTTTGAATGCATCATTGATCAGATGGAATTCCAGTAAAGCCGGTGATCCACACAAGATGACACTGACCCACAAAGCATCACGCAAGATAGATCTGCATATAATGTGTGTGTACAAGACCTTTAGAGGCACCAGTTGCTTTAAAAAAAGCTAGAATCTGCCCTTTTGAAGTCTTCCAATGGTACAAAACAGGGACATGTAGTAAGATTCCCTATAGTAGACGTAATCTGTTGTAATCTATTGCAGTCTATGGCGTGTAAACTGAACTAGGATCAGCTTTTGTTATTTGATCGGGGTGCCATTTTGTCTTGTTTTGTGTGCTCGTTTCCACAGATAATCCTGGAGATTAGGAAAGAAGGGGATTACAGAATCTCAATCTGGATTATCATTGGGAGCACGCTGGGAGGGTTGTTGCTGCTATCCCTGCTCAGCCTAGCTCTATGGAAGGTAAAGCCTGCCCTACTGCCCTGGAGCTCTCATACAAACATTACAACAGCATGATGATCACAATATACATTTATCATGGAGATAGTGAGTTTACAGCAACAGGATTTGTTTGTTTAAACTAGATAATTGCCAGATTGCACCTGTAATTTTACTGTCCTGGATTGCAGAAGTGACAATGAGCATAGTGTGCCATTTCTGGTACACTCGGGTTCTTTCTCTAAATTCAGTAGGAGTATTTTAACTGACTGACGTCTAGACAGTGTTGTAACTGCAGTGTAATATAGTGGACAACACTGCCCTCTTCTGGCAAAGAATGATTGTACATTATTGTATGTATTTTCCCACTAAGAAACAGCATGACCCACACTGATAAAGCCAGCTGAGATTGTTTCTATGAAAACGATCTAGAAGCATCTATGCCTTTCAATCTCACTTCTCCCTCCTCCTCCAAGCTTGGCTTCTTCCAGAGGCAGAAGAGGAGAGAAGAGGATGAGCAGGAGACCAATGGAAAGGTGGCAGAGGAGCGGTAACTAACGCAGGCGAGGGACCAGCCATCACACACACAGGGGACCCAACACTCAGGGACTGCCCCATCCCCCCCGACACTACAGTGGTACAGTCCAGAAGGCTCTGCAAGATGAGACCGTCAAATCAAGACCTGCTCAGTGCACTGGATGACCAACTGTACCTGTATGACCCATGAGACGTTAGCACTACCAACCATAATGCCCTGCCCTCCACTGTACTGCTGAGACTACTGGACCCTCCTCGGTGCCTGGTTACCCATACCCACCTCTGACCTCGACCCTTTAGCTAGACACTCTTCCCCATGGTTACCCACCTCTAACCTCCACCCACACTGCCCCTGGTTACCCACCTCTAACCTCTACCCTGTATTTAGGCTATGACACCCTTCCTCCTGACCACATTGAAGAGCGATGGAGAGATATTTTGGTTGATGAGTCCATTCCTATTGATGTAATAATGACTAACTTAGAAAGGGCTGCAGTTATAATCAGACAATTTGATTCACCTTGGTAGGCTTTGTTTTGAGATAACTGTACACTGTACAAGAAAAAACCTCAAGGTGCTGTGCCAACTGCAGGCGGCTATATTGGCCTACTATGGCCTACTGCGCTGACAAGTACAGTACATACTTCTGGAGAGAAACACAAAGATGAAGAAGTTGGCGGCATGTGCCAGTAGATGTGACTCTACCCAAGTGACTTTTAGAGAATGGTATTGTGAACTGAAAATCTCCAAGGCACCAGGACAACAATTGTCAACATTCAAGAAACTCTCTGGTGCTTTTGTTTCCAAAGAACTTGGGCAGAGAACTGTTTTTTGGAAGTCCCAAGAAAATACCTTCTGTTTTGGAGATCCAACGTTCCTTCCCCTCTCCTCTCATACTAGTCCTACAGTATCTCCATTGGAGGAAAATACACGGAATAAATTCATAATTTTGATGCACTTTTACTTTGTAGAAATACAAACTTGAATTTTGTAAATAGTCAACTATCTTTTTATACATAACCAAGTCTAATATTGTGATTTTCCAGTATTCCCCACAAGGATTGTGGCATTATCCTGTTATTCCAGAGACATGGCAAACGAGTTTAGCCTACGAGACAAATACAAATCGGTTATCTGACATGCTTTGCACCACAACAAATAGCCTTTGAAAAAAGGATATGCATCGAACTATTCTCCATCCGCAACATGCACCTGTTCTGAGCGTGCTGTTGAAGACCGACTTATTCAGGATTTCAACAAAATGGCTGTCTATCATGTAATGTTACATGATCTAATGAGGATCGTACCATTGGTGTTTAGTGCTTCTATGTCCAAATGAATCATTTTCAAACGTTTTTTGTCAATGAAATCCCTTTTGTTTATTCATGAATGTCAGTGTCCAACCCATGTGGATGAGGTATAAAACAACTAATACATCTAGAATAAAATATGTAAAATGTGTTGTATCTATTGTTGTGTTGGCTCAACGTTATCAGCGTTTTGTATGATACACTCCTTCAATGCCCGTCACCGTGAAACACACACACAATTGTATAGAAGTAACTGACAAAAATAGCAAACTGAATGGCCGATACATTGAAGCTGGCTTCTAAGACAGAGAGCCTTCAAACTAGGCAAAAGTGTTAATAAGTCCTCACCAGCAGAGCACTGGGACAACACCACGCCACCCTAAGTTCTCTCGAAGTAAAGTCAAATATGGTGGATAAATTAAGATAGTGAACTCAGGCCATTTACCATTGAAAATAATGGTCAGTTCCAGTCTACTTTTAATGGTGTAGCCTTCCAAATCAAATCAAATGTATTTATATAGCCCTTCTTACATCAGCTGATATCTCAAAGTGCTGTACAGAAACCCAGCCTAAAACCCCAAACAGCAAGTAATGCAGGTGTAGAAGCACGGTGGCTAGGAAAAACTCCCTAGAAAGGCCAAAACCTAGGAAGAAACCTAGAGAGGAACCAGGCTATGAGGCGTGGCCAGTTCTCTTCTGGCTGTGCCGGGTGGAGATTATAACAGCACATGGCCTAGATGTTCAAATGTTCATAAATGACCAGCATGGTCAAATAATAATAATCATAGTAGTTGTCGAGGGTGCAACAAGTCAGTAACACAAGAGTAAGTGTCAGTTGGCTTTTTCATAGCCGATCTTTGAGAGTATCTCTACCGCTCCTGCTGTCTCTAGAGTTGAAAACAGCAGGTCTGGGACAGGTAGCACGTCCGGTGAATAGGTCAGGGTTCCAGCAGGTCTGGGACAGGTAGCACGTCCGGTGAACAGGTCAGGGTTCCATAGCTGCGGGCAGAAAAGTTGGAACTGGAGCAGCAGCACGGCCAGATGAACTGGGGACAGCAAGGAGTCATCAAGCCAGGTAGTCCTGAGGCATGGTCCTAGGGCTCAGGTCCTCCGAGAGAGAGAAAGAAAGAAAGAAAGAAAGAAAGAAAGAAAGAAAGAGAGAGAGAATTAGAGAAAGAGCATATTTAAATTCACACAGGACACCGGATAAGACAGGAGAAATACTCCAGATATAACATACTGACCCTAGCCACCCGACACATAAACTACTGCAGCATAAATACTGGAGGCTGAGACAGGAGGGGTCAGGAGACACTGTGGCCCCATCCGATGAAACCCCCAGACTGGGCCAAACAGGTAGGATATAACCCCACCCACTTTGCCAAAGCACAGCCTCCACACGACTGGAGGGATATCTCCAACCACCAACATACCATCCCGGGACAAGGCCGAGTATAGCCCACAAAGATCTCCGCCACGGCACAGCCCAAGGGGGGGCGCCAACCCAGACAGGAAGACCACGTCAGTGACTCAACCCACTCAAGTGACGCACCCCTCCCAGGGACGGCATGGAGCATGGAAGAATACCAGCAAGCCAGTGACTCAGCCCCCGTAATAGGGGTAGAGGCAGAGAATCCCAGTGGAAAGAGGGGAAACCGGCCAGGCAGAGACAGCAAGGGCGGTTCGTTGCTCCAGCCTTTCCGTTCACCTTCACACCCCTGGGCCAGACTACACTTAATCATAGGACCTACTGAAGAGATATGTCTTCAGTAAAGACATGTGTGTTTAAATGGATGAGCAAAAAATTGTATTAATTTTGTAGGATGTCAGCCTAGTCAAAGAAGCATCAGGCAAACATATACTGCTCAAAAAAATGAAGGGAACACTTAAACAACACAATGTAACTCCAAGTCAATCACACTTCTGTGAAATCAAACTGTCCACTTAGGAAGCAACACTGATTGACAATAAATTTCACATGCTGTTGTGCAAATGGAATAGACAACAGGTGGAAATTATAGGCAATTAGCAAGACACCCCCAATAAAGGAGTGGTTCTGCAGGTGGTGACCACAGACCACTTCTCAGTTCCTATGCTTCCTGGCTGATGTTTTGGTCACTTTTGAATGCTGGCGGTGCTTTCATTCTAGTGGTAGCATGAGACGGAGTCTACAACCCACACAAGTGGCTCAGGTAGTGCAGCTCATCCAGGACGCCGTGGAGAACGTTCTGCTGCCTGCAACATCCTCCAGCATGACCGGTTTGGTGGTGGGTCAGTCATGGTGTGGGGTGGCATTTCTTTGGGGGGCCGCACAGCCCTCCATGTGCTCGCCAGAGGTAGCCTGACTGCCATTAGGTACCGAGATGAGATCCTCAGACCCCTTGTGAGACCATATGCTGGTGCGGTTGGCCCTGGGTTCCTCCTAATGCAAGACAATGCTGGACCTCATGTGGCTGGAGTGTGTCAGCAGTTCCTGCAAGAGGAAGGCATAGATGCTATGGACTGGCCCGCCTGTTCCAAAGACCTGAATCCAATTGAGCACATCTGGGACATCATGTCTCGCTCCATCCACCAACGCCACGTTGCACCACAGACTGTCCAGGAGTTGGCGGATGCTTTAGTCCAGGTCTGGGAGGAGATCCCTCAGGAGACCATCCGCCACCTCATCAGGAGCATGCCCAGGCGTTGTAGGGAGGTCATACAGGCACGTGGAGGCCACACACACACTACTGAGCCTCATTTTGACTTGTTTGAAGGACATTACATCAAAGTTGGATCAGCCTGTAGTGTGGTTTTCCACTTTAATTTTGAGTGTGACTCCAAATCCAGACCTCCATGGGTTGATAAATTGGATTTCCATTGATTATTTGTGTGATTTTGTTGTCAGCACATTCAACTATGTAAAGAAAAAAGTATTTAATAAGATTACTTAATTCATTCAGATCTAGGATGTGTTATTTTAGTGTTCCCTTTATTTTTTTGAGCAGTGTAAATATATAAAATAAAAAGTGGGCTGCCTGTCTAAACACAGCTACCTTATCCTTGTGGGTGTCTCTCTAAACAATGACACACCAGTTCATTCAATAATTAGGTCAGAGGGACCACAAGTGTTCAATTAACCAGCCAATCAGGATTCACAACCAGTTAACAGGGAAGAGGCACAATTGACATTGTTGCTATAGTATTGCCTGGAATGACAAATGGTTAAAATGAAAGGAATTCTGCATCCAACTTGTTTTATCCGGTAGATTAGCAATATATTAAAACAATGTCCTTGTAGTGAAGGGCTCACTCATTCACACAGCCTAAACCCAACCAATAAAAGTTAATTCTGAATTAAACTCAAACAACGAGAAAAAGAAACATGCAACAGTATTAACAAGATACTTAACTTTAGAAAATAAGATGTTTGGCCATTTCAATGTATAGTTGTAGTGAGCGTTTGGGACATTCATCGACCAACGTTAATAGGCTAATCCAGTGGTCATCAACCGATCGATCTCCAAGGTATTTCTAGTCGATCGCCAAACATTTCTGTAAAAAACCCAACGATAAAGCCTTGTGTTCCTATTTTTGTATTATTAGTCACGGGCTGTTGGTGTTAGGTGCAGCCAATTTAGCTTCCCTGTGTAACCGATGTGAAATGGCTAGTTAGTTAGCGGTGGTGCGCGCTAATAGCATTTCAATCAGTGTCACTCGCTCTGAGACTTGAAGTAGGGTTTCCCCTTGCGTTGCAAGGGCCGCGGCTTTTGTGGCGCGATGGGTAACGATGCTTCGTGGGTGTCAGTTGTTGGTGTGTGCAAGGGTCCCTGGTTCGAGCCCGGGTTGGGGCGAAGAGAGGGACGGAACCTACACTGTTACACCTGCGCCCCAGGTAGGCAAACTGTTGCCATGTCATGTGTCTGAAGGATAGCGCGCTGGACTTCGGGCTAGAAGGTTGAGGGTTTCATTACATTGGTGTCAGAAGTGATCGGACCTTGCATCCACGACAGTGCGTGTGCTTGGCCAGTGAGCGCGTTCCTATAAGACGTTGAGTCGCAAGCTAGCGCGAAGACGCGCTCTTTGAAAGGAGGGACCAGTGTAACGACCCTGGGTGTATAAGCGCGGATATCGACTCTGCCGCTCGAGTATTCTTTTGGGGCACATCGATAGCGCGCTGGACTTCGGACAAGAAGCTCGAGGCCTGTCTGTTACATTATATATATCAAAAAATATATTTGGCCTACCCGCCACCACGTTCTGGTATCATCGGAGAGTTTCTTGTTCTCTCTCGTCAGAAATGGTTTGATAGATCTGATGAAGCGCTTCTGAAACCATGGGTCGTCGTCCGGCGGTGGAGAGAAGATATCGTTCAGCGGCCGAAGGGCATTTTTTACAAAATTCACAAATGAATTGGAGGATTGCTGTCCAGAATAAAACATAATGATAGTAGTGATGCACAGTAGAACAGTGGTTAGAAGGCATTTTCTAATCCTGAAGATATTCATTTCGTAGGTGGTATAGAATCCTCACCACCTGTGAAGAAACCAATAATGAATATGTGAAAACGCCCCTAATAATACTGGTTTCAAAACATCAAGGAAGTGGGAACTCGCTTTCAAGACAACTGCGAACTTGGAAATAAAAATCTTTGATTCTTCCTCTATGAGGTTTAACGGCGGTTGGCATCCAATTTGTTGCATTACCGCCACCTACTCGACTGGAGTACAACTCCCTTATACCTTGCTTGAACAATAAAAATGTACTAAATAAATACCCTACCATCTAACACTACACTCACTAATTTCAAAATTGTCTAAAATAAAATGAACACCACCCTACTCCATTAAATGTATGTATTTCTACCTCATGCCATCATCCTGAAAGGATGGGACATCACCACTTAACACACCCTGTAACTCTTCTGATGTCAAGTCTCGCACACCTAAAGACCTCTTTGCAGCTGCCACCACAACCTCAATTTTCTGCGACTTGCTATAAATGATACAAATCTAATCTTACTGAAACGTATATCACTTTTTGGCCTATCCCTTTGTACTGGTATATCTCTACTGCTCTCACCACTCCCCCTTAACCCAGTCCTCTACTTTCTTCACTGGGGGTAAAATCACTGTGGAAGCCAAGCCATATTATAACCTATGTGTTGTGATAATTGTGTTGTAAATCACTGTGGAAGCCAAGCCATATTATAACCTATGTGTTGTGATAATTGCGTTGTAAATCACTGTGGAAGCCAAGCCATATTATAACCTATGTGTTGTTATAATTGCGTTGTAAATCACTGTGGAAGCCAAGCCATATTATAACCTATGTGTTGTGATAATTGCGTTGTAAATCACTGTGGAAGCCAAGCCATATTATAACCTATGTGTTGTGATAATTGCATTGTAAATCACTGTGGAAGCCAAGCCATATTATAACCTATGTGTTGTGATAATTGCGTTGTAAATCACTGTGGAAGCCAAGCCATATTATAACCTATGTGTTGCGATAATTGCGTTGTAAATCACGGTGGAAGCCAAGCCATATTATAACCTATGTGTTGTGATAATTGCGTTGTTTGTTCTATACATCCTGTTAATTCATATGCCTTGTGACCGTGATATATAGGTCTAAAAGCTGAGACAATAAGAAGACACAGTGGCAGTATAAATTCAACCACACCTTCTCGGTCTATCATTCTATCATACAGTACACACTTTTATTTTTTGTTGTCCTAGGCTATCTGGCTAAAATGCTTGATTTCCAGGCTAACTTCCGTTCATGGGCAACGTGAACTAGTTAACATTAGCCTTCTACATATTGAACTTCCATCCTCTCAGGCCATGACCTAATGGTTGAATCAGAATCGCCCTAATAATCATTGGCCAGTATGGAGAATTAAGTAAAACCACAAGTCCAACCACAAGTCCAAATCCCTATCTCCATCCATGGCTAATTTAGGAAAGAGACAAATTTTAGCTAGCTAGCCGCCGGAGGACAACACAACCAGATGCAACAATTCAAGTTTTTCTGTCAATGACATATGCTCTCAATGGGATTTGATAGGAGCAGTGGCGACCCGTCATTCAGGGCAACAACAAAAATTATTTAATAAAAAAAAAAAAAAATTGATTGTTGCCTGTTTTGCATGTTATTTCGGCATTAATATGTGTCACATATCAGTTTGTAAACAATGTAAAAAATGTAATAATTGAGTTAATAAGGCCGCATGCAAATATGGCCTCTTTGCTTTCTTGAGTAAAGCGGCTCCAAAATGCAGGTGTTGCAGCCTAGCTCAGTATTTTCTGTGGTGTTGGGGCAGCCTGCGGAAAATACAGAGCGTAGGGGTTAGTAATGTTCTCTAGTTGCACCGTGATTGGCTCAGTGTTCTGTCACTCATAGGGATACTACGTCACCTGCAAAATCTATGGGGAGAGCAAAACAATTCAAGCCCCTTGGGTGTTGCCATAGATTTACATTAGAAGTGTCCATCCAAGAAGGCTCAAAGTCATTGGCCACAGATACAATGACGTCAAATTACGTTATATCTACCCTAGCTTTGATTGGACTGATCATGTCAACATCATGCTTTCAAAATCTTAGCTAGACAAGCAGTCATCATGAATCAAGTGGACAATCTACTGGCAAATCCTTTTCAATCCTTGTCATATGAAGAGAAATTATAGATAAAACATATCGGTGCTCATCGGCCATTGGACATAAACATTACACAACAAGTTGGAAATCGCAAATTCAACAATGAGTGGTTTGGAAGGAATCCGTGGCTAACTGCAAGCGTTGCAAAGCAACCACTAGCCCACTAGTCAGTGGAGGAGTGTGTGTGGTCCAAGTCTGGATTTAAGAGTCTCTTTTCCAAGTTTAAAAGGATAAACATTCATAAGCAACACCATAGGCCAGAAAAGGTTGAATACATTGGCCATACTGTCAATCCAGCATGATTTCTGCAGCGTTCAAAACAACTGGAAACTCGGAACTAAGAAATCTCAGACTTCAGTGAGTTCAAGACAGCTGAAAACTCGGATAAAAACGAGCTCCGACTGGGAAAATATGTTTTGAACAGAATTCACAGAATCCGGGGGTATCGTCGGATGGGGCAACAGTGTCTCCCGACCCCTCCTTTCTCAGCCTCCAGTATTTATGCTGCAGGCTTTGATGATAAAGTTTGATGACAAAATTTGACCACAAGAAGGACCGCTGCACCACCTTCCTGTTCAAGTGAGCACAGCACAACAAGGTGAGTCCAAAAATATCTTGCTTGTCCTGGAAATATTTACACAGCTTTCAAAACGTCACACCAGGGTAAGTCTACATGAAACACAGCCCTTATTTTAATTGTTTCTAAATTCCCTATGTGAAAAATAAATTGTGGAAAAACGTTTCGAACCATTTCCTTCTTTGATCCCTATCTTTTATGGGTATTATGACTCATACTGTGGTAATATATAGGCTTTGCCCAAGGAACCATGGAACCGGAGTTAGTGCCCACAAAAAGACGCCATTAATATTGCCCTCTATTAGGCTACAGTTTAAATAAGTTATGATGAACTTGACAGGGTGGTGAAAGTGCACGGTGATGAGCTTGATGCTGTCAAGTATGCTCCATCTCCGGCACTCTAGGTCGCCATGCTCCCGCGCCTCAGCCGGATCGACAGGTTCCCGCGCTTCAGCAGAGGTGACCGGTCCTGATCCCCGGGATAGTAATTTTGGTCAGCGTCCTGCGGTCGGAGCCGCGCGTAAGGAAGGGGGCACTGTCACGTGTGCTCCCTCTCTGACCTCTAGGTCACCAGGCTGCTGATTATTGCACACACTTGTCACCATCGTCATGCGCATCAGCACCTTATGTCACCTGGACTCCATCACCTCCTTGATTACCTGCCCTATTTATGTCACTCCCTTTGGTTCCTTCCCCAGGCGTTATTGTTTCTGTTTCAGTTTCATGTCTATGTGCTGTTCTTGTTTTGTATTATGTTCCGTTTATATATTAAATATTCACTCCCTGTTCTTGCTTCTTGACTCTCAGCGCACTCGATACAGATGCTCCTTTCCAATAAAAATCGAGGGTCTTATTCTGGTGACATGATGATCGATGATTGGTTGCTGTTTGACAAATAAAAATGATCTCGCTCTTATCCATAATTTCATCAACAAAAATATGAAAATGTCAACGATTTTACTGCGTTATGATTCATGTAAGGAAATCAGAATTGAAATAAATTCATTAGGCCCTAATCTATGGATTTCACATGACTGGGAATACAGATATGCATCTGTTGGTCACAGATACAGTTGAAGTCGTAAGTTTACATACACTTAGGATTGGAGTCATGAAAACTCGTTTTTAAATCACTCCACAAATTTTTTGTAAACAAACTATAGTTTTGGCAAGTCGGGTAGGACATCTACTTTGTGCATGACACAAGTCATTTTTCCAATAATTGTTTACAGATAGATTATTTCACTTATAATTCCCTGTATCACAATTCCAGTCGGTCAGAAGTTTACATACACTAAGTTGACTGTGCCTTTAAACAGCTTGGAAAATTCCAGAAAATTATGTCATGGCTTTAGAAGCTTCTGATAGGCTAAGTGACATCATTTGAGTCAATTGGAGGTGAACTTGTGGATGTATTTCGAGGCCTACCTTCAAACTCAGTGCCTCTTTGCTTGACTTCATGGGAAAATGAAAAAAAAATCAAACAATAGTACGCAAGTATAAACACCATGGGACCACGCAGCCGTTATACCGCTCAGGAAGGAGACACGTTCTGTCTCCTAGAGATTACTCTTTGGTGCGAAAAGTGCAAATCAACCCTAGAACAACAGCAAAGGACCTTGTGAAGTTGCTGGAGGAAACAAGTACAAAAGTATCTATATCCACAGTAAAACGAGTCCTACATTGACATAACCTGAAAGGCCGCTCAGCAAGGAAGAAGACACTGCTCCAGAACCACCATAAAAAAAGCCAGACTACGGTTTGCAACTGCACATGGGGACAAAGATCGTACTTTTTGGAGAAATGTCCTCTGGTCTGATGAAATAAAAATAGAACTGTTTGGCCATAATGTCCATCGTTATGTTTGGAGGAAAAAGGGGGAGGCTTGCAAGCCGAAGAACACCATCCCAACCGTGAAGCACGGGGGTGGCAGCATCATGTTGTGGGGGTGCTTTGCTGCAGGAGGGACTGGTGCACTTCACAAAATAGATGGAATCATGAGGAAGAGAATTATGGTTTAAGGACAACAAAGTCAAGGTATTGGAGTGGCCACCACAAAGCCCTGACCTCAATTCTGTAGAAAATTTGTGGGCAGAACTGAAAAAGTGTTTGTGAGCAAGGAGGACTACTAACCTGACTCAGTTACACCAGCTCTGTCAGGAGGAATGGGCCAAAATTCACCCAACTTATTGTGGGAAGCTTGTGGAAGGTCCGAAACGTTTGACCCAATTTAAACAATTTAAAGGCAATGCTACCAAATACTTATTGAGTGTATGTAAACTTCTGACCCACTGGGAATGTGATGAAAAGCTGAAATAAATCATTATTCTGACATTTCACATTCTTAAAATAAAGTGGTGATCCTAACTGACCTAAGACAGGGAATTTTTACTAGGATTAAATGTCAGGAATTGTGAAAAACGGAGAAACAGAAAAACGGATGATGACACCTACAGTACCACTACCAGGTAGAGATCTCTATCCATCTCTATGGTGGCCCACCAAACAGATGATGACACCTACAGTACCACTACCAGGTAGAGATCTCTATCCATCTCTATGGTGGCCCACCAAACGGATGATGACACTGTCATGACTTCCGCCGAAGTCGGCTTCTCTCCTTGTTCGGGCGGCGTTCGGCGGTCGACGTCACCGGCTTTCTAGCCATCGCCGCTCCATTTTTCACTTATCCATTTGTTTTGTCTTGTTCCCTGCACGCCTGGTTTTCATTCCCCAATCAATCTACATGTATTTATTCCTCTGTTCCCCATCATGTCTTTGTGAAAGATTGTTTGTGTTACGTGTTTATTGTTGATGCGCCAGACTGGTTTGTTTTTCCGTGGTATTTCACAAAGATGTTTATTGTTAAACATAATTCTTGTGACTGTTTTGCGCGTTTTGCACTTTTGCCTCAATAAAGTGTGCGCCTGTTCACAAATCTCTGCTCTCCTGCACCTGACTTCTCTACCAGTACGCACACACCCGACAGACACCTACAGTACCACTACCAGGTAGAGATCTCTATCCATCTCTATGGTGGCCCACCAAACGGATGATGACTCCACCAGGATGCTTTAATATGAACTTCCCCCTGACACATCCTCTTCATGAGTCAACTATTGTGTAGCAGCTGCTGTGACGTCTCTTGTCATGGTAAAATAAGCCAACACATTGTTGTTAAAACACAGCCTGACTGGTTTGCCTACATTTCTTCAGCTTGATGGCAGTCTCCCAATGCTTCTCCCCCTCCTCTTTTCTGCCTAGGTTTGGCTTACCATTTCTCCAATATAACCATGACATCATAAAAATACTTTCTATCAACTGCTGTGCTACTGCTATCCTTACTCACTCTCATTTTTTTCTTTTTTTATATACAGTGGGGGGGAAAGTATTTGATCCCCTGCTGATTTTGTACGTTTGCCCACTGATAAAGAAAGGATCAATATATAATTTTAATGGTAGGTTTATTTGAACAGTGAGAGACAGAATAACAACAAAAATATCTAGAAAAACACATGTCAAAAATTTTATTAATTGATTTGCATTTTAATGAGGGAAATAAGTATTTGACCCCCTCTCAATCAAAACGATTTCTGGCTCCCAGGTGTCTTTTATACAGGTAACAAGCTGAGATTAGGAGCACACTCTTAAAGGGAGTGCTCCTAACCGCAGCTTGTTACCTATAAAAAAGACAACTGTCCACAGAAGCAATCAATCAATCAGATTCCAAACTCTCCACCATGGCCAAGACCAAAGAGCTCTCCAAGGATGTCAGGGACAGGATTGTAGACCGACACAAGGCTGGAATGGGCTACAAGACCATTGCCAAGCAGCTTGGTGAGAAGGTGACAACATTTGGTGCGATTATTCGCAAATGGAAGAAACACAAAAGAACTGTCAATATCCCTCGGCCTGGGGCTCCATGCAAGATCTCACCTCGTGGGGTTGCAATGATCATGAGAACGGTGAGGAATCAGCCCAGAACTACATGGGAGGATCTTGTCAATGATCTCAAGGCAGCTGGGACCATAGTCACCAAGAAAACAATTGGTAACACACCACGCCGTGAAGGACTGAAATCCTGCAGCGCCCGCAAGGTCCCCTTGCTCAAGAATACATATACATGCCCGTCTGAAGTTTGCCAATGAACATCTGAATGATTCAGAGGACAACTGTTGAAAGTGTTGTGGTCAGATGAGACCAAAATGGAGCTCTTTGGCATCAACTCAACTCGCCGTGTTTGGAGGAGGAGGAATGCTGCCTATGACCACAAGAACACCATCTCCACCGTCAAACATGGAGGTGGAAACATTATGCTTTGGGGGTGTTTTTCTGCTACATCGCATCATTTGACGGGGCCATGTACTGTCAAATCTTGGGTGAGAGCCTCCTTCCCTCAGCCAGGGCATTGAAAATGGGTCGTGGATGGGTATTCCAGCATGACAATGACCCAAACACACGGCCAAGGCAACAAAGGAGTGGCTCAAGAAGAAGCACATTAAGGTCCTGGAGTGGCCCTTGCCAGTCTCCAGACCTTAATCCCATAGAAAATCTGTGGAGGGAGCTGAAGGTTCGAGTTGCCAAACGTCAGCCTTGAAACCTTAATGACTTGGAGAAGATCTGCAAAGAGGAGTGGGACAAAATCCCTCCTGAGATGTGTGCAAACCTGGTGGCCAACTACAAGAAACGTCTGACCTCTGTGATTGCCAACAAGGGTTTTGCCACCAAGTACTAACTCATGTTTTGCAGAGGGGTCAAATACTTAGTTCCCTCATTAAAATGCAAATCATTTTATAAAATTTTTGACATGCGTTTTTCTGGATTTTTTAATTGTTATTCTGTCTCTCACTGTTCAAATAAACCTACCATTAAAATTATAGACTGATCATTTCTTTGTAAGTGGGCAAACGTACAAAATCAGCAGGGGATCAAATACTTTTTCCCCCCCACTGTATATATATATTTTATTTAATTGAATATTCAAAACATACAATATTCTTGCATTGAAGCCGCTAAATAACTACATCACACCAGTCATCCAACAGATTCCCATTCAGAACGACACACAGAAGCATCCAGGGTTAATGCCCTGCTCAAGGGCATGTTGACCGATCTACCACCAGGCCAAAAAACGTGAACCCAAACCTCCAAGATCCCCCCACAGTTCCCCAATAGCTGTCCCTCAATCATTCGAGACCCCTCCCACAGTCCCCCCCAGAAAGACAATGTAAAAAAAATACAATTAATTCCATTCCCCACCCCCCAAGAACCCCCCAATGCACCAACAAACAACCAAGAGAATGAATTAAAGATAATACAGGAAAAGACAGAAGAAAACAGCAAACAACAATGCACTTTTTTTTAACCTCTCTAGGATAGGGGGCAGTATTTTCACATCCGGATAAAAAACGTACCCGATTTAATCTGGTTATTACTACTGCCCAGAAACTAGAATATGCATATAATTGTTTGATTTGGATAGGAAACACCCTAAAGTTTCTAAAACTGTTTGAATGGTGTCTGTGAGTATAACAGAACTCATATGGCAGGCAAAAACCTGAGAAGATTCTGTACAGGAAGTGCCCTCTCTGACCATTTCTTGGCCTTCTACACTCTCTTTATTGAAAACTGAGGATCTCTGCTGTAACGTGACACTTTGTAAGGCTCCCATAGGCTCTCAGAAAGCGCCAGAACGTTGAATGATGACTTTGCAGCCCATGGCTGAAAAACAGCAGCGCATTTGGTAAGTGGTCGATCTGAGAACAATGAGACGGGGGCACGCGTGTACGAGACGACTCCATTTTCAACTTTGAGTCTTTGAACGAAAACAGGGTTTCCCGGTCGGAATATTATCGTTTTTTTACGAGAAAAATCGCATAAAAATTGATTTTAAACAGCGTTTGACATGCTTCGAAGTACGGTAATGGAATATTTAGAAATGTTTTGTCACGATACGCGTGCACGCGTCACCGTTCGGATAGTGTCTTGAACGCAAGAACAAAACAGAGGATATTTGAACATAACTATGGATTATTTTGAACCAAAACAACATTTGTGGATGAAGTAGAAGTCCTGGGAGTGCATTCTGACGAAGAACAGCAAAGGTAATCCAATTTTTCTTATAGTAAATCTGAGTTTGGTGAGTGCCAAACTTGGTGGGTGTCAAAATAGCTAGCCTGTGATGGCGAGCTATCTACTCAGAATATTGCAAAATGTGCTTTTGCCGAAAAGCTATTTTAAAATCGGACACCGCGATTGCATAAAGGAGTTCTGTATCTATAATTCTTAAAATAATTGTTATGTTTTTTGTGAATGTTTATCGTGAGTAATTTAGTAAATTCACCGGAAGTTTGCGCTGGCTATGCTAGTTCTGAACGTCACATGCTAATGTAAAAAGCTGGTTTTTGATATAAATATGAACTTGATTGAACAAAACATGCATGTATTGTATAACATAATGTCCTAGGAGTGTCATCTGATGAAGATCATCAAAGGTTAGTGCTGCATTTAGCTGTGGTTTTGGTTTTTGTGACATTATATGCTAGCTTGAAAAATGGGTGTCTGATTATTTCTGGCTGGGTACTCTGCTGACATAATCTAATGTTTTGCTTACGTTGTAAAGCCTTTTTGAAATCAGACAGTGTGGTTAGATTAACGAGAGTCTTGTCTTTAAAATGCTGTAAAATAGTCATATGTTTGAGAAATTGAAGTAATAGCATTTCTAAGGTATTTGAATATCGCGCCACGGGATTCCACTGGCTGTTGAGTAGGTGGGACGATTTCGTCCCACATACCCTAGAGATTAATAATACATTTTAAACAAAGGACATTAAGGACAACTAAAATTATAACAGCAATGCCAACTGTATATGTTTGTGTGTGTCACAGGTGTCTTAGGGATTTGACCAAAATGCAGCGGGAGTCTGTATACTCATCTTCTTTTTTATTGAAGAAGGAAAACAAAAATAAACACGTATACAAAAACAACGACGAAACAGTCCTGTAAGGCTACTAGGCTATACAAAGAACAACTACCCACAAATCCCATAGAAAAAACACCCCTCTTAAATAGGACCTTCAATTAGAAGAAACTAGGAGCAGCTGCTTCCAATTGAAGGTCAACCCAACAAACACCACATAGAACTAGACATACTAGAACAAACATAGAAATAGACTAACAAGAACATAACCCAAGAAACCCCGAAACACTCTAAACAAACACCCCTTTTAAATAAGAACATAGCCCAACAAACCCCGAAACACTCTAAACAAACACCCCCTGCCACGCCCTGACCAAACTACAATAACAAACAACCTCTTTTACTGGTCAGGACGTGACAGTGTGCATGTCTGGCACTATTACATGTATGCGTGTGTTCTTGTATGTGTTTATTTGAATGAGAGTGTGTGTATATGCATGTGTACAAACACCTGCACGGCATCGGCCTCAGGCAAACCGGCATTAGTTGTAAAAACACTGCCACTAAGTGTCATTCAAATGTACTTTTTATTATGTTTATTTATTTTTACTTTTATCTTTGACCATCATTCTATCTCTCACACAGCAACTCCACTCCCACTTGTCTCCAATTCCACATACCAATCCTCAGCTTCCCTCAGCCCATCCCAACTATCTCTGCAGGCCACCCACTTCGGGTTTCTACGCAACACGTCTTTCAACTATGCTGTGATGTTTAACTTACAATTTCAATCTATGTAATCAAATAGAATCCACAGATTGCGAGTTGAAGATAAATAATTTTACTAAGAGTATTAGTATATGAGTAATTGACTGACCCGGTCTCTCCAGATCTCCTAACAGTACAATTTCTAGGGTCAATTTTAGATCAATGCTATGCATTTTCAGCCATTCCTGAACCTGAGACCAGAAACAGGCTACCTGAGGGCAATACCAAAATAAATGGTCTATTAATTCTGTATCCTCACAACAAAATCTGCAGAGCTTCGATGATTTTATGCCCCAAATATTCAACATTTTGTTGGTGGCAAGAATTCTATATAATAATTTTTGCTGAAAAGCATGAAGTCTTAAATCTTGTGTTGTTTTATATATCAACTCATACACCCTGTACCATGGAATCGCTACATCAAAAATCTCTTCCGAACTATTTTGCAATCTGTATGGCACAATTGTCAACATCCTGGTCCTCAAATGAAACTGGTATACTTTCCCGTTTATGCTATTTTTATTCCTCCACTAGTTTTGATCCTTTATATTGGGTAGAAAGACCAGTTCCCTACCTCCTCCCGCTGCCACCTGCATCCTCCATTTTGGGGGCAATGCTGTAATCAATTGGTTGTACTCTTGGATTGAGCAGACCTTTCTGTACAATTCTGATAACTCCATGAAGGACATAACTCTACCATTGCAATTTACAATATCATTTAAGAACAAAATACCCTTTTCAAACATCTTTCCCATAAATACAGGTATTTTATCAACCAGCACATTTGAGTTCAGCCATAATATTTGTTGTAATATTTGTTCTATCTTTTCAGGGGGATGAAATTGAAATTGTAGCCAGCTCTGCAATGCTTGTTTGAAAAAGAGAGATACTTTGAAAAAAGTATCATTTTCAACTAATCGAAAATGAGACATGGCAATCTGCACAAAGGCAAAAAGGCAATTTGTAAACAATGGAGGAGCTTTTCTTATTAACCTACTTTAGAACCATTTAGGGTTCAAATAAAACTTTTGAATGAGTGAAGCTTTTAGAGAGAGGTTTAGTGCTTTTATATTTAATAATCTCAACCCACCCAATTCATATTCATTATATAGACAGGCACGTTTTATTTTGTCTGGTTTAGCGTCCCAGATAAAGCTAAATATTTTTTGCTCATATGATTTGAAAAACGAATCATCAGGAATAGGCAGCGCCATACGTAAGTGAGTAAACTGAGATATGACTAAGGAGTTAATCAGGGCAATTTTTCCATAAATAGACAGGTATTTACCTCTCCATGGTTGCAGGAGCTTGTCTATTTTTACAAGTTTTCTATTGAAATTCATTGTGGAGAGCTTATTTATATATTTTGTGATATGAATACCGAGTATGTCTACTTCACCATTAGCCCATTTTATAGGTAAACTGCAGGGTAATGTAAAAGTTTTATTTTTTCAGAATCCAATACGTAATATTGTACACTTAATTAGGTTTTAGTCCAGAGAGTACAGAAAAGTTATCTAGATCTTTAATGAGACATTGCATTAATATAAAACTTGAGTCATCGGCATACATGGCCACCTTTGTTTTTAAGCCTTGGATTTCTAATCCTCTAAGGTTGTTATTGGATCTGATTTTAATAGCTAGCGTTTCGATGGCTATAACGGATACATATGGTGACAGCGGACACCCTTGTTTAACTCCTCTTGACAATTCAAAACTCTCTGAGAAGTAGCCATTATTTACTATTTTACACCTGGGGTTGCTATACATTATTTATACCCATTTTATAAGAGAATTACCGAAATTGAAAAAATCCAGGCATTTATAAATAAAATCCAGTCTTTCTTTATCAAGTGCCTTTTCAAAATCTGCTATAAATACTGTTTTTTTATTTTACTAGGCAAGTCAGTTAAGAACAAATTCTTATTTTCAATGACGGCCTAGGAACAGTTCAGGGGCAGAACGACAGGTTTGTACCTTGTCAGCTCGGGGATTCAACCTTGCAGTTACTAGCCCAACGCTCTAACCACTAGGCTACCCTGCCACCATTCCTTCTTGTATGTTTCATGATGTTCTATTATTTCTAGTAGTTGTTGTATATTATCTCCAATGTATCGTCCATGTAAAAACCTGTCTGATCAGGATGAACAATACCTGGTAAAACCCTTTTAATTCTGAGTGCTATGCATTTTGCTAGTATTTTTGCATCACAACATTGAAGTGTAAGGGGCCTCCAGTTTTTTAGATAGACTGGGTCTTTATATTTGCCATCTGGGTCTTGTTTTAATAATAGAGAAATCACACTTTCCTGCTGAGTACCTGACAGACTACCATTTCTATAGGAGTAGATAAAACAATTTAACAATGGCGCTTTTAGTATCTCAAAAAATATGTGATATACCTCTACCAGTATGCCATCAAGCCCTGGGGTTTTTCCAGACTGAAAGGACTTAATAGCCTCAAAAAGTTCTTCCTCTGTAATTTGGCCTTCACACTGATCTTTCTGTACATTTGTCAATTTTCCATTTTTTATAATATTTGGAAATAATTCCTTACCATAATCTTCATTTAGTGGGAAAGGATGAGACGGAAAAGAGAACATCTGCCTAAAATAATGAGCTTCCTCTTTTAAAATATTATTTGGAGAATCATAGATGACTCCATCTTTATTAACAAGATTCTGCAAATTATTGTTGTTAGCGTTCCTGTATTGGAGATTCCGGGAAGAATTTTGTGCATTTTTCTCCATATTCCATCCAGTTTGCTTTATTTTTGTAATAGATTACATTAGATCATTCTTGAATAAGTTCCTCAAGTTCTTTTTGTTTTTCCTCTAACTTATTTTGTATCTCTGTAGTATCGTTTTTATTGGTATCTACCTGTACTATTAGTTCATGGATTTCCGTTGTTAGTCTTGTTTCTTTAGCCAGAAACTGCATTTTTAATATTGATGATTATTGAATTGAATGACCCCTGACGGTACATTTAATGGTATCCCAAACAATAAGGGTATTTGCTGAACCTATATTATACTGGAAAAATTCAGTTAGAAATTATTTAGTCTTAGTTAAAAATAGGTTGTCCTCCAGTAAACTTTGATTAAATTTCCAATATCCCCGTTTTCCATGGAAAATCTATAAGTGTTATGTGAATGCCAATTAGATGATGATCCGATCGCATTCTGTCTCCTATTAAAACTTTTTTAACCTTTGATGCAAGAGAGAAAGAGACAAGAAAGTACTCAAGATGACTAGCTTGATTAAGTCTCCTCCATGTATATCTCAGTAGGTCTGGGTTTTTTAGTCTCCAAATATCCACTATTTCTAATGCGTCCATAATATTTGTGATTTCCTTAAGGGCACGGTGATGATAGTTTGTAGAGTGATTCCCTTTACGGTCCATTGAGGTACTTAACACTGTGTTATAGTCTCCTACCATAATAATTAGATCATTTGTTGTATGTAAGTTCAATAAATTGGTATACATGTTTTCAAAGAAGTGTGGATCATCCTGATTTGGACCATATAGATTAATGAGCCAAATCTCTTTTTCGTCCATTTTCATATTCAAAAGAATCCACCTTCCTTGCGATTCATTCCTGACTATTTGCACATTCAGATCAACATTTTTGTTAATTAATATCGTCACACCCTTTGAGTTCCTTTGTCCATGACAGAAAATTATTTCACCACCCCATTCCTTTTTCCACACAACTTCATCTAAGGATGTAGACTGAGTTTCCTGTAAACAGCATATGTTATATTCCTTTTCTTTTAGCCATATAAAGACTGATCTTCTTTTTTTATAATCTGCTAAACCGTTACAATTATAACTGGCTATACTTATTTCACCCCTTACCATAACTAGATACTATTCTCAGTCTAAATTGACCATAATTAGTGCTTGTAAATTTACTGCCATCAGAGGTATTATGAAGGTCAAAACTAGAGCTTTCAAATGTCTGATATTTAGAATTCAAGAAATAGGTTCTAGCAAAATGTGTTTTATTCCCTTGCCTGTGAGCCAATGCCACAGATGTTAGAAAATTGAGACAAGATATTATGTGTGTAACAAATCTGAGTAGGTTGATGTGTATGATATTGGATGTGATATAATGAGAGTGTGTACGTTGTCTGTTTAAGAGTAAGACTATAATGTGTGTTGTCCAAATATATAATAACTCTGCCAATTTGCATGGTTGAGTGTCTATGTGTGTAACATGTAGTGCATATAGCCTTAATATTCATGATGATATTTGTTATCAATATCGTATCACCATCATAGTTGCATCATAATTACCTTTAACATAACTGAAAAACACATCCCAGCATTTCCATAGCAATTGACGTTTTACATGATCATGAAAGAGACCTTGCATTACTCTAGAGACGGCTTCACTACAGTACAAATGTATTCCGTACAATATTTTATTATTCCCCGATGCCCCATTCTGATATCTTCCCCTTGCTTGTTGTAAACATATATAAACTTGTAGACAAATACATAAAAAAGATAGACAAACAATAAACACATTAAATTATAAAACAGTTCTCGACAATAGAGAGAGGGAGAGAAGAGAAAGGGAGAGTGAGAGAAAAGAGCAAGATCAGGTGTGTGTGTGTGTGTATGCACAGTCGTTGCCAAAAGTTTTGAGAATGACACAAATATTAATGTTCACAAAGTCTGCTGCTTCAGTTTGTATGATGGCGATTTGCATATACTCCAGAATGTTATTGTCACGACTTCTGCCGAAGTCGATGCCCCTCCTTGTTCGAGTGGTGCTTGGCGGTCGACGTCACCGGTCTTCTAGCCATCACTGATCCATTTTTCATTATCCATTGGTTTTGTCTTGTTTTCTCACACACCTGGTTCCAATCCCATTCATTGCCTGTTGTGTATTTAATCCTCTGTTTCCCCTCATGTCCTTGTCCGAGATTGTTTGTATGTTTTTGTGTCGTGGATTTTGTAGTGGTGTGCACCGGGTATTGTTGCCCATTTTATTTCATTGTAAATTTTTGGAGTTTGTTGTTTGTTTATTATTTTATTAAACAACTCCAGTGATACCAAGTTGGTTTCTCCTGCGCCTGACTTCCCTGCCACCTACACACACGGCGATGACAGTTATGAAGAGTGATCAGATGAATTGCAATTAATTGCAAAGTCCCTCTTTGCCATGCAAATTAACTGAATCCCCAAAAAATATTTCCACTGCATTTCAGCCCTGCCACAAAAGGACCAGCTGACTTCAAGTCAGTGATTCTCTCGTTAACACAGGTGTGAGTGTTGACGAGGACAAGGCTGGAGATCACTCTGTCATGCTGATTGAGTTTGAATAACAGACTAGAAGCTTCAAAAGGAGGGTGGTGCTTGGAATCATTGTTCTTCCTCTGTCAACCATGGTTACCTGCAAGGAAACACGTGCCGTCGTCATTGCTTTGCACAAAAAGGGCTTCACAGGCAAGGATATTGCTGCCAGTAAGATTGAACCTGAATCAACCATTTATCGGATCATCAAGAACATCAAGGAAAGCGGTTCAATTGTTGTGAAGAAGGCTTCAGGGTGCCCAAGAAAGTCCAGCAAGCGCAGGACCGTCTCCTAAAGTTGATTCAGCTGCGGGATCGGGGCACCACCAGTACAGAGCTTGCTCAGGAATGGCAGCAGGCAGGTGTTAGTGCATCTGCACACACAGTGAAGTGAATACTTTTGGAGGATGGCCTGGTTTCAAGAAGGGCAGCAAAGAAGCCACTTCTCTCCAGGAAAAACATCAGGGACAGACTGATATTCTGCAAAAGGTACAGGGATTGGACTGCTGAGGACTGGGGTAAAGTCATTTTCTCTGATGTATCCCCTTTCAGATTGTTTGGGGCATCTGGAAAAAAGCTTGTCTGGAGAAGACAAGGTGAGCACTACCATCAGTCCTGTGTCATGCCAACAGTAAAGCATCCTGAGACCATTCATATGTGGGGTTGCTCTCAGCCAAGGGAGTGGGCTCACTCACAATTTTGCCTAAGAACACAACCATGAATAAAGAATGGTACCAACACATCCTCCGAGAGCAACTTCTCCCAACCATCCAGGAACAGTTTGGTGACAAACAATGCCTTTTCCATCATGATGGAGTACCTTGCCATAAGGCAAAAGTGGTAACTAAGTGGCTCGGGGAACAAAACATCAATATTTTGGGTCCATGGCCAGGAATCTTCCCAGACCTTAATCCCATTGAGAACTTGTGGTCAATCCTCAAGAGGAGGGTGGACAAACAAAAACCCACAAATTCTGACAAACTCCAAGCATTGATTATGCAAGAATGGGCTGCCATCAGTCAGGATGTGGCCCAGAAGTTAATTGACAGCATGCCAGGGTGGATTGCAGAGGTCTTGAAAAAGAAGGGTCAACACTGCAAATATTGACTCTTTGCATCAACTCATGTAATTGTCAATAGAAGCCTTTGACACTTATGAAATGCTTGTAATTATTCTTCAGTATTCCATAGTAACATCTGACAAAAATATCTAAAGACACTGAAGCAGCAAACTTTGTGTAAATTAATATTTGTATCATTCTCAAAACTTTTGGCCACGACTGTATAAGTCCGTATGTGTAAGCAAGCATGGAATTGAGTATGTGTGTGTTCATATCCACTTCATAATGTTGAGATATTTTTACACTTACCATACCTTCTTTTTTTTCGTAACCTGAAGTCCCTGTAGAATTTAGTACAGCCACGGTGTTATGGAGCTGTCTCAAAATAGCTGTCGATCTATAAAGAGTTTGTCCACAATGATAAAGGCATGCCTACCATCCTTCCTTTGTTGTCTTTGTACCGGATACAGTCTCTTACGACGTTCGTTTATCTCCCTTGGAAATTGGTAATTGAGACCAAATTTTGTCCCTTTAAACCTCTTAGGGATCCCTTAACGCTCAAATCTTGTTAGCGGGATAGATTTGACAACATCCGGTGAAAATGCAGAGCGCCAAATTTAAACTACAGAAATATAAATATTTAACATTGATATATATACAAGTGTAATACATCAAAATAAAGCTTAACTTCTTATTAATCCAGCTGCCGTGTCAGATTTCAAAAAGGCTTTATGGCGAAAGCACACCATGCGATTATCTGAGGACAGCGCCCCGCATACAAAAACATGAAAACCATTTCTCAACCAGGCAGGTGCGACACGAAGGTCAGAAATAGCAATATAATAAATGCCTTACCTTTGAAGATCATCATCTTTTTGTAATCCCAAATGTCTCAGTGACACAATGAATGGTCATTTTGTTCGATAAATTCCTTCTTTATATCCCCAAAATGTCAATTTATTTGGTGCGTTTGATTCAGAAATACACCGGTTCCAACTCGCCCAACAGGACTACAAAATATCTAATAAGTTACCTGTAAACTTGGTCCAAACATTTCAAACAACGTTTCTAATCCAACCTCACGTACCCTAAAATGTAAATAATCGATAAAATTTAAGACGGAATTAACTGTTTCCAATACCGGAGAAAAATAATGAGGGGCGTGCTCCTGTTCACGCGCACCAAAAGACTTGAGTCCATCTGAGTGACACATGGAAAGAATAGGACTACTTCTTAATTTCTCAAAAGAAAAACATCAAACAATTTCTAAAGACTGTTGACATCTAGTGGAAGCCATAGGAACTGCAATCTGGGCCCTAATAAATCAGGTTTCCCATAGAAAATCATTGGAAAACCCAATGACCTCAACAACAAAAAAATCCCTGGATGGATTGTGCTCGGGGTTTCGCCTGCCAAATCAGTTCTGTTATACTCACAGACATTATTTTAACAGTTTTAGAAACTTTAGAGTGTTTTTTATCCAATTCTACCATGCATATGCATATCCTAGCTTCTGGGCCTGAGTAACAGGCAGTTTACTTTGGGCCCGCTTTTCATCTGGATGTGAAAATACTGCCCCCTAGCCCAAAGAGGCCTTTAAGCACCCTTCCTCTGCTTTTGATCAGCTCCTTTTGTTGGTAGTATTCAAATTTTGCGATGATCGGTCGGGGACCCTTGGTCTTGTCGCTCAAAGCTCCAAGTCTGTGTACTCTGTGGAAAGCATCCTTGTTTACAGTCTCTATAGGAAGTTTCAAGGCGGATTGCATGAATTCTCTGATCGCGCCCTCTGGATTATTGGATGCGTCCTCAGGAATCCAAGAAAAAAATAGATTTTCATGCATGCTATGACTTTGTATGTCTAGTAGTGACTCTTTCATCACCCTGTTTCCCCTGAGTAGACAATCCATGTTGGAATCGTGGATTTTTACCTTGGCTGTGAGTGTCTTGTTTTCTCTTTGGAGCGTGAGAATTTCACTCTGGCTGAACTCCAAACTCCGCCTCAGCCCTGCTACCTCCTCACACAACTTTTCCAGTGTTGCATGGATTCCAGCCTGAGCACTAGCCTCTACGTCAATAGTAAGTAAATTGTCCGTGTCTGTAGATTAACCTGTTTTTCTTTTTTTGTCGGGTTAAAGTTATTTTGTGAGGTGGTCGGATCTTTCCATGAAGGAGTATGTTGTTCCTCCATAGCGTAAAGCTGTTGGTACTCGTCGATTTCCCTCAGGATCTCCTTAGTATCCAGATTGGCTCTTTACTGCAACCAGTTGTTTTATGAAAAGATAACAATGAGTCTTTCCCACGACGACGACAGGTGTTTGTAGTACAGCCAGCTAGCACTCGCGGAATCCACGCAAAAAAAGGAACACAAACTTAGCGTAAAGGCTAACCTCGTCGTGGAATCATTGGCAGCAAAACTTTAGTTCGGATTAAAATCGATTTAATGAATATGTTTTAAAGTAAACAACAATGCAAGTGTAGACAGTACAATGTGCTGTTGCGCGCTCTGATGACGTATGATAACGTATGATGAAAAAGGCTGTCAGGCTGTTGAGTGTTAATCTTCACATGTATATTTGGTTAATTGATCTCTGGCTCTTACTCACTGTCTTAACTCACTGTCTTAATCCTCGTCACTTCTGTTTCAGACATTCCAAGTGCATGTTCTTTTATGTGAAATGTTACAACTGTTAGGTTAACTACTCATGCCAGATATGGAAAGACATACTGTACTTCTGCACACAAGTACAGTATGGAGCAATGACTACCCTACCCACTGGGCACAGAAGTCAATTCAACGTCTATTCCAAAATTGATTCAACCAGTGTGTTCCCAGTGTCACGCCCTGACCTGAAAGATCCGTTTTTCTCTGTTTGGTTAGGTCAGGGTGTGATGTGGGGTGGACATTCTATGCTATCTATTTCTTTGTTTTGGCCGAGTATGGTTTCCAATCAGAGGCAGCTGTCTATCATTGTCTCTGATTGGAAATCATACTTAGGCAGCCTTTTTCCCACCTGTGTTTGTGGGTACTTGTTTTCTGTTTTGTATAGTGTACCTGACGGAACTGTTTGGCTTTTCGTTTTGTTTCTTTTGTTCTAGTGTTTCATTTGATAATAAAAATCATGAACACGTACCACGCTGCGCTTTGGCCCCATTCTTCCGAAGAAAGCCGTTACAGAACTACCCACCAAAAAAAGGACCAAGCAGCGTGGGCAGGAGAGGTGGACATGGGAGGACATACTGGACGGAAAGGGATCCTGGATGTGGGAGGAGATCCATGCCGGATGGGATCGCCTCCCATGGTAACAGGTGGAAGCAGCGAGAGAGGAACAGGGATGAGACAGGGAGTCACGGCAACGACAGAAGCCCGAGAGGCAGCCCCCCCCAAAAGAATTGGGGGGGCACATGGGGAGATTGGCAGAGTCAGGGTGGAGACCTGAGCTAACTCCTCGTGCTTACCGTGGAGAGAGTATGACTGGTCAGGCACCGTGTTTTGCGGTGAAGCGCACGGTGTCTCCAGTGCGCAGCCACAGCCCGGTGCGCTCTGTGAAAGCTCCCCACAGTTGCCGTGCTAGAGTGGGCATTCAGCCAGGAAGGATTGAGCCGGCTCATCGTTCCTGGTCTCCAGTGCGTCTCTTCGGCCCAGGTTATCCTGCGCCAGCTCTACGCCCGGTACCCCCAGTTTGCCAGCATAACCCAGTACGGCCTGTTCCAGCTCCCCGCACTTGCCGGGCTATGGGGGGGATCCAGCCAGGACGAGTTGTGCCAGCACTGTGCTCTAGCCCTCCGGTGCGCCTCCATGGTCCAGTGTGTCCTGCGCTGGCTCTACGCACTATGCCTTCAGTGCGCCTTCATAGCCCAGTGCGTCCCGTGCCAGCTCTCCACACTCACCGAGCTAAAATGGGCATCCAGCCAGAGCGGGTTGTGCCAGCCCTATGCTCCAGACCTCCAGTGCGTCTCCCCAGTCTGGTGAGACCTGTTCCTACTCCACGTAAGAAGACTCCAGTGATGATCCATGGTCCGAAGCCTCCAGTGATGATCCATGGCACGAAGCCTCCAGTGATGATCCATGGCCCGGAGCCTGTAGTGATGATCCATGGCCCGGAGCCTCCAGTGATAATCCATGGCAAGAAGCCTGTAGGGATGATCCATGGCCCGGAGCCTGTAGGGATGATCCATGGCACGAAGCCTCCAGTGATAATCCATGGCCCGGAGCCTCCAGTGATGATCCATGGCACAAAGCCTCCAGTGATGATCCATGGCGCGGAGCCTGCAGCGACGGTCCCCGGTACGGAGCCTCCAGCGACGGTCCCCAGTCCGGAGCCTCCAGCGACGGTTCCCAGTCCGGAGCCTGCACCTTTGGGGGGTGTACTGTCATGCCCTGACCTGAGAGATCTGTTTTTCTCTGTTTGGTTAGGTCAGGGTGTGATGTGGGGTGGGCATTCTATGCTATCTATTTCTTTGTTTTGGCCGAGTATGGTTTCCAATCAGAGGCAGCTGCCTATCGTTGTCTCTGATTGGAAATCGTACATAGGCAGCCTTTTTCCCACCTGTGTTTGTGGGTAGTTGTTTTCTGTTTTGTATAGTGTACCTGACGGAACTGTTTGGCTTTTCGTTTTGTTTCTTTTGTTCTAGTGTTTCATTTGATAATAAAAATCATGAACACGTACCACGCTGCGCTTTGGTACCATTCTTCCGAAGAAAGCCATTACAGCAGGTAGTAAATTAATAAGGTCAACTGATTTAAATAATAGAAGAACTCTAAAACATTGGATTTGGCAATATGCATTTCCCTTTTCAATTATGTGGGTGCTAGTTAGCTAACAACAAACAAAAAAAACATGTAGATGGGGCGGCATGTAGCCTAGTGGTTAGAGTGTTGGACTAGTAACCGGAAGGTTGCTAGATCGAATCCCCAAGGGAAAAATCTGTTGTTCTGCTAGGCAGAACACGCTGTTATTGTAAATAAGAATTTGTTCTTAACTGACTTGCCTAGTTAAATAAAGGTTAAATAAATAAAAAAATCTATCAAGTGTGGTTTTAATTGAATAAGGTAGAAAGGAGAGTGGTGCCAGGAAAATAACCTCTACGTCAACAAAACTAAACAGGGAGGAGATGAGAGACCTGACACAGTGGCACCAGGAAAATAACCTCTCCCTCTACGTCAACAAAACGAAAGGACTAACGGAGACAGCAGTTAACCCCCTCCACAAACACCTTATGGAACAGCGGCGACTGTGAAGCAACACAAACATTGGCACAGACACATCTATATACACATACACACTATAAATACACATGGATTTAATACTGTAGATATGTGGTAGTGGTGAAGTGGGGGCCCGAGGGCACACAGTGTGTTGTGAAATCTGTGAATGTATTATAATGTTTTAAAATTGTATAAACTGCATTAATTTTGCTGGACCCCAGGAAGAGTAGCTGCTGCTTTGGCAGGAACTAATGGGGATCCATAATAAATACAAATACAAATGCATCGATGGGGCCACAGTGGAGAAGGTCAAAAGCTTAAAGTTCCTCGGCGTACACATCACTGACGAACTGAAATGGTCCCTACACACAGACAGTGTGGTGAAGAAAGCGCAAAATGCTCCCCTTCGATGGCCACTGACATGCTGAAGAAGTGTGCTCTTCACTGATGAATCCCGGTTTCATCTGTACCGTGCAGATGGCAGTCGTGTGGGCGAGCGTTTTGCTGATGTGAACTTTGTGAACAGAGTGCCCCATGGTGGAGGTGGGGTTACGGTGTGGGCAGGCATAAGCTACAGACAACAAAAACAATTGCATTTTATTGATGGCAATTTGAATACACAGATATACCGTGATGAGATCCTGAGGCCCATTGTCGTGTCATTCATCCACCACCATCACATTTTAGTCATTTAGCAGACACTCTTATCCAGAGCGACTTACAGTAGTGAATGCATATATTTCATACATTTTTCATACATTTTTTTTTTCTTTTTGTACTTTCCGTACTGGTCCCCCGTGGGAATCAAACCCACAACCCTGGCGTTGCAAACACCATGCTCTACCAACTGAGCCAAACGGGACCTTGATAATGCACAGCAACCATGATAATGCACAGCAAGGATCTGTACACAATTCCTGGAAGCTGAAAATGTCCCAATTCTTCCATGGCCTGCATACTCATCAGACATGTCACACATCGAGCATATTTGGGATGCTCTGGATCGATGTGTACGACAGCGTGTTCCAGTTCCCGCCAATATCCAGCAACTTCACACAGCCATTGAAGAGGACTGGGACAACATTCCACAGGCCACAACCAACAGCCTGATCAACTCAATGAGAAGGAGATGTGTCACACTGCATGAGGCAAATGGTGGTCACACCAGATACTGACTGGTTTTCTGATCCACGCCACTATCTTTTTTTAAGGTATCTGTGACCAACAGATGCATATCTGTATTCCCAGTCATGTGAAATACATAGATTAGGGCCTAATGAATTTATTTAAATTGACTGATTTCCTTATATGAACTGTAACAGTCAAATCTTTGAAATTGTTGCATGTTGCGTATATATTTTTGTTCAGTGTATTCTAGTCATGGCTCATCCTACTCTATTCATATACTATCCATTCTGATATTTCTAAATTTCTTTCTTTTAACTTCTTGGATTATGTGCATACTGTTTTGTATTGCTAGGTATCATTACTGCACTGTCAGAGCTAGGGAAACGCAAGCATTTCACTGCACCTGCAATAATATCTGCAAATCTGTGTACGCGACTAATAAACTTTTGATTTGATTTTGTGATGATTGTACGAAAGGTGAGGAGAGAAAGTGAGGGAATTGAATTGAAGCCGTGGAGGTGGTCATGTGATTTGTGATGGGAATATAAAACCACAGTGTCCTGTGTAATATTTAAACAAGATGACTTCATGCTAGATACTGTACAAACGTTTACCTTTCACTGAAACAGGTTACAGTTTATTCCCAAGTTCAATAAGGGGTCATGGGTTTCTAATTAAGTGATAATGCCCGAGAAGTGTTTGGAGGATATATTGGCACGGGTGTTATTAGGCCAGAGACAAAGTTTAGGGCCGGCAAACTGCCAATATATCCTCCAAACACTGGCTTCGAGGGCATTATCTCTTTTATACAACAGGTTACCAACATATTCAAATAATGATTGACATAATTTCATTAAAAATGTTATCTTGATTAATTTCTTCATACTATTTCATCTTTCCACAAGATATAGTCCCAATACAAATCTGGGGTTTTTATTTATTTATTTCACCTTTATTTAACCAGGTAGGCTAGTTGAGAACAAGTTCTCATTTACAACTGCGACCTGGCCACGATAAAGCAAAGCAGTTCGACACAAACAACAACACAGAGTTACACATGGAATAAACAAACACAACACGGTACAGTAAATAAATACAGTCAATAACACAATAGAAAAAAAGCGTCCAAAGAAGGGCCAGAAGTATACAGAATGGTGTTGTCTGCGTAGAGGTGGACCAGAGAATCACCAGCAGCAAGAGCGACATAATTGATGTATACAGAGAAAAGAGTCGGCCCGAGAATTGAACCCTGTGGCACCCCCATAGAGACTGCCAGAGGTCCAGACAACAGGTCCGGACAACTAACCCTAACCCTCCGATTTGACACACTGAACTCTATCAGAGAAGTAGTTGGTGAACCAGGCGAGGCAATCATTTGAGAAACCAAGGCTGTTGAGTCTGTCAATAAGAATGTGGTGATTGACAGAGTCGAAAGCCTCGGCCAGGTTGATGAATACAGCTGCACAGTAATGTCTCTTATCGATGGCGGTTATGATATCGTTTAGGACCTTGAGCATGGCTGAGGTGCACCCATGACCAGCTCTGAAACCAGATTGCATAGCGGAGAAGGTACGGTGGGATTCAAAATGGTCGGTAATCTGTTTGTTAACTTGGCTTTCGAAGGGTTGCTAGAGACGCGACTCTGTATTTATTGACACGACTCAGTTGTTCAGTCTTTTTGTTCTGTATCTATGGACGCGACCCAGTCATTCGTTCTAAATGCTCCATTGCCATACTGGCTAGCAACATTCTTATCCCTTGCTTGCCAGCTAGCCAACTACGGCTAATTTACAGTCACGTCAAAAAGCCAGAATAACAGCAAAATAGCTGTATTTGCATTTGTTTAAGCTGTTTTCTTGTGACATTTATTTGAATACATCAATAACAGTGAGCTAACGAGGCGCGATTTCGGCAGTCATAGAACATGTGCTCACTCGTCAGGACACTGTTGTTCAGAGGAGCTAGCCAACAACACATCTACAGTAGCACAATCACTTCAAACTGAAGCTGGAAAGACTTCAATTTAGCTGCATTTTGTTTTACCTTTTTTGAATTTACCTTTTTTTGTATATATTCCATAAAAATGATGCTAGCTGATTCATTTCGACTGGCTGAGAAACGTTGCCTGCCTGTCTGTCTCGTCCCGACTCCCTACATGTTCATTACTATGGGCCAGCAGGAGATCCAATTTGAATATTGAAACAATGTTGCAAATGTCGGCGAGACAGACAGTAAAACGGAATGTTAGTCTAAAAGAAATGTGAGATAATGTCTAGATGCTTTTTATAGTGGAGATCAAGTTTATAACTTCCCTGGCTGGGCTGATGAGACAGTGGATTGTCCAGTCAGATGGAACAGAGTATATAGGCATTTTAATGTCATAGATTTAGCCGGTGGCAACTTGTGGAATGCGGTTTTAACCAATCAGCATCCAGGATTAGACACACCCATTATCTAATAATATGTTAATAACCATGCAACTTTAATGTAATCATTTGTCCCATACTTGTCTCCTAGATGCTCTTAAGCTCTTTTTCTATTCATCTATCGTTAATTCACAGAGATAGGGAACAAAGAGATTGCATACGTTGATTAATTAAAGTCAGTAGCTAATGGCGAATGTGCAGAATTCAGATATGACGTCATTGTTTTATGATGTACATTTTATAATGTACATTTGACGTCATCCGCTGAGTTTGTAAACTACGGTGTGCCACATGGTTCACTATGCCAATAAATCAACACTATCTACTTTTTCAGTTTTTCAAATTGCCAGCATCTTGAAGCTAAAATTGTGATACTGTATATTTGTGCCAGTGAACATAGAAAAGGGTAACAGAGAGCAATGTACAATACGGCGAACTTAGCAAAAGTTTGTTGTAAGTGCATGGGGGCCGCCATTTTTATGGACCTCAGCTATTGTTTGACCATGTGTATAATTATATAATGAATGAAACCTCATGGTTATATGATTATTGTTTATATAAATATAATATGCATGGATTTGGGTCATTGTGATTTGTGTTTATTAAGGATCCCCATTAGCTCCTGCCAAGGCAGCAGCTTCTCTTCCTGGTGTCCAAACACATTAAAGCACTTACATTACATATAAAACAAAAGATAAAACAGTACATATAACATTATTACACCACCATCTACAATACAAAATGTACAATACCACCATACAACAAAATGTGTGTGTCTCTTCACAGTCCCTGATGTACCATAAGGTGTATTTTTACCTGTTTTTTTACATCTGATTCTACTGCTTGCATCAGTTACCTGATGTGGAATAGAGTTCCATGTAGTCATGGCTCTATGTAGAACTGTGCGCCTCCCATAGTCTGTTTTGGACTTGGGGATTGTGAAGAGACCTCTGGTGGCATGTCTTGTGGGTATGCATGGGTGTCTGAGCTGTGTGCTAGTAGTTTAAATAGACAGCTCGGTACATTCAGCTTGTCAACACTTCTTACAAAAACAAGTAGTGATGACGTCAATCTCTCTTCAACTTTGAGCCATGAGAGATTGACATGCATATAATTAAAGTTAGCTCTCTGTGTACTTTCAAGGGCCAGCCATGCTGCCCTGACCACACTACTGAACAGTAGTCTCGGTGTGACAAAACTAGGGCCTGTAGGACCTGCCTTGTTGATAGTGTTGTTAAGAAGGCAGCGCAGCGCTTTATTATGGACAGACTTCTCCCCATCTAAGCTACTGTTGTATCAATATGTTTTGACCTTGACAGTTTAAAATTCGGGCTTACTCCAAGCGGTTTAGTCACCTCAACTTGCTCAATTTCCACATTATTCATTATGAGATATAGTTGAGGTTTAGGGTTTAGTGAATGATTTGTCCCAAATTCAATATTTTTAGTTTTGGAAATATTTAGGACTAACTTATGCCTTGCCATCCATTCTGAAACAAACTGCAGCTCTTTGTTAAGTGTTGCAGTCATTTCAGTTGCTGTAGTAGCTGACGTATAGTGTTGAGTCATCCGCATACATGGCTTTACTCAAAGCCAGTGGTATGTCATTAGTAAAGATTGAAAAAATAAGGGGCCTAAACAGCTATCCTGGGGAATTCCTGATTCTACCTGGATTATGTTGGAGAGGCTTCCATTAAAGAACACCCTCTGTGTTCTGTTAGACAAGTAACTCTTTATCCACAATATAGCAGAGCGTGTTAAGCCATAACGCATATGTTTTTCCAGCAGCTGACTATGATCGATAATGTATTGCTACCACTGTATCATCCAAGGTATTGTGTCTGCCAACGCCCCTGGGATAATGTACATTTGACGCAGCATTGTGACAACTCATTGTCACAATGGTAGGGATTAATTGAGCTGGTCTTGGGTCATTGAGAAGTCATTGCTTAACGCAGCCTTGAAATCTGTGGACAGAGGACAGGAGCCAAGATGATTCCTGTAGAGTATCTTCTGTTTCCAGAAGGTGTCAAAGTTATCTATAAAACTGATTCCAACAGAGCTACAGTAATATTTTAGTCAGATGTGTAATGCCAGTAGCCTGCTGACTCTTTCACACCCGGGGCCCAACGATGGTACCGGACCAGAAATGACAGGACGCTTTTGAAATCTTTCAATGCTAGAATCATTTTTTTTTAAATTCATGTTCAGAAATTCCGAGCTAGCCCTCCTGATGTCGTTTGACCCCACATTGACTATTACAGCGTCAGCTCCCGGCATCTGTCGTAGAATGGTCGGAAGCAGCCAAGTAATGTCCTGTACACGTGCTCCTGGGTAGCACAGGGTTTTTTTTTGCTCTGGGAACCGAGATGTTTCTCACCATAGAGCTGCCGATGATGACAGCTGGTGACACAGCCGGGGAGGTCCGGCCGTTCTTTCTCCTCGAGTGGGGTAGGATGGGGAGGGCAGGTGAGATGGGAGGGGATGTAGTTTCCAGTACAGGTCGGTTGAAAGCCGAGAGCGTGGTAAGCACTACTCCAGGACAGGGAGAGTCAAAAAGAGTAAATCCAAGTGCAGTTCAAGTTTGGCAGTAGTCCAAAAACATCCAAGGTACATTGTCAAGTAGAAGGACGAAAGCAGCAGTAGGCAGGCGTCTACTCAGATAATGCCCCAGTGCAGAGTAGGTGCCAAGATATATCCAAGTAGGCCTCAAAAGTTTCAGCAGACCTGTTTTGTATGTCTCCCTGAAAACTCTGTATGCAATATTGCACTATTGTCCAATCTGTTCACAGACAGATGAAACAAAGGTAAAGTCCACAGTAGATAGTGTGGTTCTGTTGTCTGATGATTTATGTCCTTATGTAGGAGGTAATCTGAGACAAAATATCCACAGGGAAGTGTTATTAGCCTGGCTTTAAAGCTGCAATATGTAACTTTTTGGGCGACCTGACCAAATGCACCGTGCCTGAGGAAAAGTTGGTAAGTATATAACAGTGTTTGTCATGTTGAAGTGTACTGTGTCAATGTTTGAATCATGTGATGTTTTTATCGTTTTTTGTCAGATCATGGGACTAGGGATGAACATTTCTGGTCATGGCTCACATCAACACCACCCAGAAACTGTAGACCCACTTCAATTTGCATACCGCACCAACAGATCCACAGATGATGCAATCTCTTTTGCACTCCACACTGTCCTTTCACACCTGGACAAAAGGAACACCTATGTGAGAATGCTATTCATTGACTACAGCTCAGCGTTCAACACCATAGTGCCCTCAAAGCTCATCACTAAGCTAAGGACCCTGGGACTAAACACCTCCCTCTGCAACTGGAGCCTGGATATCCTGAAGGGTCGCCCCCAGGTGGTAAGGGTAGGTGACAACACATCCGCCACGCTGATCCTCAACACGGGGGGCCCTCAGGGGTGGATGCTCAGCCCCCTCCTGTACTCCCTGTTCCCTCATGACTGCACGGCCAGTCACGACTCCAACACCATCATTAAGTTTGCTGATGACACAACAGTGGTAGGTTTTACAGCTGCACCATCGAGAGCATCCTGACAGGTTGCATCACTGACTGGTATGGCAACTGCTCGGCCTTCGACTGCAAGGCACTACAGAGGGTAGTGCGTACGGCCCAGCACATCACCAGGGCCAAGCTTACTGCCATCCAGGACCTCTATACCAGGTGGTGTCAGAGGAAGGCCATAAATTGTCAAAGACTGCAGCCACCCTAGTCATAGACTGTTCTCTCTGCTAATGCACGGAAAGCGGTACCGGAGCACCAAGTCTAGGTCCAAGAGGCGCCTAAATAGCTTCTACCCCCAAGCCATAAGACTCCTGAACAGCTAATCAAATGGCTACCCAGACTACTTGCATTGCCCCCCCCCCCCCCGAACGCTGCTGCTACTCTCTGTTATTATCTATGCATAGTCCCTTTAATAACTCTACCTACATGTGCATATTACCTCAATTACCTCGACACCTGTGCCCCCGCACATTGACTCTGTACCGGTACCCCTGTATATAGCCTCCACATTGACTCTGTACTGGTACCACCTGTATATAGCCTCCGCATTGACTCTGCACCGGTACCCCCTGTATATAGCCCTGCTATTGTTATTTACTGCTGCTCTTTAATGATTTATTATTCTTATCTCTGACTTTTTGGGGGTATTTTCTTAAAACTGCATTGTTGGTTAAGGGCTTCGAAGTAATCATTTCACTGTAAGGTAATATGTATTCGGCACATGTGACAAATAACATTTGATTTGATTTGAAATGAGCTGAAGCTAGTATTGTCTGAGATGTTGATTATTTTGCCTGAGGTACAATGAGTCTTAACAGGCTCTGCTCACTCGGTTGTCAATGGTATAATTATCGCTGTGTGCCCGTTCACTGGAATGCAGGTGCTGCTTCTGAACAGTTCTTAAATCCTGTACATACAATTCTATTCTGGTTCAACAGCCATGTGTATGACTGTGACAAGAGTCTTTAGAAGCCTGTCATGCTAATGCGGTCTACAGCCATCCGTGTGACTGTGACAAGAGCCTATAGAAGCCTTTCACGTGACGCGAGGCTAATACATTCTACGGTGTTTTAACAGCTCTTCCTCTGTGTGGGTGAGGGCTGCACTGACAACAACACCAACCCCCTCCACCACACCCACATCGCCCTGGCCTTCTTGACCACATTACTCTTTGCCACACACCTACCAGAGTGCCTGGCCCCCGGCAGCTTCGACTACATAGGTCAAAGTGCATGGTCTATCTGGAAAGGCGGCTTGTTTGATTCATTCAGAATGATTTGTCACTGTACTGTGCAAGACTTGTTGCAATACAGTGGATACTGATCAACACTGGCTTGACATTAGTGGTATGACATATGTAGCATTAAAACAACATAGTCTTTATATCACTGCCTCTGGGACTCACCGTGCCTTCCTGTTTCCCCCTTATGCTGTGGAGGCCAGTTCTTCTGTTGCTGGCCAGTTACAGTTCTCCTCCTTGAGTTCTGCTTCGTACCTTTCCTGTACCACTACTACTGTAGGTATTTAACCACAGTCCTTTTGCACCCTCTACAGGTCACAGCCACCAACTGTTCCACGTGTTCGGCATAATCGGCACTCATTTCCAGATGGAGGCCATTGAGCAGGACATGGTGACGCGACGCCCGTGGCTCCTCACGTACTCTCTGCCCATCACCTTCACCAACACACTGGGGGCGGCACTGCTGAGTGTAACCCTCAGCCTTGGCATCATCTTCCTCTTTAGTCTGCCTCTGCTCTGGTCAGCCACCCGGGGAGAACACACTGAGAAGAAGACCCAGTCACATCCAATAGCCAAGGGCTGCCAGTACCACTAGCACTAGCCATTAGCCACATGCTAATGACAATGTATACGGGATGTAGGAACTGGATGGTTCAGTTGGTGGAGCATGGTGCCTGTAATGCCAGGATTGTGGATTCGATTCACAGGGCCACCCACACTTAAAATGTATACAAGCATGAATGTAAGTCACTTTGGATAAGAGCGTCTGCTAAATGGCATATATTTGTATTATATTACTATTATTAAACTGGACACTGTGGTGGGGGTGGGCCTGGGAGAAGAGGTGAACAAGTGAAGTGACCCACTATGACTTCTTGGTGTTGGATACAGGTGAAGTCATGACAAGATACAATGCTGAAGGGGCAATGAAATGTTCTTCACATTATGTCAGCATGGATGAATAAACTGGTAGCTGAGCAAGAGCTCCAGATATACTACAATGAGGGACAGACAGTGGTACCTCTGGTAGTATTACATTGACTATAGAACTAGAACACAGTACTAAACACATAGGCCTTGCTTTTGTTCTCTGATTAACCAACGCTACTGGGGAGCAGGAAGAGACTGGAGCAGTGGGAAGTCAAACTGTATATGAAGAATCAATCCACTGAGGAGCAGGAAGAGACTGGAGCAGTGGGAAGTCAAACTGTTTATGACGAATCAATCCACTGAGGAGCAGGAAGAGACTGGAGCAGTGGGAAGTCAAACTGTATATGAAGAATCAATCCACTGAGGAGCAGGAAGAGACTGGAGCAGTGGGAAGTCAAACTGTTTATGAAGAATCAATCCACTGAGGAGCAGGAAGAGACTGGAGCAGTGGGAAGTCAAACTGTATATGAAGAATCAATCCACTGAGGAGCAGGAAGAGGCTGGAGCAGTGGGAAGTCAAACTGTATATGAAGAATCAATCCACTGAGGAGCAGGAAGAGACTGGAGCAGTGGGAAGTCAAACTGTATATAAAGAATCAATCCACTGAGGAGCAGGAAGAGACTGGAGCAGTGGGAAGTCAAACTGTATATGAAGAATCAATCCACTGAGGAGCAGGAAGAGACTGGAGCAGTGGGAAGTCAAACTGTTTATGAAGAATCAATCCACTGAGGAGCAGGAAGAGGCTGGAGCAGTGGGAAGTCAAACTGTATATGAAGAATCAATCCACTGAGGAGCAGGAAGAGACTGGAGCAGTGGGAAGTCACACTGTATATGAAGAATCAATCCACTGAGGAGCAGGAAGAGACTGGAGCAGTGGGAAGTCAAACTGTTTATGAAGAATCAATCCACTGAGGAGCAGGAAGAGACTGGAGCAGTGGGAAGTCAAACTGTATATGAAGAATCAATCCACTGAGGAGCAGGAAGAGACTGGAGCAGTGGGAAGTCAAACTGTATATGAAGAATCAATCCACTGAGGAGCAGGAAGAGACTGGAGCAGTGGGAAGTCAAACTGTTTATGACGAATCAATCCACTGAATGTTACATGGAGGAATTCTCGATATTGCTTCAATTTCGTTTTCTTCCTTTTTAAACATTATTTGTACACAAAATATATTGATCACCTGATCATTTCTATACACAAATAATGGATATGTATTACAAACACACAGTATATCACCTCACGGATATTATATCCACAGTCTAAGGCCTTGTTTCCCAAACTAGGGGTGGCTGGATTTAAAGATGGGGTTGTGAGAGACTTTGTGGTAAACGGCACTGCGCAAGTTGAAAAAAGTAAAGAAAGATTGTCATCAATGTTTCTGCAGCTGAGCTATTTCTGGATTTTAAAGATTTAGCATCTGAGGAGCTACACAGATTACTGACTCGTGCGTTCCCACTCTCTCAGGCCCTAGAGCCTGAACAGGGGATTTGAGGTTTCAAATGACTGAAGGAGCGGGGAATATATATTCAATTGAAGTCAGAAGTTTACATACACCTTAGCCAAATACATTTAAACTCAGTTTTTCGCAATTCCTGACATTTAATCCTGTCGCCAGAAATTTTAAAAGGCCGTCTGTCCCACTTCCACCTGTTTCCTCAGCCGCCATGATTCTAGCCTCGCCCTGCTCCTCTTCCTCCCCGCCCGGCCCGGGGATAGCATGTCCGGCCTGGCTTGTGCTCAGGGTTGTATCCGCCGATACTTGACAACCTGTATCCTCCTCTGTCAAAGTTGCTTCTTCTGTCACGATGGAACAGCTCGGCCTTGGCTCACTTGACCCGCTAAAAGCTGCTGCTGGCGATGATAAACCTACATCCTTTTCTGGTCCCGCTACATTGCTTCTGCTAGCAATGTCTGAACTTGAACTGCATTTGAAAAACAAATCTAATTTAACTAATTTTGATATCTCCTTTGCGTTCTCATTTTTGGCCTTCCTCTTTTGGGCTCCACTTTTGTGTTGATACATTGCTGATTTTTGAATCTGTAATTTTCTATTCTCGACATTCTCTCTTAATTTTTTTTTCGGCTGTTGTCTCTTGATAGCTAGCTCAACTGTTGCTTAAAACAATGACAGAAACAACAACGCTTTGGAGAGTATTTGCACAATGAATCCCAGAATGAATTTCATTATCTTAACATGGTATTGAAACTATTGAATAGTATGATTTATTTAACTAATTAATTTGATTTATTGTCATCAATACACAAAAATATCATGCTTTTGTAGTGGCAAAAAAACATTTTGTTGGTGAAACCATCAGTGGGATCATTTATCATATAGCCTACATTAAAGAAAGATCTTCTTGTCAAATTGTAAATGTGATGGACCCGCGTCAACAATTAATGCTTGCGCATGGTGGGGTGGTATTCAAATGACATAGGGGGCCCACAGACCATCACCGGGCCCAGAGGAGGCTATATTTTAAAAGTCGAAGGCTGGAACACAGCTGGTTGAATAAAACGCTAAATGGGATAGGAAAGCATCCAACAGGAGAGTGTGAATATTGCCAGGAAACAGAGACAGTGGAGCATGTACTGACACAGTGTGGGCAGTATCAGAGGGAAAGAGAGAGACTGAGATCCAGTTTGAGGGAGAAGGGGATACAGGAAATGAGTTTAAAGAGGATACTGAGTAGAACGTCATTAGATACAGTCCCAAATGTTTTCTTATCTTCTTTTTAAAGGAAAATGGGACTGGCAGGCAGGATTTACAATAGTTTCTGTCTTCGGCCCACACTCCAGTACAGTAGGTGGCGGTAATGCACCATAAGGTTGGATGCCAACCGCCGATTAACCACACCAAAGAAGAAAAATAAGGAGGGAATTTTCGTCGAAGGACTGGAGGACATCGGGAAGAGAATGCAACCTGCGGTACGGAAACGTCAAAGCGATGCACCCCGGTCGTCAACAAACCCCAGGTTTGAACAGTTTGCTTGTGATTAACGTGTTTATATCATCGGCAAGTATTTCATGTTCCCATCTAGCGGGGCAGTGGTTGGAAGGCACCGTGCACGTCGAAAGAGTCGCCCTGATAAGCCCAAGTGTCTCAGGCTTTTGTCTATCAACGAAACGTAAATAATAAAGACTAGGCTACTGTTAGCGGACTGAACTCCACCCCATGGTTTAGGAAGTTGATCAACTTTACCAACAGTGGAGCCGAGACCAGGCTTTGTGGAATCTAGCGCCGACGACATCGATTCGCCCATGGTCAATACTTGTCAAATGTAAATTATGAAACGCCCCACTTGTACTTATGTTTGTCCTCTGTAGTTGCATACCTTTCTTTGCTTACTGAAATGTATAACGTTACTGTTTCAATCATAGTTAATTCAAATACAACCACGCATGTTTGCTCATTGCTGTAAGACAGGGTTCTCCAACTAATAGCGTTTTGGTCCACGAGTGGTTTTATTTGTTCCAAAAGCTTCGAGTGCTTTTAAACATGTGTACAAGGTGGGCGTTTAATAATTTAAAATATTCGAAGTATTGACCTTGGGCGAATTGATGTAGTCAGAGCTAGATTCCACAAAGCCTGGTCTCGGCTCCACTCTGTTGAAGTTATTCAGAAACTTCCTGCACCGTGGAGTTTAGTCCGCTAGGCTACTGTCAGACCGTGTCAGTAGAAAATATACTGTAAAGGCATATCAGTCTGCCACTCAAAACTGCCCCTTATTTTCTAAACTAGGTTAGTTATTGCCTCTGTTTGCTGGCTGAAGTTCTTCTTGCCTTGTAATGTGCTCATGGTCAGTGTCATGTGACCAAGGACAGGGAAGTTGTCAGCCTGTAATGCTTTCAAATGATGTTGGCTGTGAAGGTTGTCAAGCACAGCTATACAATACAGTGAATCTTGGCTTTTATGTTGCCCATTATTTGCAGAGAGTTAGGAACAGATGGGTCCTGTACAAGACATGCATTGGACTGTGTATCCACCGTGGCAAACAGCCCACTGAATAACATGCATCTTATTTATTTACATGTCCTCCTCCTATTTCCCCCACTGGTGTTATTAACCTCGGAGGTAGATCAAGGCCAACAACAGTAATAGTGATGAATAATAGAGTAGGCTACATGAACAGAAAGATAATGATTATTTATGTGTTTTCATATTGGTGTAGGCCTACCACAGCACTGTTGTGTTCCTACATATTGGCTAACGTCTTGTTCATACATTGTCATTCTGTATAATGTTGTTTTGGAGTTGGAGGGAATTCATACTTCATAATGTGTCTTTCTCTAAAGCCAACCAGGGTCCAAGCCAAAAGGGTCATCAATGAAGAGGCCACAGTTCCACTTTGACCTGTGGTTCTATCTCACAGTGCAAAACTGGGTACTGGACTTTGGAAGGCCCATTGTAATGGTATGGACAACCTGCTGAGAGATTCCATACCAGGACAGCTTGAAAAAATGTGGGTATCTCAGGTTGTTCTGGCAATTGGGCTCCCGGGTGGCGCAGCGGTCTAAGGCACTGCATCTCAGTGCTAGAGGTGTCACTACAGACCCTGGTTCGATTCCAGGTTGTATCACAACCAGCGGTGATTGGGAGTCCCATAGGGCGGCGCACAATTGGCCCAGTGTCGTCCGGGTTAGGGGAGGGTTTCGCCGGGGTAGGCCGTCATTGTAAATAAGAATTTGTTCTTAACTGACTTGCTTAGTTAAATAAAGGTTACATAAAAAAATGGAAATTCTTACATAGAAACTTCATTGGGGTAAAGGATATTTGACATATTTTTTTACATTTGTATTACAAACCATTTTTGAGGAAATCATGATGAAAGTGGCCATTTTAGACTACCTCATATCCCAAAGAGGAATAGGCCTACCACATAGAGTATGTGACTCCATAACAATGCAATACATCTTGAAGGAAATGATTGATGACACAAATCCATGATGGATGACTCTAGTCAACCATAGAAGCTTCATGTGGAGGTGTATTTGAACAGGCTGTTACACATTTCCACTCCCCACCTGTTCAATGTGTTGGAAGTGCAGGTTAACTTTGTGTTGGTGTTTGTTAACGAAGTCATTTAGATTCCATGACTTGTCTTAAAACTGTCATAACAAATCATAATGAATGAACACGAACAAACATTATTTGATTGACACTCTAATAGGTTGATAAATGTTGTCTGGCACAAACCATACCCTTCATTCTCATGTATAGCCACGCCATTTTTAACTATTGTAACAAACAAGCTATTTAATACAAAATGTAAACCCTTTTTAGACCTATACATGCCTGCTGTTATGTAGTTTGGTTGAAATTATCCAATGATTATGTAGAAAGTATGTTAAATATAATAATAAACTACATTGATCAATCTGACTGTAATATTATGTGAATAAATACAACAGGACCTGTACATCTCTGGATAAACCTAGTGAAGGCAGCGAGCCTTGAATTACCTCTGAATAGAATTAACATGTCTCGAACTTGCACCGTTATCAAATTATTAAGAGACTTGTTACAAATGGCTTATCCTGGCAACCAATGTTCTAGCAGTCATTTACTGAGGCAAGCAGATCAGAGATGTCAAGGTGGTATCCAAGAATGTGTAGTGTAAAAAACAACTATCGATAGACATAAATTATAAGCGTATAGTCAATTAATCTGTACAAAGAGGAATCAATTTACTAATTTCAACTAATATCATTTTAGTCACAAAATAATGAACAGAAGAAAGAAAGTGTACATGATACATTACAGAATACTCAGAGTAAATGACTGTCACCAATAGGCTTAACGTAGTTACACCCGTCTTCAGTTCAGAGTCAGCTCTAAAAGAAAAAGCAGTGCGCGACACAGCAGCTTGCTAGCAAGTTCTCAAACTGTCAAATTCAAGCAGAAACTCATCCCCAACCTGAATTAACATTTCTTTACACTTTGCAATCAAAAGCAAAAGACAGGAAAACACAACCAGATTCTAATCTAATCAGCTGAATTTAAATGGTAGGAGCACACCCCTGTGTCGCTGCTCTTTGAACTATCCGCAATCCGACTAACAAAATATCAGTTTCCCTGTAACAATACAGTACAATAAAACATATTCAAATTCGTTGCGCTTTATGAACTCTTGAAACATTCCAAACATGACAATTTAATTCACACAGTAACATTCATTTAGTCTATGGAAGTTTCATCAGTTTTCCAATCTCTCCTGGCGTCACTGACCCCAGCACTTCCATGGGAACGTCTCTCCCCGGAGGAAACCACAGAGAAGGTGTGTTTGACCTCTGTGATAGCCCACAGATGGTCAGCCATCCAAACAATGTCATGAATCATGATTGAGTCTTCAAGCTGGGCTTCAGCGCCAGCAAGTCGCTAGTCTCGAGTAGATCACCATCTCATTCTTCCACTACAGTAAGACCCTATGATCCGTGAACCGTGCAGTCATACTCCTTAGTGTGTGGAGTAGGGAATTTCCAGGGACCTCACAATACGTCATTATCACCATGTTTAGGTGCTGATACGACGTGTATTGCGATTCTCACGGTTCTGCTATTTGAGACACTATGTCTGCTACGGAGAGATAAGAGAGAGCATGGGGAAATTAGTTTTGATCAGTCATGGAAAAAAGTGCTGAAAACATGTTGGCTCACTATTTAAAAAGATGGAGAACAAGATATAGGTTGAGTTTTGGTGAGTTTGATATTTAAAAAGAAAATCTATACTTGTAATCAAAGTATCGATATGATATCGCCCACAATAATATTGCGATATGGAACTATAGATTTAAAAAAAAAAAAATCTAATATGGAATATGTTTAAGTTCTGAAATTCAATTTGTCACATTCATTTATTCAACATAAAACTCATAAGTACCCTTTTTGATTTTCCTAATTTTAAGACATTGGTTGGAACAATATACTCTAGAAGTACATCACATTTCCAGAGTTGGTTGTCTGCTAATTCTGAAGTTACGATGCATTTTATTTCCACCACCAACAGAGTGAATGGGAAAATGGATTCAAATGGAACTCCCTCTGCTGGTGATTTGCTGAATGTGCAATCCTAAAGGAGGGCTATGATTTATACATTTATAAATGGGTCATATCTTCTAAAGTACCAGAGAGCCACTCTAGAAATTTGACCAGTTTTAAGACTATATTGTTCTAAACAATGTAAAAAAAATATGCTACATCAAAAAATGTACTTTGAGATATTAATGTTTTATGTTGAATAAATGAATGTTCAAGACATATTCCATATTTTAAAGCACACTATAAGGCAGGCATGGGCAACTCCAGTCCTCTGGGGCCTGATTGGTGGCACACTTTTCCCCCATCCCTAGTAAACACAGTTGATTTAAACTAATTGCATTCTAAGCTGAAGATCATGATTAGTTGATTGGAGTCAGGTGTGTTAGCTGGGACTGGGGCAAAGTGTGCCACCAATCAGGCCCCTGAGGACTGGAGTTGCCCAGGCCTGCAATAAGGAGTACAATGACACTGAGATGTCTGTATCACGTACTGTTCATGGATCAGAGGTTCTTACAGGAGACACTGTCAACAGGATTTTCAAAGAAAAAAAAAACATTGTGTTGCAAGTGTAAAAAGCATGTCAATCATATTTCATTCCAGTTAAGTTTCTATGTGAGAATTGCCATAACAATCCGTGATACCCAAAATATTTCCGGCCTGTCCTGGTGTGGAACCACCCTGCTACAATAATATATTTGAGTAAATAACAAAGTGTAACAGACAAATAGCCTAGTTATATCAGCATTCAAGTCTATGCTATGAATGCAACCCTGTGCTGTATCCATGATTTAATTCAGATCATTCTCCCTCTGGAGTGGTTCCCCCTGAACAAGCCCAGTGCTGGAGACTACTTTCACATGGCCTACAATGTCATCACGCCATTCCTACTGCTCAAGGTGGGTGGCTGTCTGGAACCACCCAACACAAACTGCAACGCTGGTTGATACCGTTAGTTCACAGTCACAGTTGCCCTATAAGAAGCTACAGTGATAATCAAATGTGTCCAAAATAATCACTTTTCAATATGTAATGAATTAATCCGATTCATTTGTGATGCTATACTAAGCCCGTGTGTGTGCATGCACACTGACTGTGTGTTTACATGCCTGTTAATGTGTGTGTGTATGTTAACATGTCTGTTAATGTGTATGTGTGTTTACATGCCTGTTCATTTGTGTGTGTTTACATGCCTGTTAATGTGTGTGTGTATGTTAACATGTCTGTTAATGTGTATGTGTGTTTACATGCCTGTTCATTTGTGTGTGTTTACATGCCTGTTAATGTGTGTGTGTGTGTGTGTGTGTGTGTGTGTGTGTGTGTGTGTGTGTGTGTGTGTGTTTACATGCCTGTTAATGTGTCTGTGTTAACATGCCTGTTAATGTGTCTGTGTGTGTTTACATGCCTGTTAATGTGTCTGTGTTAACATGCCTGTTAATGTGTGTGTGTGTGTGTGTGTTTACATGCCTGTTAATGTGTGTGTGTATGTTAACATGTCTGTTAGTGTGTGTGTGTGTGTGTGTGTTTACATGCCTCTTAATGTGTATGTGTGTTTACATGCCTGTTCATTTGTGTGTGTGTGTGTGTGTGTGTGTTTACATGCCTGTTAATGTGTGTGTGTGTTTACATGCCTGTTAATGTGTGTGTGTGTGTGTGTGTGTGTGTTTACATGCCTGTTAATGTGTGTGTGTTTACATGCCTGTTAATGTGTGTGTGTGTGTGTGTGTGTGTTTACATGCCTGTTAATGTGTGTGTGCTCTCGTCCCTCTCCGAGCAGCTGATTGAGCGGAGTCCCAGGGCCCTGCCTCGCTCCGCTGTGTACCTGAGCATCATCACCTTTGTGATGGGCGCCAGCATCCACCTGGTGGGCGACTCCATCAACCATCGTCTGCTGCTGAGTGGTTACCAGCTCCACCTGTCTGTCAGAGAGAACCCCATCTTCAAAGACCTCAAACCTGCTACACTGGTAGGCTACACCTTTTTATTAGATAAGATATACTTTGTTAGTCCATACGGGATGGAAACGTCTTCTGCTTTTCACCCAACTCCTTCTGATACAATATGACCAAATTATGCAAGATTATAGTTCTGGGTTAACCGAGATGAATGAATGGATGGTGCCTGGTAGATATACTTTGTTAGTCCATACGGGATGGAAACGTCTTCTGCTTTTCACCCAACTCCTTCTGATACAATATGACCAAATTATGCAAGATTATAGTTCTGGGTTAACCGAGATGAATGAATGGATGGTGCCTGGTAGAGCTCAAATGTATGCTGTTTTATATCAACCAACAACAAACATGCTGTTGATATTGTTTGAACATGTTTCTTATTTTATTTATTTTAGATTGATTCGTTTGAGCTTCTTTATTTTTATGATGAACAACTGGGACATTTGATGTGGTATGTGGTAATCACTTTTAATGGAATTTTCTCTTCTGCTTAACTGTCATAACATGCTATTGGTTGATAATATAACTTAGATTACAACTTTTTCAAGTGGTTGAACAATGACTGTTTTTCAAATTGAGTTGCTTTGATATATTTTTGTCTGTATATCTAAAAATCTAATCAAATGTTATTGTTCGGGTACACATACGTTGCAGATGTTATTGTGGGTTTAGCAAAAAGCTTATGTTCAGTGGATTAATACCGAACAATACAAAACAATAAGCAAATGCAAGTCCAAAACATTTCAATAAAGGAATTAAGAAATATTAGAACAAGCAATATCAGAGTCCGGAATATAAATATGTATGTATATGATAGTATGGATAGACAATGACAGTATGTGACTAGAAAATGTGTGTACAGCAGTAGTTATATAGAATGAGTCTTGACTAGAATACACTATATACAGTATGTAAACATTATTAAAGTGACCAGTGTTCAGTATTTGCAATGAGTTTGTAATGAGTTGACATGAACTCGTTTTCAACTGAGTTCTCTCCTTCTCTCTTCCTCCAGGTATATTCCTTTCTTCATCATCCTCTTCCTCTACTTCACTGGCTGCTTTACTCACCTCAAAGAGGAGAAGACGATGCCCCTGTCTGGTTGGCTGCTACTCGGACCCAGTGCCCTCTACTATTGGTCAGTCCCCTCATTACTTCCTTCTTTTGACTTGAGAAAAGTTTTCTGAGCAAAGATTTGTAAAACTTTTTTATTTATTAGACATATAAGACTGTAAAAACACCAGCAATTCACCTCCAAGTGATTTTAATTTTGGAAATCTGTAGCAAGATATATGTGATCGTATACAAATGTAAGCAAGTTTTGAAATTATTGTTTTAGTCATATCTGTTTGGGCTTCTTGCAATCAATTTGCAGTCTACAAATTATTTGTAATTATGTTCCGGCCCTCTGACCATCTGCTCAAGAAAAAAATTGGCCCGCGGCTGAATCTAGTTGATGATCACTGTCATAGAGGTTTGCTGAATTCTAATTGATAAATGTACTCCATTGTGTGATTAATGTACTCTGATTTATGTCGTACTGAAAGTACCTGAAGTATGGGACATGTCACTGTGTGAAGCATGGCTCAACTCTTAGGTATTTCCTTCTAGAAAGTGAAAGTATCTTGACTGCAGGTCTCACTTCTGCCCCTCTCTCACACCCTCTCAGGTACTTGGTCACAGAGGGTCAGATCTTCCAACTCTTCCTCCTCACCTTCCTAGCTATGGTAGCCACTGTGATCCACCAGCGGCATAAGGGCTCTGTCCCAGACGCCAATGGCCTCTTTCTGTTTGCCAGCTTCTCTGTCACCATGTGCCTGGTGGCCGTGTGGGTGGCCTGGCTGTGGAGCGACCCGGTGCTGCGTAAGAAATACCCCGGTCACCTGTACGTCCCCGAGCCCTGGTCCTACTACACATTACACGTTAAGGACAGCCACTGATAGGAGTGACAACAGGTGAGTGTCCTGTATGATAATACTAGTTTGTGTTAGCCTGGGAACCAGTATGATAATGCTAGTTTGTGTTAGCCTGGGAGCCAGTATGATAATACTAGTTTGTGTTAGCCTGGGAGCCAGTATGATAATGCTAGTTTGTGTTAGCCTGGGAGCCAGTATGATAATGCTAGTTTGTGTTAGCCTGGGAGCCAGTATGATAATACTAGTTTGTGTTAGCCTGGGAACCAGTATGATAATGCTAGTTTGTGTTAGCCTGGGAGCCAGTATGATAATGCTAGTTTGTGTTAGCCTGGGAGCCAGTATGATAATGCTAGTTTGTGTTAGCCTGGGAGCCAGTATGATAATGCTAGTTTGTGTTAGCCTGAGTGCCAATATGATAATGCTAGTTTGTGTTAGCCTGGGTGCCAGTATGATGATGCTAGTTTGTGTTAGCCAGGGAACCAGTATGATAATGCTAGTTTGTGTTAGCCTGGGTGCCAGTATGATAATACTAGTTTGTGTTAGCCTGGGAACCAGTATGATAATGCTAGTTTGTGTTAGCCTGGGTGCCAGTATGATGATGCTAGTTTGTGTTAGCCTGGGAGCCAGTATGATGCTAGTTTGTGTTAACAATTAGTTACCCAGGTTAGGTTTGCATGGAGTAAGGAAAGTTATTATGAGCCATCCTCCCATCACCAGCCTCCTGTGGAATGGACTAATACTGACTGAATGGATTCCATCAATATCTTGCATTTCTGTAGAATTGACAGGTCTGAAACTTTCCTGCTCCAGATAAAGGGTCTATCTGCTCCGCTCCCGAATGTCAGAATGACATCATCAGCAAGCGCCACATGGAGGTTGGATCGAGCACAGTGATGTGCTGCATTCTGGGAAAGGCCCCTCTTTTCTACAGTTGCACCCCACCACTCCCCCAACCCCGTCCACATGACAATAACCATCTTACAATATGCAATGTTACAGTATTCATTTAAAATAAGCCAAACTTTGAAATGAACTCAAAGAAAGGTCAGTGTTGGATGTACTTGAACATCATTGTATTGCTTCAAGTAAGTTGTTTGAACATTTTCATATCAGATCTTTTTAGTAATAAATGTTTGTTACTCCACTTTGTGTATGTTTATGAACTTTGAAGACATGCTTAACTGTACTTGCATATACTGTATAACAGACATCATCAGGGTTTATGTCTCCTATAGCAGTCTCCTAAGTCATATGTCTCCTATAGCAGATTTACATTTGACATTTTAGTCATTTAGCCGATGCTCTTATCCAGAGCGACTTACAGTATTGAGAGCATACATTTTAATATTTTTTTCTTACTGGTCCCCCGTGGGAATTGAACCCACAACCCTGGCACTGCACGCACCATGCTCTAAGCACCATGCTCTACCAACTGAGCGGAATACAGAGTACACGCCAGATGTAGGGTATACACACACCAAATTATTATATGCCGTATTAGTACATGGCTGGATTGATAGACAATGACCTCTAGTGGTAATGTTATATATTGCAGCTACCTCAGGAAATGTATATATTATTCAGTGTCATCACTATCCTGTCATTGTCCTTTCACTAGACATTAAATGGTATTGAATTGAATGCGGGAGTTCTATTAGTTGAGCAAGATCAATCATACTTATGCCTACTTTTAATATGGACAAAGTTACTTATCTTACTGAAGAATGTCACTTTTTTTATTCAACTATTATTTTCATATACTGTAACTTGTCTGCTGATGGCCATGCTGTAGTTGAACATATCCTGGTTGTCATAACAGATGATAAGGTAGTTATTAGTATCACAGCTATTTGATAGAAGAGAAAGGGAGAGCATTATATGATACCTTGGATCCACTATCTCGGTTTCCACAGCAACCGGTATTAAATAACATGTACTCTGTGGTGGACTTTAGAACTGGCAGGCAGATGGGTGTGGAGACAGGTGAGGTCAGCCAGTTGCATTCTAAGAAGAGAGATCTCTGACTACAGACATGGTGAGAAAAAACTATTGAATTGTTTTGTGTTTACTAATTTCTGTACATGTTTAGGCCAATTCATGGTGTATTGTGTTTTTCCTCAGGCTAAATTCCTGTCAGGAACTCAGATCAACGGTAAGGTGTGCTATATTGTTGCTAGCTTTTCTTTTGGTGTGTGGGAGGTCACATGGGACATAAATAATGTCATTATTTTTCAATAAATTGATATTGAACAGTTGAGTAAAATGTTGTGACAAACTTTGAGAGCAATGTCTTTTTAAAAAGGGCATTTTAGAAAATAATAATCCCAATTGAGGTTAAAAGTATGATTTACTTATTTCTCTACACTTGTGAGACAAGAACATTTTAATTGCCTCCTTGGTGAGGAGAAAGCATTTTGACATTGTAATATGCACTGTTTTTAGAAAGGATTTTCATGATTAGTTTTTTAGTTTCTTTTCACCCAGAACAATAGTGCATTATTTACCTGTTTTTCCTCTTCCTGTAGAGTTCAAGGAATGTTTCTCCTTGTACGACAAGAAGCGCAAGGGGAAGATTGAAGCCAAGGACCTGATCACAGTTATGCGCTGTCTGGGGACGAGTCCCACCTTCGGTGAGATCGACCGACACCTGCAGGTCCACAAGATAGGTACGCCATCAAGGGCCCCTCACTTACCCTGGGGGCATCTCAGTAGTCTAGAGCGACTTACCCTGGGGGGCATCTCAGTAGTCTAGAGCGACTTACCCTGGGGGGCATCTCAGTAATCTAGAGCGACTTACCCTGGGGGGCATCTCAGTAGTCTAGTGACTTACCCTGGGGGCATCTCAGTAGTCTAGAGTGACTTACCCTGGGGGGCATCTCAGTAGTCTAGAGTGACTTACCCTGGGGGGGGGCATCTCAGTAGTCTAGAGTGACTTACCCTAGGGGCATCTCAGTAGTCTAGAGTGACTTACCCTGGGGGGAATCTCAGTAGTCTAGAGCGACTTACCCTGGGGGGCATCTCAGTAATCTAGAGTGACTTACCCTGGGGGCATCTCAGTAGTCTAGAGTGACTTACCATGGGGGCATCTCAGTAGTCTAGTGACTTACCCTGGGGGGGCATCTCAGTAGTCTAGTGACTTACCCTGGGGGGCATCTCATTAGTCTAGAGTGACTTACCATGGGGGCATCTCAGTAGTCTAGAGTGACTTACCCTGGGGGGCATCTCAGTAGTCTAGAGTGACTTACCCTGGGGGGCATCTCAGTAGTCTGGAGTGACTGACCCTGGGGGGCATCTCTGTAGTCTAGAGTGACTGACCCTGGGGGGCATCTCAGTAGTCTAGTGACTTACCCTGGGGGCATCTCAGTAGTCAGAGTGACTGACCCTGGGGGGCATCTCAGTAGCCTAGAGTGACTTACCCTGGGGGGGGCATCTCAGTAGTCTAGTGACTTACCCTGGGGGCATCTCAGTAGTCAGAGTGACTGACCCTGGGGGGCATCTCAGTAGCCTAGAGTGACTTACCCTGGGGGGGGCATCTCAGTAGTCTAGAGTGACTTACCCTGGGGGCATCTCAGTAGTCTAGAGTGACTTACCCTGGGGGGGCATCTCAGTAGTCTAGTGACTTACCCTGGGGGGGCATCTCAGTAGTCTAGAGTGACTTACCCTGGGGGGGCATCTCAGTAGTCTAGTGACTTACCCTGGGGGGGCATCTCAGTAGTCTAGTGACTTACCCTGGGGGGCATCTCAGTAGTCTAGTGACTTACCCTGGGGGCATCTCAGTAGTCTAGTGACTTACCCTGGGGGCATCTCAGTAGTCTAGAGTGACTTACCCTGGGGGGCATCTCAGTAGTCTAGAGTGACTGACCCTGGGGGGCATCTCAGTAGTCTAGTGACTTACCCTGGGGGCATCTCAGTAGTCAGAGTGACTGACCCTGGGGGGAATCTCAGTAGCCTAGAGTGACTTACCCTGGGGGGGGCATCTCAGTAGTCTAGAGTGACTTACCCTGGGGGCATCTCAGTAGTCTAGTGACTTACCCTGGGGGGGCATCTCAGTAGTCTAGTGACTTACCCTGGGGGGGCATCTCAGTAGTCTAGTGACTTACCCTGGGGGCATCTCAGTAGTCTAGTGACTTACCCTGGGGGCATCTCATTAGTCTAGAGTGACTTACCCTGGGGGCATCTCAGTAGTCTAGAGTGACTTACCCTGGGGGCATCTCAGTAGTCTAGAGTGACTGACCCTGGGGGGCATCTCAGTAGTCTAGTGACTTACCCTGGGGGCATCTCAGTAGTCTAGAGTGACTTACCCTGGGGGGGGCATCTCAGTAGTCTAGAGTGACTTACCCTGGGGGGGCATCTCAGTAGTCTAGAGTGACTTACCCTGGGGGCATCTCAGTAGTCTAGTGACTTCCCCTGGGGGCATCTCAGTAGTCTAGTGACGGACCCTGGGGGGCATCTCAGTAGTCTAGTGACTTACCCTGGGGGCATCTCAGTAGTCTAGAGTGACTGACCCTGGGGGGAATCTCAGTAGTCTAGAGTGACTGACCCTGGGGGCATCTCAGTAGTCTAGAGTGACTGACCCTGGGGGGCATCTCAGTAGTCTAGTGACTTACCCTGGGGGCATCTCAGTAGTCTAGAGTGACTTACCCTGGGGGGGCATCTCAGTAGTCTAGAGTGACTTACCCTGGGGGGGCATCTCAGTAGTCTAGAGTGACTTACCCTGGGGGCATCTCAGTAGTCTAGTGACTTCCCCTGGGGGCATCTCAGTAGTCTAGAGTGACTGACCCTGGGGGGAATCTCAGTAGTCTAGAGTGACTGACCCTGGGGGGGCATCTCAGTAGTCTAGTGACTTACCATGGGGGCATCTCAGTAGTCTAGAGTGACTTACCCTGGGGGGAATCTCAGTAGTCTAGAGTGACTGACCCTGGGGGGGCATCTCAGTAGTCTAGTGACTTACCATGGGGGCATCTCAGTGGTCAGTCAAGTGAAAATGATGGTCAGTAAAGAAAACTTGAAGCTCGTCTCTCAATTTAAAAAAAAAAAACATGTCAATACTTTGCCCCTTGATAACCAGTGCACTTCTGTATGCTGTAAAAGCATTACATGGTCGCTGCCAGTATCATTGCATAGTGCAGAAAATACACGAGCACACCCTTCTCATTAACCTGCAGTGAGTTATTCACAATTTTCAATTAACAAATAACGTTTTATATGTAAGATGGCGAAATGAAGAGCAAAATTATTATTATTATTTGTGCCCTGGTCCTATAAGAGCTCTTTGTCACTTCCCATGAGCCGGGTTGTGACAAAAACTCACATCCATTCTAAGGTTTAATAAATGTATCTTATAGTGTGTGTGAGGCAGGCTTACAATGATGTAAAAAAACAACATTTGACAGTGCACTGACCCTGGTGCTAGAGGGGGTACACAGCAAGAGGTTGAATGTTTGAAGGGGTACAGGACTATAAAAGGTTTGGGAACCACTGGCCTATAGCCCTCAAACTCAACTCTGGACCTCAAAGACCTCAAAGTTTCATTGTTCCCCTCTAATCAGGGACAGAATTAGACCTGGGACAGCAGGTGTATGCAATTAATGATCAGGTAAAACAGAAGACCAGCAGGCTCCGGACCTCGTAGGGTAAGAGTTGAGTACCCCTGGTCGAGAGTGACTTACGCTGGGGGGAATGTCAATAGTCTACAGTAAGTCTCTCCAACCCTGTTTCTAGGGAGCTACCATCCTGTAGGTTTTCGCACCAAACCTGATTGTAATAATTAGCTAGTTAATAAGCTGAACCAGGTTAGTTACAACTGGTGTTGGAGTGAAGGGTAGCTCTCCAGGAACAGGGTTGGGAGAGCCCTGGTCTAGAGTTACTTACCCTGGGGGCATCTCAATAGTCTATAGCAGGGGTATTCAACTCTTACCCTATGAGGTCCGGAGCCTGCTGGTTTTCTGTTCTACCTGATAATTAACTTCACCCACCTGGTGTCCCAGGTCTAAATCAGTCCCTGATTAGATGGGAATGATGAAAAAACACAGTGGAACTGGTTGAGTTTGAGGGTTCTAAAGGGACTTCCTCTCCTTCACCACAGCTTGTTTAAAGGTCAGTGCAGATGAAGGGAACGAGCAGGGAAGCGGAAGCCATTAGAATATTGAGGCGGCTCTAGACACCTGTTGATCTAGCCATACTGTCTATGAATCGTAGTGAGGTTTTGGCTGTAAATTATTTAGTAGGCAGGCAAGCCGCCACTTGGGGGATGGGTAGAGGGGAGAAGTTGTCACATTGAGTGTAACCTACACTTTAGCTGAAATCTGTCCCAAGCTTGTTCCAATTACATTTATTACATTAAAAAAACGATTTCATCTTCTCTCAGCTCTTCATAATTGCTGCACTGAACTTTTTAACCTGGGGGAAGTACTGAAAAATATTAAAACCAATTAACTGATTTGGTCATGTGAAAGTGGCTTTGGTTAGAACACGTTTGACTCAACAGAATTTTTTTCCATCAATCCCCAACTTCCCGATTACAATATTGAACAGAATGTTTTTCTCAGAGTCAAGAAGTTGTCCTGCTCTGTTACTCTGAACTTTATGCCCATTTGCAGTTCATTATTTTACACATTTAAACAGACAGCCCAATTCTGATATTTTTTCCGTTTTTTTTTTTACCAATCAGATCAGCGCTGAAAAAGATGTGAAAAGATCTGATGTGATTGGTCTAAAGATCCATTAGTGGAAAAAATATCAGAATTGTGCTGCCTGTGTAAATGCAGCCATATTGACACACTACGCATCCCTAACACGTTATTTTATTGAAGAAGTAAAGAATAATCAACAATGCTCAGTACAGTTGTATGAAAATATACCACAACTCGGCCATGTAGCAGATAACCAATCACTTTAACAGCAGCATTTAGGCCTATTTTGGATCAATGGTGCCCTTTGCAGGTGATTAGTTCTACTAATATCCTTCCTTCTCCAGATAAGAAGGGCGAGCTAGACTTCTCCACCTTCCTGACCATGATGCATCGGCAGATCCAGCAGGAGGACCCCAAGGCGGAGATCCTGGAGGCCATGAGGATGACGGACAAGCAGAAGAAGGGCTACATCCTGGCCTCAGAGCTCCGGGCCAAGCTCACCAAGCTGGGAGAGAAGCTAACTGATAAAGAAGGTAGCCTACAATGTGTTTCTATCACTAGGGGTTTTAGCTGACATGGATTAAGACCAGACTAGATATAATGCCTATGGAGCCTCTATTGAAAATGCTGTATAATGCAGGAGCAGTAGGTAGGCTGAATCTGACTCTGGGAAACTGGCCCTGAAAGTGCAGCTCAACAGTCTCAATTCGCTCCTTCTTACAATCTCTTATACATCATCTGCACTGGTCTGAACACATGGTAGAGGTACATAAAATAAAAAGTGAAATATAACTGGTAGAACTTTACCTGGTATTAGTTTATCAGTTCAGCTCTTTTAACCCTTAACACTTGTACCCGTATATGGGTTGAAAATGGCAGATTTGGACAGTGATAAACACCAAGATTGGATCTCAGTGTCTGTACAGTAACATGCTATACATGACGTCAGAGCTCAGGCTCTGTGCTTCACAGCTCTGTCTGGGTTTTGACTGACAAGCGATCTGAACTTGAGCACTGCAGCGACAACAAGTTGCCCCCATCCCTCCAGCGAATTGGGCAACTTGTTAAAATGTTTTGTCTGCGTGAGGGAAACGTTGATCCCTCCAGGGAATTGGGCAACTTGTTAAAATGTTTTGTCTGCGTGAGGGAAACGTTGATCCCTCCAGGGAATTGGGCAACTTGTTAAAATGTTTTGTCTGCGTGAGGGAAACGTTGATCCCTCCAGGGAATTGGGCAACTTGTTAAAATGTTTTGTCTGCGTGAGGGAAACGTTGTAAATGAAGAGGACTCCATGTATTGTGAAAGAGGAAACGTTGAGGATTATAATAAATACTGCGTTGATGTCATACAAGCTTAACACCCGTGAGTCCAAATGTGCACTTCACATTTCCATGTCATAGATCTAATTTCATATACAGCGTTTATGATCACCATGTTTGATGTATAGTTACAAGAAGACATGGCGTCATACCCTGGTTTATTTTGAACAGAATGAGTCTGTCTACAGTGAAGAACATTTGCCTTGGCACACGCACCTGAATGCACTCATGATGCCTTTCTATAGACTGGTTGGGTGTTTAGCAACAACCGCGCAACTATGGGGTTGGCTTAGATTGTTGAAATGTTAAATATATTTGTATTTATTGAAAACACAAATCAATTTGCACAATGAGCACTTGTCTCTCAAATACATTGTTACAGTTGTTGGTTAGCTATCTAGCAAATGTTTGCCATATTAGCAGAGACACGACATCTGTCCAAACACCTCAAAACAAGACATGTTATCAAGAAGAAAATAAAACTACAATTCCTCTCATGGCAGCTTCTTGTCATTGTTGGTAGCTACTGGCCATCCAGAATCACAACATGACTTCTACCCCATTGAATCACGTGACGTTGTCAGATAACCAGTCTATGCACACCAAATTTACGATATGTTTCCCTAAATTGCATTTTGAAATCATAGCACTTTCATATCATATTGTATTACTTAGCTAGTCATGTTGGCAATAGAACAAGCTTTCAAACGATTCCCATCTGACCCAGATTGCGATTTTATAATGGACCGTTCTTGGATTGCTTAAACAACAACAGTAATTGTGTGATTGCAGGGTTGTGTTCCAAACAAAATAACTACACGTGTCCTCGCTCTAATTCCTCAACAGCACAGCTAGGAGCTCAAAAAAGCACCTTACAGTTGAAGCCTTTTTTTTTTTGTCATAAAAGTGCATTGACATTTCTTAGGAAATGTGCACACTTTGGAGAGGTGTGTGGCCACTAAGACACCAATTACACCTCTCTCTCAAACCTCTTATTGTTCTGTCTTATGTTGCAACTACAACACATTTTACAGGAATATTATATTTCTGAATGTATCCAGAGTATTTTCACATTTTGTGATGAACAAATGGGGCAAAAAAGTACATAATGTAAAATGCACATAAAATCAAGTGCTTGTATTCAGTCTTGTCAGGTAAACTGTTGTACTCACCTCTTGGTCTAATTATCTCTAAACTGTTCCCTTTCAATTTCTACCATGCTTATGCTTTTCATATTTCTTCTGTAAGAAACATGTCAAGGTAGCCCTAACCAGTTCCAGGCTGTGTCACAGGCGGATGTGACCGGGAGCCCCATGTTGCGGCGCACAATTGGCCCAGCATCGTCCGGGTTAGGGGATAGTTTGGCCGGAGGGGGATTTCCTTGTCTCATTGTGCTCTAGCGGCTCCTTGTGGCGGGCCGGGCTCTGACACATTGGTGCGACTGGCTTCCGGGTTAAGCAAGCAGTGTGTCAAGAAGCAGCGCGGCTTGGCAGGTCATGTTTCGGAGGACGCATGGCTCTCGACCTTCGCCTGTCCCGAGTCCGTTGGGGGAGTTGCAGCGATGAGACAAGTTCGTGACTACCAATTGGATATCACGAAATTGTGGAGAAAAAGGGGGTATCTTTTTTTAATTTTTTTTATTATGTGGCCCTATCCATAGGCCAATTCACAGGAGTGTAAAGGCTTAAATAGGTGCAGAAACAAGGCCACTTTAGACTGTTGTGATGCACCAAGTGGCTCCAAGAGACCCTATGGAAATACACATGCAGATGGGAGCTTCCCCACTGGGCACACACTGGTTGAATCAACGTTATTTCCACCTCATTTCAATGAAATTGAGTTGATGTCTGTCCCAGTGGGTCAAGTCATCCTCATTCTGCAGGCTCTAGTTTTGTCTAATCTTGATTATTGTCCAGTCATGTGGTCCAGTGTTGCAAGGAAAGACCTAGCTAAGCTGCAGCTGGCCCAGAACAGAGCGGCACGTTTTGCTCTTCATTGTAATCAGAGGGCTGATATAAATACTATGTAGTCTCTCTTGGCTAAGAGTTGAGAGACTGACTGCATCACTTCTTTTTATAAGGAACATTCATGTGTTGAAAATCCCAAATTGTTTGCATAGTCAACTTACACACAGCTCTGACACACACACTTATCCCACCAGACATGCCACCAGGGGTCTTTTCACAGTCCCCAAATCCAGAACAAATTCAAGAAAGCGTACAATATTATATAGAGCCCTTATTGCATGGAACTTCCTTCCATCTCAGATTGCTCAAATAAACAGCAAACCTGGTTTCAAAAAACAGATAAATAAACACCTCACGGCACAACGCCTCTCTCCTATTTGACCTAGATAGTTTGTGTGTATGTATTGATATGTAGGCTTCATTCATATGTCGGCTACGTGTGCCTTTTAAAAGAAATGTATGTAGTTCTCTGCTTGAGCTGATGATGAATGATGTTCTGTAGTATGTCATTCTGTATTATGTTTCATGTTTTGTGTGGACCCCAGGAAGAGTAGCTGCTGCTTTTGCAACAGCTAATGGGGATCCTACTAAAATACCAAATGTGTCAACACATGCATGAACTGATTCTTGTGTAAATTTGCAAATGATAAAACACATAATTTGAATGGAGTTAATTTTTAAAAGTTTCTACCTGCTAACATACTTGTTGTTGGTCCCAGATCAGCGAATTAACATGAAGTTATTTCCCCTCTAAACTTTGCAGTGGACGAGCTATTCAGAGAAGCCAACGTGAAGTCTAATGGCAAGGTGCACTATGAGGAGTTCACCAGGATGGTGACACTACCATCAGTGGATTACTGAGGGACAGGACAGGAGGAGATGATGTCCTTTATGACAGGGAAGCATGGTCATGGAAGGGACCTGGTTATGCATGCACTGAGCATTACCCAACCACCTCCATGCACTGAGCATTACCCAACCACCTCCATGCACTGAGCATTACCCAACCACCTCCATGCACTGAGCATTACCCAACCACCTCCATGCACTGAGCATTACCCAACCACCTCCATGCACTGAGCATTACCCAACCACCTCTATGCACTGAGCATTATCCAACCACCTCCATGCTCTTAATTTATTGATCATCTAGGTTTGTGTCTATTGTACTCTACTTTCATTTATTCAAGTGCATTTGATGAATTAAATGGATGTCTTTTGGGGGGGGGGTTATTTGAGTAGCTGCTGCATGTGCAATATGTAATGGACATTAAAATCAACTAAACTCCCTTTTGATTTTGAGTTTTTAACTGTTTGTTGAATTTGTGTTCTAGGTGTATCATTTTATAAATGTAGTTTACATGATGCAGTCGTTCGAGCTCTTTCAGCCATACCATTCAACTAAAACGTTGTTTGTTCCTCCCACAATATTCTTTACAATAACAATTTAGGTCAATATCTACATGTCATAATAACCAAATTATTCAACGTCATTAGTAGGAATATATATATATTTTTTAAATACTAGATATGTAGGAAGGACCGAATTCTTTGCACACACGCTGGGCATTTTGTCAAGACGGCAACTGGAGCCTGCAATTCCAGATTAATTTTCTGTGCACACACCATGCATTTTGGGCGTAAATTACGCATGTCAAAGGAATTCTCTGCCTAATGTATTGTCAGTGAGCATATATTATTTTTCCAAGAATGTAATGCCATTTAATTTAGTCATCCAATAGAGCTAATCCATTATTAAGGAGTGCAGGGAGAATATGTGGAGAATATACATGGAACTGACTAAATGAAGGAAACACTTGAGTAAATGAGGGATACCAAAGTATATTGAAAGCGGGTGCTTCCACACGTGTGGTTCCTGAGCAATTAAAACATCCCATCATGCTTAGGGTCACGTATAAAATTGCCCAGTTGTCTGTTATTTTGGCTACCGTGGCTAGAAGAGACCTATCTCTGTGACTTTGAAAGAGGGATCTCAAAGGAACATAGCATGTTTAGAGAGTGTGTGTGTGTCACCAGATCTCAACCCAATTGAACACTAATGGGAGATTCTGGAGCGATGCCTGAGACGGCGTTTTCCACCACCATCAACAAAACACCAATATGGAATTTCTCGTGGAAGAATGGCGTTGGATCCCTCCAATAGAGTTCCAGACTCTACTGGTAGACTGGTTGGTTGCCCAATGTGGCACGTGGTTGCGCAATGCCCTATTTAACCACTTGTTGGTGTTTCCTTTATCTTGGCAGTTACCTGTACATGTCTACTTCATTTCATCATGACCCAGCACCCAGCGTTTCCCAAACTTGTTCCTGGGGGACTCCAAGGAATGCACATTTTGGTTTTTGCCCTAGCACTACACAGCTGATTCAAATAACCATAGCTTGATGATGAGTTGACTATTTGAATCTGTTGTGCTAGGGCAAAAACCTAAATGTTGTCCCGAGGACCGAGTTTGGGAAACGCTTCACCACACCTACCAAACGTAATAGTTTTATTTTGATTTAACCAGGTAAGACCCATTGAGGTTAGAAACCTCTTGCCAGGGCGACCTGGCAAAACAGGGAAATAGCAGCGTGTACATAACACAAAAAAATATACAAAATACAAAAAGAAAAAAATACAAAATACATAAAAAAATATTAAACTGCAGCTATCAAAAACATTGTCTTAAAAACCGGGAAGGACACTTAACTCCCCAAACTTGAATATCTTTTGAAGCATGTTCCAGGATGAAGGGGAATTCTGGGAAAAAATTATTGTTTCCCCATATCAGTTCTAGACTTAGGAACAGACGTGGATGGAAGCGACTGTGAACGAAGACTGTATTGAGTGACTGATCTGGTCATTAAGGAACAGAGATACAAAAGGGGCTGCCTTATCAATGCTATCTATTTACACAAAAGTGTACCAGTGTGTTTGCACCATGGAGAGAGAGGTGCATTGCACCAGGGCATACACATCACAGTGATGGGTGAGAGAAGTACCTGGTGTTGGGGATACATCTTAAAGTACCATGATACACTGTGTCCAGAGTTACGGGACCTGCTAAGGCCTGCATACAGGCACTATAACCCAGCACCGATAACAACGTGCTTTGAACAAGATCCTTTCTGACTAACGTTGTAAAACAAGTTTTGTTCATTAAATAATAAACCCAATTTCAACTTCAGTTTCATGGTGAAGTTATCAATGTGCTGTTTAAAATTCAGCTTTTCTTCTAACTAATTCCCAAGATAATTAAAGGAGGTGACCTTATCAGTTTGCTGACTTTTTAGAGTTCAAATCTGTGACTCCATGTGTCTACTTTCAAAGAGAAAACCATAAATGTAGCTTTCCTTGCATTAAGCACAAGTTTCAATTCGAACAGCATCAAAAGCCAACTGTAAATCCTGAAAAGCCTTCAAGATGTACTAGAATAAATAATTGTGTCATCAGCATACAGTCTTCGCTGTATCATTTATATACATTGTAAAAAGGATCAGACCTAAAATTGAGCCCTGGGGAAATGCTTTCATGAGCCTTTGAAACTCAGATGTCATACCCTCTGTGCTACACATTGGATTCTGTCAGAAAGGTCGTTTTGGAACCAATCCAATGCATCAACACTTAAACCAACCTTTTTTGGCAGGGAATGGTCAACAAAGGCCTTTGATAAGTCAATAAAAAGTTAAACACAGTGATGTTTCTTGTCCTGAGCATCTAGAATATCACCTACAACCTTAGTTACTGCAGTAATTGTACTATGCTTGGCTCTAAAACCCGACTGGAATTGAGATCAAATGAGTTATTATACAGAAAGTCTTTCAATTGTGAGTTCAACCAGGTTTTCCAAAGGTGTTTCCAGTGCAGACAGTTTACAAACTGGACTATAGTTATCCAATTGACCTGTACAACACATTGCCTGAATACATCAATCGACCAAGATGTAAAAGGGTGACGTAAGCTGCTTTCCAGACTTTTGTAATCGTGTCACTCGCCAATGAAAGATGCGTGAGAGGGACAGCAAAGATCTCTGCACCAATTTTGGGAAAATAAGGGTTAAATTGGTCCGGGCCGGCCTCTTTCTTAATAGTAATAGATTTGAGTGTCATTACTATTTCTGAAAGTGTAATCTCGGTAAAATTAAGTAGATAACCTTAGGCCGGCTTCCGGAGTTGTCAACCTTCTCAAACTCTCTATATGAACGAAGAAAATACACATACAAATATGCTTATCTTTATTTATAATGTACTGTCTACTTGCAATCCATTATATCGTCGCAGTTACAGCACAGCGGTGCGGCCTTGCGCATTAAGTAATCTCCAATAACGCATTGAATATCTTCTATAATTTCTCGACATCTAATGAGTGTTAGTAATTGGTATCTAGCGTTTTCGAATGTTGCAAATTGACCCACACAACATATTGTCTGAATATATCAATCAACCAAGTTGCTTAATTTATATGCGCTTTATTTCACATACATTGCAATGACCCTTTTACATTCAGCCATAGATTCAGATACCACAACAGAAGCACTGATAACATATTAATATGATCACATTTATTTCGATTTTGATGTACCAAAAATGTGTGCATTGGCTCTGACCGGCAATGTGTGAGCTTGAATGGACGACAGAAGAAACATCTCAACATTCCAACAAAGAGTATAATATCCACAGGGAATATTGACTTCGGTGCACTCTAAATTTGTGACTCTCTGATCTTACAATCAACATGTAATCATTGCGCGTAAAGTTACCAAGTACATGTCCTACCCATCCGAGTGCGTGCCAGGGACGCACCACATTTCTGTAAATACTGCTTTTCACTCCGTTGGCCTACTCTGCGCAATTGGTGCCCCGTGGGTAATGACAACATTGGGAACTCAAGAACTCTGTCATTTATAGTTCCCAAATGCATGCGTAATTGATTACAGCAAGTCGTTTCATAGAGTAAGTGCATTATGTCTGGTGGATGCACTGTGAATCTTCAGGTGCCATTCCGGGTAGACCCGGTATTGCGGGAAGATCCGGTCTGTCAATAAAGGATAGTCGACATTGTGTGGTGTCTAGAAGATTCAACGGAATAACCCCTTGGTTGTCGTCGTGTGTTACACGTGTGTTGCACGTCCCCGTAAACGTACGTATTGTACAGGCTTTGGAGATGGCTGGTGAGGAAATTCTCCAAAACAAATCCTTCAGCATCTTTCTGAATTCTCGTCGCATGAGACAATACAGAACTGGGTTCAAGCAGCTATTGGCATGTGCGAGGCACACAGTCACCGGGAATACATAGGTGTGGACCAAATAGTAAGATTTATCCCAATTGACTGCGTTAAATTTTACCAATACACCCCAGAATGTGATGGCGTGATTTGGCATCCAGCAAAGAAAGAAGGAGAGGACGACGATGGTGACAGATTTGGTCACCCTCGACCTCCTTTTGGGGTGGTTGTTGTTCATGCTCCTCAGACGAATAAACCGTAAGAGCATCAGATAGCAGACGGACACTATCAGCATGGGTATGACGAACGCTATGATAATTTTTTGGAGATGATATAGCGCGAGCCAGTCATGTCCCTCAGGGAACCTGATGAGGCAGAGCTTCTCCCCAGCCACTACTGTCACTGAGGAGAAAATGGTAGTGGGTGCTGTGGCAATGGTTGCGGAGACCCACAGCACCGCGCACACCAATTTCACCGAACACGACCTCTGTCTCGACCGGTTCTTCAGAGCCGAGGCGACAGACCAGTATCTGGTCACACTCATAGCAGTCAGAAAGAACACGCTAGCGTACATGTTCATAACTGTTACGGAAAGGATGATTTTACACATGGCGTCTCCAAACGGCCAGCTGAAGTCCAGTGCGGTGTCCACTGCCCAGAACGGCAGAGTCAACACAAACTGGAAGTCCGTCACTGCCAAGTTGATGATGAAAAAGTTAATACTCGATTTCTTCCGGCCCTGTCTTAACCTCATTAGGAAAAAGACTAACAAGTTCCCAATTAACCCTACCGCGCACACAATGGAGTAAACAACCGAGATGATTATCCTTAGAATCGGGGTGCCGTCCGCGGTCACGTCAATATCCTCCAGACTGCCGAATTTGTCATCATCCATCAAAGTCCTGTTCAACGCCAAAATCCCGCTGTGGTTGAGTAGCTCGCCCATCCTCACAGATAAGAATGCAACACCGGTGCTGCTACTAGCATCAGGGCGCTTCTCGATGGCCTATCAAACACAGAATAGTCCTCGTGCTCCATACAACTGAGTGCTTATTTTAGCTGTTCATTTTATGTAATTGAAGCTTGTATGATAAAAGTTATCGTGTCTACAGTCCTTTATAACACCGCAATCAATGTGAAACTTTGCATCTTGACTGGAGTCTTATACAGGTGCGTAGTCGTGCGCGTTCACAGCGCCTGCCCTTGCATCGCGTGGATTGGTCGATTGAGACATGATGGACCTTTCTCTGATGGACCTTTGTGAATAAACTGCTGATAGGTCTCGACAAAAATATGAATTTTTAGATACCAAAGTAAAATAAGCTACACTGTATGTATAGAAGAATGTGGACACCCTTTCAAATTAGTGGGTCCAGCTATTTCAGCCATACCCTTTGCTGACAGGTGTATATAATTGAGCACAATCTCTATAGACAAACATTGGCAGTAGAATGGCCTTACTGAAGAGCTCAGTGAATTTCAATGTGGATGCCACCTTTCCAACAAGTCAGTTCGTCAAATTTGGAAATGTCTAGGAGCATTAACGGCTCAGCTGGGAAGTGGTAGGCCACACAAGCTCACAGAACAGCACCGCAGAATGCTGTAAAAATCGTCTAGCCTTGGTTGCAACACTCAATACCGAGTTCCAAACTGCCTCTGGAAGCAACATCAGCACAAGAACTGGAGCTTCATGAAATGGGTTTCCATGGCAGAGCAGCCACACACAAGCCTAAAATCACCATGCGCAATGCCAAGTGTCAGCTGGAGTGGTATAAAGCTCACCGCCATTGGACTCTGGAGCAGTGGAAACGTTCTCTGGAGTGATGAATCATGCTTCACCATCTGGCAGTCGGACAGACTAATCTGGGTTTGGCGGATGCGAGGAGAATGCTACCTGTCCCAATGCATAGTGCCAACTGTAAAGTCTGGTGGAAGAGGAATAATGGTCTGGGGCTGTTTTTCATGGTTCAGGCTAGGCCTCTTAGATCCAGTGAAGGGAAATCTTAATGCTACAGAAAACAGTGACATTCTAGACAATTCTGTTCTTCCAACTTTGTGGCAACAGTTTGGGAAAGGCCCTTTCCTGTTCCAGCATGACAATACCCCCATGCACAAAGCGAGGTCCATACAGAAATGGTTTGTTGATCAAGGTGGAAGAACTTGACTGACCTGCACAGAGCCCTGACCTTAACCACATTTGGGATGAATTGGACCACTGACTATGAGGCATCTCTAGTCACCCAACATCAGTGCCCAACCTCACTAATGCTCTTTTGGCTGAATGGAAGCAAGTCCCTGCAGCAATGTTCCAACATCTTGTGGAAAGCCTTCCCAGAAGAGTGGAGGCTGTTATAGCAGCAAAGGGGGGGACCAACTCCATGATTTTGGAATTAGATGTTTGATGAGCAGGAGTCATTTATATATCTTTTTTACCCCTTTTTCTCCCCAATTGGTAGTTACAGTCTTCTCCCACCACTGCAACTCCCAGGGAAGACTCAACCCAGTCAAGCCGCACTGCTTCTTGACACAATGCCCGCTTGACCCGGAAGCCAGCAACAGCAATGTGTCGGAGGAAACACCGTACACCTGGCGACCGTGTCAGCGTGCTTGCGCCCGGCCCGCCACAGGAGTTGCGATGGGACAAGGCCATCCCGGCCGGCCAAACCTCCCCTGAGGCTGCGTCGTCCATGGGTCTCCCGGTCGCGGCGGGCTGCTGTTTTTATATGGAAAAAAGGTCCCTGACGTTTAACAAAATATAATGAATTATGGGAGAGTATTTACTTGACTACTCGCCAATACGTTATGTTTTGAATAGGACCAAAATAGTGTGGAAAAACAATGAAACAGTTGTTCCTCCCTTGTGCACGAAAGAATACCAAAAACTCCCCCTAGTCTCCCCCTAGTCTAGCCTACTCATATCGGTTTCCTTATTTTACTAAAGCTTTAACACGGCAGCACTAGCGGTTCTGTGGGGGGAGTGGGAGGGGGGGGGGGGCAGTGCCCCTGTGACAAGAATTTTGGACCCCCTTGTGGCCCACCTAAATGTGGAGTATGAAATAACTTTACATAACTAATTTTTGCTATCGTTCTTTTTTTACATCCGTTATTAAACAGAAAATACAAATAAATTGTTGAATGATTATGAACATGGTCTTTTGCCTGCTAATGCCTGCAATGCAGTGAAGAAAACGATATGACAACAATAACGTCTAATGTAACTGGCCCCTCTAACAGTACAACTGGCCCCAGCTTGGCCCCCCCAGTTGAAATGGTCTAGAACCGTCACTGCATGGCAGACATTACATTTGAAACGTATTTTTTTAAACGTATTTTTCCTTCTTCATTCTATGACATTTCCATGTTTATTCTCGACATTTTGTGCCAAACTGACCGTCCTCTTCCGCTAGAGGGGGCAACATGATGGCTCAACCAGCGGTAGATCAGTGAAGGATGCTATAGGGCACGTGTCAATCTTGTTCCACGGAGGACCCGTGTGTCTGCGGGTTTTTGTTCCTCCTTTGTTCTCGATTGATTAATTAAGGTCACGATTAGTAAGGAACTCCCCTCACCTGGTTGTCTAGGTCTTCCCTGTGGCTCAGTTGGTAGAGCATGGTGTTTGCAACGCCAGGGTTGTGGGTTCGATTCCTACGGGGGCCAGTACCAAAAAAAATTAAAATAAATAAATGCATGAAATGTATGCATTCACTACTGTAAGTCGCTCTGGATAACAGCGTCTGCTAAATGACTAAAATGTAATGAAAAAATGTCTTAAAGGAAAAACCAAGCATAGGCCCTAGGTGGATTGAGTTTGACACATCATTGCCATAGGGGGATGCCCACTGTTCTGAGCTCCAAGATGAAGGTATCATTTTCAAAGGAAACATAATGCAATTGATCAGTCGTGTTTATGGAGCTTGGGGCTCCTCACAGTGCATAATGCACACAGGTCCCGTTATGCATTGGTGCTCAGCGCAGTAACCACGCGAACAAGATTATACAGTAGACCAAAGTGTCGCTGTAGGCATATAATATACAAGCAATATTATTTAATGTGTTACAATCGTAATATTAGCCTTTATTGCGTGTCGGGAAGACTATTTGACATCCGGTTAAATGTGTCAATTCGACTTTCCTCAACTATCCAACTTTATTTACAATTGCACACCATACGTATTTTTATTTTAACAGGCAATCCAAATAATTGGATAAGAGCGTCTGCTAAATGACTTAAATGTAATGTAAATGTATGTAATAGTCTCCCCATCACCTAGCATCCCCTGGGCTACTACTGAAAGCATTCTATTCTCTCAAGTCCACCCACTAAACTGTATCGGAGAGGGAGGTTCTTAAACAAAGTTTGGCTTGTTAGGGAAAGTTCCTGACTGTCAGGGCTGTCGAAGGGGGCTTGATGGAAGAAAGAAGGGACAACGTCTTGTCAGCAAACAACACTTACAGTTTACAATTCTTGGAACGCAAAAGACGCGTGTGAAAATCACCGAGGAAGGATACAACGTCGTACAGAACTTAATTAAGTTTATATCGCCGGCGTCACGCTTTCTATGTCTAAAGTGCATGATTCTAACGGGGAAAGTGTTTGAAATGACAGTCGGTACAGTGAGGATAAAGCATAATAACATATTGTCTTAATTTACCTTCCAACAAGATGATTTACTTGCACTGCGGACTTGCACAAACTTTCTCTCCAATTTACTTTCTGGTTGCAGCGGGGATCTTGGCGATGTTTGACAACAGTAAAACATTTGGATTTGAACAAGAGACGGGTAAGCCAGCCTCTTAAAAATCAATGAATCATTCGTCTGACATATAACGTTACTTTTATTTTAAATAGTTTTATGCAATAGTTCAGCTATGCTGGTATTTTAAAATGTCAGTAACAAGGGGAACTCTGCAGACTATTGGCAACTGCTCAGCTCCACATAGCCTCAACTCACACACACATAGCCTAGCGATGTGACTGATCTCCGCAGCCTCAACTCACACACACATAGCCTAGCGATGTGACTGATCTCCGCAGCCTCAACTCACACACACATAGCCTAGCGATGTGACTGATCTCCGCAGCCTCAACTCACACACACATAGCCTAGCGATGTGACTGATCTCCGCAGCCTCAACTCACACACACATAGCCTAGCGATGTGACTGATCTCCTCATAGCCTCAACTCACACACACATAGCCTAGCGATGTGACTGATCTCCGCAGCCTCAACTCACACACACATAGCCTAGCGATGTGACTGATCTCCGCATCCTCAACTCACACACACATAGCCTAGCGATGTGACTGATCTCCACATAGCCTCAACTCACACACACATAGCCTAGCGATGTGACTGATCTCCGCAGCCTCAACTCACACACACATAGCCTAGCGATGTGACTGATCTCCGCATCCTCAACTCACACACACATAGCCTAGCGATGTGACTGATCTCCGCAGCCTCAACTCACACACACATAGCCTAGTGATGTGACTGATCTCCGCAGCCTCAACTCACACACACATAGCCTAGCGATGTGACTGATCTCCGCAGTCTCAACTCACACACACATAGCCTAGCGATGTGACTGATCTCCGCAGCCTCAACTCACACACACATAGCCTAGCGATGTGACTGATCTCCACATCCTCAACTCACACACACATAGCCTAGCGATGTGACTGATCTCCGCAGCCTCAACTCACACACACATAGCCTAGCGATGTGACTGATCTCCGCATCCTCAACTCACACACACATAGCCTAGCGATGTGACTGATCTCCGCAGCCTCAACTCACACACACATAGCCTAGCGATGTGACTGATCTCCGCAGCCTCAACTCACACACACACAGCCTAGTGATGTGACTGATCTCCGCAGCCTCAACTCACACACACATAGCCTAGCGATGTGACTGATCTCCGCAGCCTCAACTCACACACATAGCCTAGCGATGTGACTGATCTCCGCAGCCTCAACTCACACACACATAGCCTAGCGATGTGACTGATCTCCTCATAGCCTCAACTCACACACACATAGCCTAGCGATGTGACTGATCTCCGCATCCTCAACTCACACACACATAGCCTAGTGATGTGACTGATCTCCGCAGTCTCAACTCACACACACATAGCCTAGCGATGTGACTGATCTCCGCTGTCTCAACTCACACACACATAGCCTAGCGATGTGACTGATCTCCACATAGCCTCAACTCACACACACATAGCCTAGCGATGTGACTGATCTCCACATAGCCTCAACTCACACACACATAGCCTAGCGATGTGACTGATCTCCGCATCCTCAACTCACACACACATAGCCTAGCGATGTGACTGATCTCCGCAGCCTCAACTCACACACACATAGCCTAGCGATGTGACTGATCTCCGCAGTCTCAACTCACACACACATAGCCTAGCGATGTGACTGATCTCCGCATCCTCAACTCACACACACATAGCCTAGCGATGTGACTGATCTCCGCAGCCTCAACTCACACACACATAGCCTAGCGATGTGACTGATCTCCGCAGCCTCAACTCACACACACATAGCCTAGCGATGTGACTGATCTTCGCATCCTCAACTCACACACACATAGCCTAGCGATGTGACTGATCTCCGCAGCCTCAACTCACACACACATAGCCTAGTGATGTGACTGATCTCCGCAGTCTCAACTCACACACACATAGCCTAGCGATGTGACTGATCTCCGCTGTCTCAACTCACACACACATAGCCTAGCGATGTGACTGATCTCCACATAGCCTCAACTCACACACACATAGCCTAGCGATGTGACTGATCTCCACATAGCCTCAACTCACACACACATAGCCTAGCGATGTGACTGATCTCCGCATCCTCAACTCACACACACATAGCCTAGCGATGTGACTGATCTCCGCAGCCTCAACTCACACACACATAGCCTAGTGATGTGACTGATCTCCGCAGTCTCAACTCACACACACATAGCCTAGCGATGTGACTGATCTCCGCAGCCTCAACTCACACACACACATAGCCTAGCGATGTGACTGATCTCCGCATCCTCAACTCACACACACATAGCCTAGCGATGTGACTGATCTCCGCAGCCTCAACTCACACACACATAGCCTAGCGATGTGACTGATCTCCGCAGCCTCAACTCACACAGACATAGCCTAGCGATGTGACTGATATCCGCATCCTCAACTCACACACACATAGCCTAGCGATGTGACTGATCTCCGCAGCCTCAACTCACACACACATAGCCTAGCGATGTGACTGATCTCCGCAGCCTCAACTCACACACACATAGCCTAGCGATGTGACTGATCTCCGCAGCCTCAACTCACACACACATAGCCTAGCGATGTGACTGATCTCCGCAGCCTCAACTCACACACACATAGCCTAGCGATGTGACTGATCTCCGCAGCCTCAACTCACACACACATAGCCTAGCGATGTGACTGATCTTCGCATCCTCAACTCACACACACATAGCCTAGCGATGTGACTGATCTCCGCAGCCTCAACTCACACACACATAGCCTAGTGATGTGACTGATCTCCGCAGTCTCAACTCACACACACATAGCCTAGCGATGTGACTGATCTCCGCTGTCTCAACTCACACACACATAGCCTAGCGATGTGACTGATCTCCACATAGCCTCAACTCACACACACATAGCCTAGCGATGTGACTGATCTCCACATAGCCTCAACTCACACACACATAGCCTAGCGATGTGACTGATCTCCGCATCCTCAACTCACACACACATAGCCTAGCGATGTGACTGATCTCCGCAGCCTCAACTCACACACACATAGCCTAGTGATGTGACTGATCTCCGCAGTCTCAACTCACACACACATAGCCTAGCGATGTGACTGATCTCCGCAGCCTCAACTCACACACACACATAGCCTAGCGATGTGACTGATCTCCGCATCCTCAACTCACACACACATAGCCTAGCGATGTGACTGATCTCCGCAGCCTCAACTCACACACACATAGCCTAGCGATGTGACTGATCTCCGCAGCCTCAACTCACACAGACATAGCCTAGCGATGTGACTGATATCCGCATCCTCAACTCACACACACATAGCCTAGCGATGTGACTGATCTCCGCAGCCTCAACTCACACACACATAGCCTAGCGATGTGACTGATCTCCGCAGCCTCAACTCACACACACATAGCCTAGCGATGTGACTGATCTCCGCAGCCTCAACTCACACACACATAGCCTAGCGATGTGACTGATCTCCGCAGCCTCAACTCACACACACATAGCCTAGCGATGTGACTGATCTCCGCAGCCTCAACTCACACACACATAGCCTAGCGATGTGACTGATCTCCGCAGCCTCAACTCACACACACATAGCCTAGCGATGTGACTGATCTCCGCTGTCTCAACTCACACACACATAGCCTAGCGATGTGACTGATCTCCGCAGCCTCAACTCACACACACATAGCCTAGCGATGTGACTGATCTCCACATAGCCTCAACTCACACACACATAGCCTAGCGATGTGACTGATCTCCGCATCCTCAACTCACACACACATAGCCTAGCGATGTGACTGATCTCCGCAGCCTCAACTCACACACACATAGCCTAGCGATGTGACTGATCTCCGCAGCCTCAACTCACACACACATAGCCTAGCGATGTGACTGATCTCCACATAGCCTCAACTCACACACACATAGCCTAGCGATGTGACTGATCTCCGCAGCCTCAACTCACACACACATAGCCTAGCGATGTGACTGATCTCCGCAGCCTCAACTCACACACACATAGCCTAGCGATGTGACTGATCTCCGCAGCCTCAACTCACACACACATAGCCTAGCGATGTGACTGATATCCGCATCCTCAACTCACACACACATAGCCTAGCGATGTGACTGATCTCCGCAGCCTCAACTCACACACACATAGCCTAGCGATGTGACTGATCTCCGCAGCCTCAACTCACACACACATAGCCTAGCGATGTGACTGATCTCCGCAGCCTCAACTCACACACACATAGCCTAGCGATGTGACTGATCTCCGCAGCCTCAACTCACACACACATAGCCTAGCGATGTGACTGATCTCCGCAGCCTCAACTCACACACACATAGCCTAGCGATGTGACTGATCTCCGCTGTCTCAACTCACACACACATAGCCTAGCGATGTGACTGATCTCCGCAGTCTCAACTCACACACACATAGCCTAGCGATGTGACTGATCTCCGCAGCCTCAACTCACACACACATAGCCTAGCGATGTGACTGATGTCCGCAGCCTCAACTCACACACACATAGCCTAGCGATGTGACTGATCTCCGCAGCCTCAACTCACACACACATAGCCTAGCGATGTGACTGATCTCCGCAGCCTCAACTCACACACACATAGCCTAGCGATGTGACTGATCTCCGCAGCCTCAACTCACACACACATAGCCTAGCGATGTGACTGATCTCCGCAGCCTCAACTCACACACACATAGCCTAGCGATGTGACTGATCTCCGCAGCCTCAACTCACACACACATAGCCTAGCGATGTGACTGATCTCCGCAGCCTCAACTCACACACACATAGCCTAGCGATGTGACTGATCTCCGCTGTCTCAACTCACACACACATAGCCTAGCGATGTGACTGATCTCCGCAGCCTCAACTCACACACACATAGCCTAGCGATGTGACTGATCTCCGCAGCCTCAACTCACACACACATAGCCTAGCGATGTGACTGATCTCCGCAGCCTCAACTCACACACACATAGCCTAGCGATGTGACTGATCTCCGCAGCCTCAACTCACACACACATAGCCGAGCGATGTGACTGATCTCCGCAGTCTCAACTCACACACACATAGCCTAGCGATGTGACTGATCTCCGCAGCCTCAACTCACACACACATAGCCTAGCGATGTGACTGATCTCCGCAGGCTCAACTCACACACACATAGCCTAGCGATGTGACTGATCTCCGCAGCCTCAACTCACACACACATAGCCTAGCGATGTGACTGATCTCCGCAGTCTCAACTCACACACACATAGCCTAGCGATGTGACTGATCTCCACATAGCCTCAACTCACACACACATAGCCTAGCGATGTGACTGATCTCCGCAGTCTCAACTCACACACACATAGCCTAGCGATGTGACTGATCTCCACATAGCCTCAACTCACACACACATAGCCTAGCGATGTGACTGATCTCCGCATCCTCAACTCACACACACATAGCCTAGCGATGTGACTGATCTCCGCAGTCTCAACTCACACACACATAGCCTAGCGATGTGACTGATCTCCACATAGCCTCAACTCACACACACATAGCCTAGCGATGTGACTGATCTCCGCAGCCTCAACTCACACACACATAGCCTAGCGATGTGACTGATCTCCGCATCCTCAACTCACACACACATAGCCTAGCGATGTGACTGATCTCCGCAGCCTCAACTCACACACACATAGCCTAGCGATGTGACTGATCTCCGCAGCCTCAACTCACACACACATAGCCTAGTGATGTGACTGATCTCCGCATCCTCAACTCACACACACATAGCCTAGCGATGTGACTGATCTCCGCAGTCTCAACTCACACACACATAGCCTAGCGATGTGACTGATCTCCGCAGCCTTTACACAAACAGCCTAGTGATGTGACTGATCTATGCAAGCAGTTCACTTGGGAAATATTGACACTTATAAAGGGTATGTTTTCCCATTTTATGCATTGTATGAGGTGCCGAAATCCCATGAGCATATGACTCAAAACAGACGTGATGTTCCCAGGCTATACCTATTTCCAGCTTGTATGAGAACAGCTACAGTATTTCAGGGTTTTTTTCCCCACCAGAGAGATGCATCATTGAGCCGCCTCTAGTGCTTCAGGCCATGCTTAAAATTCTAGTAGCCTAGCTGTAGTTTAATACCCTAAACTTTACTTGGGTCATGCCTGAATATGTCATATAAATTTGCTCATGCTTACCTACTGTATCTGTACCTCACAGTGATAGTCACATTCATTCCACTAGTCAATTTAAACTGCCCTGCAAACAACATGAGTGAATGGCATCAGGATTAATTGTGTTCAGTTCTTTAAAGTATTTGCTCCCATTAGTCCAATAACTCATGCTGTGTTAGGATCAGTGGAGGCTGCTGAGGGGAGGACGGCTCATAATAATGGCTGGAACGGAGCGAATGGAATGGCATCAAACCATGTATTTGATGTATTTCATACCATTCCACCTATTCCAGTCATTACCACAAGCCGTCCTCCCCAATTAAGGTGCCACCAACCTCCTGTGTTTAGGATACTAGATACAGTAGTCAACCTAAAGTTGGCCTCTGAGCTGACATGTCTTGGTGTGAGATAAAAAGGGAGGGGGGTGATTTAAAAAAATAATACAAGTACTACACTTACTTTTGAACAATTATGCCAGTTGCCCATCTCTCTCTTTCTCTCCTCCCCTCTCTCTCTCTCCTTCATCCCTCTCCCCTTGGTCTCCCTGTGTTCTGTAGCAGTCTTAGTGAACAAGGGAAAGGCCTTCCTTAAGCAGTCTAGATACACCCTTGGGCTGTTTGACACTCTACCGTCCATACAAATCAACCTAAGTGGGTGCTCTGGGGAGCCAAGGCTAAGTGTAATCGGTTTGCGAGGCGATGGACTGACACAAGGGAGATAGCTTGGTACTGCAGCAGTGGCATTTGGGATGGCACTTGACACTACTGGTGGGCACTGTCCTCTATCAAAGGATTCAACAGTCTCAGGGTTGGCATAACACATTCCCTGTGAGAGCGACTCTTAACACCCCAATCGAAGAAAAAAACAATCACTACCCTTCACCTCGTATATACCTCCACCGCATCTCACCCATTCAAATCAGCTACCTGTTTACTCCTGTGAGACTGGTCTGACTTTTAAAGTGAAACCACTTCTGAATTACTCTTTGAATGTTAGCCAGAAATAAAGATGGCTTACGGATCTTTCTGTTAGGTCTGTGTTTTATAGAAAGGATTAGTGCTGTTTTTATTCTCCTCTCCTTTGTGATTAATACATTTGTCACTGTCATAGCTTTTCAGTTAAAGAGATGAAAGTCATGATGAACAATAGACATTCCTGAAGGTAGTAGTATAGAGAGAGATACACTAATATTGCCATGGACATTCAGTCAGACATGGAAAACCAGTGCTTTGATGAAGCCACTTTCACTATTCATTTACCGTAATAGTTAATTGTGATTTTATCCACAAATCCTGGAAAATGTGCTTGCCGCAAACGTTTAGCCTGAGTACTATGTAACAACGTCTACCTACACTGTGATTACACTGTGACTGCCGATGTAACTACTACCATGTGATTACACTGTGACTGCCGATGTAACTACTACCATGTGATTACACTGTGACTGCCTATGTAACTACTACCATGTGATTACACTGTGACTGCCTATGTAACTACTACCATGTGATTACACTGTGACTGCCTATGTAACTACTACCATGTGATTACACTGTGACTGCCTATGTAACTACTACCATGTGATTACACTGTGACTGCCTATGTAACTACTACCATGTGATTACACTGTGACTGCCTATGTAACTACTACCATGTGATTACACTGTGACTGCCTATGTAACTACTACCATGTGATTACACTGTGACTGCCTATGTAACTACTACCATGTGATTACACTGTGACTGCCTATGTAACTACTACCATGTGATTACACTGTGACTGCCTATGTAACTACTACCATGTGAATACATAGGTGTGATTTGAGACATGTGTGGTAAAGTGGGATCCTCTTTAATAAGCCCATTACAAATCATGGGAGACGGAACCGAGGTGAACTGTCCATCTTCTCATGTACTATTTAACATATCGTACATCATGGCTGACATGACCCTGGACTGGAGCACTAGTTTGGGACAGTGACGTAGGATCCGACATGACAGATCATGTGCAAGTGGTTTAATGGTCTCTGACACATTAGGCTAACATTAATGTCTTCGTGATGAACCTCTCTGACACCTTTCTCACCTCCATTTCCTATGGGCTGTCAGTTCCTGTTAGTATGCGAAGGGTTTGCTTCTGTTTCAACATCCCCACTAGCATACTACTTGTTCACCACTAGCATACTACTAGGGCACCACTGGCATACTACTAGGGCACATCTAGCATACTACTAGGGCACATCTAGCATACTACTAGTGCACATCTAGCATACTACTAGTGTATATTTAGCATACTGCTAGGGCACCACTAGCATACTACTAGTGTACATCTAGCATACTACTAGGGTACATCTAGCATACTACTAGTGCACATCTAGCATACTACTAGGGCACATCTAGCATACTACTAGGCTACATCTAGCATACTACTAGGGTACATTTAGCATACTACTAGTGCACATCTAGCATACTACTAGTGCACATCTAGCATACTACTAGTGCACATCTAGCATACTACTAGTGCACATCTAGCATACTACTAGTGCTCATCTAGCATACTACTAGGGTACATTTAGCATACTACTAGTGCACATCTAGCATACTACTAGGGTTCATTTAGCATACTACTAGTGCACATCTAGCATACTGCTAGTGCACGTCTAGCATACTGCTAGGGCACATCTAGCATACTACTAGGGCACATCTAGCATACTACTAGGGCACATCTAGCATACTACTAGGGCACATCTAGCATACTACTAGGGCACATCTAGCATACTACTAGGGCACCACTAGCATATGATTAAAGTGCTGTGAGGTGCATGTTGCTGTTAAAATTCATACCGTTCTTTGAACGGTGCTTGTGTGCGCGCGTGCGTTTCTGTCTGCGTGTAATTGAGGGCCTTAAGCCTCATCCACTCATTGAAGGTGGCACAGCGGGCCAGCACGCCGCCGATCACCGTGACGATACCCTCCCTGCCAGGATCCGGGTGTAGGCAGACATAGCGTAGGAGAGTACAGCAGACTGATCGACACTCCAGTCAGCCTCTATAGTAACCTGAAGCCCTAATTAGTTAAAGCCTGTTGTGAGACCTCATCCACGACTCCACATGACTATTGCCTGCCATTGGTGGATACTGGGTCACATGCTCATCCTCAAGTAAAAAAGACAGACATACTGTAGCCGTATCCAACCCCTGTTTAAATGATGGATAATGTATGTGTGGCTTGTGCAGATGGAACTGTTTACAGCTTGCCAAGTTTGTTTACAACCTCACAGTCAATTAGTAGATAGCATGTTTTTATTTTCTCTCCAAACCAGAGAGCTTTCTACAGGGGCTTCCGCAGTACGAGGTCGTTCACCCCTACCGAGTGGACGCCAAAGGTCACTTCCTGTCCAACTTTGTGTCCCACCGCGTCAGCCGGGTACAGCGGCGGGAAACCCAGGGGGAACCAGGAAACCCTACACGGGTGTTCTACCAGTTGCAGCACGGTGGCCACAATCTGCACTTCAACCTCACCCTCAACCCACACCTACTGGCTCCTGGCTTCCTGACTGAGAGGAGGTACGGTGGCCTGGAGGGGGCCAAAATACGCAGCCATGGCCCCTCGCTGTGTCACTTTATCGGGGACGTGTGGGACCGGGCGACTATGAAGGGGAGTGCGGCTATAAGCACTTGTGACGGCCTGGTGAGTGTGAGAGAGAGAGAGAGAGGGACCATCACTGATAACCTACTGAGACCGTCACTGATAACCTACTGAGACCGTCACTGCTAACCCACTGAGACCGTCACTGCTAACCTACTGAGACCGTCACTGCTAACCCACTGAGACCGTCACTGATAACCTACTGAGATATGTTTTTCCTTTCACATCCTAAAGGGTCATGCAAAACTTTTAACTTCTAGAACTTCTCTGTCCCTAGGGTAACAAGTCAAAGTAGAAACACAATTTACCAAAAACATAATGTTGATCGATGCCAATGACTGGTCCTAGCCCGTTTTTGTTTTCCGCTTTGTTTCTGTGCATGAGACTGGATGAAAGTGTTTGCTAAATGGCATATATTATTATCATTATACAAAATCAAAGAAGATTTATTACATTTTTAGGTGAAATTGAAAATGAGCATTCATTAGAGGTGTGTTTAATTCCTCTAGCTCTGACAAAAAGATGCTAATGCTTTGCAATAAGCAGTAAGTACTACTGTATAATGTCGTATGCCACACTGGCTTCAACATAGTTTCAATATTTAAACGCATGTCTGAACAGATGATGTTTAAGTATTTATTTGTATTTTTTTATAGTTGTCTCTGAAGTCATTACGTGCTGTTGGCCTCATTCCTGCTCTGTTAGTGTAGTTCTATTCTTAGATTGCACCATCCATGGAAAAACCACTGACTGGTTGGTGAAAGGACCTGTGAGCTGTGCTTGAGAGGATGTGTTTGATACATCACAAGTGTTAGAGCGCCTTTCATCTAAAATCAGGCTGGATGTCATCGATGACATGTGGGTGTGCAGAACATCATCATGCATCCATGAACAGATCAAGCGATGGAGCCCGTGTTGTGTTTATGCATGATCAATTTACATCTCATTGTCTTATCTATCCACTAGTGTAGGTCACTCAAACTGAATCATAAAGCATGTGTTCACTGTCACATCTGTGACAGCTGTCCACATGCCACCTCTCCTCTGTGACCGCTGTCCACATTCTACCTCTCCTCTGTGACCGCTGTCCACATGCTGCCTCTCCTCTGTGACCGCTGTCCACATTCTACCTCTCCTCTGTGACCGCTGTCCACATTCTACCTCTCCTCTGTGACTGCTGTCCACATTCTACCTCTCTTCTTTGTTCACTGTCACATCCCATCTATCCTCTGTGACTGCTGTCCATGTCCCATCTCTACTTTGTTATTGCTGTCCACGTCCCTTCTCTCCTCTGTCACGATGGGACGTGGTATAGCCATCTGTTGTTACCTTAGTTCACAGAAAAAAAGTCTTTACTTAAATGTTTCCAGCTGATCTTGCTGTAATAAATGTTTCACAATGCCAGAGTCACATTACACGCTTTAGGACATTTCTGATGAAAATGCAGTAGGAAACCACGAGCCCTATCCAACAATATCATACTGTTACATTATTACTGTATTCCTTTCTCCCTACAAGCCCTATCCAACAATATCATACTGTTACATTATTACTGTATTCCTTTCTCCCTACAAGCCCTATCCAACAATATCATACTGTTACATTACTGTATTCCTTTCTCCCTACAAGCCCTATCCAACAATATCATACTGTTACATTACTGTATTCCTTTCTCCCTTTCTAATAATATATCTCTCCATGTCTGCCTTTTTTCCATTTGTTATAGAAATTCAAACTTTTGCATGTGAACATAAAAATGTGTGATACTTCTAAGTTTAAGTGACTGTAAACACTTGTTTTCTCCACAATGAGGGACTTTCCTAAATATGGCCAATGGGGAAACTTTCTCAGAGTATCCTCTTAAATGTCCGTGTTCTTGAACAGTCAACTTCTAGTTGAATCCAATGTATATACAGTATATTGAATCTGTCCTTTTAAACTCTTTGAACCTGGAGGAGGGGGACTTACTGGACTGGACATGTTGTTTCTTTAAAATGATAGCAGTTGGATATATTGAGGAGAGATCGACGGGCTCCAGACCCACAGCGTATCATTTGGCACAACGCCACATCTCGCTCTAAGTTCCACAGCTACGGCTGAGCCAGAAACCCAGAGGCCAGAATGCTGGGTTGAAGACTGTCATAAATCTAAATCATTGTTGCGGAGCATTTGCGATTTAGCCATTACAGTTAGGACTCAATTTCAGTTGATGCGTTTTCTCTCATATGTCCTTGTTTTGCTCCCATAATCGCATGATAAATCCCAAGATAACTGGCGTTTATGTAATACTGTAACCTAATGGCACATTTTCATGAAGCTGATTACATTTATTTCTCTCTGAAGCAATTTTGACCCATCTCCCACCCAGTAGAATGTGCTAACTATATTCTTCCCATATCAAAGCAGTTGTGATCCCTTGTTCTCCCAGTAGAATGTGCTAACAGTGTTTTTCCCATATCAAAGCAGTTGTGATCCCTTGTTCTCCCAGTAGAATGTGCTAACAGTGTTCTTCCCATATCAAAGCAGTTGTGATCCCTTGTTCTCCAAGTAGAATGTGCTAACAGTGTTCTTCCCATATCAAAGCAGTTGTGATCCCTTGTTCTCCCAGTAGAATGTGCTAACAGTGTTCTTCCCATATCAAAGCAGCTGTGATCCCTTGTTCTCCCAGTAGAATGTGCTAACAGTGTTCTTCCCCTATCAAAGCAGTTGTGATCCCTTGTTCTCCCAGTAGAATGTGCTAACAGTGTTCTTCCCATATCAAAGCAGTTGTGATCCCTTGTTCTCCCAGTAGAATGTGCTAACAGTGTTCTTCCCATATCAAAGCAGCTGTGATCCCTTGTTCTCCCAGTAGAATGTGCTAACAGTGTTCTTCCCATATCAAAGCAGTTGTGATCCCTTGTTCTCCCAGTAGAATGTGCTAACAGTGTTCTTCCCATATCAAAGCAGTTGTGATCCCTTGTTCTCCCAGTAGAATGTGCTAACAGTGTTCTTCCCATATCAAAGCAGTTGTGATCCCTTGTTCTCCTAGTAGAATGTGTTTACTGTGTTATTCCCCTCTTTCTACCCAAATAATGTGCTTGCTTAGGACTGTACTTTTAGTATTAATAAAGCATTTCTAACCAACTTTCTCCCTGTACAATAACATCACTATATTTCTCATATATAATACATTTGGACCTCGTTTTCACCCCATAGAATGTCCTTGCTTAGGACTATTTAAAAACTAAATAATAATAAAGCAATTCTGACAGCCTTTCTCCCTGTACAATATGATCACTCTATTTTTCTCATAACAAAAGCTATACTGACCTCCCTCCCTCTGTAGACAGGGCTGTTCAAGCTGTCCCAGGAGGACTTCTTTATCCGGCCATTGGAGCGGTCTAGTGATGAGTCGACGGCACCACAAATCCACATTATCTACAAGCGCCACACCTCCCCCACCCAAAGCCAGTTAGTACAGCCCATCTCTGGAGACCATACCACCAACGGTACCTGTGGGGTCAAAGGTGAAGCCTCCCGTCGTGACCTGGCATCACACACTCCAATATAGAGGCCTTAGAGGATGGGGCTGTTCCAATACTTTAAAGATGCACCTTTCCTTCCCTTCCTTGAACTAATCACCAATCTCACAAGGTCGGATTGGACAAAACAAGGATCCCACTTCTGACAACAACTGATTTTACATGTCAGGTCCAACCTAACCCATCGAGATGGTGCCAGATCAGTCATGCTTCATGGAAGGGAGGATGCATTTTCTAAGTATTCAAACAGGGCCGATGCACTGAGAGATCCCTATCCCAACCTGGATCTATCACACAAACACATACACGTACAGTATACACACACACACACACACACACACACACACACACACACACACACACACACACACACACACTGAATACCACTCTCTAGAGGTGGAGGAAGACGGCCTAGGAACAGTTGGGCTGGTAATGGGGCCTGTTTGAAATACCAGGAGCCTTAATTAAGCCCTGAAACACATTGCAGGATGAAATATCCGAGAGGCAGTATTATGCAGGAGAGATATGTAAATATGCCATTAGGAATTCATTGCAGGCCCCGGGACTTGAACTATTTAGAAAATAACTCTTTCGAACTCACTTGAACGTGCACTTCACTGGAGTCTTGGTTGACTTCACCCACAGGGAATAGGTCAAGAGAATTGTTGGACTATTCTGCAGATGGCTGGGAATGGTAGAGAGAACCAGGAAAGATCATCTGGCTTACCAGGCATTTTAGGAGGGAAATAAAACCGCTTCCACCAGACTTTAAACTTCTGTCTCAAGCATGCATTAAATCCCCACTTCCTCTCTCACAGGGTTAAGCCTGCGTAATCACTTAAATTCCCTCAAGACATTTAGAAAAGACTAAAGTGGCTCTGTTGTCCTCTCTATAGAGGACGTTTCTTTATAGAGTACATGTTATGTTCAACACAATGCATCAGTGTGTACTGTATAGGGTTCTAACGCTGTTGCCACACAGCCGACTTTTCATACATATGATGTACAGTTTTGGATAAATACACTTTTGACTAATTGGTGTAACTGATCTGATCAAACACATAACATGTTTTACATAAACATCCCGTACGAATATATGGTGTAACGAAGTTCAAACCAATCAAGGATAACACAAAAAACGTCTGACTTATTCCATGGTATTTTTAAACACAATACTAAAGCTACAACTCTACACCACAATATTTGTCACGGCTCCGTCCTCAGATCCCGCTGCGGCGTTGGAGCGTGTGGAGAGGCAGCGGGAGCGCTGGGAGAGACGCCAGCGGAGGAAGAGGATACGCCAGCGTTCCATCAGCAGGGAGAAGTGGGTGGAAACGCTGGTGGTGGCCGATTCCAAGATGGTGGAGTACCACGGCACCAAGGGCGTGGAGAGCTACGTACTGGCTGTCATGAACATCGTAAGTGTCTGCTAGCTGTCTGGACTGGCTGTCATGAACATCGTAAGTGTCTGCTAGCTGTCTGGACTGACTGTCATGAACATCGTAAGTGTCTGCTAGCTGTCTGGACTGACTGTCATGAACATCGTAAGTGTCTGCTAGCCGTCTGGACTGACTGTCATGAACATCGTAAGTGTCTGCTAGCCGTCTGTACTGACTGTCATGAACATCGTCAGTGTCTGCTAGCTGTCTGGACTGACTGTCATGAACATCGTAAGTGTCTGCTAGCCGTCTGGACTGACTGTCATGAACATCGTAAGTGTCTGCTAGCTGTCTGGACTGACTGTCATGAACATCGTAAGTGTCTGCTAGCCGTCTGTACTGACTGTCATGAACATCGTAAGTGTCTGCTAGCCGTCTGGACTGACTGTCATGAACATCGTAAGTGTCTGCTAGCCGTCTGTACTGACTGTCATGAACATCGTAAGTGTCTGCTAGCTGTCTGGACTGACTGTTAAGAACATCGTAAGTGTCTGCTAGCCCTCTGTCTCACTGGGTTTTCTTTTGGTAGGGTGTCAGCAACACCAAAGTTGTGGGTTTGATTCCAACTATTACCAAATATGGGCTAGTATGCTGGGAGTCAGCTAGGAGTAGCCTTTGGTTGGCTGAAATGCCCTTTTTCTATTTCCAGTGCAAACTTCTTTGAAATATTTTATTTTTGCATTTTCCAATTAAGAACATCCAAAACAAAAGTGAAAATATGTTAGACAACAAAGGACAAAGTGACGGTAACAGACGAGCGTAATAAAAAATTTAAATTATATATACGGGCATACATAATACATAAAAAACATACATGATACATAAATCATAATAAAATAAATAAAAATAATAATAATGAGACATTGATTCATATGGTCACCTGCTGTAAGCTACATATTATACATTACGTGTGAAACATTATATAAGAATTATATAGAGATTCAATCAATGTGATGTGAGGGGAGATTCTCCATATAGTCAATAAACGGTTGCCAAATTCTGTAAAATGTCTTTAACTTATTCCTCAAGCAGTAAGTGATTTTCTCCAGTGGGATACAACTATTAACTTCCGATAGCCACATTGCAACTGGCAGGAGGGAATCCGATTTCCATTTCAAGGCAATACATTTCTTGGCAATCGCTAGCAATATTTCTGTTAGCTTTATAGTATGACTTTGCCTAAGATTGGTGTTAGTATAGTTACCCAGTAGGCAGACCTCCGGGTCTAAAGGGAATGCAACCCCGTGAATTGAGGATATGGTATCGCATACCCCCTGCCAGAAACCATGTAGTTTTGAACACTGCCAAGTGGAATGGAGGAATGTTCCTTCATCTGAGCCACATCTAAAACACAGGGAGGAGATGTCAGGGTTGAACTTGGGCAGTCTAGATGGTGTGATATAGAACTGATGGAGGAAATTAAACTGGATCAGTCTGTATCTGGAGTTCAATGTGGATGTAACACCATCCCTGAATAGGTCAGTCCATAGGCCCTCATCAAGATCAATACCCAGATCTTTTTCCCATCTAAGTCGGGGTTTATCTAGCTCAGGCAGTGTTAGTACTGACATTAGAGCATCGTAAACACGGGAAATGGTCTTGAGTAGTGGTTGGTCTGCATGGCAGAGTTGTTCAATAGGTGACATCTTAGGTAGGTTCCATTGTCCCTTGAGAGTCACCCTAATAAAGTCTCGTAGTTGTAGGTAGCTAAAGAAGTCCCTGTTAGACAAGTGGTATTTCTGTTTCAGCTGATCAAAAGACATAAGAACTCCCTCCTCATAACAGTGTTCCAGAAGTGTGATCCCCTTATCAGACCATGGTCTAAAGTTACTATTCTGGAAAAACATAGGGATCAATCTATTGTTCCATAAAGGGGTTTTAGGGGAGAGAAATCCCCCTCGTCCGAACAGCTCATGCAGTTTACACCATGCCAGGACAGAATGTATGATTAAAGGGTTGTCTGTCCTGGTTTTTATAGATTTTCTGTCCCATTTGTAAAACAATTCTGCCCCCGTGTCATCATTCATCTCAAGCTTTTCAATGTTCAACCATGAGGGGGAGGGACCATTGTCAAACCTCTGAGCCAGAAACCTAGACTGTGCAGCCCAGTTGTACATTCTAAAATTGGGGAGGTTTAAGCCCCCTTGACCGTAATCCAGGGTCAGTTTGTCCAGGCTAACCCTCGGGGTTTTGCCATGCCAGATAAACCGTCTGGTCAGCTTGTCGAGAGAGGAAAAGAATGCTGCGGGCACAGGGATAGGGAGAGATTGAAACAAATATAGAAATCTGGGCAGGATATTCATTTTAATCACATTGATTCTACCCAGTAGGGTGAGAGGCAAGTCCATCCACCTACACAGGTCACCCTCCACCTTTTGCAACAAGCCGGCCAGATTGAGTTTATAGAGGTTGTTCAGGTTACCATCCACCATTATGCCCAAATATGTGAAGCCCAGAGGCGACCATCGAAAAGGAAACTTGTGCTTGATGGTATGATGGTCAAAGACAGACAGCGGTAAGATTTCGCTTTTATCGAAGTTAACCTTATATCCAGAGAAAGAACTATAACACTGTAGTAGGATCTGTAAGTGAGAGAGGGAGTGTTCTGGGTTTGTTAGAAATAAGATAAGGTCGTCCGCAAAGAGTGATAGTTTATGGGTATGGGGGCCCACCTCAAAGCCATGTATGTCAAGGCACAATCTAATAGCCTCAGCCAACGGTTCAATGGCGAGGGCAAAGAGGTGGGGGCTAATTGGGCAACCTTGTCTGTTCCCTCAATAGAGAGGGAAAGAGGAGGAAGTAATCCCATTGGTAGCAATCCTAGCTTTAGGAGATTTGTAGAGTGATTTTATCAAATTTACAAACACGGTACCTAAACCAAACTTTTCCAAGACGCGAAAGAGGTATGGCCATTCAACCCTATCAAAGGCCTTTTCAGCGTCGAGGGAGACTGCGACACTAGGTATTTTGTTTTTGTTAGCAAGGTGAATTATATCAAAGAACCTTCTGAGATTATTGGAGGACAGTCTATTAATTATGAAGCCAGTCTGATCTGGGTTGACCAACAGGGGAAGACATGACTCCAGTCTCTTAGATATCATCTTGGTGACCAGTTTACAATCTGTGTTAAGGAGAGAGATTGGTCTATAGGAGGCGCACTTTAGCGGGTTTTTCCCTTTCTTGTGGATTACAGTAATCACTGCTTGAGAGAAAGACTCTGGAAAGCAGTTGTCTTCCCCAGCTTTTTTAAGTACCTCCATAAGGTAGGGGACCAACAGCTCCCTAAATTCTTTATAGAACTCTGGAGGGAAGCCATCCTCTCCAGGAGATTTATTAGAAGGTAAGGATTTAATGGCTTCCACCAATTCAGGAACAGAGAAGTTTTCACTCAGGCGCTCTCTGTCTTCCTCTGACAGGCATGGGAGGTTGAGAAAGGAGTCGATCTCCGACAGATCATCGCTTGATTGGGAAGTGTAGAGGTCTTCATAGTATTTCTTAAAGGTATTATTAATTTCGGTAGGGTCGAAAGATATCTCATTAGTAAGGGTTTCTATAGCATTAATTGTCCTCTTACTTTCCTCTGCTTTCAGTTGCCATGCCAGTACTTTGTGAGCTTTCTCTCCAAGCTCGTAATAACGCTGTTTTGATTTAGTGATGGCCCTCTCAGCTTGATATGTGTTCAGAATATTATATTTCAGTTTTTTATTTACCAAAAGCCTATATAGATCTTTAGTCGGGCCTCTTTGGTAGGTTTTCTCCAGCTCAGAGATTTCAGATTCAAGGACATTCAGTTCCACACCGTGTTTTCTCTTCAACCCTTTAGTATAGGAAATGATCTGTCCCCTCAGATAGGCTTTCAATGTGTCCCAAAGAATGAAACTGTCAGGAGCGGAGGGTTCGTTTGTCAAAGTAAAAATATTGATCTGCTCTTAGTTAAATGCACAAATTTCAGGTTGCTTTAGGAGTGTAGGATTTAGTCTTCATCTATATGCTCCATTTACCTTGTTAGGAATGGAGATTGATAATACCAGAGGAGAATGGTCGCTAAGCAATCTGGGGAGATACTCGATATCTAACACTCTATGAAACAGTTGGGTCGATAGTAAAAAGTTATCTATGCGTGTGTGTGTCTTGTGTGGGTGTGAATAAAAAGAGTAGTCCCTATCCTGTGGGTGCAACTGTCTCCAGATGTCTAGTAAATTAAGATCTTTCATGAATGACATGGTTAGCTTGGCGGCTTTGGTAAGAAGGGAGGGTTTATCAGAGGACCTATCAAGGACTGTATCTAAACAAAAATTTAGATCTCCTCCAACCAGTAACCATCCTGGTGGTGCTTGAGCGACCTGAAGGAAGACATTCTTTCTAAACATATGGTCATCGAAGTTAGGAGCATAAATATTCAACAGGGTCCAAGACTCTGAAAACATATGCCCCTGCACCAAAACAAACCTGCCCGAGGGATCAGAGATGGTGTTGTTGACGCAGAAGGGGATGTGTCTACTTATCAAAATTGCAGTTCCTCTTGCTTTGGAGTTAAAAGAGGACGCAAAAACTTGTCCTACCCATTCCTTCTTCAATTTCTTGTGTTCGCTGGCTGTAAGATGTGTTTCTTGTAGAAACACAATGTCAGCCTTTAATTTCTTAAGGTATGTATAGACTTTTTTCCTTTTAATCGGGCTGTTAAGGCCTTTTACGTTGAATGTGACATATTTTAGTGGATTAAGCATAGGTTGGGTTTGAAATATGTAACCGAATGGAAATCTCTCATATGTAAATAGTCAGGAAATGTTTCAACTTTGGTTTGAACACAGAAGTGACCTATGTGTCTCTTTAGGAAGGAAACAACAATAAACATGGAAAAAAAGGGGAAAAAAATCCCACCCACCCCGATTGTCAGACTAAAACAACAATCCCAACAATCAAACATGAATACACTTGTAGAGATACGTTGCTGCTCGCTTTCCACCTTACTCTTACTAGCTAAACCTTGGCGTAAACTAAAACCTGCGAGCTCTCTAAATTGAAAACAAACGTTGTGAATAGACATTTATGGCTGAATAATTACTGCCCATGGTAAGGGCTGCTTGAGTCTCTTTTCGGGAGAGGAGAAACATAAATGGGGGGAAGCGGTGGGCCTAAACCCACTTATTGCTTCGCCCAGTGGATATTGACTAAACCAAAATATAGTCTCCTGTAAATGTAATAGAACTCACCCCGGGGAAAAACGGTTAGCTGAAAATGTACAAATCAATTATAGCGACCGGATAGCGGGGTAAACGGATCCGATATCAGCAGTTCAGTCCAGATAAGAGAAAACAAAGAGATTGGATCTTATACCCCCGAGAGACCGTTTTTCAGTCGCGGTTCGGTTCTTTGAGAAAAGTGAACACTTCTCCCGGTGTGTTGAAGATATGGCATCGGCCTTTGTACTGAACTTTCATCCGCGCAGGGTGGGTGAGGTAACCGGTGATGTTCTTCTCCTTCAGTGCTTTGGCTGCAGGTCTGAACTGCTTGCGACGTCTGGCGAGATCGGCACTCATATCCGGGAAAAGGCTGACCCTCTTGCCATCGATGGTGATGTCCCCTTTGGCTCTTGCGAGTTGCAGTATCTTCTCTCTGTCTTGGAAACGGAGGAACCTGACCAGAACGGCACGTGGGGGCTCCTCTGGCCGGGGTTTCGGCGCTGATGTTCTGTGGGCGCGTTCGATTTCCAGTGGCTTGGTGAAGTTGATTATGCCTAGGACATCCGGGATCCATTGAGTGAAGAAGCGGACCGGGTCACGGCCCTCGCTGTCCTCTTTCAATCCCACCACACGGGTATTACTGCGTCTGCTCTGGTTCTCCATCTGGTCTACTTTGTTTTTGAGGTAGGCATTATCCTTCTGCAGTTCTATCAGAACCTGGTCATGTCGAGCGACGGTGTCCTCAACTGTGCTAATGAGCATCTCGGCCTCAGTCGTTTTCAGAAGGAGATCATTCATGGAGGATTTCAGGTCGTCGATGGAAGAATGGAGTTCAGCCGATTTCTTGTCAATTTTCATAGAAAGACCTTTGTTACCATCCTGAATTTCCCGGAGGAGAGTAGCCAGCATGTCTTGCGAGGCTGCCGAGAGCAATAGTCTGGAACTGTCATCTGAGATATGAGGGCTAATGCTAAACTTGCTAGCTGTGGCGTTATCGTTGTCTTGGGATTCAACGACGTTTTGGTCGTCCTTCTTGCCTCTCGGTCGGAGGTCCATGGCTCTTTGGGAAGGTAAGTATTTGACAATTTATCAACCGATGTTAGAATATTGTTTCAACGTTGTTATTTAGGTAATAATAGGATACATTTGAAGAGCTCGGTTTGTCAACGTCTGTTCAGCTCCGTGGCATCACGTGTCCCGCGCCAGTGCAAACTTCTTGACCCTACTCTAAATCCGTCCCAGGGAACTAGGTGTCAAATAACTTGATTTACACATTAGCTTTTTTGCTTAGGTAGGCTGCAGCCTTGACAGTAATTATGTTGTCACTGTATGTAGGCGATGTTATGTAACATCCATGTCAACAACATCATCCAAAACATCCCATCTTGACTGGCTCAATACCTATGCTAGATGCTTCCATGTGTTCCACCCTCATCTCTGTTCTGGTAGTATTGTGACGACATGATTTTGATTTATCGCTCCTTCCCCATGTCCTGTAGCCCTCATCCCTCTCTTTTATCGCTCCTTCCCCATGTCCTGTAGCCCTCATCCCTCTCTTTTATCGCTCCTTCCCTATGTCCTGTAACCCTCATCCCTCTCTTTTATCGCTCCTTCCCCATGTCCTGTAGCCCTCATCCCTCTCTTTTATCACTCCTTCCCCATGACCTGTAACCCTCATCCCTCTCTTTTATCTCTCCTTCCCCATGTCCTGTAGCCCCATCCCTCTCTTTTATCACTCCTTCCCCATGTCCTGTAACCCTCATCCCACTTTTATCGCTCCTTCCCCATGTCCTGTAACCCTCATCCCACTTTTATCGCTCCTTCCCCATGTCCTGTAACCCTCATCCCACTTATCGCTCCTTCCCCATGTCCTGTAGCCCTCATCCCTCTCTTTTATCGCTCCTTCCCCATGTCCTGTAGCCCTCATCCCTCTCTTTTATCACTCCTTCCCCATGTCCTGTAGCCCTCATCCCACTTTTATCGCTCCTTCCCCATGTCCTGTAGCCCTCATCCCTCTCCTTTATCGCTCCTTCCCCATGTCCTGTAGCCCTCATCCCTCTCTTTTATCACTCCTTCCCCATGTCCTGTAACCCTCATCCCTCTTTTATCGCTCCTTCCCCATGTCCTGTAGCCCTCATCCCTCTTTTATCCCTCCTTCCCCATGTCCTGTAGCCCTCATCCCTCTCTTTTATCGCTCCTTCCCCATGTCCTGTAGCCCTCATCCCTCTCTTTTATCGCTCCTTCCCCATGACCTGTGACCCTCATCCCTCTCTTTTATCCTCCTTCCCCATGTCCTGTAGCCCTCATCCCTCTCTTTTATCACTCCTTCCCCATGACCTGTGACCCTCATCCCTCTCTTTTATCGCTCCTTCCCCATGTCCTGTAACCCTCATCGCTCTCTTTTATCGCTCCTTCCCCATGTCCTGTAACCCTCATCCCTCTCTTTTATCGCTCCTTCCCCATGTCCTGTAGCCCTCATCCCTCTCTTTTATCGCTCCTTCCCCATGTCCTGTAACCCTCATCCCTCTCTTTTATCACTCCTTCCCCATGTCCTGTAGCCCTCATCCCTCTCTTTTATCGCTCCTTCCCCATGTCCTGTAGCCCTCATCCCTCTCTTTTATCACTCCTTCCCCATGTCCTGTAGCCCTCATCCCACTTTTATCGCTCCTTCCCCATGTCCTGTAGCCCTCATCCCTCTCCTTTATCGCTCCTTCCCCATGTCCTGTAGCCCTCATCCCTCTCTTTTATCACTCCTTCCCCATGTCCTGTAACCCTCATCCCTCTCTTTTATCGCTCCTTCCCCATGTCCTGTAACCCTCATCCCTCTTTTATCGCTCCTTCCCCATGTCCTGTAGCCCTCATCCCTCTTTTATCCCTCCTTCCCCATGTCCTGTAGCCCTCATCCCTCTCTTTTATCGCTCCTTCCCCATGTCCTGTAGCCCTCATCCCTCTCTTTTATCGCTCCTTCCCCATGACCTGTAGCCCTCATCCCTCTCTTTTATCTCTCCTTCCCCATGTCCTGTAGCCCTCATCCCTCTCTTTTATCGCTCCTTCCCCATGTCATGTAGCCCTCATCCCTCTCTTTTATCGCTCCTTCCCCATGACCTGTGACCCTCATCCCTCTCTTTTATCGCTCCTTCCCCATGTCCTGTATCCCTCATCCCTCTTTTATCGCTCCTTCCCCATGTCCTGTGACCCTCATCCCTCTCTTTTATCGCTCCTTCCCCATGTCCTGTAGCCCTCATCCCTCTCTTTTATCGCTCCTTCCCCATGTCCTGTAGCCCTCATCCCTCTCTTTTATCCCTCCTTCCCCATGTCCTGTAACCCTCATCCCTCTTTTATCCTCCTTCCCCATGTCCTGTAACCCTCATCCCTCTTTTATCCTCCTTCCCCATGTCATGTAGCCCTCATCCCTCTCTTTTATCACTCCTTCCCCATGTCCTGTAACCCTCATCCCTCTCTTTTATCGCTCCTTCCCCATGTCCTGTAGCCCTCATCCCTCTCTTTTATCGCTCCTTCCCCATGTCCTGTAACCCTCATCCCTCTTTTATCGCTCCTTCCCCATGTCCTGTAGCCCTCATCCCTCTCTTTTATCGCTCCTTCCCCATGTCCTGTAGCCCTCATCCCTCTCTTTTATCGCTCCTTCCCCATGTCCTGTAGCCCTCATCCCTCTCTTTTATCCCTCCTTCCCCATGTCCTATAACCCTCATCCCTCTCTTTTATCACTCCTTCCCCATTTCCTGTGACCCTCATCCCTCTCTTTTATCGCTCCTTCCCCATGTCCTGTAACCCTCATCCCTCTCTTTTATCGCTCCTTCCCCGTGTCCTGTAGCCCTCATCCCACTTTTATCGCTCCTTCCCCATGTCCTGTAGCCCTCATCCCTCTCTTTTATCGCTCCTTCCCAATGTCCTGTAGCCCTCATCCCTCTCTTTTATCGCTCCTTCCCCGTGTCCTGTAGCCCTCATCCCACTTTTATCGCTCCTTCCCCGTGTCCTGTAGCCCTCATCCCTCTCTTTTATCGCTCCTTCCCCATGTCCTGTAGCCCTCATCCCTCTCTTTTATCGCTCCTTCCCCATGTCCTGTAGCCCTCATCCCTCTCTTTTATCCTCCTTCCCCATGTCCTGTAACCCTCATCCCTCTCTTTTATCACTCCTTCCCCATGTCCTGTATCCCTCATCCCTCTTTTATCGCTCCTTCCCCATGTCCTGTAGCCCTCATCCCTCTCTTTTATCGCTCCTTCCCCATGTCCTGTAGCCCTCATCCCTCTCTTTTATCGCTCCTTCCCCATGTCATGTAGCCCTCATCCCTCTCTTTTATCCTCCTTCCCCATGTCCTGTAGCCCTCATCCCTCTCTTTTATCCTCCTTCCCCATGTCCTGTAACCCTCATCCCTCTCTTTTATCGCTCCTTCCCCATGTCATGTAGCCCTCATCCCTCTCTTTTATCGCTCCTTCCCCATGTCCTGTAACCCTCATCCCTCTCTTTTATCGCTCCTTCCCCATGTCCTGTAGCCCTCATCCCTCTCTTTTATCGCTCCTTCCCCATGTCATGTAGCCCTCATCCCTCTCTTTTATCGCTCCTTCCCCATGTCCTGTAACCCTCATCCCTCTCTTTTATCGCTCCTTCCCCATGTCCTGTAGCCCTCATCCCTCTCTTTTATCACTCCTTCCCCATGTCCTGTAACCCTCATCCCTCTCTTTTATATATTTTTTCCTGTGTCTCTTTCCAAATGACTACAACTTCCTGTGCACTGACCCTTGTGTTTTTAGCACTTCCTGGACAGAGGCCAGACCAAGTCATCTGACCTCATCCTCGCTCTATTGCCGTTGAGCGCATTAGGAAACTTTTTTCCAAAACACAGTAACTGTTGGGTCCGGCTGCAGCTGTAAAGGAGGGCTAGCACAGGACGGTGTATCAGGAAAGGGGATTTCAATAACAGAGAGCTCCTCTGGCTTCACCGGATCAAGTGGACAATAAGAAGAAGAGGAAACACACATTATCCTGCACATCCTCTCAGGTGTCTTGTTTTCAGCCCTGCAAACCTCTGCTTTGAACTCCACAGCCTCCTGTTATTGTGTCAAGGGAGACTGTATCGTACAGTGAGTGAAGCGCACTTCCACGGCAACAGAATTACACTGAGACTCCGATTTTTCTCTTTTAAAATATATAACAAACAAAAACCATTTGATTTTCAAAGTAAAAAAACAACTCTATGCTGCACAACTACTTTTAACAATTTCCACTGAACATTTTACAAAAACACATTGCCAGTCCTTGTGCTTAGAGTTCTATGGTTTGTTAAACTTTGAAATCAATCGTTTTTGTTTGGTATACATTTTAAAGTGAAAAATCTGATTCTCCTAATTCTGTTACCATGACATTGCCCTGAAGCAAAACAAACAGAGATGTCATCATCTTCCTCGGGAGATGCAGGAGCTTTCCATTGTCTAAGTGTGTTGACTAGACTAGTGTGAGGACGGCCATGTTGAAACTCATTAAAAGGGTGAAGAAAGATGGTCTTTCAACAGCTCTCGCTTGATTTTGTCTGTCTGTCTTCTGTGGGATGCTGTCTTCAAACTACATTGACATGCAGGATGACTGAGTATTTAAATATTCCCAAAAATGATAATAGTGTTTTGGGTGAAATGAAATGCAGCTAGTGTGAGAGCAATGTGTCTCGATGATGATCTAAACTACGACTCTTTTTATTCTCGGCATTACAACGACAGATAAATTGGTGGTGTGCAGTTTCACTTCAAAACGCCTTTGATGTTGGGAACAGTTTGGACCGTACCTAGTGTGATAGACCAGTTGGTTCAGTCGGGTACACGGCAGCAGGCACAATGCCTATTTGAGTTCCACTACAGTGCTATTTGTTCAGCTATACTTTTCATCTCTTTTATACTGAAGGCTTTCCCTGCTTTTGGCAGCGGAGCAAGTACTGGGACTCGGGGACAAATAGCATTTATGATGAAAGAGTCCCTTCATACATTGTGCTGGTGATATGCTGTCTGTAATGTCACTATGACGAAGCCCTGCCTGCAGAGTTAGCGCTGTGTGGAATGCTTTGTACACCAACAAGGGACCACCAATGTGACCAACGTCAGGATCATTTTTTAAAAAACGTTCACACAAAGTCAAAGTAAATATTTAAAAAAATGTACGTTCATATTGTTTCCACGGAGGGGATCCCGATGTGACCAATGTCAGGGGAATTTTTTCAAATCATTGAAACTCAGTTCATAATATCAGCTCAAATGTCCCAAGTCATATTATTCAAGACCCACATAAGGTTGCGGTTTGGTATGGCTTTGTAAAGTTCACTGGACCAACTTTTGGTCCTAAATCAGACGAAGTAAGCTTATAATTTGATACGTTTGACCACCACTGTAAGTTTTGGTAATGACTCATTTTCTCAAGCGTGAAATCCAAAAGCTTTGGTCCGTGACCACAATGAATCACTCTGACCAATGATGATTCAATGGAGAAGGTAAATATTACTCTGTGTTGTTGTGAACAGATCAGAACACATCCAAACACATTAAAAACCTTTTATATAGAGCACACATCTATGTTGTAAAGGACATACTAAGGTGTTATACACTGCTTTATATCAGGGCTGTTCCTGGAGAGATACTGTCCTGTAGGTCTTTACTCCAACCCTAATCTAGCACACCTGATTCTAATGATTAGCTGAATCCGCTTAGTTACAACTGGGATTGGAGTGAAAACCCACAGGACGGTAGCTCTCCAAGAACAGTGTTGGAGGGAAAACCCACAGGACGGTAGCTCTCCAAGAACAGTGTTGGAGTGAAAACCCACAGGACGGTAGCTCTCCAAGAACAGTGATGGAGGGAAAACCCACAGGACGGTAGCTCTCCAAGAACAGTGATGGAGGGAAAACCCACAGGACGGTAGCTCTCCAAGAACAGTGATGGAGGGAAAACCCACAGGACGGTAGCTCTCCAAGAACAGTGATGGAGGGAAAACCCACAGGACGGTAGCTCTCCAAGAACAGTGTTGGAGTGAAAACCCACAGGACGGTAGCTCTCCAAGAACAGTGATGGAGGGAAAACCCACAGGACGGTAGCTCTCCAAGAACAGTGATGGAGGGAAAACCCACAGGACGGTAGCTCTCCAAGAACAGTGATGGAGGGAAAACCCACAGGACGGTAGCTCTCCAAGAACAGTGTTGGAGTGAAAACCCACAGGACGGTAGCTCTCCAAGAACAGTGATGGAGGGAAAACCCACAGGACGGTAGCTTTCCAAGAACAGTGATGGAGTGAAAACCCACAGGACGGTAGCTCTCCAGGAACAGGGTTGGAGTGAAAACCTACAGGAGGGTAGCTCTCCAGGAACAGGGTTGGAGTTAAAACCTACAGGAGGGTAGCTCTCCAGGAACAGGGTTGGAGTTATAACCTACAGGAGGGTAGCTCTCCAGGAACAGGGTTGGAGTTAAAACCTACAGGAAGGTAGCTTTCCAGGAACAGGGTTGGAGTTAAAACCTACAGGAGGGTACCTCTCCAGGAACAGGGTTGGCTAGCCCTGCTTTATGTCTATGTCATTACAATGTGTGGCGCTTGTTCAAGGTTCATCAGTTCCTATGCTGCAGTGTGAGACTTCACACCGCCATACTAGATAGGCCTAGCTTTGACAGCTACAAGTGGTTGTCTACCAACGGCTTCAAGAGTAACCACACAATTCAGTAGATGGATTACTTCAAAACAAGCAGTCCTTAACGTGTCTGTTTTGAACGTCTGCTTCTTTCCGTCAGATAGGTCCGCTATTTTATCACACTCCAAGTCAGAACAGGAAAGGTGTCAGCATTGGGTCCTTGACTTCTAAACATAACGAGGACTAAGTAACCCTGGAAGAGTTAGAGCTGATTAAACCAGTCTTAACGTATAAGTAACCCTGGAAGAGTTAGGGCTGATTTAAACCGGTCTTAACGTATAAGTAACCCTGGAAGAGTTAGAGCTGATTAAACCAGTCTTAACGTATAAGTAACCCTGGAAGAGTTAGAGCTGATTTAAACTAGTCTTAAAGTATAAGTAACCCTGGAAGAGTTAGAGCTGATTTAAACCAGTCTTAAAGTATAAGTAACCCTGGAAGAGTTAGGGCTGATTTAAACCGGTCTTAACGTATAAGTAAACCTGGAAGAGTTAGAGCTCATTAAACCAGTCTTAAAGTATAAGTAATCCTGAAAGAGTTAGGGTTGATTTAAACCGGTCTTAACGTATAAGTAACCCTGGAAGAGTTAGAGCTGATTAAACCAGTCTAAATACATTTCCCAGCACTTGGCTCAAACACATTATTAGTCTGCTGCCATATGCCTCACTCCTCCTGGAGAAGGGAAACAGTTCTTAGTGAAAATGAGCTCTCGCTTTCTATTTAACCAGGCACCCTAGCACCCGTTCAGTGAGCCACCTGAGCCCCTACTTAATGTAGAACTAGAAACATAAAGCCAGCATGTGTGTGTATTACAATGGGACCTGAAAATTGAGGTGTGTGTGTGTGGTGTGTGTGTGTGTGGTGTGTGTGTGTGTGTGTGTGTGTGGTGTGTGTGTGTGTGTGGGCGGCTGCCTCCAAGATGTTGCTAATCAGCCCGGGTGAAAGCTGCTGCTGCTACTGCAGAGGTTGTTTGTTGTTACCAGAGAATCAAAGGAACCCTTAATTCACTACAACAGCTTGAGAGATAAGAGGGAGCAAGGGATGGATGAAAGGAATGAGGAGAGGGAGGGAAGGAGTGTGTGTATAGAGCTTTTCCAAATACCTAAAGGAAAGAAGTATTGTGCCCTCCTGAAAGAGGTAAATGTGTCATTCAAATAACCTGGCCATGTGTCTCCTAAACCTGAACTGGAAAGATGGAAAATGTTAATACTGTAATCTGCAGAAGTGAGACCCGTGGATGTTGTTTTCTGCATCACATTGTTGCTTTGGAGAAATGTGAGCAGGGAACAGAAAGTTGACCGAAGTTATCAATCATTCTTTTGTGTTTCTGAAGAGATTTTCCAGACAGACTCATGTATAACTAATCATCACTGCCTGCTTTGCCTTGCCAGTGTAGTAGGAAACATTCCTCAGTAGACAAGACAGTCCTTTATTTATAAGACTGTGATATACCTCCTATGAACTGTAGACCACACGTGGTCTCAATGACCAACATAATGGTAATTTGTTGAGAAGGAAAACCTTTTGGCCCAACCCACTGAGTCTAAATCATGTCCATTCTGTTTCAGGTGTCAGGGTTGTTTCGTGATGCCAGCATTGGAAACCCCATCAACATCGTAGTGGTTCGTCTGATCCTGCTGGAGAAGGAAGAGGTAAGAGAACCACAGCTCAGGCCTGCACCTTACAAAACACTGTTAGCAAACCACTGTCATCGGAGCTCCGTTTTAAAGACAGATTTACTGAATCAGTGTTGAAAGACTTACAAAGGGTTCTTTTGTGGCATCAAATGACTGCCAGATCTTAATGACAATGACCATTAATCTTATCCTAAAACAAAACTGGCAGACTGACCACAGCAAGATATTTTAATTACATTTATCCATCTAAAACAACATAAAACGTAACACAAAAATAGCTAATTATGAATTGATCACAAATCCTAACTCCAGTAGGCTGAAATAACAGATTCAAATGGCATGAGTCCCCGTGTCATACCAGGAAATGGAATATGTGACGCACATTGTAAAGATGTCGCAAAGTTATGTTGCTTTTCATGGCGTCGAGATTCCACTCTAGTTAAAACTAGTGTATGATCATGCATTGTCGCTTGAAACGAAGCAGTTATGCTCTTGGTAATTGGTCTAAACTAGTTCCAATGTCATTTTCCATAAACGATCAAATAATATTATTAGTTTGTGTAATGATCTGAGGAAATTCTGACTACTGGCGATGACCGACTCCGTATGAGAGAGATTGAGAGGGGGAGACAGAAATGGAGAAAAAGAGAGAGCGAGAGCCAGTACATAGTTACCTGCCTTTCTGTTTATTCAACTGTGAAGCAGTGTCTATTTCACTGTCCATCTTTGTAATGTTGTGCCATAATATCCTAGTCTTGGGGGAAAGGATTGTCTATTGCACTGCAACATTCTAGAGATTGACTTTGTTGGTGGAGGGGTGATAACAGAGAAGCTCATTAGCGAGAGAAGGAGAGCGAGAGTGAGAGATGGATAGAGCCCCATCTGACTACTGTCTCTATCCTCTTCCCCCTCCAGCCTTGTCGTCATCATCATAGCCAAGGCCTCAGTTACATCCTTCAGCCTTGTCATCATCACAGCCAGTTCTTCAGTTACATCCTTCAAACAGCATTTTACATCAGAACACCACTGGCTCTCAGTGTAGGAAGTATAGGCCCCTACACCCTTCCCACAATGTGTTAGGAAGTGTAATGTGTAGCTAGTGCTGAAACAAATCTCTCTGAAGTCGTGGTTACTGGCTAATGGTAATGATGTAGTCTGAGAAAAGGCATGTAGGGTAAGTTTCCTAACCATTCCCTAACCAAATAGTCTGGAACTGTTCTGGAGGTCTCTGCTTCGTGTCTATATTTTGAAAGAGGAATTGGCCTGATCAACTCAAAAGTTTGTAGTAGAAAAATGTATACATTTCAAAAAAGAAAAACTCTCTTCCAGGGTTACTTCGGCAACACCCTTAGGCTTAGTCAGCTTTAGACAGTCACCAAAACACGTTCGTTTGCACTGACCTCTCCTGCTAAAAAATAACAAATTAAAACTTAAAAGAAAACAGGTTTTTCCTTTTTTCAAATATTCCACTGAGTGCGGGGTTTTTCCTTTTTTCAAATGTAGTGTCTATACGTTGACACAACCATGTAGTCTAGGTTCACTTTTCCTATGGGTCAGCTACTAGGCTGTCCATGTTTACATCCCTGCAGAGTAAAGGCTGTGGTTGGCCATAATATGGTTCTCACTGGGTTGTCACTATCATGCTTGAAAGTGCACATTTCAACCTTGAATGCAGTTTTGACTCCTGAAGGTGAATCTAACTTTTCATCAAGAGCTAATAGCTCAAAGCTATGATAATATGGCCAATTTTATTCCTTTCTAGAATGGCTGTCTGGTAGAAACAATCTCCCAGCAACATCTTTTAAATGCCTCTAAAGCAGTGATGTAGGGGTAAAACAAAATTGGTGGGAAAACTCTCGGGTTGTAATGCTTCCTATTCTTTCAATGCTTTTTCCCACAAAGGTGTGTAAACTGTGTTTACTTGACTACTGCTCTAAAGGGACCAGATAAACATCTCACAACCAGAAAACCAGTTTATATCCAGGAAATTATGTCATTATGACATCACATGCCATAAGCGACACAGCTTTAGGAAACCTCACCCCTGTTCATGAAGGTATCTGATGTTTCGTTGTCTAACGTAACGATGACATCCCTGTGGTTGGCAGGAAGACCTGAAGATCACCCACCATGCTGACAACAGCCTGAGCAGTTTCTGTAAGTGGCAGAAACGTCTCAACGTGAAGGGAGAAGAACACGCGGTCCATCACGACGTGGCCGTCCTTCTCACCAGGTAATACACTCGCACCAAGGCTGACTTCCATTTGCAGTCTATTGGGGAGAGGATGTATACTGAACAAAAATATAAAGGCAACATGCAACAATTTCAAAGATTTTACTGAGGTACAGTTCATATAAGAAAATCAGTCAATTGACATCTGTGGCATTGTGTTGTGTGACAAAACTGCTCATTTTAGTGTCCCAAGCACAAGGTGCACCTGTGTAATGGTCATGCTGTTTAATCATTTTCTTGATATGCCACACCTGTCAGGTGGATAGATTATCTTGGCAAAGGAGAAATGCTCACTGACAAGGATGTAAACAAATTTGTACCCAAACATTTTAGATAAATAAGCTTTTTGTGTGTATGGAACATTTCTGGAATATTTTATTTCAGCTCATGAAACATGGGGCCAACACTTTACATGTTGCGTTTATATTTTTTGTTCAGTGTACTTTCCTCTCCTTACTTGTGCTTTCTGAATAGTAGTACCTTTTGGTGCTGTCCTCGAAGCTGAAGGAAGTGTACTGTCCTCCTCGCAAGCGTCTGTCCTATTTTATTTATCTCGAAACGCCCAAAATTGATTTCTCCTCACCATTCAGTCATGGAGGACAGTCCTTTTAAAACAATAAATGGAATGAATGTGAGACATTACATGTAGAACACCATACTGGAACAAAACAGCCTTGAGATCCTTCGCCGACCTTCCCCTCCCATTGATGGCCTGATTGTTATTCGCCATAGTTTTTTGCCACCAGAAACTAATTGTATTTTCCCTTCTTAATTGAATAAACCTTTTTTTCCTCCCTCGCTCCATCTCTTTGATGAGACCGCTTTCCACTCAAAGCCACTCATTAAACCACGACTCTTTTGTTTGACAAACTAGTGCAATTAGAGGCTCCACCAGAACTTTAATCTGAGCAGCGCCACAACAACAAGGATATTTCCAGAGATTTGGTGACATTCCCTGGACCTTTTTCAGAAGGTAGTTGGAGATCCTGAGTTGTGCTTTTCTGCAATTGTGTTAATTTAAGTAGCTTTTCCACAGAGACTCATCCTACCAGTCATGGTCTCGATAGATTCAGCACATTAAACACATGTCAAGAGTAGGAAGTGATGATGTTAATGGTCATTGTTGTGCTCCTTATTACAATGTTTCAGTCCTTCTCTCCCTCTGTCCTCTCCTTCTCTCCCGCTCTCCTCCCTTTTCCTCTCCCTCCCTCCTCCCCTCTCCTTCTCCTTCCCTTTTCCTCTCCCTCCTCTCCTCAGAAAGGACATCTGTACGGCCATCAATAAGCCATGTGAGACCCTGGGCCTGTCTCATGTGGCAGGCATGTGTCAGCCCCACCGCAGCTGCAGCATCAGCGAGGACACGGGCCTGCCGCTGGCCTTCACCGTCACCCACGAGCTCGGGCACAAGTAAGTGCATCGCATGTGCACATGGACACATACACGCTCACACTGACACCACACCTCATATAACTTTCTGTCACGTGGTTGGATGTGTCACTTGGTTGGGTATTTTTTAATTTTTTTATTTCACCTTTATTTAACCAGGTAAGCCAGTTGAGAACAAGTTCTCATTTACAACTGTGACCTGGCCAAGATAAAGCAAAGCAGTGTGACACAAACAACAACCCAGAGTTACACATGGAATAAACAAACATACAGTCAATAATACAATAAAGTCTATATACAGTGTGTGCAAATGAGGTAGGATAAGGTGGGTGAGGCAATAAATAGGCCATAGTGGCGAAATAATTACAGTATGTCAAATGAAACATTGGGGTGATAGATGTGCAGAAGATGAGTGTGCAAGTAGCGGTACTGGGGTGCAAAGGAGCAAAATAAATAACAATATGGTGATGAGGTAGTTGGATGGGCTATTTACAGATTGGCTATGTACAGGTGCAGTGATCTGTGACCTGCGTGACAGCTGGTGCTTAAAGCTAGTGAGGGAGAGATGAGTCTCCAGCTTCAGTGATTTTTGCAGTTCGTTCCAGTCATTGGCACCAGAGAACTGGAAGGAAAAGGCGGCCGAAGGAGGAGTTGGCTTTGGGGAGGACCAGTGAAATATACCTGCTGGAGTGCGTGCTACGGGTGGATGCTGCTATGGTGACCAGTGAGCTGAGATAAGGCGGGGCTTTACCTAGCAATGACTTATAGATGACCTGGAGCCAGTGGGTTTGGCGACTGATATAAAGCGAGGGGCAGCCAACGTGAGCATACAGGTCGCAGTGGTGGGTAGTATATGGGGCTTTGGATGGCATTGTGATTGACTGCATCCAATTTGCTGAGTAGAGTGTTGGAGGATATTTTGTAAATGACATCACCGAAGTCAAAGATCGGTAGGATAGTCAGTTTTACTAGGGTATGTTTGGGAGCATGAGTGAAGGATGCTTTGTTGCGAGATAGGAAGCCAATTCTAGATTTAATTTTGGATTGGAGATGCTTAATGTGAGTCTGGAAGGAGAGTTTACAGTCTAACCAGACACCTAGATATTTGTAGTTGTCCACATATTCTAGGTCAGAACCGTCCAGAGTAGTGATGCTGGACGGGTGGGTAGGTGTGGGCAGCGATTGGTTGAAGAGCATGCATTTAGTTTTACTTGCATTTAAGAGCAGTTGGAGGCCACGGAAGGAGAGTTGTATGGCAATGAAGTTCGTCTGGAGGTTAGTTAACCTCTCTGGGATATGTGGGACACTAGCGTCCCACCTCGACAACAGCCAGTGAAATTGCAGGGCGCCAAATTCAAAACAACAGAAATCTCACCAAAAAACATTTAGCCATTTTCCAGCCAAAGAGAGGAGTCACAAAAAGCAGAAATGGAGATAAAATTAATCACTAACCTTTGATGATCTATCAGATTGCACTCATAGGACTTGATGTTACACAATACATGTATGTTTTGTTCGATAAAGTTCATATTTATATCCAAAAATCTCATTTGACATTGGCGCGTTATGTTCAGTAATGTTTTGCCTACAAAACAACCGGTGATTTTGCAGAGAGCCACATCAATTTACAGAAATACTCATCATAAACTTTGATGAAAGATATAAGTGTTATGCATAGCATTATAGATAAACTTCTTCTTAATGCAACCGCTGTGTCAGATTTCAAAAAAGCTTTACGGCGAAAGCACACCTTGCGATAATCTGAGTACAGCGCTCAGCCACCAAAACAAGCCATACAGATACCCGCCATGTTGTGGAGTCAACAAAAGTCAGAAATAGTGTTATAAATATTCACTTACCTTTGATGATCTTCATCAGAATGCACTCCCAGGATTCCCAGTTCCACAATAAATGTTCGTTTTGTTCGATAAAGTTAATCTTTATGTCCAAATACCTCCTTTTTGTTCACGCGTTTAGTTCACTATTCCAAATGCACAAGGCGCAGGCATTAAGTCCAGACAAAGTCAAAAAAGTTCCATTACAGTTTGTAGAAACATGTCAAACGATGTATCGAATCAATCTTTAGGATGTTTTTATCATAAATCTTCAATAATATTCCAACTGGACAATTCCTGTCTTTAGAAATGAAAGGGAACTCAGCTCACGCTCACGGCCGTGTGCGTGATTTAGCTCATGGCATTCTGCCAGACCCCTGATTCAAACAGCTCTTATTCTCTCCCCTTTCACAGTAGAAGCCTGAAACAACATTCTAAAGACTGTTGACATCTAGTGGAAGCCTTAGGAAGTGCAATCTGACGCCACAGACACTGTATATTGGATAGGCAATCACTTAAAAACTACAAACCTCAGATTTCCCACTTCCTGGTTGGATTTTTTTCTCAGGTTTTTGCCTGCCATATGAGTTCTGTTATACTCACAGACATCATTCAAACAGTTTTAGAAACTTCAGAGTGTTTTCTATCAAAATCTACTAATTATATGCATATTCTAGCTTTTGGGCCTGAGTAGCAGGCAGTTTACTCTGGGCACCTTCTTCATCCAAGCTACTCAATACTTCCCCCAGATCCCAAAGAAGTTAACACAGTGTCCAAAGAAGGGCCAGAAGTATACAAAATGGTGTCGTCTGCGTAGAGGTGGATCAGAGAATCACCAGCAACAAGAGCAACATCATTGATGTATACAGAGAAAAGAGTCGGCCCGAGGATTGAACCCTGTGGCACCCCTATAGAGACTGCCAGAGGTCCGGACAACAGGCCCTCCGATTTGATACACTGAACTCTATCAGAGAAGTAGTTGGTGAACCAGGCGAGGCAGTCATTTGAGAAACCAAGGCTGTTGAGTCTGCCGATAAGAATGTGGTGATTGACAGAGTCGAAAGCCTTGGCCAGGTCGATGAATACAGCTGCACAGTATTGTCTCTTATCGATGGGGGTTATGCTATCGTTTAGGACCTTGAGCGTGGCTGAGATGCACCCATGACCAGCTCTGAAACCAGATTGCATAGCGGAGAAGGTACGGTGGGATTCGAAATGGTCGGTGATCTGTTTGTTAACTTGGCTTTTGAAGACCTTAGAAAGGCAGGGTAGGATAGATATAGGTCTGTAGCAGTTTGGGTCTAGAGTGTCTCCCCCTTTGAAGAGGGGGATGACCCCGGCAGCTTTCCAATCTTTGGGAATCTCAGACGATACGAAAGAGAGGTTGAACAAGCTAGTAATAGGGGTTGCGACAATTTCGGCGGATAATTTCAGGAAGAGAGGGTCCAGATTGTCTAGCCCTGCTGATTTGTAGGGGTCCAGATTTAGCAGCTCTTTCAGGACATCAGTTATCTGGATTTGGGTGAAGGAGAAATGGGGGAGGCTTGGGCAAGTTGCAGTGAGGGGTGCAGGGCTGTTGACCGGGGTAGGGGTAGCCAGGTGGAAAGCATGGCCAGCCGTAAAAAAATGGTTATTGAAATTCTCAATTATCGCGGATTTATTGGTGGTGGCAGTGTTTCCTAGCCTCAGTGCAGTGGGCAGCTTGGAGGAGGTGCTCTTATTCTCCATGGACTTGTCACGTGGTATGTCACATGGTTGGATGTGTCACATGGTTTATTGTGTCACATGGTTGGTGGTTGGATGTGTCACTTGGTTGGATGTATCACTTGTTTGGATGTGTTTGATTTGCCATATTCTCTGCGATTACGGGTTGAACGTTAAGTGTTACAGTGCCTTCACAAAGTATTCCACATTTTTGTTGTGTTACAGCCTGAATTCAAAATGGATAAAATTATAAATCCTCACCCATCTACACACAATGCCCCATATTGACAATGTGAAAACATGTTTTTAGATATTTTTGTTATTACATAAATATATAATTTGCATAAGTATTCACACCCCTTAGTCAATACTTTGTAGAAGCACTTTTGGCAGCGATTACAGTTTTGAGTCATCTTGGGTATGTGCCTGGATCAGCTTTGAGTCGTCTAGGGTATGTCTGGATCAGCTTTGAGTCGTCTAGGGTATGTTTGGATCAGCTTTGAGTTGTCTAGGGTGTCTGGATCAGCTTTGAGTCGTTTTGTGTATGTGTCTGGATCAGCTTTGTCGTCTTGGGTATGTGTCTGGATCAGCTTTGTCGTCTTGGGTATGTGTCTGGGTCAGCTTTGAGTCATCTTGGGTATGTCTGGATCAACTTTGAGTCTTCTGGGGGATGTCTGGATCAACTTTGAGTCGTCTGGGGTATGTCTGGATCAGCTTTGAGTCGTCCTGGGTATGTCTGGATCAGCTTTCAGTTGTCTTAGGTCCCGTGTGGCTCAGTTGGTAGAGCATGGTGTTTGCAACGCCAGGGTTGTGGGTTCGATTCCCACGGGGGACCAGTACGGGGGGGAAAAATGTATGAAATGTATGCATTCACTACTGTAAGTCGCTCTGGATGAGAGTGTCTGCTAAATGACTAAAATGTAAATGTCTTGGGTATGTGTCTGGATCAGCTTTGAGTTGTCTTGGGGATGTCTGGATCAGCTTTGAGTCATCTTGGGGATGTCTGGATCATCTTTGAGTCATCTTGGGGATGTCTGGATCAGCTTTGCGCAACTGGATTTGGAGATTTTATCAAACTCTTAAGTTACATTGGGAGCGGCGGTGAACAGCTGTCTTCAAGTCTTTCCACAGATTTTCAATGGGATTCAAGTCTGGGCTTTGGCTGAGCCACTAAAGGACTTTCACATTCTTGTTCTGAAACTATTCCAGCATTGCTTTAGCTGTATGCTTGGGGTCATTGTCCTGTTGGAATGTAAACATATTTTATTTATTTATTTATTTATTTTACCGTTATTTTACCAGGTAAGTTGACTGAGAACACATTCTCATTTACAGCAACGACCTATGCACCAGTCTAAGGTCGTGTGCACTCTGAAGTAGCATCTTACCAAGGATGTTCCTGTATTTGGCTCATTCATTGTTCCCTCTATCATTACCAGTCTCCCAGTCCCTGCCGCTGAAAAGCATCCCCATAGCATGATGCTACCACCACCATGATTCACGGTAGGGATGGTGTTAGAAGGGTGATGAGCTGTGCCTGGTTTTATCCAGATATATCGCTTTGCATTCAGGCCAAATAGTAAATTTTTTTGTCCCATCAGACCACAGAATCTTTTGCCTTATCTGAATCTTTCAAGTGCCTTTTAGGAAACTCCAGACGCGCTGTCATGTGCCTTTTTCTCAGGAGTGGCTTCCGTCTGTCCACTCTACCATAAAGCCCAGATTGATCAAGTGCTGTAGAGACTGTTGTCCTTCTGGCAGGCTCTCACATCTCAGCCAATGAACTCTATAGTTCTGTCAGAGTGGTTATTGGGTTTTTGGTCACCTCCCTGACCAAGATTCTTCTTGCCCGGTTGCTCAGTTTGGTTGAACGGCCAGCTCTATGCAGAGTCTGGGTAGTTCCATATTATTTTCAATTTCCAAATGATGGAGACTATTGTGCTCTTGGAAACTTCAACAATCTAGAAAATATTTTACACCTTTCCCCAGATATACTGTGAGCTCCAAAAGTATTGGAGCAGTGACACGTGTTGTTGTTTTGAATCTCTACTCCAGCACATTGGATTTAAAATGATACAATGACTATGAGGTCAAACCCCCAAGACATTCTAACCTCTCAACATTTCAATTAAAACCGGGGAGGTTGGCACAAATATCATACCCTCCCAAAAATGCCAACCTCCCAGGTTGTAATTGAAATGTTGAGAGGTTAGAATGTCTTGGGGGGGTTTGACCTCATAGACATTATATCATTTAAAATCCAAAGTGCTAGAGTACAGAGCCTAAACAACAACACGTTTGTCACTGTCCCAATACTTTTGGAGCTTACTGTATGCCTCATCACAATTCTCTCTCTGTGATCTACGGACAGTTCCTTGGACTTCATGGTATAGTTTCTCCTCTTACATGCACTAAATCAAGTCCAAACAATTGAAGTGGCCACATGTGGACTCCAATCAAGTTGTAGTGACATCTCAAGGATGTTCAAAGGAAGCTATGTTTGGAGTGTCATAGCAAAGAGGTGTGAATACTTATGTGAATGAGATATTTCTGCATTTTATTTTCAATAAATTAGCAAAAATGTCTAAAAACATGTTTTTTTCACTTTGTAATTATGGGGTACTGTGTGTAGACACGGTGAGGAAAAATATATTTATATTATTATTTATATTCAGGCTGTAACACAACAAAACGTGGTATAAGTCAAGGGGTATGAATACTTTCTGAAGGCACTGTATGCATTGTGTGTTTGAGTGTCTGGGGCTATCAATCAAGAAGACAATTAATGTAATATTTGAATGGCTTGACGTCTAGATTTGACAATTAATGAATTATCTGCTTATTCTTCATGAAATTATTTGCAGTGGCACAAAATGGTCCTTACTGCGACAGTATTTTAATTATTAATGAAATATACTCATATTGTTAGTCAATTTTCTAGGAATAGATTAGTTCACAGAACAAAACACGCAATTAATTTATGATTAGTGCATCAGAGTGAGTATTGGATTTGCACATGGAATATTCTCTGCCCTCTTCTCAGCACTTCGATGTTTAATGCATTAAATGCATAACATTATCATATATATACGATATTTAAATTCTGCTTTTGCAACAAAAAAAACATGTCCTGTCAATGTGCCCAGGGATTCGCTAAATCATCACCTTACTAGCTAAACATACACAGAACATCTAATTTAAAAAACACAATTTCTTCCTCGCTGCATATTTCATGTTTTTGTTCAACCAGCAAACACATTCTACCCACTCAAATCAAATCCAAGTGTAGCGAAATGCTTGTGCTTCTAGTTCCGACAGTGCAGTAATATCTAACAAGTAATCTAACAAATTCAACAACTACCTTATACACACAAATGTAAAGGGATGGAATAAGAATATGTACATTATATATATGAGATGAGTAATGTAGGAAATGTAAACATTATTAAAGTGGCATTATTTAAAGTGACTAGTGATACCTTTTATTAAATCCATTTATTAAAGTGGCCAGTGATTTGCGTCTGTATGTTGGCAGCAGCCTCTCTATGTTAGTGATGGCTGTTTAACAGTGGCCTTGAGATAGAAGCTGTTTTTCAGTCTCTCGGTCCCAGATTTGATGCACCTGTACTGACCTCGCCTTCTGGATGATAGCGGTGTGAACAGGCAGTGGCTCGGGTGGTTGTTGTCCTTGATGATATTTTTGGCCTTCCTGTTACATCGGGTGCTGTGGGTGTCCTGGAGGGCAGGTAGTTTGCCCCCGGTGATGCGTTGTGCAGACCGCACTACCCTCTGGAGAGCCTTGCGGTTGAGGGCGGTGCAGTTGTCGTACCAGGCGGTGATACAGCCCGACAGGATGCTCTTGATTGTGCATCTGTAAAAGTTTGTCAGGGTTTGTGATGCGTTCCGCGTCATTCAATACCTGTTATTGTTTTTCTTTCCAATTCCAAGTTGTTTCCAGTGATGAGTACCCACTGGGCACAAACTGGTTTTTTCAACGTTTTTTCAACGTAATTTGTCAACGTATTGTGATGTGGAATCTACGTGGAAAATGTATTGGATGTGAAAAAAGTAATCAATGCAAACTGTTGTATTGAGGGTGAAATTTCAACCACAGGATTATGTCATCATGGTAACCAAATTTCAACATATTCAAACAACAAAATATATTGAATGTGTACCTTTTTTAAAACAACGTCAGATCTTCAATGTTATTTCCACTATCAGGTGAAAAAAACAATAGGCTGTGCAGCACCTCCTACTGGAGAATTGATCAATCTAGAAGCAACCCTTTGGACTCCAATCCAGGGTTTTAACCAAGCCCAGTTTAGCTAGAATAATTGTTACTGACTATTACCAATGTGCTATCCTGAGAATGATTGAGAGACCTCCACTTAAAAACTAAATAGATTTACTGTTGCTATCGAACTAATTCCATAGAGTAGGTTTAACAGAGTAAATTAAACGTGACCATACTTTATCACTCATATCTTCAATGATGCTATTGAGACCTATATAGCATTTGCAAAGTCATCAACAGCTATGTTTTCAATTTAACCCAGTTTCAACTAAAAGTAGACAATACATAGGCCTAGGGTTTCACACTCTGGTTGGTTTAAAATGTAATTATATTTAGTGATATTGAGTTGTTTGGTTGTCAACGCAACCAAATATCAACATTTGAAGGTGTTTTATCGTCTGCTTGGATAGTTCCATCTTTGCCACTAACTTAGTCTGGCTTTAATTCTAGTTTGTCAACAAATTGATATACAAATAAATAATTGATATCTAAGTAAAAAAATAAAGCTAAATCAGTTCAATTTTTTTCAAGTTTGATTTGATTTACTCCTATTCTTTAACTTAAAGTTTTGGTCAAGATGGAAACTCGAATCCAACATATCAATTATTAATTTGTAGACAAACTGGAATTAAAGCCAGACTCAGTGGCACAGATGGAACTATCCAAGCAGAAGATGCATCTCCTTCAAATGGTGATATTTGGTTTTGTTGACAACCAAAGACAAGTCAATATCACTTTTGAAATACAATAACTATCCTATTAACTTGTCAACAAGTTCTCAAATGATATGTTGGATTCACGTCTTCAACTCAGCCGAAAATAAAAGTGAAAGAATGCGATTAAGCCAGTGGCTCAGAAGGAACTATCCAAGCAGCAGATACATCTCCTTTAAATGTAATATTTCGATGCCTTGTCAACCAAACACAATTTAATATAACTTTTGTTATACAGTAAATGGCCTTGAGTTACCAACTAATGTAACAATCAACCTTAAAATGAGTAACACATCCATGGCCACATTGTGAGGTTACTGCAACTATATAAATGTCTTCCTATGTAATCATATAAAGTGTGTATGTTCAAGATGCCATGAATAGGTCATCGCAGGTCGGGTGGATTCTTCACAATTCCTGTAATAATCTGACCAGAATCTCCAACAGAATTGATCACTTGCACCATGTACTTTTTAATGTAATCTCAACTGCAATCCAGGTCATTTGGTTCTGCTATTAGATGAAGCACAGTGATAATGCAATCTGTTGTATAAATAAACTATATCTGACATTGTATTCCCATTTGAGCTTTGCTGTCCTTTTAAATGTTTGAAGCGCTGGGATAGACATTTGGGTGACAACTTTTCCATAGAAATTTGGTTGTGCTTATAGATGGTTGATAGAATAGTGATAACACATTGTAAATTCAACAACATTTTAGCTGTAATTTTTGAGTGGGTGAATCTCATTTATCCAACGTCTCAGCCCAAATGTTACCCAATTATCCAGGTTGAGATGATGTGGTGTGCTCAGTGGGTAGTGAAGAGTAGTCTACACCAAAAATGGCTTCTCTATTTTGGAAGATAGGAAAGAGGAAAAACAGACCCAGGTGGCCTAAACAAAGCTCTAAAGCTTCTGTCTGATATCTCATGTCTCTCTGCTACCAATTACAGTTATCCAACACCTTTTGATCTTCTTTGTTGACAACATCACACTAAGATATTGTTCTTCACACGTACAGTAAGCCACATGCGCCAACGCACTCAGATATTGAGTTCTTCACACTAAAGCTGATGTCATACGAAGCAACCTGGATGCAATTTATGTCCACCTGTCACCCTCACCCTCAACTGGATACAATGTCCAGTCAGTAAGCAGAAACAAGTTTACATGACTCGTCATATCATTCCGTTCCAGTTGTCATGTTTACTTTGTATTCATTTTTTTACTTTTACCCCATTTTCATGATATCCAATTGGTAGTACGGACTCGGGAGAGGCGAAGGTCGAGAGCCATGCGCCCTCCGAAACACAACCCTGCTAAGCTGCACTGCTTCTTTACGCAATGCTTGCTTAACCCGGAAGTCAGCCGCACCATTGTGTCGGAGGAAACACTGTACACATGGCGACTGAAGTCAGCTTGCAGGTGCCCAGCCCGCCACAAAGGGTCGCTAGAGCGCAATGGGACAAAAACATTTAGGCCGGCCAAACCCTCCCCTAATCAGGACGACGCTAGTCCAATTGATGGCTGGCTGGCTGTGATACAGCCTTGGATCGAACCTGGGTCTGTAGTGACGCCTCAAGCACCGCGATGCAGTGCCTTAGACCGCTGCGCCACTCGGGAGACCTAATAAATGTCATTTGAAAAGTGAACTCAGACCTTTCTCTGTCCAGTTTCAACTGAAATTGTCCAACAAGAAATGCACTAGCTAGCTTAGCTCGTCGCTATCTTGGTTTGCTAGCTAGCTAACCAAGATTGGTAAATAGGCAACATTTTGGCTAGCTAGCTAATTTTACAGCCAGCATTTTGTCTATATCAATGCTGTTACAATTACCAAACATTTGGATGAACAGATAATTTATGGAAAATGATGTGATGTATGAAAGGATTGCATGTTCCGTTTGAATTGCTTTGCCTTTGTGTATCAGCAAGGTCGCTTGATATGTCACAGCTTGCAACTTGCTGCAACAGAAATTGTCCAAATTGATTCGTGTCACACAAGCGTCGCACAGGCAGCCCAATTCTGATATTTTTTTCCCCACTAGTTGATCTTTGACCAATCACATCAGATCTATTTACATCAGATCTTTGTCAGAGCTGATCTGATTGGTCAAAGACCAATTAGTGAAACAAATATCAGAATTGGGCTGCCTGTCTAAACGCAGCCATAGAGTAATCCGCATGGTGTTTCATCTCCATTGTGTGATGTGATGAACAAAAATAGGTGGTTCTTTCATGTATTAGGTCTAGCCTTATAAATACCCTGCTGAAAAACACAGCAATACAATACATTGTCCCCAAATGCCCTCAGTAATGACAATGCATTGTACCCAGACACCTTCAATTAGGATACATTGTACACAAACACCCATGGAGAATATATCCTAATTAAATAATGATAACAGGCAGGTGTTGGATTTATGTACCGCCCATGCCACCCTTGTGTCGCTTAGTTATAATGTGTGGCTGAGGAAATGCAACATTTTAAGTATTTGATAAGCATTCAATGTGCACCTGAATGGAAGAGGAGCTGTGGAATGTGATACCATGGGACATTGCTCTGGTCCCTCCACCCCTTTAGAACCTATTAATGATGTTCCTTGTCCTCAGTGTTCTGCTGTTGTTGAGGCAGACACTATGGTTTTGTCCTCAGTGTTCTGTTGTTGTTGAGGCAGACACTATGGTTTTGTCCTCAGTGTTCTGTTGTTGTTGAGGCAGACACTATGGCTTTGTCCTCAGTGTTCTGTTGTTGTTGAGGCAGACACTATGGCTTTGTCCTCAGTGTTCTGTTGTTGTTGAGGCAGACACTATGGCTTTGTCCTCAGTGTTCTGCTGTTGTTGAGGCAGACACTATGGCTTTGTCCTCAATGTTCTGTTGTTGTTGAGGCAGACACTATGGCTTTGTCCTCAGTGTTCTGCTGTTGTTGAGGCAGACACTATGGCTTTGTCCTCAGTGTTCTGTTGTTGTTGAGGCAGACACTATGGCTTTGTCCTCAGTGTTCTGCTGTTGTTGAGGCAGACACTATGGCTTTGTCCTCAGTGTTCTGCTGTTGTTGAGGCAGACACTATGGCTTTGGAATAAAACGAATTAGACAAACAAAAATACATACAGCCAAACACCAATGCAATGACACAAACGCATTGTTTATGTGGACACAATGACATTGACATTTGTGAATAATAACATAATCTGTCAATGAAATTATCCCCCTCTCAACTAATTATTTTGACAATTAAAAGCATATACAGCCACACACATGCAATGGCAGTACACTCAAGAACACAAACAAACAAATCTAGGATCTATTTATATTGTGGTCTTTAATAGCAAAACACAGAAACTCTACATTGTAGGC